>NC_088171.1:95111411-96311411 GCF_028769735.1 Zonotrichia leucophrys gambelii
TCAACCACAATTTTAAGCAAGCAAACCTCTCTCCCTGTCACTACCAACTACTCACACCAACAGCTCCCATCCCCCTTCTTCTCATGGTCACCAAAGCAAAGTTAACTTTTTGCCACCTCATTCCACCAGTGGATGTCATTTTTTTAACAGTATCTTTCCCAACTTTGGGCCAATCCTTCTAAACCATGATGATAAAGACAGAAGTCCCTTTTTCAGTTGGGATACTGAACTTTAGGACTGCTGCTTGCCTTAGTACTAAGTGTTAAACACCAATGTTTGCACCATCAGACTATTTCCCATTAGTCACAGTGCCTGCATCCTCAGAAAGGGCTCAAACCCACCCTGCATGGCCAGAGGATGTGTTCAGAGTGAGGTGCCTATGGCTTAGAAGAAGTAAATATGTCTTGGACATTAAAGCAAACTACAATAAAGTAAAATATTAAAAATGCATGCCTGTAAAAGCAGCAGTTACAGGTGCCACACCTCTGTGCAACTCATTAGCTGTCATTTGGAAGTGCATTGAATTGGACTCTTCTCAGCTCTTTGTATGTACAAACACAGCACACAATGTAAGTATGTCCCTTACATACCTTCTGTCTTCAGCAAGCACAACTAAATCATGATTAGAATCCCATTTAGCATACAAATTGCTAAAAACACATTTTATTAAGGGGGAAAGCTGGTCTTGATTGTTCTGTGTCAATTGTTAACAGCAGTCTCAAACAGAAGAGTCCTTCTACCACCTGTAGAGAAGTCTCCTACCAGCCAGTTCCAGCAAATTCCATGGCAGACTTCCAGGCCAGGACAGTCTTGCACGACAAATCCTGGGATCTGTACCAGTTGTTTAAAGGTGCTGGGAGCTTTTCTGAACAAAAGCAAATAGCTACCACTTCAAGGAGTTTTCTTAAATAGTAAAAAGAGGGACTAGGTACCGAAGGTCAGGTTGGCAAATCTAACAAAATGATAAGACAGCTGAACAAAAAATGGCAAGATCACATAACACATATGTTACTTAACTTCGTATATTTTTCTACCATTTTCTTGTTAATTATTTTTAAACCATATGCAAGTTTGGAAAGCTGTTATGTAGGTTCACCTCATTTTTCTTTACTAAAGGAAATGTGGACACAAGTATATGATAGGACCAAATGGCAAAATGCAGATAGAGAAACTAAGAATAGCTGGATCTGGAACAGTCACTTCACATGCAATTATCTCTGATCTAAACAGCTGCACCAAACATATATTTTTTGTTTGGACACATCTGTAGACATGATGTGTATAATTAATTGTTCATTCAAAAATGCAATTTCATGATGCATTTGATTATTTAGATATAAAAGTTTTAATTCTCAGAGCTGACTAAAAATAGTGATTTTAATTTATTCCTGCTGCCTACAATTACCCACAACCATGTATTTTTAAATATTTCCAGACTATAAAAATTACTAATTTTTGCCACTTGTGTTTATCTGCATTTAGACTTTGATTTGGATAAATTAAGCTCTCAAGTGTTCCTTGCTTTATGAAACTCTGCATGTTGTACACTTCAACACAAATAAATGACTTCTACCATTAGAGGTTTAAATAATGTAATGTATTTCATGCTCAGCCTGAAGCTGGATTCCAATGAAGTTGCTAATGCACGTAATGATTAAGTGTAACTCAAATACTAACTGTGTTGTTGAAAACATGACAGGCAATAATTTGGTCTATTATATTCTGCCATTTAATTCCCTAGTACAGACATTCTCTGACACGTTATGAAGCAATGATTTACAATTATTCAAGCTGCAAAGGTCAGAAAGTGACATTATAATCATCTACACAGAGATCCCTTCTAATGCACAAAAACTAGGTAATACCACACAAAAATAGTTTTACTAGAGTAGCAACTTTCTATTTAAGATTTACCAAACTGCACAAGTATAAATAATTAATTTACATTACAGTACGTTAAGGCATCCTTGAAAAGATAATGTTTTTCCTGCTCCTACCAATAAATTTAGGAATAAGTCTTTTTTGCTTGCTAAAGGCAATCTTAAGAGCAGCTTTTCACTAAAAGTAGCCTGTATTAATAGTAATCAGTTAAAAAAATCTGAAAATCTAGAAGATTTTTCAGAAACAACAAACAGGAGTGATGCCTTTTTTTTTTATGCAACTGGTCAAAGCACATCCTTATCTATCAAGAACAAAGATCTATTAGTCACTATGCTCAATATAGGTGAGTAGTTTTGTTAGACATTCTCCAAGCAACCAGTGTCATTAAAATACTGAACTTTATACAAATCTCTGAATTACTCCTAGCATTAACAACAGCAGCAGAAGCGAGGTTATTTCCCTGCTTGGGAGACTATAACTGTCCCCAAATCTTATTTATTTGAGGCTTTAAGAAATAACTGAATTTAGCAAAATATTTATCAGAACATCCTACGTTATCTCCAGAATTAATTGAGAAAAGGAGTTTCAAAGCAAACAGAGAACTAAGGAGCAGAAAGTAAATACAGATTAATACCTCCAGCCAACAAAAGACCAAAACAAAGCAAAATACCCCAAACAAAGAAAACAACAAAAACAAACAACAAAAAACCAAAACACCACATCAAAAAACTTCAAGACATAACTACTCCAGCAAAATACAGGGGAAAAAAAAATCATCTTTTTGACCCCTCTCCAAATTTCTTTGTGTCTAAAAAGGCTTACTTTTGTTCTCAAAACACTTGACTACTATACATTAAATACTATATGTGTAATAAACATAAAAAGGCATTGCTAAAATTGGCCTTTCAAACTGTAGGAATGTAGCAAAAAATGTTTACGCGCACATTTTAAATATTGAACATTTTCCTAACAATCCAAACCTACCTTATACTCATCTTCTTCAATCGATTTTTAAGTGGTCATAAAGGAGAGAGAAAAAAAAAGAAGGAAGCAGCCACTCTTACTTGAAACATGTAACTACATACCCCAAATTTCTGTTTCTAAAAGGAAAGGCAAGAAAAAGGCAAAGGAATAATAGACATATTTTTAAATCAAACATTGCCTATAAATTCTGTTCAAAATCTCAATTGAAGAACAATGCATTTTTCATATCCTACCTAAGGGATAAAATTTGAAAAGTGCATGATAAGCCTTTCACAGCATTTCAGCAGGCAAATGAAACAAAAATTTTAAATGCTGGGCAACCAAGATTTGTTCACCTAACCCAGAATATCAGCGAATTTCAGAGTCAGACTTTCAAAAATGAGAGAAAGTCACACAGAAAATAGACATTACCCCTGAAATAACGGGATATATTTTACAGCCATGGGTATGGAAAAGAAAACAATTAACACACATCTGCAATAAGGCAATGAGTAGCAGACGGTTTATTCCAAATGTTAAAACATTAGCGGTGTCCAATTTCTGTGTCACGTAGTTTCTGCTGTGCAGCTGAAGGAAAACAAACCCTGAACTTCAATTAAAAAAAATAAAACAACACAGCAAAATTACTGCCTTTTTCAACAACTAGCTGAATTATATATTGTGTACTTTCTAGCATGTAAATATGAGGACCATTTGGAAAATTGAGATGCAGCAAAACCTTCCTAAAACAACACCAAAAATACACTTTTTGCTTTTTTTTTCTTTTGCCTTTTTTTTAAGACCAAAATTTTGAAATAATTTGTCTTTAAAAAACGTGGTATTTTGAGACCACACCATGATGTTGCACTGACATTTCACCTTTAAAAAGTGCCCAAGCAGATTCAAAAGCTTTTGAAACACAATTTATCCTCACAACTAGCAGAGGGCTTATTACTGAGAATCTAAAAGTCAGAGGATAGAATATTAACTACTGTAGAAAAGAAAACATAGTGCAGGACCTTCTGTTTGTGACAAAATTACAGAGTTAATGTTCCTGAAAGATCACTTCACCTTTTAAAGCATGATTTTTAAAAAGGTAAAATTTATAGCAATTAAAGCTAATGAAGAAATGCAGCATGAGCTGCTTATGTTCAGGAACTAATAGGTCCACTGAGCATTTCTAAGATTATTTAGCCATCAATGATAATGAATTGACATTGTCAGTGGTGTTAATGTACCAATGCTCTATAGTGCCACTAATCCGATAGCCAATCCTAGCAATTTTATCCTTTTTTATGTTGCTACTTTATTTTTTTAACCAACAAGCTACCCAGTCCTTTCAATTAAAAGAGCACAAATACAGCACAGGTTATTAACACTTTTTTCTCCTCTTCCACATATAAGATGGCATATTCATTATATGGACTATGGTTCAAACTGCTCTGGTCATTCCTCCTTCACATCCCAATCAATTCTTCAGGACTGTTAGCTACAGTGCAAAAATGGCTTTTCCAAATAAATCAGTGCTGGTATATGATTGTTAAAATACATTTTTGGTGCTCATCAAGTGAAATGTGATGATTATTTAAACAAGGATATAAATCAGATTTTTGTAAGCATGGGGTATTGTGGTGTATGTCTCTTACCGATTGTTTTGCCATATCTAAATAGCACAGCTCCATGTTGTTGACGCAAATTAACAATACACAAAAATGGAAAATAAGTAGCTGCCTGGCTACCAGGTATGACATGTCAGCAACACAGAGAAAGCAATCAGCTTAGGAAAGTGACTACCGTTTCAATCCAAAGTTTATATCATTCATACATCTTTTGCTCTCTCTGTTCCATAACTATTGTGAATCCCAGCCGAGAGTTGTGCAATTTCTGAGACAGGTTCTGTCAGACATGTCAATCCTGAAGTGATAGAATGAGTTTTTGAAAAAATGAGGCACTATGCCAAATCCTAATAATTTTCATTCTATTCTTTTTTTTGGAAAAGATGCTGTATTTTCTGGTTTGATTTTTTTTTACTTTTCCTCTCACTATGAAATATTTAAAAAAATATTACGATTTTTCAGTTTAAGTTAAGGGGGAATTGAACAAACAACCAATGTCAAGGACAGCTTCTAAGGAAGAGAGTTTAGCCTTTGCCAAACACTTGTGTGGATCTGTAGTTTTTAACTATCTTCCACGCCAAGTTCTTGGCAATTGATAAAGCAGAGACAGCAAATAAGATTTTTAAACAATATAAAATACCTTACAACATTCATTTTAACTATGCTTCAAAATAAGGAGTAGCACAAGTTATCCTACTACTGATATATAGTGGACTTAAGAATTAGGCTCATACATTTTTATTTCTTATTTCAAGAAGTCAGCAATTAATTTTCTTGAGTAAACTCATCCAAAGTATCTCACGATGCCACATGCAAAATTATTAGAAAAACAGAGAGATGAATCAGTGAAATCACTCAGCTGCATCTTCAGCTGAAGATTCACTTGTCCTCTAAAATGTGTAACTCACTTTGTCCTGCAGCAGATTGGTACACTAAGGCTAAAAAACCTCCTCCTGCTGAATATTATCCCCAACATCACACCACACCATGCATGTGTGCACAGCACCATCTAATTGAACCTGTGCTCTTCTACACATTAGCCATAAGACTGCTATAGCAGGTTACATAGGTTTGCGTAAAATGTTTTTATATGATGCATATATTAGTTAATTTCTTCAGCCTAATAACATTAAAATATATTTTTAATCAGAACTAGGGTATTAAAATCCAACTCTGAATGTCCTATGATGTACCATATATGCCATGGCATTTTAAAACCTTTTAAACATTTCTGCTAAATTAATTAGTTTTGCATTAAGGAGTCTCAATGCCTCCTATTAAATGCAACACATTTGAAGGACAATTAAACATTATGAACGATCCTTCTAAGGAAGTAACGATTGTGAGAAGAAAAACAAGATTTTTTTGGGTAACAAACAGGAACACAAGAACACATAAAAGACTTCAATTTATTTTAAAAGTCTTATGCCTGCAATATTTTAGATCAGTTTGTTTGAAAAATCTGTCTTCTGTTTTGTTTTCATAAAGAATGAAAACCCTAATGGAGTCCCGAAATCTGTTAATGGTACTAAAATTATAACAGTATAGCAAAAGAAAAAACCCCACAAAGTAAAGTCTATATTATATATTTTTTATGTCTTTAAATGGAATTTACAGTTCTCCCTGGCAATGTGAATGAACATCCTATAATTTAGTCAATTTACAGATTACAGGTTCAAATTGACCTTGTAGCCCATAAAATTGCTCATCTTCAGTGCAGGATTAGAAGTGGGAAAAGAATGTCATAACTGTATTTAAGGAATTTACCATAACAATGGAAAGGAGGATATGCATGCATAATTTTAGCCACTCTTGCTCACATCACAGTTTTCAATTCTGAAACAATGCATATTCTGTGCTCTTCTCCTGGTTAACCATGGTGGAGACTGTTTCAATTTACTCACCCACAGACATGACACTTGTATTCCCTCATCCCAAGGTGCCTCTTGACATGGTTTCTGGCATCTCCAAGCTGAGCTGTTGCAAAGTGGCATATCTTGCACTTGAATGGCTTTGATCCTAAGTAAAATTTAGCATAAGATATGAGTTGAATTAGAATAAAATATCACCCATGGTTAAAGAAATAAAAATTCCTGAGGAAAAATAACCTTTTGAAAACCTATCCCACATTTAACCTGTTTGAGATTTTTGCCTAATAAAAAAGTGTCTTGTACATAAATTTATAACTCCCAGGACACAGACAGTGTATTCTATACATTACTCATTAAAGTTTCCTCAAGTTCAAGATCACAGAAAATACCCTCTTAACTTTAAATCTGGTCTTTTCTTGTCATTAAAATCCACAAAATACATTAAAATGAGCAGAAAATACTATAGGTAGATGATGTTTCAAAAAGATGGCAAAAGCTGTTCTATGTCTTTCCCAATGGCCAGATGCTGAAACTCAGGTAATGGTCTTAAAGTGGACTAGTATCAGTTTAAACTGCAAAACATTTTCTTTTTTTTTTAGCAAATATTTTTAAAGTAAAATAACATTACAAGTCTTCCAACTTTGAATAGATTTCACATTAGCATTGGTATTTCAGATTTGTTCTGTCACACACAGCAAATGATTCATCACCTAGCTATTGTAATGGCATGCAATGTATGAATATACAGTGGATAAAATATTATGCCTTTATGACTGTTTTATGGTCAAGAATTTATGATTATTCTGCAAACCAGAAGTATTGACATTTTGGCTATTATTTATTTCAAGAACAAACTTTAATATTAAATGTCTGCTGCAGACCAAAGAACTCTGAAATTATTTCTCCAAGGAAAAAGTATCAACCTATTCCTTGTACCACATCAGTTCAGCAAAAAGTCAAATTATTTGTCTATCTTAATTAACAGTGATCATCTCTCAAGATGGAAAAACTGTCTTTTTTATTGCCATAGTTAAATTTGGCACATGTCAGTCCCCAGGTTATTACGCAGCAACATCATTCTAGAAGCACTTTCCCACTTTCTGACCACTAAATCCTTAAATCAATAAATCAAAATCAGAGAATTGCAGTTAAAAGTAAGTACAATATGGTCAAAGAGTCTCCATATTATGTTTAGTATATGTTTTGTGAAGTACTTCTTCCAATACAGTTAAGCATAATATGAAATATGTGATCTTTAATAAATATACATAAAGAGCTCTGATAAGAAAAATGTTGCACTATATCATACTTGATCAATGAACCTTTTTACTTTGCCCTTGAAAATAGAACATCCTCCAAGAATCTACTTGTGAAATTGAGGATCTTAGTAAAAAATTTTAGAGTCTTAAATTTCAATTTAATTCTCAAAAGCTAACGAAAAATGAAGCATTTAATTTTAATCTTCTAACTGAAATAAAAAAGTCAACAGTACTAAGCACAGGCAGACAAGGTTGAATATTTCACAGTTCAATGACAATGAAGCCAGATCTCTTAATACTTCCATTTCTACTGTTGGAAGTAGATGTAAAATATATTTAGCACCTCAATGGTTATATCTAGTCAGCTTTATATGTTTAAATGTCAAAAGCAGGTTCAGACTGCAGCTCACAGCAATCACATTCTATCCATCACACTGAAAAAAACCCCAGTTTATTTAAATGATCCTGATAAAACTGAATTAATCATTAATTTGGTGACATTTCAAATCAACATTGCATTCTACAAAGAGACCAGGGCAAATAAAAAATAAAACCTTATCTTTGCATTAAAAGACCACTAAAAGTTAATGCTTTAACTTGTGATCTTTAGCTGGACAATTAATAACAACAACGTCACAGGTGAAGATGGTTTTTTTTTAAATCTATTGGTGTTTATACTGCTCTTTTTTTCTCACAGAATTCAAATACCATGTGGATTTTATCCTATGTTCCCTTAGTTTCTCTCCTACTGATTAAATTGTAAATTCGTTCCTCATTCTGTTACTGCAGGTGTCCCACAGGGCCTCCATACAAGACCTTTGCTGTTTTCCATTTACATGACTCCTTTGTGAAGAACTCGAGTTCAGACCAATCGTGACTACAGTGTGCTGACAATACAGAAATGTATTATTCTGTTGACTGCTCTCATCCAAAAATCACTGAGGCCTTGAGGGCTTTTGATTTTTTTTTTCTCAGATCCAGAGCAGAATATCTGTTAACATCTCCATTTAAACTCCATGAAAATTCAAGTGCTGGCAGGCTCCAGTCGGTACTTATCACCTGAAACAAAAGCAGCGTATCTCCCTTTCAGGTTGCTGGTGCCAAATTTGTTCCAGTATGTTCTTGGATGGAACAACCCAAAATTTTATACTAAAAATGAAGACATTATACTGTGATTTAAATTAATGGTTAAAAAAAAAAATTGTATTTGCCATAAAGCTGTCTGAAGCAATGTAAAACATTTAACCATTTCTTAGCCATATTTATCACCAACTTCAATGGTTCTCTTATGCTGTTTTAAACTGTGATACTACTGGATTCACATTTGGCTTTAAGTTCTCAGAAAAAAAAGAGAAAAATGCTTTCACTATATCATCTTTCCAACCAAATTATTCAAAAAATAGCCAAAAAAATCCAAAAAAACCCAAAAAATCCGCCAAACTACTTTACCCACAAGTTATGGCATGGAAAACAAATGTACATTTTCTGATGGTAGCAGGAAACAATAAGGCCCTTAACAACTGGGGGAACACCAAACCAACCAACAACATACAAAAACAAAACAGAACAATAACAACAAAACAAACAAAAACTAACACCACCAAACCAAACTGAAAATAAGACTAAATTTAAGAGTTCAGGTCCAACAGACAAAAACCATTCTACTGTTTCATAAAAAAAGAACTGAGTCCATAATCCTTGCTTTACATTAGGACAATAAAGACCCAAAGCTTTAAGAAAAAATTCACTGTTGCAGCTTTAGGCCTGCCAAAGGCAACCTGACCTGCACCTGCAGGCATTGCTGTGCTCCCATCTCAGGCCCAATACAAAGTGAGCAGAACCACACAAAATGTCATCATACCATTTCCTCCTAGGTTTAGGACATGGGGAGTAACACAGCATATTTGCATTGTGCACAACTGCCACTAACTGAGAAACTGATGAGAAAAGAAACACAGATGATGCAGTTGCAGGTGATTTTTCCTCAGATGTTGATTGTTAATTAAGTTTATGGGACCTCCATCAATTGCAAACTAAAAAGTCTTCCACCTCTACTACTCCTTTTATTTTTCTTTACACTTCCTCATTTTCACTTGTCAACATGTGATGGATTTACTTGTTAGGTCCTCTACAGTGATGCTTTCCTTTCATTTGCAATGTGAAAATCTCCTACATTATTTAATGGTATTTTGAAACAGTATTTTTCTATTAATGGAAATTATTAGTTGTATCTTTATGCAACTTTCCCTTCCCTTTCCTCCATCACCTCAAATCATCACTGATTACTCAATTAAAAAAAAAGGAAGGGAGTTGGTGATGGTTACACATACATACACATGTATATAAACCTATTTATGCACATCCAGATGCTAATGAAAGACTTTTTTAAAAGCATATAATCAGAATAATAAATGGGAAAATGTGTGGCTGTGCTTTTGTGCACCTGTTGTTACCCTGGATAGATCAGAAGCTAGAAATGGTGGACTTTGCCTCACCAATATTACACACAGTTGGTGCAGTAGGTCATTTCCTTCTGCCACTGCTCCCAATCACCTAAACATATTTGTTTGTTATTAAACTGCATCCTCTGTGATACAGATGAGAAGAAAAGGTTCTATAAGAAGAGAACCACAAACAGGAAAATACAGATTGGAAGAGAAAGCCTTCTTGCCATTAAGTATTAATAAAAGTCTCCACATTACTATTTATGTGAATAAGCAAAGCATAAGAAAACTATTTCATTTAAAGTTGTAATGAGAAAGAGGACAGATAAAACTCTGTTCTGTAACCCTTCTATACTTCTGCACCAAAAAATTTCTTGCAAAATTAAATGTATTCTTTCACTTTGCTTGGCATATTTAGTGCTATCCAAAAGCACAGTAAAAATATACTCCATGATAAGACCTACACACAAGATGTTAAAAAGTACACTAACTTTTACTAAATGTTACAATCAATGATGTAACTTATGTAAGTAGGATTGCTTTGTCATATATTGATAGTTACCTCACTTTCACATCCACATTAACTTGATTTTAAATGCAATTAATACATATAGTCAAGGAAGACTAATGGACTACATTCTGCACTTAACCTGGTGGACATTTTCAAATGGCACAAGTGACCAGTGCAAACCTATTTTGCATTGTAAACGACTAAATAAATCTTAATGGATTAAGAATGATCAGCTATCAACACACAAGGGAAATTAAGTGCTGAAATGCCTACATTGATTATTTTAAATTATTAGCCTTACTCTGTTCTTGAATTTGTATGCTTTTAGTGAGCTTTAACACATTTACAAGACTTATTGACTATAATTACAAGAGAATTCAAGTAATGGACACATCAATTATAAGCAACATGTCTTGACCAGACAGTTGCATAAAGAATTCTAAAGAGAGCTCCATTAGCATCCTCCCCCTTAGTTTTATTCAGTTTTATCTGCCGTAAGAGGGCATATTAAGGGCTTATACAGCTGTTCTGACCATGTGAACATGAGCATCCCTCTGAAGACTTAACACTGCATTCCAAGTTGGATATTAGCTGAAGCAATACAGAAAACTACGCTATTGACAGGACAGAAGTAATGCTGAAAGTATTAAGTATGTGAGTTATTGGTATACATGAATGCTGCAGTTACCGTAAAATACTTTGAAAGGTTTGAAATACAATGTCTCTGTTCCCCAAGATTAATTTTTAGGATTTGTTGTCCAGTCACGCCCTTGCCTTTTCATAAAAAAAACTTACAAAACTATTTTAGGATTATGCCAGGAATTACCATTCTTTTATGCTTCTTTTTGTTACCTTTTTGTTCTCTTCCTTGTAACCATGCACTAAGTTTCAAATACTGCATGAATTTAAACTATAGCTTCCATAATAAGCCATTATTTAAAAGTACAGTAAAATAAACCTTACAGTTTTAATGAAAATATGTTCATTGAAATGTGAATTTATTATTCAAATCCACTCATAAATTCAACCATGGAGACACCACTTGTCTAAGCAGAGCTCAGTGATTTAGAAAAGCTGTCTATTTAAAATAAAGAATGTATGGCAGGTTTATAGAAACATCGCAGTGAATTTTTACATAAATTTAGAACTGCAGCTTATGCATTTTTCTACAGAAATGTTTTTAAATTTTCCACTTAAAATTAAACATAAAAATGAATTTAAAGTGTGATCAGCACAGAAACTAAATCAGATGCTACACCCCTGTGCAACACATCAGCACTGCATGCCACCTTCCAAAAAGGCTGACCAATTCCAACCACTATAACTTATTTCTACCAAAACCTCTTGTTGTTTCTTATTGGTATTTATTTAGGAGTGATGTAATATCAAACATCTATTCTGAAGTATTATGTAATGCTGAAATGCTGAAAGTTTCGCTTAATTGAAAAGAAATAAACAATTTGGATACTAAACAACTGCACAGAAGAGAAAGTTAGAAAGAACAGCTAACTAATCTCTCAAACCACCACTGCTTCATTATATAAGAACCAATGAATGGTTACAATGTAGATTAAAAGGAAGAAAATCTCTCTATATGAAACAAAAAGCAGAAGGGTGGCTGTACTTGAAATGTTCTTACATTTTCTGCCCTTTGATCACTGTATTTTCATACCCTTTTAGATAACTTTGAATTTCATCAGGGGCTTATCAGGCGATAAAAATGCCAGTTCCTAAGAAATATAAAAGGGCTTAACAAGCAGAAAAAGACCAATGGTATAATTCACTGTTTGAAAGAGGCCAATTGCAATGACAGTGTTTCCATACCTGTGTGGGTACGGATGTGAGCTAGGAAGGCCATGGAATTGCTACTTCTACACATCTTCCCACAATACTTGCAGACATTGCCTTGGTTCTCTTCCCTCTCCCTGTTTATCTGCTCAGTGTCTTCAACAATGTATTTATTGACTTCCCGCAGCAGCTCTTCATGTTGCTCTTTGATGTGGAGAAACAAGCTCTGCTCGGAATCGAAGGGCTCTGTGCACTTCAAACACTTAAAGGTTGCGCCTCCTTCAGGCAGCTCCTCCACGCTCGCCTGCTCGTTTCGCATGTGCCCAGCACTGGCCAAGTGCTGGTGAAGGTTGCTTTCTGTGTAAAATGATTTTCCACAGAGTAAGCAATGAAAATGCTTTTCTTTTGAAGGATGTTTCATGGCTATGTGAACATTTAGTCCGCTCAAACCATCTGCTAGAAAACCACAGTCATCGCAGCGAATACGTGTCGATTCCCCAAGGGAAATTCCTTCTGACTTCTTCTTTTTCCCACCACTTGTTGAAGTGTCTGCTGTCACTGTGAGCTCACTAGCTTTCACTGCCCCCGACATCTGTCCTTCTGCAGAATGGTCAGTGGCCTCTCCATCTTGATGACTTTTTAACCTCACTATAGAAGAATCAAACTTGCCAGCATTTTGCATTGCCTTTCCTTTATCATCAGCACTGATAACTGTTCCTAAAGCCTCATTACTACTTTCTTGCGTGCCCTCAGCTGTTGAGCCATCTGCCTCCCAAACATTGTTATTTATAGTTACTTCAGCTTCACGTTGTGCTTCCATAAGGGCTTCTTCCTCCTCCCCAGTAGGATCCTCTCTGAAACTTCTGTCACCATCTAAACTATGTCTATTTTGTACTGCTTCTCCAGTGTTTCCAGCAAAATTTGATTGCTCTACTGCATGACTTGTTTCTGGAAGACTTAGCATAAGTGGGTTATTTTTCTTCAGTGATTTTTTTGTGAGACTGTCTTCGTCTCTACATTCTGCTTCTGGGTTTTCACTACTTTCTTCCAAGCTCTCCACACCTTTTGCTGAATCGCAGTTTGTGTGGCTTGATCTATTTTGATTTTCTGCAGTGCAGTCGTCATCTGAGTAGAGCAGCTCCTGACCATGCTTACTCTTCTGCACCTCACAAGTACTTGTTTCTTTAACTGATACTTCCTTGACAAGTTCAGCAACTTTATCTTTCTGAGGAGTTTGCTGGAATCCTTCACAATAAGGGTTTTCTCCTCCATTTGTAGACTCCTTATCAAGTTCATGTCCTACTGCATTTTGGGAATTGACATCTTTAGAGATTCCTGGAGATGTATTTTCATTTAAGGCAGTACACTCAGTAAAGCTTTTATTCATATCATCACCTTCTGATGCATAATTGGCACACTTTGTTTCATCTAAATTAAATTTTGATTCTCCTGCACTGTGATGGTGCTCCTCTTGAGGCAAAGCAGCGCCTTCTTTAGTGATATTTGCTGCATTTGCTTCCTCCCCAGAAGAAGAACAAACATAAGATTCTCTTCTAATTTTGTGTTTCTCTGTTGCTGCATGCCTTATCATCTCTCTGCGAGTAACAGCATAGTAGTCACAAGCCATGCAGTAGAATTCAAATTGCTTTGTATGTTTTCGCTTCACGTGCAGCTCTAAAGAAGCAGCAGAATGGGCAATGAAGCCGCAGTGTACACACTTGTTGTCGTTTGCACCCATGGCTCTCCTCTGGAAGCTTGGGTCACAGTCTTGAGCAACCCTTGCTGGTTCCAGCAACACATGTTGGTTTATATTCAGTGGATTCCTTCCAAGCTGCATATCTGGCAGCTTACTGGCACTTGTGGCTTTTAACTCAGCATCTCCTCGCTCAACTTCCTGATTGTCTAAGATAGAATTTTCCAAATCTGACTGGCCACCATCCTCAACATGTTCAGGCAAGGCAGTCATGGGGCTGTTAATCTTCTTGCTCATGGATTCAAAATTACCTCCTTCAGGGCCAACGATGATCTCCGAGTTCTGTTTTCCACATCCTTCTATTTCAACACGGCTTTTGTGTTTTTTGGTTGCACAGTGACGTTCCATATCTCCTTTGGTGACAGTGTAGTAATTGCAAACCTTACACAAATAGCTGTACTGATGACTGTGCTTTCGCCTGATGTGAACAGTCAAATTCGTAACACTGGAGGCCAAAAGGCCACAATGGGTACATGTCCTAGAAATAGTACCTTTAGGCTTCCCTCCTCGGGATGCATCAGCTAAAACCAATTCATTTTCACCAATCCTTTGCTCAAGTAGAACAAATTCCTTATTTCTCGATAAGTCTTCCACAGAAGAGGATGAAACATCTGTAATTTCTTTATCCAACTCTGTACTTCCACTCCCAGCAATGGAAGTATCCACCACTGATTTAATACCGCCAACACCAACACAAACCTTTACAATACATTCTTCAAAACGTAGTCCAATGTTGTTTTTTCTGGCATTTTCAAGATGCTTGCTTCTTTTGATATGTTTCTCCATTCCTTCCTTACTCAGTGAGTAGAGATTACATGCCTTGCAAAGGAAGTGATACTCTTGTGCATGTCGGAGTTTTATGTGCCTTGTAAGAACTGTGGAAGATCTCGTCTTATAAAAACACTTTTTACATTGAAATTGGGTTTTATTCAGAACAGAATGCTTTAGTTCATTTCTATGATTTATGAAGGAAGAGTCTGGAGTTTTCGCTTGCATTGACACTTCCATTTCCTTTGCAAGTCTTTGGCTATTGTTGGATACGGAGTCATTGTAAGGTACCACTTGCAAGGTCTGATCACTGTTACTCATTGGAGTAGCTTGCTGAAATAATGAACCATCATGTTTCTCATTTTTTTTATGATTTATCAGCTCTTCTTCCAATTGAAAAAAAAGAACGCAAGCTGGACAACTATGGGGCATTTTGTGCACTTCACTCATGTGGCTTTGAAGGCTGTCCACATTCAAGCTGGTAAATGAACAGAGCTGACAATTAAAGCTACAACCACCCATCTGGTGTTCACTCTCCTGACAGTGTTGCTTCACATCTTCCCTGACTCCAGAGGAATAGCTACCTATCTGACTATGAAACTGGATCCTTTTTGTATGAAGCTTTGCAATATGAGTTTCCAAACTTTCTCGGTCGTGAAAAACATGACCACAATCCAGGCAAGTATGAAGTGCACCATCATCAGCAATAAGTTTAACTTCAGAATCTTTAGCACCTGCAGTGCTAGAAGAAGGGGTATTCGGCTTATATTCAGTAAGATCTTGTATTTCTGCAGCAGTATTGCAATTACTTTCAGCATCTGTTTCTAGTTCTGTATGAGACACAGGGCTTGATTCACCATGTTTAAGCTGTGTGCTGGAGATAGGCTTTTCATGTACTCTCCGAGTTTCAGATTTGGGTCTCTTACTATTCCCCAACAATCTGTATCTTCTTCTAACCTGCCTTTTTAATCTAGAAGACCTACTCTGTCCAAAGGAAGACCTTAACAAGAAAACATTTCTTTTGTGTTTCAGTTTATCAAATCTCTTTGTCCTGTGTAAACTATTAAGTAGCTTTTTGGTAGTTGGAAGCGATTCTGTTTTCTGCAAAATATTTTCTGATGGTCCCGGTATTCCTAGTTTTTCAGTTTGAACTTTATCATTTCCTTCTGTACCAGAAGAAAGCGATGTTTCTTCTGTCATAGTATCTGTTTTTTCAGTGGGAGTATTTGAAGATGGCATCATTTCAACAAGTTCACTGCCATCATTTTGTTTAGATAAGCTTACTTTTGAGCCTTTCAGTGCACTGCAAATACTTAATTCTTTTGCATCAGCAGTTCTTGCCCTTAATTTATTGGTCCCAGGTTTTGCCCTGACATTCCTCTCTTTGGTTGCAGTAGATTGTTGGTTTTTAAAAGATTTTTTTGTCAATATCTGTACAAATCCTCCCCGTGCAGCAAGATTTTGACGTCGAAGGTGAGTCTTGCCAAGGAAATGAGAATTTAGAAGACTCTCTTCAGCACTCTGAAAACCACAAAGATCACAAGAAAATATCTTGGATTTCTCACGATCTCGCTTAACATGCATATGTGACGTAGAACTACACTCACCTATGCAACCACAGTGAGGATGTATTTGCTCTTTGGATGGTTTAGAGAGGCTTTCTTGTTTATGTTTTTCCTTATCAGAGCAGGAAGGTAAACACTGATCTCTCATTTTGCCTTTAGGGTGTTTGTCTATGTTTCCATCTGTACAGACAACACTGGTTTCTTCTGAAGAATATAATTTATCAGAAACAGCAGCTGACATGTCTTGTGAATGTTTATTTTCCTTTTGAATTTTCAATATGGCATCATCAGCAGCACACCTGAAATCATATCGTAGGCACAGGATATCTGTATTAAATATGTCACTATCAGGACCACTGGTGACTCCTTCCTGTTTTACAGTTCCAGGTATTGTACCACATGATTCTCCAGCTAAAACTTTTTGCAATTTTCTTCCAGTATCTTTCATGTCTTCTGAAGAACTCAGCTTTCTTTTCCTGGAGACATTTTCAGGTTTCTTTGCTTCAACAACATCCAGACTGGTTGATTCTGAAAGTGCTGTTTTGTTTGTGCCATTCTCTTTTTCTTTCTTTTCAAGGTCCCTGAACACTTCATCTGATGTAAGCCTTGTTTTCTGTTGAGATGAAGAGCCACATCCAGCATTTTCTTCTGATGTATTTCTTGGGGATTCTTCTGTCAACTCAACTTGTAAATTCTCATCAACATCATCTCTCTTCTTATTTTCCTCCCCATCCATTCTTAACAGTGATATTACCAATTAAAGATCATTGGTTTAGCACCTACAAAACAAAAGAATTTCTGTTAGTCTTTTATGCAAACTTAAAGGTTAAAATAATCAAATTTTAAAAACCCCATGCAATATAGAAAATTTAAATCATGGCAGGAAGAAAGGCACAACGAAAGACATGAGGCAACAGTTTCACCATGGTATCTACAGCACCTTCTAGTTACAGAGCTTTCACAGCAATGACCACCATGTGAGCAAACACTTAGATCCCATAGTTTTTATGTAATCAAGTAATCTTCTACATGCTTTAGACTTGGGCAGACAAGCATGACCTTTGTTTCTGGAAGTATATTTGGGACAGAAAATACTAATGGCTTTCAGGGAACTGGTCATGGAATATTTTACTTTTCCTGAACTAGAAAATCAGCTTCTCAAATTTAAAAGTTCCCAGGTGAAATAATCATGACTGCAACAACAAGCAAAACAAAGCCAGCATAAATGTTAAATATTTTAAGTATGCAGCTTGCTTTTCTTCCTCTGCTTAGATTACCTGCTAAAGAGAAAGAGGGAAAACACAAAAAGAACCATGTTCTAAAAGAATATGCTGCAAGTATAGCTTCCCATCATTCCTAAAATATCCTCTAAAACGTTGTTTCCTAATTGGGGAGGAGGGAGGAGAAACAAAAAGTCATGAAATAAAAATGCAGAGAAGGGCAGCACATTTGAGATCCAGCACAAACTTTAACCATTCAAATCCAGTTACCAGAAGCTTTTGCTCAACTGCCCAGTGTGACCCTCTTGCTCCCAAGAAGATGCCGCCACTAGAAAACTGATGCTGCCAACACAGTTTATAAGAGGGATGGGGATGGGAAATCAAATCTTGACATTTATTACCTTTTCATTTTGATATGAAGCAACTGAGAATTGAAAATGCATTTCATTTTAACAGATGATTAAATACTAAATGTTTATCTTCGTGCTTTACACTATGATTTAAACATCAATTTGCTGCAGATCCAAGTATTCAGTTTTTTGTTCAGTTACCCATTGAATGAGGCCATGACCACAATTGTAAGTACTTCCTGACAAGATTAAGTAATTGCAATGTTGATACAGATAAAGTAGGGTACAAAAAGCTATTCAAGTACATGGTAAAAAAATAATTATGCTTAAATTTGAGGACAAAGTAGGAAAGTATTAAACTCAGAAAATAAATGCAAATCAGTTGGACTTATAATCCATGGAAGTAAAAAAGTGCTTTCTTCTTAAGAATAACTTGTGGAAAGCCCCAAAGGGAATTGAGTGTACATTAGTCTCATTCATTGAACAGTTTTTCAACTGTAGGTCTTTCATTGAGCTAAAGCACTGACCAAACCTATACCAAGCTAGTTATACCTAAATAACAAGAGGATAACCACTTCTAGATCACAACAGCCCTTTGGAGGATCATCACAGTACTGTCCCCTAAATATGGCTTTCTGATTCTTATGCACTACTGTTTTTGTTTCTTCACAAAACCATGATGGAAACTTATCACAATTGGTCAGAAGGAAAACAGTCAGGGCTATATTCTCAGCTGGTATAAGTCAGCACACTGTTAGTATGTTCAGAAACACTACAGCAATTAATAGCAGGACCAGATGAAGCCTTTGAAGTGCAAGCTTACCCAGAAAAGGTTATAAGCATAGGTTATATCTGTTTGGGATACAGAAGAAAAAGATCAAATGAAAATGATGTGGTTTAACTGCAGTACAGCTTTATTTATATAATGCAAAAAATCAAGTTAGTTCAGTGACAAGCATCACAAGTCTGTCCTTAAACAAGCAACCATGGGTCCTTTGCCTTCTTGCACCTCCACAGCAGGTTCCCAGCCCACCACCAATTGTGGGAAGAGCACCAATTGTGGGAATGGCCTGGGAAAGAGCAGCAGTTTTTCCTTTGCTGTACAAAACTATTTGCAATCTCAAACCAATTCTCCATCTTCTTTATAGGACACTTCCCTCTCAAACCATTAGATTTACCAGAAAACTTGTCCAGCAGTGAGCTAATACTGGCATTGAACATTTCCACTGTCAAAAGTTGTACTGGGATAATTAGAAGTTTCTCCATCAACAAAAAGGTTGCCTTTTCTGGCACTCCCCCAGAAATTCAGCTCACCTCCACCGGCCACTCAATCAAACATCTCTTTTAGGTGAGCATCTGCACACAGCCTCTGCAGTTTTATCCTCATTTCTCAGCATTTGCTCAGTAACTCTCCAACAGAACTTCATCCTGCTCTGTGCCCAGATTGCAATTCCAGTTCTGGTGTCCAACCTTCTCTCCTACTCAACTGCACCAGTTATGGATTTTTCTAGTGCTTAGGGAAAAAAAATGTGTTTCCTCTATTTTATCTTTGTAAGCTGTTTATAGTAAGAACTACAAACTAGCTGCTAGAAAAGTGAAAAATACAAAACATAAACCTCATGGGTGCTACCAATAACCTCAGTATGAAATTAAAATAATCACATGTGTAATACTATGCTAAGATGCCTTACACCCCAGACTTCTTGCCTAATTCCTTATCTCTGCTGTCATTTCATGACAAACTTCTAGCACGCAGACTGGGACTGCACTCTGTTCCATTCACAGGCAGTTCTAATGAAGTCAACAGCCTCACATCTACCCCCACAACAGTAACCATTATCAAGGCAATTTCTGCCCAGTGCACAGCAGGCTACCTGTGGCAAGGTATGGTAATGATACACATTTACCAACTTCATCACTGTCATGGTTTGAGCCTGGCACAGAGCCAGTGCCCCCCCATGAAAATGCCTCACCCTGGTGTCTGCTGTGAGATGTGACCAGGAATAAGCAAAACAGGCTCTAACATAAACATAAAGAACACTTTATTACCTAAACTACAGGAAAATAGGGAAAGAAAAAAAAAGAAATTGAAAACCTTACAAAAAAACTTTCCTCCTCCCCACTCCCTGACTTTCCCAATCCGATACATTCTCCCAAAAAACACCAACTGCCCAGCCCGGCACGACACTTTAGTATACTCAAACTTCAGTTCATGAAGAGGAAAGGAGTCTTTCTCGTTCCATAGGCTTCTCCTGGAAACACACTGAAAACCTCGTGTGCTTCCCTGTCACTTCGGCACCGCCCGGAAAGTCCTTTTGCCGCTTGTGACATCTTCCTTCCATGCTCAGTGCTCTCACCACTGAGACATGGCCAGAGCTGCTTTTAGGGTTGTCTTTCAAGGATGCCTTGTCTCACTCCAAAAAGGCACAGTCTCTGCTTTTGGGACATCTGTCCCCCCATATTTTTCCAACCCCCTGGGGCCGGGGGGTCCTCACGAAGAACCTTCCTGGTTTTGAGGCACTGCCTCCCCCTAAATGCAGTCTGTGTCACAGGAACAACTGAGTCCATAGCCACGAGAAAAGTCCAGCCAAAAGGCCACTCCAAATCATCTCTCCCCATCCAATCATCTCCCCATTCTTCGGGCCAGGTCCTTGTTTCATCTCATCTCCTATCTCCCTTCTTATTCAGCTTCGAGGAGGATTAGCATTTTTGCAAGGCCCCAATCATGCAAGAAAGGGTTAAAAGTTTTCAGTCTCTGTCTGTCCTGGGACGAGATGATACTCCCACACGTGCTGCTGCTGCGGCCGGCCGCTCTCCCTCCCGGAGGGGGGGGGGGGGGGGGGGGGGGGGGGGGGGGCTGGCTGCCCGATGTCTCGATGTCTCTTGGGGCTCCTCCACCCTTCCATCCTTGAAAGCCCCTCACCCCCATCTCTGTCCAGGCCCCGGGCCTACCGCATGGCCGTCCCTCCCCCGCCCAGCAGCAAGGCTGGACGGGGGGGGAGATCTGACCTCCTCGCCGCCGATGTCCCAAGAGGGAGTGCCAAGGGCAGTGCCCTGCTTTTAACCCCTGTGTATTCTCGGAGGTGTGTCCAAACCCCACTGGCCACACCGGACGCCAGTCTCAAACCCAAAACCTTCATTGGTTTGACCACAGCTTCCCAGAATTCCCACTCCTTCCTGGTCAAACCACGACAATCACTACCACACATCAAAATTGCCATGAAAATAGTTGACCCCTGCACACCCTCCCCAAAGTTACATTTGCCTCCGTCCCACTTCCATATAATCTGTTATATATAAATATCACTACATGGGAGTCTGCACCTGCATGAAACCAAAATCCAGAAAGTATTCTCTATGAAAGAAAACAACTATGAGGCAGTTGCTGCTGTTTCTCTAAAATATTAATTAATCTAAGGAATTAAATAGCCTCCAATTTCTTTTAGGTCGCTCTTAAAGCTGCCTGTAGGACAAGAGTGCATCTTCTGATAAGCACTTAATGGCTCCTATCACTACTTTTTGCTGGCACCATGACCAGCAATTTGTTGAGTTCTGCTCAGTTCTCCACATCTCACACAAGATCTGGAGCCCTGGACCAAGCGCTCTGCTCCTTCCTGCTGCAGCCTTGCTCAGATCACACTGCCATGCCTCTAACACAATTTCAGTAGCACACAGCTCAGCTCCCTGATGGCAGACTAGTGCCTCACACCCAAATACAGCTGTGGCTCCTTCCTGCATGGATATAATGCAGGAATGGCTATCACTCCTCTGGCATTCAGCACACCACTAGCTACCTTTAGACAAAAAGAGCCTCCTCGTAGTGCTTCCTCGGCTGTAAGCTTCTCCCCCAAAAGCTCTCTTCCAGATTTGTCACTGGGTACTAGGAACAATGGTGAAGCACAAGCTGATCATAAATATGAGTGGTCCTAATCCTCTGTCTACCTGAATCAATTCACTTCTGCTTTCAAAAATGTCACCACACTAATTAAAGGCTATCCTGCATTTGGTATTGTAATATAGAAGAATCAGTGCATTGGAGAAGGCATCAACAGCACTCAAAGTTTGGACAGTCCCAGTGACCACACAAGGTCAAATGGGTTTCTTTTTGGAAAATTAATCTTGGATCTACCTTAGTTTGGCACAGGGATCACCATCACAAGCAAATCAGCATCTGGAATTTTATTAACCTAATCAAAGAACACACTCTAGATACAACAAGTAACCCTCAGAAGCTATGGCACCCTAAGCATATGCTTAAATCTAACTCCTACTTGTTAGTGTGATTGAGTAAGCCTTTTGATAGCAACATAATGCTGCCAAACTCGTACAGCAGTATGAATGGGGAAGATCAGCTCTTGAACCACCTTATTCATGGACCAACAAGACTAAAATCAATGCAAGATGTAAACTTCCTTGTGTTTCCTGCTACCTTCATCTGTCAAAGCATCATCTGGAAACATTTTCACAAGTAACAAGGGCTTGAAGTGCAACAATACCTAACCACTTAAAGTATTCCATAAATAAACCAAAATGTATTTATATAGGCTCCAGGACTGTGCCAATGGTAATGCCAGGTACAGCACAGCAGAAACCTGCAGCACAGGATCAATCCCAAGCTCAGCAGACAGCAGTCAAATCCTTGTATTTCCATAGTTTAAAAGCTGGTTCTGTCAAACAGTGCTCTCTTAACATCATATTCGATGTTCAAAATGAAGCTGTTCTAACTCAAAAGTGGGTTGACTTTTTGTAACATAAATCTTTTGTTAATGTTCATATAAATCAAGTATAGCTGAACAGATCCTTAAAGGATATGACCAAAAATTAATTTGCCACATTAGCTTCAGGTTAACAAATTCTTCTGCTTGGAGACAGTCATACATTACCTAATGCATTTTAAGGTTCTTTGCAGCACAGTGCTGTCCCTGAGTTTTGGAAAGAAACCTATTGTGGCCTCAACATTTTTGCTCAGAAAAAGCTGAGCTCAGTAATTCTTTTGTAAATAGGTGCTCAAACATATTGCTTTTCTTCAGTAATTCTCTAAATATCTGAAAGAAGTGAAACATGTTTTTAAGATCTTCAAAAGCAGCATGTTTGTTACATATGTTACATCTGCACAGCCCAACTATCCAAATCCTTACAGAACATATAAGACACACATTTTTAAATTGCAAGTGTATAACACATAGTACTTTGGCTATATCACATAAACCAATATAGCTAAAGATTCTCCCCTTTCATCCACTGGGATTTCCAAATCATCAGAATCATGAAGTTTTTGTTTCGAGATTTAAACTAATTTAAAAGACATCCCACAATCACAATTCAGCACCATCTCACTATCTGTAAAGTAGAAAATTCATACAAAAAAAAGATAAAAATAGCACTTCTTGAGCAGCCACCACCATTTTTTACCTGATAACAACTCTCTTTCGTATTCTTCGTACAAAGCTTTTTTGTATATTGACATAGTGTCTGCTACAGCTCTATACACAAGCATAAGTCATTTGTGGACAGAAGCTGTTTTCTTGGATGAAAATAGAGAACATTGGATTTGAGAGCTCTAATTTTTTACCACTGGTCCAAAAAACAGTATATAATGTCTTACTATGCCAAAAGGTGGAGACAGTGCAGTTCGCTTTCCAGTGTAAGATCTGCACTTCTCTAATCCTCAGGTGAAATTTAAAAAGTAGTAATCTTAAATTAATTTCAAAAGGACAATTAATTTAGCAATGATTGATAAACCTCTAGTAAACGTCAAAATTCCTTAACTTGATGGTCAATACAATTTTATTTACTTCTCTTTTTGATCACATGCCAAGAGAAGGTGTAGGGATGTGTACAGAAGAACACACAAAAAAAGTACTAACTTTATTTTTGTTTTATGCTAATCCTGGCATTAGAATTTCCAGAGCACTTCTCAGTCACACTACTATTGTCTCCAAGTATTCAATGACCAATCTGCAGCATTTGTAAAGAATGTGACATATGGAAAACAGACTTTCATTTTTTTTTCCAGTAAAAATTCCCCTTTTCAGACAATTAATACTTTCAATGAAATCATGGATGCAATGAAGCAAAATCATTTTAATGAGCTCCTTAAAAAGCTTGCACAAAACTGCATGTTAACAAACTCATCTCACCATACGACCTTTGTGTCAAACAAGCATCTTCTCAGGGGCACAACATCCTTCCTAAATCAAATCATATGTCTGTCTTATGGCCTTACAAAGTTACCTCGTTTCCTTCAGAAAGACTAATCCAAGCGTACAGTCTCCTCAATAATGGAATATAGGAGGTAATACGGTTGTCAACTGAAATGGAATAAAGATCACCTTTCTTTTGAGGGAAATTTTGTGATATCCATTACAAACATTTGTTTTCCTTTGCAGCTCAAAAATGCTGGACTTCGAGCTTTGCATCATGAGCCCAGCACTTTCCTAGGAAAGCCAGCACTTTCCAAGGACATCAAAATCTCCACAGGAGACTTCCAAATAAGGTGCAGACTTCCAAGATTAAAGATTTTGAAATTTCCACACAGATCTATCCAGAATAGTTCAAGTGACAAAATGAAAAGCCCCCTGATAGTCATCCCCTGTATACCACTGAAAATGGGGAGTTAGCTGCACCCATTAATTTCATTTTCTCACTGCCACCAGAAAAAACTGTAACGGCATCACAGGAAATGCACCTGCAATATGACCACATCCCGCTTGCTTCTGCTTCCAAACCACCCAGAGTCCTTCCAAGTGAGCAGAAACTGACAACACAAAGGCTCCCTAGTTCGTCATCCACTCATTTCAGAGAGAGTCAAATGCTGCTAAATGCAGCAGGGACCACTATTTAGATCAGCTTTGAAGAGGAAGTCAAAAAAGACACACACAGATATACACTTTTCATTTTAAGTGCAGTCAGATTCAATAGGAATGTACGGGCAAGACAGAGAATGAGAGGAAATGCACTAGTATCTCCTAAAAATTGTTATATAACCTCCAGATTTTCAATTTTTGAAAATTTAAGGTCTATTTTGTATTTAAAATCAAAGAATTCTGTTTGCAGAGCAATGCATACATGTAACAACAGCAAAAAGAACATTCAATAGAAACTTCTGAGGATCTAAGAAAGACTGCATTCAAATAGCACTGTGATATTGATGGATGAAACGCACTTTTTAAGTATTCACAAAACACTTCATTTTAGAGAGTTTATCAGATCCAGGAAAGAAAATTCCAGGAAAGAAATACTATTTTCCACATACACTACTAAGTTCTGTGGGAATTTTCTAAATTATGTGCTTTCATGAAAGATACAATTCTCACCAAGTACACCAATTAAAAGTAGAGAGAAACAAAAAGTAAAATGCAATTTGAATTCCTCTGTTCTGTTGGCTGTAGTACCCTCTTAAGTACAGTGGACCACACTGGAATTTATCAGAGAAGTACACAGGCACTATAAATGACACCTGACAAAAATGTTGGAAGTCTTAAATGTTTCCTGAACTTTGGCAGCCAAAGATAAAAGCAAGTTTTACTGGCTTCTACTTGTAAATTGGCTCTTGTAAATTTTACCCTAGAAACCTGGTCCTAAGAAGCCCTATTTTCTCCTTTAAAAACATAAGGAATATGAATTCCCTAGAAGGCTACTCTGGTGTTTAATATTTGTGAAGACTTACGACATTTCCATCAATCTTTGCTCAAAATTAAATCCAAAAGACAAAAAACGATGGCTGTGTTGGCCTCTGGCTTAAAACTACCATTTCATACAGAAAGCAACAGAAGCCTCTACCATCACAGCCCAGAACATATGTATTTATCACCATTTAAATTATCAAGAGAAGAATGCATGCAGTAATCAGTGTATTTATGGCCATGCTTCTCATTCTTGTGCACCCTGTTTTCCTTATCTGCTGCCTCTTCAAGAAGCTCAGCTGAAAAGAGCTGCACGAATTTTTGGCTAAACAGGTAACATAAAGACTTGGGATCTTTTGTGTGATAGGCTAACAAAGTTTCCAGAAAATACAAAGTGTACATTTGCTTCTAAAGAAAAGGGGACGTTAATAAAAATAAAAGCATTCTGATGACCCCTGGTGGCCACTACATACATGGAAGTAATTTCATTCCATCTGAGAAAAGCAGATCAAACAGAAAAGTCTTACATATTCTATTGGTAGGCATATCTAAAGAAATGACAGCTGATATTATTCAATTAGAATATTCATTAGAATGTACATATTTACATGTCTGTCTATATCAAATTACTGTATTACGGTAGACACACAGATACTCAAAAATTTAATTATTAGAAACAAATCCTCTTTTTCTCTTCAATGAAATAGAAGTGAACACACTGAAAGTATTTCAACTCAGTCCAACAAGACATACAAAATGGACTTTTTTTCAGTTTTGATTTTCCATCTGGGTTGTTCACATAAAACACAGGGTATTGGGGAGAAGCACAGTGGAAGCAGGGGGCTGCCTCTCACCAGGGTGCACTCAGAAGGGCTCTGTGTAATAGATGATGTCCCAAATGCCTCCAGCACAGGCAGTTCTCCAGCACACTTTAGGAAAGCAAACAAACCAGCCTCTCCTTCTTTATATTGGACTTCTACAAAAAGAAAATTAATATCCATCATTAGGAATCAGTATAAAAAGGTGATAGTTGTACACAGACCTCAGCTATGGAGAGGGTAAACCCTTAACATGCAGAGGAAAAGCTGCATGGCAAATCACACCTTTTCTCCTTAATGCTTTCCTGTAAAACATGCAAACAATCACAACAGTGCTGCCATGTCCTCTGCAACACAGAGAGGGATTTTTCCCCCAATAACTTAGATGATCATGACTGTGACTTAAACCATGCATAGCTGTGCAAAACCTGGCTTTCTCCAGCAGTAACTGTTACCTGTGTTCAGCTGAACAAACCCATGCTTCAGCTACAGTCACTGCAGAACCTTTAATGCTCCATAGTTCTGTACTCAGAACAGTTCAGGGGTTCCAACTGACCTTTATTCTAATTTCCATCTGTGACACATCTGTCTGTGTCAAGAGACAAACCAACATAAGACAGCAATGGGAGGTGTACCAGTGTGAGGTAGCAATGTGAGTCCAAGCACTGGCAATAGGGGACGATACAAAAATTATTCATGACTTCTGTGGTGCCTGTGATAGCATTCAAGGGTTACTACTATGGCATAGCATGGAGCCTTTTCCTTTCCTCATCCTCAAGCCCTACACCAGAAGAACTAAGCCATGTGGTTACAAAAGCCTCCTGCACTTCAGCTGAGGACCAAAAAGAGGATGAAGGCCAAGCAGGCTCTCCCACTTCTCCCAAGCAAAACACACTCTTGGTCGGCAGGTGGAGAGTGAAGGTGAATGAGGGAGAAGGCATGGCTATCCCAGAGAGAGAGGCCAGAGGATGGCAGAGCAGCTTCCACCTGCTACTGCAGCCCATATGATGAAACCACATCTTCCCAGAATGGGTCCTAGGCAGATGGAACTGAAGGAGGGAAGGGACTGATGACAAGGAACAGCCTCTTGTTGATACCACCATCACTTACAAAATAAAACCCCCATTTACTAGACCAAAGCATTCACACTTACTGATAGTTTGGTAACAAATACCACGAAGGTTTCAAAGCTGCTGCTTGTTAACAGTATCCATTTCCCTCCATTTCTATTTGTTTCAATTCAACAAATTTGGTGCTTTTCTAAACCAGTCCCTGAAACTCAGCTCTCTTCCAGAACCAGCAATACGCCTAAGCATCACTGTGCACAGTGATAGCACAATTTGTGTGAGGCACACGTGTTCAACTACATTTCCAAACAAGGAACCACCTGAAAACATTTTCATCTCTCCTGCAGGAGTGGTGCAATGGGGTGTAGCAACAGGGAACAGTTGCACTGGGGACTACTTCCCTAATATCTACAAAAATTATGAAGCTTCATTCTCCTCTAAGAGCTGCACCTTGCTAACTGGGTATCTTAAGTGTACGAAATCCTTTTCCTATTTTGAAGGACACTGTTTAACAGCTACACAAGACTGCAATGCATTTCCTTCTGTTGTTGGTTTATCAAATCAAACTCCCATCTCCAGTCAGTACCACCATATCAAACAGGGGAAATATCAGCAATGGAGCCCAAGGTGTGTGGAGTCTCTCCCTCTCACCGGAGCCCAGCAGCCACACAGAGCCACTGCTAACCCCACCATCATCCTGCGTGACCAGGATGGCACCACAGCCCACTTCTTCCACAGACTAGGTAGATGTGCCTGGTCAACCTGGGGGCCCCAGGCACGGCCTTCTGCTCCCCAAGGCATTCCTGGCCAGGAGTGCAGATGCTGCTGGACCCTGCCCAGACACAGCTCCTGGGCATCACAGGAGGGCACAGAAGGACCCTGCAGTGCTTGGCTGGGCAAGGGGACCTTGGGAGTTGGGGCAGAACTGCAACTTGGTTGCAGAGACTCTGTCTTTCTTCAATACATTATCACTCTCTCAGGGATGCTTTAGGAGAGTCTTATTACTAAAAATGCTACTAATTCCCTGAAAAACACCAAGTTGAAATCAATCCCACAAACTTTCCCAAGATCAATAGGTTTTAATGAACAAAGAAAACATACACAGTAGCAACCAAGGGCAAGTACCAGGAGACCAAGCTAGAGTAATAAATTGCACCTGCTCCAACACTTTCCTGGCAGGAAAAAATTGACATATCACTAAGCAGGCTGTTGCTCAGCTCAAACACCCAGAGGATCTGAGGGCCCCCAAGATGGGTGATCCACGTGGTGACTTACCACAGCAAGCATGGCCAAGACTCAATGCCAGATGTGTCCCCCACCTAACAGCGGGGTTTTGGCAGCTCTCAGTTGATGGAGTAGCCCAGACCAGAGTCAGTCCCTCTCACTGCAGGTCCAAGGGGCTGCTTCCTACACTAAAGGGTCCTGGTACAGCCTTGGTTATCTCTCAGCACGTAAAAAGAATATTTAGTCACCTGTTTCAGTCATCAACAGTCATTTTCCTAGTATTCACCCTGGGAAAAACTTTTACAAGTTAACTCTTTTCCTACCTATTATCATCGATGGAAAAGAGACAACAGTGTCAAATTAAACCTTTTTGTTAACAGAGCAAAAATGTCGGTTTATGTCTTTTACAGTGAGACCTAACATTAAGTGTGCTGTTCCATCATGAATTCTCTAGAAGACATGAGCATCACATCCTATTTTTCCCCAAGAGCTATCATACAGACTTTCACTCTCTAGTAAATTCCATGAGTCCTTGATAATCAAATGCAACTTCTGTTTTGTCAGCTAAGCAGTCTTTCTCATCCTAAAGCACCAAATTCTTTTTACATGAAACAGGAAAGGAATTCACTTCTAACAGTGACCCTGCAATTCCATTTTACAATTCAAAATACAATTCCATTTTACAAGGTAAAGTTTTGGAGCAAACGCACCACTTTCCCAGGATTTAATATCTGATATTATTTTCATATACTAAACAATACAGAAAATTTCCCTGGTTGAACTGCTGTAACAGCACAAATCATAGCAATGTAAATATGTAAAGGATCTTATTACAGCCATTACATTTTTCTCATCAATCTCATTCTGTACTACTGTGTTAAGGACATCTAAGTATTATTGGGTGCATGTACAATGGAAAAAATAAATTATTACCCCTTTTAATGAATCTCTCACAAAATTTTCCCTCTCCCCAAATCATAGAATTGTTTAGATTGGGAAAGACCATGTTCATTAAGTCGAACTGTTAACTCAGCACTGCCAAGTTCATCACTAAACCATGTGAAGTCCCACACCCACATGTCTTTTAAATACCTCCAAGGATGCTAAGCTCCACCCTTTCCATGGGGAGCCTGTTTCAGGGCTTGAGAGCCCTTTCAGTAAAGGAATTTTTTGTAAATCCAATCTAAATCTCCCCCAGTGCAACTTGAGGCCATTTCCACTTGTCCTGTCACTTGTTACTTGGGAGAAGAGACCAACCCCCACCCGGCCACAGCTTCCTCTCAGGTACTTATAGAGAGTATTAAGGTCTCCCCTGAGTCTCCTTCTCTCAGCCTACACAACCCCAGCTCCTCATAAGACTCGTGCTCCAGACCCCCCCACCAGCTCCATTGCCCTTCTCTGGACACACCCCAGCACCTCAATGTCTTTGTTGATGTGAGTGGACCAAACCCGAACACAGGATTCAAGGTGTGGCCTCAGCAGCGCTGAGTACAGGGGGACAGTCCCTGCCCTGCTCCTGCTGGCCACACTATTCCCCACACAGGCAGGGAGCCATTGGCCTCCTTGGCCACCTGGGCACACTCTGGCTCTTGCTCAGCCACTGGCACTCAGCACTCCCAGGTCCTTTCCACCAGCACCTTTCCACCCACTCTGCCCCAGTCTGTGGCACTGCCTGGGGTTTTTCATGACCCAGGAGAAGGACCCGGCACTTGGCCTTGTTGAACCTCACAAAATGGCCCCAACCCATTGATCCAGCCTGTCCAGATCCCTCTGCAGAGCCTGCCTGCCCTCCAGCAGATCAACACTCCGGGCCAGCTCAGTGTTGTTTGCAAAGTGACTGAGAGTGCACTCGATCCTCTTGTCCAGATCATTGCAGATCATTGATAAAGACATTAAACAGAACCAGCCCCAGTACTGAGCCCTGGAGAACACCAGTTGTGACCAGCCATCAGCTGGATGTAACTCCATTCACCACCACTCTTTGGGCCCTGCCATCAAGACAGCTTTTTACCTAGGCATCTTCATGCCACTATCTGTGTTTTAAATTACTTGAATACCTATTCACATCTGAATTCCACTGAATTCACTGGGAATAGGGCATTTGAAAATAAAGATATTTCTTTAGGTGCTTAAAAGGGATTTGTAAAGTAATGCCATATATCCAGATTTCACTATTTTATCTACAAAACTTGTTATTCTGTATTAAATAAAATGATATAAGCCCACTTCTTTTTAATTAAAGTTAGTTTATTTTTTGAAAACTCAACAATTAACAATGCTTAGTTGCATTAATAACTCACTCTCCAGAATGCTTCAATAGAAAAATTAAATTAGATTAGATTATTTTTAATAACTTGTAGAATTTAAAAGTGCCCAGTTATAAATTAAAGGACTACAGAATAAAGGTAGCAAATGCACACATTCAATGCTATTAAAAGGCAGACACATGAGATCTCATGTATCTTGTGCCATTTGTAAAAAGATTGTTTTATTATCATTGTAACTAATCACAATGAAGACATCTCTTACAATCAAAGACATTATAATGAATTTTCTTTACAGCTACAGAGAAATGGGATTTGCTGTTCCATATCAAACTAGAACAGGCTGTATAAATTCTTCTTCATATTTATTATTAAATGTAACTTTTATCTATAAAATCAGCCATGAAATATTAAAAACTGAAACAACAGAATTTATATCCTTTACTTAATTTAGTTTAAACGGTCTATTCACTAAAGAGAGGGGAAAAAAGGTTACATATGTATTATATAATGTGCCCTTCCCTCTCCCTCATAAGTGTTTCCATTATAAACCACCTAGTTTTTGGAATTTATACCTCAGCTGTAAAAATCCACTTCATATGTAAAAGTTGGTATACTTTTCCTTTTAAAAATTTAAAAAAAAAAATCTTTTTCAGAAGGAAGGCAAGAAAGAATGTGAGAGAAGAGAAGGGGAAAAGCAATTAGACTAAGAATTTTAACTCTTGGCCAGTTAAATCAGTTGGTAGGAGCCATCTGTTAATTCAGCCCCATCTTCCCACCCCATCCCCTGAAGAACCACAGGGAGATGGTCAGCTGGCTGCAGCAGAGCCCCTGGGCAGATGGGAGCCAGGTGCTGGCCTCCAGCAGCTGATGCTGACCTCCCAGGCATGGCTGTCTTATCCTACTGCTGCCTCCTGAAGTCAGCTGGGAATTGGACAAATGGAAAATAAGTGAGAATAGCAAACAGCATTAAAATCACCTGTGTCAGAGAAGAAACAAGCACATTAACACATCTTAAAAATGACAAATAGACAAAACAGCCAGTAAAGAAAGGGTTCTCACAATTAAAAGACATGACTTGAGAAGTCAAGAACTGGTGATTGGACAACATACAGTGCAATGAAAACTGAACAGAAAAATAAAGGCAGATAAAACCATCAGAAGTTCACACAAGGATTAAAAGCATCTTTTTTAAGACAGCATGGAAAATAATTCATACATAAGATGGCAGATTCCAAAATGAAGCATGAAATTAAGCAACAAGAGACAAGCAATCTGTGACCTTAAGGTGCAAGCTACAACCTACACTATTTCCTGCTAGCAATATCTTACTTTCAGCTTTTTCCTGGAGCCCAACAGCAACATTTACCTTTATTTCCAGAGTCTTCAGTTTACAGTCTGAAAGGAATAGAAAGAAGCAGCAAAGGAGTAAAACCCTGCATTGGTTCTCATAGTGCAGGTGGTGAGTTGGATGAGCTGGCAGGAGCAACAACCAAGCTACACCAGGTAGATGCCTGCAGACGCTGTCTCAGGAGCACCAGGGAAGCTGGCAAAGACCTGAAGTCCAGGGATGCTCCCATGTGCCCCAGGAGATGCTGCACTCTTGCTTAGAGGAAACCGCCAAGGCCACGTGCTCAAACATAGCCTTTATTTAGATTTCAGCTAAGTTTATTCACCAGAAAAGTCTCTCTCTTGGCAATTCTTTAACTAAAGCCCATGAGGACTATGTATATGTATTGCACAATATACACATACACAACAATACAAATAAGCAATGTTTATAAATCATTGGTTCTCTACAGTGATTCAGGCTTGAAGGTAGTCAGTTTCAAAAAACCTTCATAAGGAAGACCTTTTAGTGGACTAGATTAATCTGGCATACACAGACAGCAGAGGATATTTCCACAATATGCATTAAAAAAACCAAACACAGTAGAAAGATATTACCTACACACCCTCCTGCCACACACTCAAAAAAGGAAAATGAGCAAAATGAACTACAAAGTATGAATTTTAGGGATCTATTAGACATTGATATCATTCATTATTTTGATAAAGCTTGATTTGCAATAGAGACAAACAACAAGGAACAACAGAAAGAATGAGAAGATTGGTGCTCTAAGGCAAACATATCCTTAAAACTCGAGACTCAAAGAGCAAAGGCTGCAAATACAATATCAGTTACCAGTGAATGGAATTTATGTCAGATCACCAACAGGAAAAAATAAAAAGGGAAAGGAATGGCTGAACCAAGCAGCAAGGATCCTCTAAGGGATCGGATGGTCTCATGGCACAAAATCTGCACTCAATTCCCAAAATTCAATATTCCAAAATCATTAATGTCTGTATCAGCCTGGTATGTTAGCTTCTCAACCAGCATGAGACAGCCCTAAGCTAGAGAAAAGCAGCAAGCACGAGTCCTCTGCCCAGAAAACGAGAGCTGCTAAATACGGCAACCGAGAGAAAAGCCACTGACTCTGCAGAGCTGCTCCCACATCATTCACTGCTCACAAACCTGAGAAGCCTCATTCTTGTACCTGGGGCACACCTGCAGTGTGAGCACCCCAGCAAAGCCTCCTACTTCTAACCTAGTGCAGCTGCTCCATAACTTGGTGTCCACCAGTTCCAAAAACAGAGCCTGCTCAGGCCTGCATGTCTCATGCAGGGATTAGGAATCTTTTATGAAGTCACTGAAATCCACATTCACTCTAGGAATAGTTTTATACTTCATGTCAAAAAATGTACTGACTATGAGATTATTTCATTTGAATTCACTGTATTTATTAGAATTTCTTATCAAAATGTATTCATTACAAAAATATCTATTGAACAAACACAGGAAAACATTTATTAATTGTTCTACCTGGCTGCTCTTATTCAGTGGAAGGTCATAAAGAAAATCACTGGGAGTACTTTCAAGAACTCTTCAAACAAACATTTCTAGAAGCAAAACCCCAACAAAATGGTTTTTAAATTTAAAGCATATTTTACACAGTACTAAAATTTGGAGGAATACTGTCCTCAAAATGTGCCTTTAAATTACCCCTATTTGCAATGACTGTATTAGCCACACACTTTAACACTGCTTGATCCAGTCAGCTCACAAAATCATTAAAAATATACATGACTGAGCTTCAGTTTGACCTTCAGTGACTCCTATATGTACTCTCAAAATTAACACAAGCACTGAATGCTACTAATCTTCAACTTGTAGTAACTGATCAAAGAATACTGCCCTGTAATTCATTACAAACTAAAATCATAGCACTGAACTGTGCGTTTTCAAACAAGTGGTTTATAGCTCTAGATTTAAAATGCAAAGCTTCCATTATACTTAATAATTAAAATGCATGCTGTGTTATGGTTACATTTGGTGACTGGATTAGTAGTACCCCAACTGAGTTAAACAATGCCTTTTTCCTATTAGAGTTCATATTACCATATTGTCTATTTGTTTAAGAAAAGGAAGAAAAAAGCACAGCAAGGAAGAAGGAATAAAAAAGAAATATGAATATCAAACATACTGAAAGACAGTGAGAACCAAGACAGCAAGAAGACCTGGTATCAGCAAAATATAGGCTAGCTGAAAGCAGAAAAGCTGAAATATCTGTGCATTTAAAGTATGAAAACTTTTAATAAAAAGAATATTCTCCCTTTGTCAATAAGGGTTCTCATTCAAAGTAAAGGGAATAAAGCTCAGTTTGTTTTCCTAGATGCAGTTGCTACAAATTGAGGGAATACAGACATCACTGTCAAAGTGCAGACTCTTTCAGGCTGTCAACTTCTTAATCAGGGTCTGACTTCACTGGAAAGTGTGAAATTATGTAATTATTTATGCTTTCCAATTCTGACAGTTTAAACAAATCCAGCACTATGAATATCATCTTTTATAATGCAAAATTCCTACTGCGATTTTGTTTTAGGGAATATACCTTTTCATTTTTTCCTGTGCTTTCTAGCTGGTTTATTCAAACAAAATTTAAATATTATGTGAAGTATTTCTTTTCTCTCAAAACAGATCCCATAGAGCTTAGAAACATAACTTACAAGGATGAAAAATAACAGAAAAATAAAGTAAAAATGAAATCATGGCCACAGTGGCATCAGCTGAAGCACTGTCACTTATATTGCCACCCAAAACTCTCTAATGGCAAGACTAAAGACCTTTGAGTACTTACAACAAATGTATAAATAAAATATTATTTGAGCCCATAAATATATTTTAATTACCTTGGCACCAGCAGCACATACAAAGACAAGCTTGTGTGCCTGAAAGCTCACCTACTTCTCCCTCTGTCATAGCTGACCTAATGTATTGCCTCTGCCTGTTAGTCACCTCCTCAGAAACCCATCCCCTTACAGGGTAAATACCCTTAGCATACAAAGTACAAAGGTAGGCATTCTCTGAAATAAAAGTTTATTTAACACTCTTTCCCAAAATTACACTTCACTGAAATCATGATGATGTGAATGAAGAAGAAGAGAAAGCATTCCTGCAAGTCCATCTCCACCAGCACGTTGTTTTCCTGGGAATGGAACCTGAATAGCCTGACCAGAAGTAGCAAAACGCAGGGTCAGGTTTTCGCTTGTCCTCTCCAAACAACACCTTCCGTGCCCAATGACCTTGTGCCCAGAAGAATTTTTTGGGGTTTGACAGAAGGAGCACCCTGTATCTCATAAGATGCCTGCTGCAGAGCAGCTGAGGTCAACGCCAAACCTTTGTCAACTTTGTCTTCAGCCTCTTCCTCCCCTTCCCTCCTCAGGCTGCCATCCCTGTTGCAAACTCCTTGGGTGACACAAAGAAAGGAGACAGAGAACAAGGCCTATATACAACCCTCTGCAGATATCAGAGGCACTCACAAAGAAGTCAAAGCAATACTTGTCAAGAATTTCTGAGCTACCTAGATTTAGAATGGCACTCACATTCACAAGGCTGCATTTTTAACACTCAAAGCCTAATGAGAAACAACTAAAGAAAAAAAAAGGTAGTTTTTTTCTTATATCTGCCAAGTTCCAAGTACCAACAAGTAACAACACTGTATTGCAAAACCTCTACTCAAGAACCAATCTGTTTTTTGAGGTAGGATTTGGACAAAAAAAATTAGAAATTCGATTTTATTTCTTTGGTTTTGTATGCAAAAATTATGAAATGGGGAGGTTGTGTCAGGTTCTGATTTTGATCATTTTGACACAAATTGAAAAAATTCTGTTAAACTAAATGGAAATATTCTGATTTATAGTCAGGTAAATAACATCAAATTCTAGTCCCAGGTTTTCTTTCCTTCCTGATTAAATTACATTAATGTACACTCAAAGCAACTACTGCTATCCCTGTTGGTTTTTTCAGAAGAATAATTTATCTGCTAAAAAATACTACCTGGACATAAGCATGAAGTCACAAGGGTTCTTCACATGTCTGCCATCTATCTGAAGCCTTGCAGCAAAGAGGCTTTTAGCAGTATCATAGTACATGGACACCAAGATATCATCCTAAATGTAGGGCAGAAATCAACCTGCTTCTGTGAGGACCTATATGCCATAGCTTCTCCCTAAAACACTTTTTATTAACCTGATACACATATGAGACAGCAAAAACCACAACACTCTGTATTCTTACATTATGGAATGTACCAGAAAAAGGCTCAATAACTAAATACTGCATCTCCACATTCTTGCTAAAAGGTTTGACATAGTATTCATTGCCATATTACTCCTAATTAACAGTTTAAGCTTGTTAACAAGAACAGTTTATTTGAGGTAAACAGGAATTATCTTTCCATTGTATAGGTAGGACTTGTAAATAGGACAGCTCATAAATTCTAAGATGAGAGCAACTAGGAAACTATTCATTAAGGCTTGGGTTATAAATTCAAAACATGAAGCATAACATGCTTAAAGAAGATGGTTTTATTTTTAAAAGCATTCATTAGGCTCTCATCTTCAAGCTTCAGACTTGTAAATAATTTAAAATGAAAATGCGAACAACAGGCAGGGAAAACAAAACAAATGCAATTCAAATCAGTCCATTGTTGTACCAATAAAACTCAGAACAGCAGAAACTAAGTTGGCAGATTCTGAAGACAACATCCAGAAAACATCTTTATGTACTGTATCTTTGAACTTACATGTTGTGCTACCACTGGCTCCAATAAAAAAAAAAAATTAGCTCTGTCTTGTAACAGCCAGGCTTTGCCCAGCAAAGGATACACATGCTGAACTAGTAATTTTTGGTATTCATTGCACTTTATTCTGAAGATGCCAAAGCAAACAAACAAGCTGCAGTTTATCAATGCGTTTAGATTTTATATTTATCCATTCTGACTTTTCAGAAATTTATATCTTATTAGCAATTTATATGACAAAACTCAAGAATAATCTTCCCTTTAAAGATTAGGGTAAAAGGTAAACCTCAGTTTGCCTCACATGGGAAGCATGGAAAGAAACAGCCTTTACTTCACAGGCATTGAAAATTAAAAGAAGAAGACAAAAGTAACAAATCAAACAAATAAACAAAACACAAGGATCACTGCTGACCTGACAGTGTATTCAGTGTCCCAAATTCAATGTCAATACATCCCTGCAGAAAGCATGTTACACACCAAGGAATCAGGAAAATGCAACATTTTGCCTTCGCTGAAGATATGGAGTTTGCTATCCTTTTCTCAAGGACTTGGAACAATCCAACTTAAATATTCAATGCCACTTAAATATTCAGTGGAAGACAAGCATGCAACTGGAATTTCTTTCTCCATGTTAAAAGACCACGTCATTGCAAAATGCAGAACTGCCATATTCCTTCGCCATATTCCTATGCCGTGGCTATTGCGCAGAAAGATGTGCATAGACGCTGGCTATCCCAGGAACTCCTCAGAAGCACGGAAACCAGGAAACCTGACATTTGTCAGTCACACAGATGTCCTGCAGGGCTGCAGAACACTGAGCAGGAAACCCTGGCACAGCCAGTGAGCTCTGGGCACACACAGCAGGATGAGACTCAGCTACAGCACACGCAGCCAGCACAGGGCTTTCCAGAGGCACCAACCCTACAGGCCCTACAAGAGCAGCAAGTCTGATACTTCCACATGTGAACCAAGATGGAAAGGTCACCCCTGTCCCTGCTTCTCCCTCCAGCACAGAAGAGGGGGGTGCCAACATGCTAGATACCATCAGAGCAGATAAAGTAAGTCTCCTACTGATAAAGAGTGCTAAAGCCAATGCTGCATGGACTATCAAATGTTCACAGCAAATGTCTACAGCAAACGTTTAAATAAATCCAATCCAACCCATTGAATGGAAACAGGTGAAGGTCACGGGCTCTTCCAGAGTGAGCCCGAGCTTGAAAACCTGACTAAAGAGAGAGCTCACATATATAAAGCCATACCAGAGCTCTTGAGGCCATCCAAATGGCAACACAACAGTCTGTCCTTGATTAAATCAGAACTGCTGTTAGGACCTCCACAAACTTCCCTGGAATGTTCTCAAACTTCTTGCTGGAGTGTTTCCTACAGAAAAGCTTATATAACCAGGTAACTGTATGGATTCCATAAAAAAAAAATCACGTGAAATGATGATTTCCACGTGAAATGATTACTTAGTGTTACCATTCCAGTAAGTTTTGTTACCCCTTGTAATTTCAGTGGATTTTAACATTTATATGTATTTTTTATGTCATGTTACCTGTAATTTTGAGAAGAACTTTTGAAATTGCAAAGATGGGGCTAAGAACAGCAAGAAACTTTATAACTACAGTGACAGAAAGAAATAACAGCTAGAAAAGCATCTATATATGCACTTGTAGCAAAATATAACCTATAGAGATGTACACATTCAGGTGTACAGTTAGGATACACTGAAATACTGTGTATCCTAACTGTACACCTCCCCCTGGGCCACTGCATACATCACACACACCTACCAACTTGTATGTCTGGACTCAGAAAGGCAGAGGCAATTAAAATTTATGCCTGCACCACTGAGGATCAAAAAGCCTAAAACACTCATGGCCTCACAACCCACTTGAACAAAACCCATACAGACAGTAGTCCAGTAGTAGACCACACTACGGAGAAGAAAGGTCAGCCTGGTGTAGAACAAGCAAACAAAACAAAACAAAGCAAAAAAGATTTAGCAATCAACAGCTCTGCTAGCAGAGGACTGGAAAGCAGTCACAATCATGCAAACAAGCATTCTACTTTTGGAACACCATTAGTGCCTGTTTCTAAAAGGCACTTAGGTAATTTCTTTCTTTGTAAGGATGTGTGTGAATTGGGTAGTAGGTATTGCAATTTTCCTTTCCTTACTGAGAAAAAAGATAGCTTGGCTTCTTTCTGCTATAAAGCTATAGATTGCTGACATAAATTTGGGACACAACTTTCTTTTGTCTCCTTGTGTTGAAGAACTGAGATTAAATAAAATGTGAAAACTTCCACATACATTTAACATAAACACCTACAATAGGCTACAGACTGTCCTGTAACTACTGACTCTTCTCTGGCAGATGGCAGAAACAGGACTAATGGCATTCACAACTGCAGAGCAGTAAAGCGTGTATGATTCCTGTTTTAAACATACAACTCCTTTCTGCAAAGCAAAAAGTTACCTTTGGAACTCCTGCAGGTGAGAAATTGGAAATTACAGGAACATCTTTTTTACATTTTTTGCTTCTTCACTAGTTTTATACACACATGCTAACAAACAATCTCCGTTTATAGGTTAACACAGCCCATAATGACAAAAAATTTGTAAGTTACAGTTTAGATGTATAGGCATATTTAAATTTTCATACACGTTTGTGTAACCATGTAAGAATGTCCACTGCAAAAGCAAACAGACCAAAGATACAATCACTCTGATGTTACTGGAGAGATTTTGCATGAACTTTGACACCACAGGTCAAGCAAGATTTAAGCAGTTTGTAGTGCCAGGTCCCATGCAACCCTACTCCTAACACATTCTCTCCAAGACAACCATGTTGACAACCCTATGCTTGCTAGTACTAAACATTGTACTTGCCTGAGAGAAGTTGGTCTCTTCTCCCAGGCAACCAGTGCCAGGAGACAAGAACACAAGTCTTAAGCTGCCACCAGGGGGAGTTTAGGCTGCACATGAGGAAGAGTTTTGTGATTAGCTCTTGGAATGGACTGCTCAGGGAGGTGATGGAGTCACTGTCCCTGGAGGTGTTTAAGGAAAGACTGAACTCAGCCCTTAGTGCCATGGTCTAACTGACATGGTGGTGCTGGGTCAGAGATTGGACTCAATCCCAAACGTCTTTTGAGAAAGAACCATAGTTGATTCTGTGATCACTGGTGAGGCACAGCGCTCATTTCCTTCATGTCTTTGTGTCCACCAAGAACTGCTGTCATTGCTGCTGCTCCTTCCACTCCTGGTGCACAGCAGGAGCAGTGCCTCCATGCCTGGGCTGCTGCTGGCCAAGGCTGCAGAGTGACGTGGCTGCACCTCGGGCAGCAGTGGCAGCGCTGGGTGGCTGTGCTACCCCAAGGTGGCAAGGCCAACACAAAGCAAGATCTTCCTGGGGTAGAAAAATAACCACAAATGCTGAGCTGGGCAGCTGCTGACAATCTGTCAAAGTGAAAGTACCACTTCCACTTGACTCCTCAAGTTGGGGAAGATGAAACAGGAAAGCCTTATAAATATGATTGCCTGGCAAAAGATTTTGAGAATATAGAAACTATAAACAAGACTGAAATGAAAGCAAGCTTTGAGATCCCTTAGTTACTGAACAACTGGAAGACAATGGTGTGGCCGACTGAAGGTAATCCCCTCTTGATGAAACAATACCCTCTCCTGGCAGACAGGTCCAAGGGTCAGAGCAGGCCCTACTAGCTTGGCAGAAGGGGTCCAAAAAGTAGTTTTTAGGGTTTAAAATGCAACACAGTATGGTAATGTAATGATTCTTATAGGCTGTTTGTAAATGCTATAGGATATGTATATTGTACTAGATTTGTTAGTGAGAATTAGAATATTCAACACAGAAGATTTATTGTATTGTAACGGGAACCTCACTGTCTTACGCCTTTGCTCTCTTACCCTTTTGACTCTCTTCCCTTTTTTACTCCCTTATGCTCTTACCCTCTTGCTCTCTCACTCTCCTTCCTCATCCTCTCTACCTCTCTCTTCTCTCAGGCCTGCTCTGAGCTGGGGCTGGCAGCTCCAAGCAGGCCCCTGCACCCAGACCCATTGCAATAAACCACAAGTTCCATGACCTGGTTGCAGAGACCTCTCGTCTCCGTCCGTCCCACCCATCCCACCCCCCGACCCTCCTACAGCTCACACAACAGAGCACAGGAGAGAGACCACTCTGCCACATGTCTGGTTTTGAGAACAGCTGAAGGAAACACAGCCACTATATCAGTTCAATCACATCATCTTGTCTTTCTCCCCAAGCTTTCAAAAGAGTAAGTTATGCTCCAGATTTCAATCTAAAAGGTCAACTTTTTAGTACCTATAACATGCACCATAATACCAAGGCATTAATTTCAATGAATGACTAGACCAAGTGTATCTGAAACCAGTGTTTTTATTCGACTTGGTGGGATCATCCATCCAATGAAACCTTTCTGTTTTCCTGAGGAAGAGAATATTTAAATTCTAAATCACATTAGGAAATTCAAACATAGGAGCCACCAAATTATTCCAGTTCAACCACATTTCATGTGCCAGTGTGTCTGTAAATTCCATCTCATGCACAAAACTGTACACATTCAAAAAATTGGAAAAAAATAGGCAAAGCAAAGCCACCTCATTCTAATGCTGTGCACACTAACAAGAAAATGCAGTTCTTCACTACAAAAGGTTGGGTTTAATGGAATACTGTGACTGACATCTCCTTCACACACATTTTATATGAAAGTAATGTTTTTCTATAGAGACAACACAGGTTAAGTTTTAAAAGCATTTCTAACAAAGAAAATTCTCATGCAAATAAATTAGAAATCTCTGATGCTGTTACTATACAGTAGTTCCAACAGAAGAATGATAGTAAAGGATTTAACTCAAGTCATTTGAATTATATTTCCCAAAATGCTAATAAAACTGACATGTTTGAACATACTGAAAAAGTCACAGTCCATCATCATCCTGTCACATCAGTGCATTTAACTTTTTCTAAAATGTATGGATTATACAATTACTGCCAGGCTCCATATTTTATATATAAAAGCTACAATCTGATTATATGTCCATGCTGAGATAATTTATGAAATAAGGACGGAATGACTGCAATGTTACTTCCATGATGAATGTAACTTGCTGTGAATAGTGTAGGAGATTGCAAGAGAGACCCAACTGAAGCCTGTGATTGTCTTCATCTTTCATGAAGAGGTGTGACTGGGAAAAATATAGATCCCAACATCCAAAGCTCCAGCCTCATACAAATATCTTGATTACTCATGCTCTGATACAGGAATGGAAAATTTATAGTCTTCACATGCCACACCTTTGGGGTATTAAGGTGAGAATCACAGGGAATTACATCCAGTGTGTAAATTGTATGTTAGTCTGCTGTGGTTTCTCACCACCAGAAAATCCACCACCGCCACTCTTACCCTTGCACTTTGGGATTTCCCATTATTTACCACTCCCTAGGTGTTACCACCATCCTTAGTATCATACAGATGAGCACGAGCACATGACAAAGCCAAAGTCTTGTGAGTCGGCATCTGAACAACTACACAAAGAAGCAAAGAGGACACAGGAAAACAGAAACAAAACCTTTAACTTTATAAATTCTAAGATCACTACTAGCTACAGCATTCAGATCACAAATGTTTTTTCCTTCCCCTAACTAACATTACATTTAATATTAACATTATGGTCCACAGGCCACAACAGTTACTTGAAGGAGCAACAGGAAATCTTTCGCAGCTCAAAATAATCAGGACAGGACACAGACTCATAGAAAGGCTTGGGTTGGAAGGGACTTCAAAGATCACCTAGCACCAACACCTTCTGCAAAAGCCAGCTGCTCAGAGTCTCATCCAACCTGGCCTTGGAACAGTTCCAGGGATGGGGCACCCACAGCCTCTTTGGGCAACCTGTGCCAGTGCCCTTCCATCCTCACACTAAACTATTACTTCTATATAAAGGACATACAGATAATAACCTATGCCTCAAGGTCCACACAGCAGTTCTGGTTTAATGATCTTTCCTTCTGAAGACACACACACACCTTCAGAAGTGTATTAACATTTCTATGTTGTTTATGGGAACTTGCTTTCCGTGCCACCATCTGACAGGTTCCCTAGGGGTCTACTCTGACTCCTTTGATCAAAGCCACATTAAAAATCAGAAGACTGTGAGAGGCCAGGAGGTGCTCATGATTCAAGAGCCCGACCTCCAGAGGAGGGCAGTATTCCTGTGAGGAATAGCTGAGGGAGCTGGGATTGTTCAGCCTGGAGGAGGCTCAACATTCTCTACAACCGCCTTATAGTAGGGTGAGGCCAGGTGTGGGTCAGCATCTTCTCCCAGGCAACAGCTTGAGAGGACAAAAGCCTTAAGCTGCACCAGGGGAAGTTTAGGCAGGGCATCAGGAAGAAATCTTTAAAAGTGTGATTAGACTTTGGAATGGACTGCTCAGGGAGGTGATGGAGTCACTGTCCCTGAAGGTGCTTAATGAAAGACTGGATGCGGCACACAGTGCTATCTGTTGACAAAATGGTGCTCGCGGTATCAGAGGTCCTTTCCAACCTACTTCTGTAATTCTGTGACTGCTCTGCCTGGTGACTAAAGCAGAATAAAGAGAAAGTAGCAAGAACCCTTCCTTTATCCCTTACAAGAGCCAGGTACAGAGCTCCTGCAATCACGTGTGTCCGTCCCTCACCGTCAACCGCTGCACCTCCCAAAGCTCATCCCCATTCATTCTAGAGCAACCTTCGGGAAAGGAGGGGGAAGTAACAAACGGGAGGTTCGGGCGGCTGAAACCACTCCGGGCATCGCCAAACCCCACACGCCACCACTCCCGAGCGCCCTCCCCGGACCGACCCCGCCCCGCCGCGCCTGCGCAGCCGCCACCGCGCCATCAGTCCCGGCTCGGCGGATCGGGCGCGCCGCCCGGGGCCGTCCCTGCGGGGCGGCGGCTCCACGGGCCCGGCACCCACCACCGCCGCCGCTGTGCCCCGCCGTGCCCCGCTGTCCCCTCAGGCCGCAGCCGCGCCCGGCCAGGCGCGCGCGTGCGCACCGGCCCCGGGGAGCTGGGCGGAGGGGCGGGGGGAGGACAGGAACAGGGGAGGAGCCCGCAGCACGCGCCAGCCGGAACCGCGCAGCGCGGTGGCGACTCGCGCGGGTCCTGCCCTGCCCGGTTCTCTCTCTGTCTCTCCCGCCGTCCCCGCTGCCCTCGCCCGTGCTCTCTCCCTCTCCTGTCCCCGCCGCCGCCCGCCTGCGGCACAGCGGAAGGGAAGACCCCACGGCCCTGGGGCCGGCTGCGGCAGCCAATGAGCGCCAGAGGCGCTCTTCCCGCCCTCAGCGCCCCGGCCAATCGGCAAGCAGCTTGGGAGGAAGCAGGCACGGGATTGGCTCGGATGGTGCGCCACAACCCGCTCGCCCGCCCACCCAAAAAAAAAAAAAAAAAAAAAAACGACGGCAGCGCAGAGGCCCAAAAAGCCCGAGGGGAGACGGCGACGCGACGACCCCGTGAGCCCCCCTCGCGAGGGCCGAGGCAGCGGCTTGCCTCGCGCCGCTGGGCGGCGGACGGGCCGGCCGCGCCGCGGCGGGCAGCGCTTACCGCGCGGGGGGAGCCGAGCGCCTCCGCTTGTGCTGAGCCGTGTCACCAGTGGCGCGCCGTAGATCCGCCGCGCTGCGTCACGCCCGGCGCGGGGGGGGGGGGCGGGGGCGAGGCGCGCTCACGTGACGCGGCGGCGCCGGCGGGGCGGGAGCCGGTGCGGCGGCGCCGCTCGTGCCGCCGCGGGCGTAAGGGGCCGCGCGCCCAACGGCCGCCGCCGCGCGCGCACGCAGTCCCCGGCGCCATCTTGCCCTGCCGTGACAGCGCCCCTGGCTCCCGACTGGTGCTGCCACCCCCCATGTCCCGGGAAGGGACGGTCCCCAAAGGAATACGGAGCCCCGAGGGTTTTCCCGGGGTGGGCGTGCCGGGACGAGAGCAGTCGACGCTGGCAGGAGCCAGCGGGTGCGGGTTTGGGGCTTCCCGCAGCTGCCCGTTCCTTGGTGCGTGGCGCAGCCCGGCCTGCCGGTGCCCCCCGCGCTGGGTTACGCCAGGGGATCCTTGGGCCGTACAGGGCTGTGCACAAAGCTGTGCTTCACATTCTCACCCCGCATCGCACGCAGCGAGATGTGGATCTGGCCCTTGGGAAACCTGTTCTGCAGTAGGAGGGGTAACAAGTCCTTGACGCACAGCCCGCAGCCCTTCACTAGGGTTGTCAGAAAGGTGTCGGCAGTCCAAGCTATATTAAAATACCTTCCAGGGAGTGCAGTTCAAGGGAGAAACAGTTGAAAAAGGCAAGAGGGAGGCAGTTTGTAAAGTATTTCGCATTTTATAAATTCGTGAAGAAACCGTGATGATGAAACCCTGAGTGTTCTTTCCCTCTTTTTAAGCCAAGTCACATGATAAAGTATAATATCAAAGCAAAGAAGCAACGTGTAAAGAGTCTTCAGATGCCTGTGGTGAAATCCAGTTGTTTTTTTCACAGTGTCTTTTGATTTTTAAAATGCAGGTTTCCCATTTATCTCCTGATGACACAACATTTTTTAGTAGACCATAAACAGCTTTTAGCACTCTTCAAGGGCGTGGCACAGAGGAACAAGGAGAGCACCTCTTCGGGAGTAGGTTTGCAGTTCATTGAGTTTCCAGTGACACAGTGTGCACTAGCTTACCAACAAGAAGTGACAATTCACAGTGCTATTCAGCCAGTTAGCCACTGGCTAATCTGCCAGATTTATGGCACAGCAATGCCAATTCTCTTGTGGGTTGTAAAGACTGTAAGAATGGGTTAAAAACAGGAGTTGCTGTGGCGTGGGGCCTTCATTGAAGCAAGATATTTTACCAATGTCTTGGGAAAGATCTGAAATGAATGAACAAAATTTAAAACATCAAAGTACCAGGTTGGACATTGGTGAGAGAGAGCTATCTCCTTGTCCTGTACCTAAGGGTTACAGTACAGGATTTAATTGTTCTGTGATAATAGGAAATCCCCACAGAAAATGGCTAAATTTGTAATAAAGATATCTGTGGGATTTTAGATACATATTTAGATTTAATCGCTTGAAGCCACTGGTAGTTGTAAGACTAATAAAATTACGAACAATCTGATTGTCCTGGATATTTTTCAGCATGGGAAAAAGAGGTAAAATAACCTTTTGATGTCCTTAAAGCTCAGTTTCTCTGCAGTTTACAAATTCCTTTCATATGGCTTTAAAGATTTTTAGATTTGGATCTCAAGTAACAGCAAGTGAATCTTCCCGGTCCATCAGTTATTTCATCATTTGTTTACTGGGAGGAAATACACTGGAGCAGAAGACACGACCTTGCAAGTTGGTGTCTTAACAAGTTGAAACATTTCTAACGAATGAAGAGAGGCAGCATATTTTAGGAATAGCCTGAAGAGGGAGCCATTGGTATGGGACAAGTAGCAACTAAGGCAGAATCGCTGTTAATCTAAGATAGAAATCACACCTGTGCCAAAAATAATTAGTTTTATTTTGTAGTTATAAGCTGTATTTATATAAACATTTAATAAATGTTTACATCCGTGCATTTAATGTTCTGGCTTAGGTATATACAGAATTCTAAAGTTGTGCTGAAAAGTTGTTCTGTGTTCTGAAATAGTTCCTCTAATAAAAATATATTAGAATGCAAGCTGAATAAGTCAATGAGTGATTAACAATTAATTAGTTAGTAGATTAGTTTATCAATGAATTGTATGTATAGACTATATTTATTTTCTAACAGAATATGACAGTAGGAATGATTCTGCAGTTGCTATATTTCCACCACACCAAAATACTGATTTGGCTAGAATTGTTAGTCATTCCAAGAGTAGTTCCAGCACTTTACTTAGCTTTGTAACTTAAAACTCTCCCTACCTTTCCTACTCAATATTCTGTGTTTGCTCCTGTACAGAACACACACAGAGCTTTGTAACTACTACTACCAGAAGTCAGACATTCAGCAGGATAAAGGCAGTCACCATAATACTACTTACCAACTCTGAATCGGGGGATTTCCCACCAGATTTGTTCAGAAGAAATAACCCCATGACTCAGTGATGATCTCATAGGTAGAATGTCGCTGGCAGGCCCTCCAAAAAATGTGGTGTCTGTAGGATATCAAGTTATCAGCATCAACCCATAAGGGTTCCTTAACCACCACTGGTTTTTCACTGAGTAGCAAATTTTTTAAGAAAAGTTGCATATACCTTTAGTCTGCAGTTTCCACCCCTAAGAAAATATGAAACAGAATAATTAGCTTGTAAACACCAAGAACCTTTTTAGTCTCAATTACCTACACTTATATATACACTTGTGTATATACCTTGTGTATAATGCAATTTTTTTGGTCCATTTTCCAAGATGTGTGGTTCAGGAAGTAAAGTGCATTATTCCAGTTTGACCTGCTGCTGCATGCTGTTCAGACTGATGGAATTTGGTTGGGTGGGCATCCTTGGAGGCATTTAAAGGATGTGTAAATGTGGCAAGGACTTAGGGTTTAGTGGTGGCCTTGGCAGTGCTGGGGTGATTGAAATGGGTTTTATTGTCTCTGCTAACCTGGGCCAGCAGGTTTGTTGCAGAGCCCAGGAGTACTGCTCCTGAAACAGACAAGGGTCTGCACAAGCCTGAGTTTCTGAGCTTTAAGGGGGGAATATGTGATAGGTGGTTCGGGCAGGCTGTGCCTTCCTAGTGCCTCAGCCAGTGGGGAAAGGAATTTGGGCAAGATGCTGCCGGGAATTTGGAATAAAAGTAGGCTGCGCCCTCCAAAACCTCGAGAAAGAAAACCCCACGGGTTTGTGAGTCAGTCTCCCTTTATTCGAATAAAGACAGGACGCCTCTCTCTCCTTTTTGGACTTAAAGCTCTGGCATTTGCAGATTTTCCTGACAGAGTCGATAAAGGTCTTTTTTAACAGTGGACAGTTTCAATGAACAATTTTGGGAATCAGCCGTGGTCCTGTGATCCTGCTCCCTGGCTGGTGCAGCACCACTGCTCGGCTGTTCCGGCACTGCCTCGGCCGGACGGCAGCCTGGGCAGAACGCGGGTTCTGTGTTCTGGCCAGCTCGGCAGGGTCACAGCGGTACCCGGGCACTGCCAGCGCCACACCTGAGCACGGATGGGCTGGCTGGGGCCGCGTGGCTGCAGCTCCGATGTGGTTTTGTGGGGAGCTGCCCCTGTGGAGGGAACCGCGAGGGCAGTTCCGTCAGTTCCGTGCCCACTGCCCCTGGTGTGCAACGGGATGGAGAGTGAGCCTGCACAGTCCCTCTCCGCAGCCGGGCAGCCGCGACAGCTCTGGGAACCCGAGGAGGAGTGGCCGCGTCAGGGCACAGCTGCACCCTTGTGCCAGCGAGGTCGCGCTGCCCGTGGCACCTGCACCTCACTTTCATTAAAGGCTTCAGCTTCTGACTCACTTCGTGTTACCCGCTGGGTTCGCTGCCCAGGCGTGCCAAGTACTTGTTTGAAGTACAAGTAGTTAACCATTTTTACATAAACAAAATGCTCACCCACTGCTAGCTACCTTATGTTAATTTTTTCGTTGTTGTGATATAAAGAACCTTATGCAGGCAGGTAAAAATGTAGTTTCCAACTTTTCCTGCTATTGTAAGTGCAATTTAAATGAGGAAAAATAAGAAGGAAGGCGCCCGAGCTTTAATGGAACACCTACAAAGGATTTGTTTGAATTTCTTATAAATATGTAAAATCTAGGGGGAAAAATTTTTTTGAGCTCCTTGAAGTGATTGAAAGGGTTTTTTGTAATTAAAATATTTTTATAGGAGTTTGCAAGAATTTGAAGAAAACCAAGATTGTGCTTGAAGCTCCCCCACTTAACAAAAGAAAGTAAGAGTGACTGCAAATCCTTTCATTTGGCCCCCAAATGATGCATCACCCAGGCCTAGTCATGCCAGTAGTATTAAAGGCTTTCTATTCAGCCTGCAGCACGGAAGGGGTTGGGGCAGGGGTGTCTCCCTGCATGGGCACAGAGAGGTATCTTCACAGAGGCACTTGAAGAGTCACATGTGATCTTTCATCAGATCCCATGAATAATTATTCATCCTGAGTAATTCATCCTGAATAATCTGAATTATGTTTCTCTTAAGTCAGGTTACAGTCCAGGTGAGGGGTGGTAAGAGAACTGTGTAACATCTATGAGATGCAGAAGTCTAAAACAGTAGTGATATAGCTGTCTGCTCAGTGTCACAGTAGCCAACATCTAAAAAATAAATAGTAATAAATGGTCATAGAAAGCAATTGTATATAACCACCAACTGCAAGCAATTGTAAGCACCAACAACTGAACTGTTTTGCATACACAATACAAATCATGCAGGCAGGAGACATCACTTATGTCTCCATGCATGCAGCTTTCTAGGTACAAGCATCAATATCAATATACAAATAAATCAGATGTGGGGTTTTTTTCCATGCTGACAAATAACTGCCATTACTTGAAGCACACAGGCAGAAATTTTACACATGGACATTATCTTTAAGTCTTCAGGCTGTTCCCTCCAGAAAATCCCACGTTAAGATACATCAGCACCTCTAGAACACTGCAGGCGAAATATCCTTTTTCCTGGGCCCATACCCTTCGGTGTGCATTTTATAAGGGTGATTTTCATGGTTTTGGGTCACTGTCATGGTTTTGTTTGTTTGCTTGTTATTTTGTTTAAAATTGACTTTTCATTCCACTGTTTTTCAATAAAAAGTGGACTATATATAAATTTTGGTGTCCAGTAGCCCTCAAAAAAGGCAGCTCTAGAAAGGATCTTACTGGCCCTTCCACTGTGATTAAATGAAACTTTGTCTTTCAAGGTTGTCACTGGAATGTTAGGGTTGCTGCCAAATTGAGGATGTTAACCCTGCGTATGGAATTTGATGGCTTGTCAGGAAGACATGCACAGGAGACAAATAAAGCAGTACTAGCTCTTGGATTTCTAATTGTAAAAAAAAGAGTGATGCAAACCTACATGAAATTCATATGAGGGTTCTGCCACCACTTGTTTCTTCACACCAGAAGAGTATACGTCAGGAGTGTGTCATGTTGAATATTTTCAGTTTTCTATTACAGAGATTTTACAGTTTCAATTCTAAGCTCCCCTTCAGTTCCTCAAATAAAAAAATTAAGAGTGATAATTTAATTATTCTTACAGATGTAAAAACAAGAAAGAGGAAAATTGTAATTGCATTGTAAAGATGGGGAACATGCAATTGGCCAACATGTCATGTTATTTCACAGTGAGATCATCAAAATGATTTTGAGACAGGTAGCAAAATCAGCATTATCCACACATATATCCACAACATCTGATTTCATTTAACTACAGATATGTTTAAGTCTGTCTGGAGGCCAACTCTGCCAAACGTCCAAGGATTTAGTTTTCTTGTACTGTGGGTTTTTAATAAAAATTCATCTAATTTTAATAATAATTTATTGCAGTGGAATGAGAGTCATTTATTACCATGTATTGTTTCTTATGTGTGAAAATGTCCAGATTGCCAGAATTTACAGCTCTGCAACTGTAAAATTAATCTCTTGCAAACTCACAAAGCAAGTTTCTCAAATAGACATATATCTCAAATACAAACATCAAGTAGATTATGCATCAATACATTAAAATTTAATATAGTAGCAGATCAGAAAATAATATGCAAAAAAAGTTTGCCACATGAAATAGAGATTTAGTCCTTATTTTTCATCTTCACTAAGTCAACATATTATCCACCTGACACATGCATCCTAGTCCTGTTAGAACTACATCCACTGAAATAAGAATGTGTTTATACTGTTAGTTCTAAAGGAAGAATTTTCTGGTTACACACTGAAATTCTAAAACATTCATCAGGTAAGGAATGTGACCTTTTTTTGTTGCTGTTGGGATGCACCTTATGCAGGGTGGACTTTGTAGCTTAAGCAAGGTTTTGTTTGGCTTTTTTCCCCTCCCAAGAGTAAAGTTTCTTAGCAAAAATATTCCAAGTTTCACACCTGTGGAAGTGTGTTTGCACTTTCACTTATCTCTTTCACAAGCATACAGCTGTTGCTCCTGCCTTGAGGAGCGAATGTGGCATGTTTCACTCAAAGAACCTGAGTGAAATTGCATAACAAAATACAAGCACATTTTCAGATAGTATTTACAATTTTTAAAACTCTTTGAGAGCTGATAAAGTAACTAGGAACTGTCTCCATTGTCCTCCATCCAAACAACTCATTCCGTGTGACAACCAACTGAAAACTGGGAGCTGCTGATCCTGCCATTACAACAGACAGTAACTCACCTCCTTAGAAAGCAGTGGAAATGTTGAAATGACTTCTAAGTGACTTCAGGAACAAGACTCACACTGGTTCAAGTTCATAGCTGAAAAAAAATAAGAAAAGAGGTTTCAAGATTGCATACCACCATGCTTGTGTTGTTAGCAGATGATTTTGAATTTCCTGGTCTACTTTTATGTAATCTAATGTAGCAGCATTGCAGGAAAACCCTTGCTACATATTTGTTGAAATTATCTGCAACGTGGAGGTGTTCTTCATACACTGTTCTGAAGAATGCAAGTGAGAAAATTACTGAAATATTTGGCAGTAGAGCAAACCAGACATATGCACTCTGTTAATAAGGAACTGTTCATATTTTTCTGTTCATATATTTGTTTAAAATATTTATTGACACACCTCCTAAAGGGCACAATGTATCTCCAGCTCCAAATACAGATATACGTGCAGTTGGACTCAATGATCCTTATGGGTACCTTCCAATTCTAGATATTCTATAGTACAAGGTGAGAACTTGAAAATCAGTTAAGCTTCACCTTGGAGCAATAAGTGCTTAACCTTACATATTACTTGCAGCTGGAATGTTCCAGCAGGAACAAGGGAACTCATGGGTCTCTTTGGCACCAGCCACCGTGGCATGAGCTTCTGTGTCACACATAAAAGCACAGTTGCACAATCTTCCCTGTCTAAACATGGACTATGAACGTCCTTAACTAGCAAGGCATTTTAGAACACTTTGTGAAACAAGCCAAATGCTGTATTTTGAAAGGAATAACTAGCAGGAGTCAAAGTTAAACTTCTTGGGAGTAGTGTTACTGAAAAGTAAAACCATAACTACGTAAGCCTAATTTCCACTTTCACAGGCTAAGCAGATGATGACCTGATTAGTTCTCAGTGTCAGGAGGCTGCTCATCTCTCAATGCCTTCAGCTCCTATTGTCAGCATCTTATTCTACATTATTTTAGCTGACACACTTTTCAGTCTTCTTTTTTGAAACATTATTTAAGGATTAAAAACTATGTTTATCTAATATAAAAAGCAACTTTCACACTTAAACCCACTGATTTGAAATGGAAATTAAAATATTCTAATTTATTCTTTCACATTAATAATCAGTAGAAAAATATGTTCCCACTCTTGAGTGTTCAGTTCCCTACAACACAGATGCACAGCCCACAAAAAAAGGGAAAACTTGTGCCAAGTCTTCCTCTACCAGGGAAACGGGCAGAACCTGACCAGCTATGTACAGGCACCTAGTGCTGTCAGGTGTGCTCTGGGGTCTGTGAAACACTGGCACAGGCTGTCCAGAGAGGTGGTTGGATGCACCATCCCTGGATCATTCGAGGTCAGCTTGGATGGTGCTCTGAGCAGCCTGATCTGCTTGATCCTGCTCATTGCAGTGGGCTTGGACTAGATGGTTTCCAAAGGTCTCTTCCTTTGGACAGTTCTATGATTCTCTGATCCTAAAGGTCCTTTCCAACGAAAATCCTTTTATTATCCTATGATCCAGGTCTTGATATCTGTATCAAGCTTTCAGAGATACAGATGCTGCTTTTGGACATCCCCACAATGTTGTTTTCCCATTATTCAGTCATTAGTAAGAAAAAACCTGAATCAAAATGGACAAGATTTTTTCTTTTTTAAATCAATGACTGGATTACATCTTGGAAGTGTACATATATATACAGCTACATACATGCGTATATAGACACACAAATTGTGCATATGATTTCTGTAGTTAGTTGGTCACAATTTGAGAATATCTAATGTGCTCTGACTTGGAATATGGCACATCTGGAATAAGGTTAACAAATAGAAGCAAACTTTAATTTTATTTCTAACACTAGTATTGTCGAGTTAGCTTTAATTTTCTGTGGCAAGAAGTAGCTGTTAGCTCAACCAAGAGGAAACATTTCTAGAAATGTTATATAACACTACAGACCTTAGGAAAAAGCGTATCATTTCTTTTTTTTCACAAGGCTGAGGAGATGCTGCCCAATATAAAAAAAAAAAAAAAAAAAAAAGGAAGACAGGGAGGATACTCATTCTTGATCTAAGAAGGAAAGAGTAGCTCTCAATACCCCTGTGGACAGGAGTTGCTTTCTCAATGCTTTCTTTCTTTCGTGGACAGAAGAATCTGAAATTGAAGTTTTATGCTCTTTCTCTCCTCTGGGACTGAAGGAGGCATGGAGATGGTCTGCATAATTCAATGGCCCCACTGTTTCACTCACATAGTTTTAACTTGACAGTAAGTGGCTATTTCAGAGCAGAACCTTGTTTCAGTGCGCTGCTCTGAGAGCATCTGTGCTTATAAAATGATGCTCTTCTTTGGCTCTATTTTATTTGTCATTTCAAAGAGCAACAGTAAAAAATAAATAAGTCCATCTTCCATTCCAACTTCATAATGTTGTAGAACACATAGCATATATTATAGTGGTATTTCAGAGCAGTCATATTCCTAAAACACAGTCTCCATCCCTTTTTTGTGAAGAAATCTGCCACCTCCATTTCACCAATTTTTCAGCTCTTCTGCCAAAAGGGTCATATTTATGCACAGTGGTTTCTTTCCATTATGTTTTAAGCTAATTTGGGGATGGTTCTGTACAGGACTAAAACTTTGTTTTGATGATCCTTGTGGGTCTCTCCTAACTTGGCATATTCTGTGAGTCTGTGATTCTGTAACTTGTAAAACCACTGCAATCCCAGAGATTGCAATGTTTTATGTCAACTATATGTCTTGAAATATTTCAGCAAAATTCCCTCATGTACCTCTATGGTGTGATAGCTTTTAAACATAGACCAATCTGCCCAGAGTCCTGTGCACACACTGGAGTACTCACCCCTGCAACATTCATTACCATGCTGGTTCCTAAATGCTTTCAACAGGTGAAGGGAACTGACAGCCACAGGGAATTATTCTGCAAGTTGATGATATGCAAACCAGAGTCCTCTGGTCTTCGAGGCTTTTGTTCCTTGTCCTGGAGTACACTGCAATTCAGCAGTCAGCAGTGCCAAGGAAGACACTGAGCTGAGTCCTCCTTTTCCCCTTGAACATCATCAGCAGCCAGAGCCAGAATCCTTACTCAGCTCTTGCAGCTGAATTGTCTCACAGTCTCAGCTAGGGCTGAAAATGGGTATTTATTGAGAATGTGTGAGTATTCCCTTCTGTTGTCTCTGCATCCACATCTTTGTTCTTGCAGATTTTTGCAGGGAGGTAATAGGAGGAAAAGGAAACATCTCAAGTACTGTATGTAATTTACTTAATGTAATTTTTTTAAACAGTAGGGATAACACTACTGGTTCCATTGGTTTGGTTGTGTGTGAATTATTTTAGAGTAAAAATCACATTTTAAAGTTTAAAAAAATCTAGATTTGAATTATATATAAGCTTTGTGCTGGATATTTTGTCTAAACAGCAAACAGAGCTCTCAACTAATTTGTTTTTATTTCAAAATATATAATTTGCTTTTGACTTAATTATTAATGTAAACTGATGTTTTGAAAGTTGCTAGTTTGGTGGGAAAACGCCGTTCTGATGACAGACTTTGGCCAGAACAGATGTTTACAAAAATTTCTTTCTATTGTATGGAAAGAAAGTCACATAAAGAAAACATTAAGTGATTCTTAAAGCCACTCACAGCACAGTTAGAGGTGATTTGGATGAGAGGGAAGGCAGAATCCAAACCGGGAAATGTTTATTTATTGTTATAGTTCTACTTACCTCAGTGATTATACCCATAAATAGATACAAATAGGCAAATCTTCACATCAAACTCAACAAGAACACTTCATTGCACTTCCTATTTAAAACCTTCAGTGAAGGACAAAGAAAGAGGTTAGTTTGACAGTAGATCTTTCTTCAAAGAATTAGGTAAGTATTATTTTGTATATAGTTAGGAGGAAACTGCAGTGTGTATTGTTTATATTCAGAAACTGGAATGTGAGCTAGGCAGCATGAAGAGTGATACTACAAAACAGGAATAAAGTCATTTTGATAAAATGGATGTATAAATTCCCCTTGTCTTGAAGTTTAAAACTAAAATCTGTGTTCCATTCAGCAAGAATTAATTATCCCTAACCCTATTTTACAGCATTAGGGATTAAAGCACTTGATGAACCATACAACAAATGCATGCCATTTAGTAGAATGCCAGAAAATAGCACAGCATTTATTTTTTCTCCCCACCAATTCACAGCCACTGAATATGTGATTTATATGTTTTATTTAAGTTAGAAAATTTAAGAAAATGTTTTGCTGATTTTCTTGATATGGTCTGTCAGTTGATAGTCTCTGTGTGGGAAGTTTCATGTAAATTCTGATGTAGCTTTGATATCTCCAGGAAAAAAGCTGCAAACAACTTGGTTCCTTCAATATAGTTGTGTCTGTGAAGAAGGAAAGAAACACAATGAAGTCTTGTCAGGCTGTCCTGCTCTTAAAATTAGGAACATAGTCCAGTGAAGCTTTATGAGTCTTCAGAGAAATTTGCAATATTGGTAACCCCCGAAAATTACCCAGCACACAGAAGTGCTGGACATCCTTCAATTTGGTACTCCTCTGGATTTACTTCAGAAAACTTTTTCCAGGTTTACATACCCAAATTGGTATTACCAGTAGCCAGCAGCGTTGAGGCTTTAATGAGGGGAGACAAAAAGTAATTTGAGAATTATTGTAGGATTCTCCTCTCTCCAGAGTTCAGCATGAATTGACTCAGAGCCTGCACAAGTGTTCAGGCAACACACTGAATAGTGGCTTACCATGGTGCCTCCAACAATAAACACCAGTGACAAGTTTAAGCTATTTTTTTGTATAATTATGCTAGTTTTGGTCCCTGGACTATAAATAACTCTTTATAGCTGTTTGTACTGAAAACCACCAAAATCCTCACAGAACCGTGAGTGTCTGTGACTGGTGCACTTCAAAACAGATGCTGTGATGGAAGAGTGCCCATTCACACCATCATTTTCATTGCTAGAGAAATGAAAATTGCCAATGCAGTGAATTTAAAAACTGAGTAGACACCCAATGAAAAGTGTATAATGGTATGTGTTACACTGGGAATTTTGCTTGCTTGCTTGGCACAGCATCTAGCGTGCTGGAAATATTAGGTTTGGGCTGCCCAATGCACAGCAGAGCTTCCCATCTGGGCATGCTCATTCATGGGTACCAAGGGACTTCAGTTCTCCTCCCTTCTCTAATAGCAGAAAGAGACAAATGAAAGAAACCTGCTTATTTTCTCATTCTGGGAATGCTCCCCAGCATCGGCTGCTCCAATTGGAAGCATCATCACACTTTTCTGTGTTACAGTCTGAAACATTCTGGCAACAGGAATTGTTGAGCCATCACGGGTGAAATCTGGATCTTCTCCAAAAACTGGAATATATTGGAAAAATGAATTAATAAATAGGTGTAATCCAGGTGGTTTTCTCTGCTATCATATACTTAAGGAAAGAGCTGATACTAAGAGCTTCTGAGTAGAAATGGGTTTGAGTGTGTAGCCAATTGATTTCACAAATCAGCTCTGCTCTACAAATCTCTGGTTTCTTATCAATACAAAAATAAGTAAACGAGGCCTTTTGGCTACTCCTATAAAACATATCAAAATTTAACAAGGTATGGAAAATGCTGATAAGTTGTTCTACCAAAATCAATGAGATTTGTAAGGTACGAGGCTGCCGCACTGAATTGGGAAACCTGCTTTGCCTTATTGTTGAGCACAGTGCCCCTGCACACTTACAGACACACTAAGAACTGGAAAAAAAAAAAAGGAACACACCTGTTTTTACTGCCATTCTTGCTGCTTTATATAGTAGATCATTAAAATCAGCAAGCCAGGGCTTTACACCCAAAGGCATGGACACTTTCAGTTTGTTTGGACTGTTCCTCTTGGAAAAGACACCCTCCAAGTGTTCCACCACCTGTAGGGAAAATAATTTTAAAAAAAGCTTTCATCTCACCACTCAAGCTTATACCCACATTCCTACTTCTCCTGGAAGAAATAAGTGCTAAAAACATTCAGTTTACTACAAGTCTAGATTTATGAGGTGCTAAGAGAGACTGAGTTTACTGAGTTTACACAGTAGTGGCCAAAGAAAAGATTTGTCTCTTACCTGTTTCTTCACAACCGAAAGGTCCATGTTGGGGACCTGACGGATTGAGAATTTGCCAATTACTTTTGCTGGAATTACTGTTTTAATGCCTGGTTCATGGAAAGCTCCTTCAATGCCATGAATAGAGAGAGAGGGGTAACGCCACAGGTGCAGAAGTATTTCTTCCTTTAAAAAAAATTCAAAGTATAAGGGATTTGGGACCCCTTAAAAATTCATAAATATAAGGGCTATAAACAAGCCACAATGTATATAAACAACCTTTTTCCATCCTAAAATTTGTATTTGGAGACCTCTGTATTTTAAAGAAATTTGATTTTTTTTTATTTAAACTCATGCACGTGTATTTTTATTTTTTAAAAATACTACTACTTACAGTCATAGAATGATTTGGATGGTAACAGTTTTTCTTAAAAATGAGAAAAATAGAGCATTGTTTTAAAAATCTTCAATGTAAATTTTCATAGTGCAGTGAAGAAATTCTACTAATGAAGACTAAAAAGCACAATAGGAAAGATTATAATTTTCAGTAAGTAAGTTTTCCTGGAGAAGATGCAGAGGGAAAACAAAATACTATGATTATTACTCTAAGGAAAATAGGAGAAATGTATAAATTATAAACTGGTATTCATGCAGAACCTCAGGGTGCTGCTTCTTTCCTTCAGTTTTATGAGACTAGACCTTTACCTATACATAAAATTAGCATCAATTCATCCTCATAGAGCATCAAAACTCACATAGTGTAGTTATATTATACTTTTGTATTACTGATTCTTACAGTCTAACTTTAGGAAATTTAGCATCCCTCTTGGCAGAACCTACACCACAGTAATTATGTTAGTGATAAAAAAATTAATCAACTCCTTTCTCCCAGCTGCCACTCTTATGCAGAGAAATCTTTCCAAGACAGCCCTTACCTGCTGGCTTTTTATTTAGGATATAATTTTTAATTGCTGGTAAGGAGAAGCTTGTAGATTTGGATGCTATTTATGGCGGGCTTGGCAGACATCAAAATCTGTATTAAATAAAGACCATCCAAAACATATCTGCCTAAGGTTGCCTCCCATTTTTTTCAGAGCTGAATACAACTTCTTTCCTACTGTGTAACCAAAATGTAGGCATTTTAATGCGTATTTTATTTGGCTGATTAGGCTTAGGGGAAGGGAAGGGGTAGGCAAGAAAGGGAGACTTACACTGTTAGTTTTGCATCATTACTTTTAATTGATTATTCATATTTCAGATCACTTTCCCCAGATGCAGTGCCTTACATTTTCAGCAGACTGATTTTATTTATCTTTTATTTCTCAGTGCTCCTTTACTTTATTTTGAGCTTGCCATTAACTGAAAATATCTTTCAGTATGGCTTTATATATAAATGCTACAAATAGGTGATTTAAATTCTTTCTGCTGAGTATTCATACAGATGTTATATTACCTTGGTGCCATAGAGGAATTTTTTCACACCACAGTTTTTTGTATGTTCCTCTAGATCAAATTCAATCGATTCATACAACTTCCTTTCCTCCTCTGACAGGGCAGCAACACTGTCGTAGATTCCAGGGATCTGAATATGACCTGTGGAATCCACAAGGCTGTCTACAAAATAAGATACAGATATCAGTACAAGGGGTACATGTATTTCTTCCCCTTGGAAATCATAGCACCTTCTCCCTTCTCCCTAGCGCTTTACCAAATTAGTGAGCCTCACAACTGTTTGCATCTGTCAAGTTGCTTCACCGAACTTGATATATTTGCATATTTATTAAGAAAATCATTGAGCTGCTGTTTGTGTGGAGTGTGTGATGTGTCAGCCTAGATTCTGACATGAAAACATCATCCTACTGGGATACAAAGCAGCATTAAAAAAGTCAGATTTTGCTATGTGTGCATGTATTAAAGTTGCCTGTAATCCTTAAATGTTCTTAATTGATGTGTGACTGACATCAGCTTAACATGTCTGAAGTCCCGGCCTTACTGCCCTTACATTTTTCTCCTGAGAAGCTGAGAAGCCTCAGAAACGAAATGTAAACAATAATTATCTGATTGCTTAGAATGTGGTTTGGAGGTTGCTTACCAAGAAGTGCATCTGATTGGTTCAATATGAATTGTTTTAACTTAATGACCAATCCCAGTCCAGCTGTGTCAGGACTCTGGTCAGTCATGAGTTTTTATTATTCATTCTTTGCTAGCCTTCTAATGTCTCCTTCTCTTTCTTTAGTATAGTTTTAGTATATAATTATCATATCATATCATAATATAATAAATCAGCCTTCTAAGAACTTGGAGTCAGATTCTCATATCTCACCTCATCCTGGGGACCGTCGCAACAACACAACAACTGGTGACCACATCTGAGGATCTTTCTTCAATGAGACTTACCTTGCAACAACTAAAGGTGTCCCTGACCGTCACTAGGTGATGATGGGCAGCTCTCCCCAGCTGCCCTGAGCAGTGATGTGAGTTCTTACCCAGCAGCGCTATCAGGTCCAGCAGCGGCTCGTGAATGATGCCCCCAAAAGTTCCAGAGTGAAGGTCCTTGCCGCCACATTCAACCTGCGCCAAAGCCGCTGGTTACATGTGAACACTCACTACCTTGTTCTTCTGTCTGCTGGGCCCAGTTTTTTTGAACAAGAGCAGAAATTAACAGTAATTTTTTTTTTCCTACTTATTAAATAGGAAGCATCGTGTCAGGAACAATCTGCTTTGGCAGAGAAGATGGAGCTCTGTTGTCAACCACCAAGAGAGAGAAATTCAGCTGTCTGTAGCACTCACATTTTGAGAGCAAGGGTCCTCCTCCACTCCCTCTTTTGCTTCAGTAAGATTAAAGACATCATACATTAAACATTTGCATATTATTACTGTTTCTAACATTGGAGAATAAATTCTTCAAGATGTCTACCCTTTTTATTTAATGCAAAATCTTCTTTATAAAAGGCAAAAAATAATCTTGCTTGATACTAAGAATATATGTCCAATCTTAATTCAAGATTGCAACAAATAAAAATTTATAGGTCTCTTGAATAACAAGTCGTTAGAATAGAGGCATTTGAGTTATTAAATGGGCTCTTTTTCCAGACACATTTTCATACTTGAGTTTATCATAAAATATTTTCCTGCAAAGGACTTGTTTATTCTTCTCAAAACCTCATTACAGCTAACTGTCTACTAGCAGGGAGAGATCATTTTTGATGTTTTAATAGCATCATTTTTCTTAACCAAGACTTAGAAGAATTGAATCAAGGCTGCCAAGGCTCTTTCAGTTAAAAAAAAATCTTTTTTTTTCAGACATAAAGGTTAATGCAGATTTTTCTTTAGTTCTCAAGTTCTTTAATCTTCTCTCTGAATTCCTTTTATGCTTCATCAGGAAACATTTCCAGATGAGAAATTTCTGCTCTTTATTTCACAGTAGCTCACATTGCCTGTTAAATATAGCGTGTTGGCTACAGTGAACTTCTATGTACTCCTGCCAGTGTTTACAAAAGTTTTGTGTGGCTTTTAAACCCAGAGATCCAACCAAACTGTGTCCCTTTAGGCTGATTCATTATACCAAGCAGTATCTGCTGCAAAAGGGCAGGGTTGATGGTTTTGGAGAGAGTTGGAGAGGCAGGTGTAGGGATGGTGTCCATGAGAACGGAGAGGGAAATGAGAAGAGACTGGCAGGGTGGCAGGAGAGTAATGGGATAGGAAAGAGATCAAGGGAAGAAATGATTGAAGAGAAGTTAATGGAAGTAAATAAGGCTAATGGAACTGAAATGAGGAGGGGAACCTGCAGAAGCCAAAAGGGGTGCAGAAGAAAGCTCTGTATTGTAAATATTAAGCTTTCCTTCAGTCCCTCTCTGCATGCAAATGTAAGCACAGCTGCATCCTCCCTGTGTGTCAGAGGCTCAGCTGGAGTGAACCTGTGTCCTTTACCTCCACACAGAAGCAGGCATTGCCCCGACTCCCATAGGTGAGGGCAGGCTTCTTGTTGCTGAGCCACAGGTTGTCTGAAATTACAATATAATCAACATCAGAGAAGAACCTCTGGTTTTCTTCCTCAAGTAGCTTCTCTAGCCCCAAGGATCCTGCTTCTTCCATGCCTTCAATTACAAATTTGAAGTTCACTGGCATAGCCTACATAAAAATTAGAAAAGTCTGGGTAAGAAACAAGCATTTTAATTTTTCTTTTAAAAAAATCTTTAAAATTAGTAGCAGACTGATTTGCTATGCAAATTGTGTTAGAATAAGAAAGATGTTGGATGAGTACACAGGATATATAGCTTGCTACATTAGAAAAGCCAGTGACAGACACATATAGGCTCCCAGAAAAACTTATTCTTTTCCTCATGTTTTTATCTACTATTCATTTTCAGAGGACAATAAGTGATGTCTTTTTTTCTTCTTTGCATTTTCAGAAAACTTGCTGGAATGTCTCATTAAACAGGCTTTCTGTCAGAGCTGTTCAATATTCTAATTGCTTTGCAAATTATAACTGTCTAATAGCAATTGCATTTTCACAGAAAATTTCCTGTCCCTTACATTTCCACTGTTACTGCCCATGTGGGAGCCACTGGCTGTGGTTTTCCCAATGTTGTCTATCACCAGACTTACATGGTGATAAAAACATTGTCAGCGACTCTACTATAATTGTCTTTTTAACACTCAAAAATTTGCAAGCCTGCTGGTTGATAACGATGCATTTCCAAGAGTAATTAGGAGAACTTTTATTATGGAATAGTGGGAGTTGAAAATGCTGACACATCCCATAGGGAACATAAATTTCAACTTAGTTTCCTGTTGCAATTCATTTTCTCATTCGAGGTTTTAAGATGTTTTCTCTTTTGATTTGCTACTCAGATTAAAGGCAAGAACAAATACGTAAAATTAAATGAACTTGTGTCATGGATGGGTTCACTGATAAATCATCAGCTGGCCACAGAAATTTTTGAAACAAACTGTTAATGAATAATGTTTGATGGTCTGTGTTGCTTTCTAGAGAAAGGCTTCAAGTTACAAAAAATCCTTTCTGCATGTTTGTTAAAATGTCAGGATAGCTATTAGTAATTTGAAAAAACTAGAAAGATGTCAAACCCATGACCATATCCACTTACAACAACTACTCTTTAGGCAAATAATGTGTGTTTTCTAGGGTTTGCGACCAAGATCAACTCAGTACTATAGATGCAAGAAAAACAAATGTTTTCTGCAAATGTTTTCCAGAAAGTTGTAAGGGGACTTTAACAAAATCAAGTCTTAGTGCTCAGTTTGTGCTATAATGTCATACAAGAGACAGAAAACTGTTTCTCATCACACTAACAGAATATGTCATTCAAATTCAGCTTAAAGGATGGTAGTTTACCCAGTTACAAGCCTGAAATATATTTTTGGTTTACCTTGACCTTGGGGGTAAGACTACTCCAAAATTATTAAATTGTTTGAAGATAGCTGTGTTGATCATTGTAGTAATTTAGGCAAATGTCTGACCTCAGAAATCTGTCAGACTCTGAGTGATTGTATTTCTATTTGGTCAATGCACCCATTAAAAATATTTGCTTTGATAAATCTGGTCTGTTGGTGACATAAGAGCCCATTCTGGATGAACATTTTTAGATGCTTATTCCCTTCACACAGACACATAAATTGAAGGTATCTTGTAGGCAGACAATACCAAAGATCAGCAGAATGTATCAGCAGAGATGAGTTTTCATCAGCATTCTGTAATGTCTGTTATTTTACCATTTTATAAGCTCTCAAGAGAACAGAACAATTATCAGAGCTGTGTAATGTATGTAATACATATTGAATGTATGTAATACATATTGAATGAATGCTTCCCTGTGGGTTTTTCTTTGCAGGGCAATGGCAGTAAGAGTGTATTTACATTGCACACAGACTGCTCAAAACAGGAATGCAAAACAAACTCTTACTGGAGTGAGACCAGTGCCCTAAGTGTTGCGTCAGAAATAGTTAATATTTCAAGTTGTATATAGTCTGTTGGGACAGAGAGGTTTCATCTTACTTAGGAATGTAAATACATCCCTCCAGAGATATAATAAAAAACAACAGATAATACTAAATAGTAAAAATTAGCAATAATAATAAAAATGTAATCATTGATACCTACCAATTTCAAGGCTCTGAATGCTTCCACTGCATTTATCCAAGCTAGGACTGGTCCCTTATTGTCTGTTGCTCCACGCCCATAGAGGTTTCCTTAAAAGGAAAAGAGGAAAGTTGTTAAGCAATCTTTGAATTTTCCCTCATCACTTCAGTGTAATTGGCAAATTCCAGTTCCCACAGAAGCTTTAGTGATGGAGGGAAGAGGTGCCAAAAGTGTCAGGAGTTCACTGACTCATTTTAAATAAGGTGATGAGTGTTTGGGTGCTTCCCAAAGGAACAGTACACTTTTTTCCCCCCTTTCCTATGCATTATGTTGTGGTTTCTGCTATATGCCAATTTTTGAGCTTCAATTTCAATTTGAGCTTCCCGGGAACTGTTTATTCATACCAGGTATGCCTGGAGGATTTGCACAACTTGCAGTTCCTGGACACATCATTGAGGCTAGCTAACAAGCAGCAAAAACCCTACAGATAAATGCCATGGCAGAATTATCAAGCTACAAGTCTAAGTATTTGATTTCTTTTTCAGCTGCACATCATGTACAGTTATCGCTGTACATGAAACTGAAATCTGTGTATCTCTGCTTCTGTAGCAGTCCCCACTGGATATACACCGGAATAAGACAGAAGAATTATGCCAGTAGAGCTGTTGGGAATTGATCCTAGATAATGAGAAAGGGCAACTCAGTGGTTGTAGCCTGGGAATCAGGATTTCTGAGATCTTACTTATCTGCTGACCCTCTATCCATTATTTTTGTTCCTTCTGTCAGCCAGTTGTGCTGGAAGGATAATTACATTAAAGGGTCCTCACATTCTTCTACCACAAATGCTAATATTTCCACACCAAGTATTAGGCAGTCACTGATGCATCTCACTAGTCACAGAACAACCATCAAAGCTAAAAGCTGCTGGACGTGCCCCAAAGATTCCCACAGAAGTCCTCATGCTTTGGTTAAATAGACAGGAACTCTTCTCCCACACAGAACCTCAGTCGTGAATTCCAACAATCATACAAAACTTATGAGAAGATGCACACCATTGATTTCAGTCAGTGTGTAGGGGTCAGTGTCCCAGCCATCCTCCTTCTTGGCAGGCTGCACATCCACATGACCATAGAAACATACAGTGGGCTTTTGTGGATCCTTCCCCAGTTCCCCAAGAATCACAGGAGGCAGTGGGAGGACTTGGCCATCAGGCAGCTGTGGAGAAAGGTTAGGAAAAGGCAACTATGGAAAACCAAACCTTCTAAAACTTACAAATGTACAAAAACATCTGGAATTCTCAGTATTGAAAATACTTCTACACTCAATTGACTTTTATTTGATTAGGTGCACAAATCTGACTGAATTCAGTTCTAACCTATTCAGACAAACTAAGATCTTTCCCCTCAACTGTTTATTTCCTGGTGGACTTTGCACAAGTCTTCAAACATTTTATTGTCATAAATGCCCTCCTCACTAAGCTCTCACTTCCCAGCACTGGAGAAGACAGTGCTATGGAGCCTATTGGGACCCTGAAATAGTCAAAAGCCACACAAATTAATTTAGGGTTTGATTTCACCACAGACAGAAGGCAGGAGGCCTGTAAGTTCAAACATAGAATCTGAAAAAAGTGTTGCTGGGAGGAGGTAGCAGCTATGTCAGACTGTCTTAAAAACAGGTTAAGGCAAAACCTCTAATGTGGCTCTGTGCAGAACAGAGTTCCACATGGCCCAATTGCATTCTCTGCAACTATCAAATGACATGACCTGAAATATTCAAGTGTTGCTGTACTTCATGGTCCTTGTGCTAAGAATCAGAATCCTCACCAAAAGCATCAGAGATAAGAAAAGAGAATCACTGTTATTGAACTTTTGAATTGCTGTTAGATTAGGAATGTAACAGCCCAGGGCAGGAAAAAAGACAATGCCTACAGTAAGGTAAGTTAATTAGAGACTGAGGTTTCTCAGAGATGAATTCTTCCCTATTGCTTTCCGACAATGAAAGGAAATAGTTTGGGTCATTTTTCAGAAGCTCTGCAAACCAAAGATGATGGTCTAGGTAGCTAACCCCTAGATGTTCTAACAACATTTTCCTTGTAAAAACAACCTCCCTCATAAAGAAAGTTCAGTGACAAATGATGCATTAGTTCTCATGCTTCATTGCAGACAAAAATTTAAAAACAAACCCCAGTAAAAACTCAGTCCGTTTACTTCAATTAAAAGCATCAAACTCCCTCCTATGCACAGAATATCAATTTGTATTTGGATTGCCTGTGCGGTTCCCAGTATGGTCTCAGTTCTCAGACCTGATTTCAGCAGGTGTCATGCAGGTACAGGACTATTTATAAATTTGTATCTAACTTTCAAAAAACAACACTATGTCATAGCATACATGTACACAGCACTGAATGCAATAGGTAGACCCATGGGTAGATACAATGTTTTATGGCCAAGAATCAGATAAGCACCTCATGTGACCCCAAGTTTACTAAATTAACAGTGGCTCCCAGAGTTGCAAGTCTGTCTGCTGCCAGTGCCATCATTTGCATTACTTCTTCCCTCAGGTGTGGTTGAACAGAATCGCTTTCCACAGCCACCCATTCCTTCAGATCCTACACAGGAAGAAAAGTGCAATTAGGTGATCCAGAATGTTGTTGTCCTCGGCCCTTGTATCAGAAATCTCACGCTGGAAGATGATTTCCTTTCTGTATCATCACAGCATTATCACAGATGCTCTAAGGTTTCAGTATAGAGAAGAATCCCTTAGATGTCTCCCCAGGGTTGAGATTGCTGATTTTCTAAACAGGGAGGGTACTCACACTTAGGCATTCACATTGTCAACTGTCTAAAATCCAGTGGAAGAGGAGGTAGACTAGATGCTGACTAGTTTGCATTATAGAAATTGCATTATGTACAGCTTACCTTGGTGGTTCTCATGAGGATTCAGAAGTGCTCATAGATTCAAAGCACAACTGATACTGACTGGACTAATTATGTTTCTGTCTTTTCACAGAGGGTTGACAAAAGTGAAAGCACAAGGCAAGGACCAAGATTCCTCTCCTTCTAAAGAGCAAACCTACAAAAACTAGTTCTGAAGCAGACAGAGTGAGCATCCTATCTGGCTTGCACGCCCCATGCAGGTGCATTTTGGCTTAGTGGAGCCTCTCTCTGAACACACAGAAAGCATGCCCACAACCATCACTTTTGCTGAAGTCCATGCAAGTCCCTCCTTCACCCCAGGAGTTCCCAGCAGCCTGCTCTCTTACAGCCTTGCTGTGTGAAGTGCATATTGCACTCCTGGTGCCAGACCTGGAACCCTGCTCAGTACCTTTGTGACAGGCACTTCTCCTGCCTCTGGAGCACCAGCTCTGTGCTCATTATTTCACTGCAGTACAGCTCCTACCTTGATGAAATCACTTTGATGTGCATCAATGTACTGGAAGATCTCCATCTCCAATGCTGCTGAAGAGGATGAGGAGGACATTACTGCCTTAGAGAGCAGCATAGGGCTGAAATGGATGCTATCTGAAAGTTAAGGATAAAATTCAACATTGCAGACATCCTTCAATATACATTTATTTTCAACACTAAAAAGCAGAGATATTTACAAATTTCTGACCTTATTTAATATCTCATACTTTCTCCTCAAGCCAGGAGAAAGTATACTCATTTTATCACATAAAAACTTCCATTGATTCATAGTCAAGTTGCTGAAAGAAAAATTGAAAAAATTACCAAAGAGTGAACATTTTTAGTGTTAGCTTTATAAATAACTTAGGGGTAACATTTTCTACAGAAACATTTGTTGCATCAGTTTTTCAGTGCACAAGCATCAAATTGTATGTTCTGAGAAGACAACCCTGGGGCAAGGCTTGCAGACACCAACAGCCCAGGGCACTCATCTTTCTTTTTCTTCATTTCTAGAATCATATAATATCCTGAAATGGAAGGGATCCACACAGATCTTTGAGTCCAGGACCTGGCCCTACACATACAATTCCAAGAATCCCACCATGTGCCTTAGAGCATTGTCCAAACACTCTTCAAACTGTCAGTCTTCGTGCTGTGACCACTTCCCTGGGGAGCCTGTTCCAGTGCCCAGCCACTCTCTGGGTGAAAAACCTTTTCCTGATATCCCGCCTAAACCTCTCCTGACTCTAACTCAGGCCATTCCCTTGGGTCCTGTCACTTGTCACCACAGAGAAGAGATCAGTGACTGGCCCTCCTCTTCCCCTCACAAGGAAGTTGTGACTGCAATGAGATCTCCCTTCAGTCTCCTTTTCTCCAGGCTGAACAGAACAAGTGACCTCAGGTGCTCTTCCTATGGCTTCTCCTCAAGGCCCTTCACCACCTTCATTGCCCTCCTTTGGACACTCTCTAATGGTTTAATATCTTTCTTACACTGTGGCACCCAAAACTGCGCCCAGCACTCAAGGTGAGGCCATGCCAGTGCAAAACAGAGCAGAACAATCCCCTCCCTTGCCCAGATGGTGATGCTGCACCCCAGGACATGATTTTTCCCCCAGACTGCCAGAAGAAGGCAGAAAAATGGATTCACTGACACACATTTCGTATTTTATATGAATAAGGGAAAACAACCCTGACACTGGAGAGTATTAGAAAACAAATAGTTTTTGTTGTTGATTAAGAACAGTGACAATGCTGAAATACTTGATATGTGCAGAATTCATTTAGTACCTGCAAACCTCTCTGCCATCTTTTTTTTTTTTTGACAAGATAAGGTTTTAAGGTGTGTTTTTCTTTTTCCTCCAGTTTTCCTTTCCTGTTTGCTTGAAGTTGTTGCTGTAGTGTCTTGAATTGGTTCTAGCAGAGTAATCCTTGGATGGCTAAATACTTGTTTGGGCTAAATTCAGAGCTGCTGCTGTATCAGGCTGTGATAGGATGGACTCCAAGGTCAAAACCCAGTACTTTTCTGAAGATACTCCATACTTGTAACAAAAGGTATACTTGCAGATCCATCCACATCTCCTTAACTCTGATGCACTGCTAAGGTGATAGGCTATGGTAATATTAATAATTTCAATTATGTTTCTCTGACAGAGAAGGAAGATTGAAAACCCAAGCATGATGATCAAGATGAGGGAAACATTGTTCACTTAGGCTGGAGAGCCCGGCTGCATGAAGGATGGGCTCCCATTTTCCAACCTTCCCACAGAAGCAAGGTTATAAGGTTTGTTTCACTTCCAGAAGTGAAGCTTTGAGAAGGCCTCTGACAGTAAATTTAGTTCCCAGTGCCCAGTCCCTGACATCTCTTGACACTGGAAACACTGGTATTGAAACAGACCAAATGCTGGTTTTGCAGGGGAGTAAATCTGGAAAGCACTGTTTTGGAGAAAACTTGTTAACCAAGCCAAGAAAATCCAAATTTGGGGTGGTTTTTAGGATGGAGAGATTAAATTTAGCCATATTATTTAAATGTAGAAGTATTTTTAAGGTACTAAACCCCAGCCTTAAGTGACAGGCAAAGTACCATTTTTTTCTCACATTTTTTTTTCTCCATAAAACAGTAAACCCTACCTCCAAGAGGTGGATCTAATCAACAATCCCCTTCAAATATTTTCATCATCAGTCACTGCAGCAGCAATTTGTCCTAAAGCAAAAGTGATGATTACAGGAATTTTGGAAGCAAGACATGGTAGAGAATGAGGTTTTGATCATTTAGGTTACAGTCACCTTTGGATTGAGCTTCTTCAGGTAAGGCTTAAGAACAGGGATTCTGCAACAAGTACCCTAAACTTAAAACCGCCAGTCTGGATATTTCTTCCAGCCTTGGACTGTGCAAATATTTGTCAACTGAAGCCCATTTTTCAGGGGCAATAGGAAGGCAGAGTGTGGCCCACAGGCATGGTCAGGGGGACTTCCCAGGCTGCACAGGGCAGAGGAGAGAAGACAATGAGCCCCAGACTGGGGTGGTGGTAATGGGACCCTGGCAAACCCTGAGTTTCCTGGCACAGACAAGACACTGGCTCTTGCTGAGGTGATACCTGGGTAGATACAGGAGGGCATCTTAGCCAAGACATATCAAGTCATGTTCAAAAGGGTCTCAAGGTCCTTGGAGATGATCAGCATTAGGTAAAAGCTGAGCACAGAGGCCATTTATGTTATTTTATTCTCTTTTTGTCACTGTGCACTTTTGAGGGACCAGGCAATGACTTTGCTTGTGCCATGTTGCTCAGTCTCACTTCAGCCAGCTGTGTGTCCCAGAGCAAAGTTTACCTTCAGGCTGGTGCTTTTGACTGATAAAGATATTCCACCAGGGAGCTGGGCACCACATGAGCTGAAGAAGAGGATGGGACCATGATGGGTGCATTTGTGAGGGGCTCTGGCAAAGTGCAAGGCGCTGCACCCTCAGAAGAAAGTGATAGCAATAGGAATGGAACAGGGAGAATTCATCTGAAGCTGGGATGAGACCTGGTTTCGCTGGTCAAGAAATCCCAGAATTTCAATCAGCTGTTCACCTAGAGAGACATCAGGGCTATTATCTTGCTTTACCAGGAAGCTGGCTGGATACCTCAGTTTCACACGTATTTCACTCATTTTTCTACCTTGAAATTTCCAAACCTCAGTTTGGAAAACATTTACAACAGAGGCCACTGAATGCACCCTCATTTAAACTTACTGTAGAAAACTAGACAGGCTTCTCCAGTTCACTTATTTTTAAAAAATAGATCTTTATGCCACACTTGACCAAGTAAGATCATAGCAGAGGACAGAACATGGCTGCTAGAGGCACCAAGCTCATGCAATGGATTTAAATATCAGTGTCTCCATCACATGTGATTTCCCCTCCCTCTAGTGAAATCTTTGATATTGCTGTATTATATACATTTTCACTCTAAAAAACAGTATCTTTATATATATATATATATATATATGTCACCTTTTGGTGACTTGAATAAATACATGACTTGAATAAATACATACCTTTTAATGTCAGAAGTACAAAAGGGCTCCTTGCTTTTACAGAGGATGTGTGCTGTGGTGCTGGTATCTCTCTCTTTTTGTTTCACTTACGTGCAAATGACCTGGAAAGAGGCAGACAAGAGACGTAGGTCTTTGTCATGTTTCATTAGCATTTAACTGTTTAAGAAAATGAAACAAGGAGGCTAAAATGCTGTGAAGGAAAAAAACCCCAACCAACCAAGCAAAATCCTTGGGAAATATCCTAGGGAAATTTGGAATTATTCTGTGATATTTTCAAAACAGACCAAACTCTAAGACCATAGATTATCACAAAAATACTCATTAAAGTAAGGAACAGTAGCAAAGTTCAGAAAACTGAATGTGAGGAGATACCAAGTAGCAGAGTGCACAAAATACTAATAATTCAAACAAGAATTTAGGCAACAGCTATGTTTTGCTGTAGTAGAAGGAGGGAGGGGAGTAGCTGGAGGAACTTCATGTTAAAGCACTGCTCAGGAGCATTTGGATGGCAACTGGAACAGCTCGTGTCAAAAAGGGAGTCGTTTTAATAAAGCTGTAGAAAGATTTCAGGCAAGGCTGAAATATCTAAGTGTCATGAGAAGGGGAAAAATTATATGAAAGAATGATAAATTCAGGGGGGATATCAAACAAAGACTTCAGTGTTCAATGTCAAGAGTATTTTATTTTATGTCATTTAACGGAGCAGTTACTGCTCTGTAGAAAAATGTAGTATGCCTATTTTTAGAAATAATAATGCATGGCAGTCAGTTGTGCTCTTTTTCTTTATTCCTTAGTAGTAAGAACATTTTTTGTGTCGCTTCCTCCCATGTCGTAAAGCACTGTTAAAGGAACACCTAGTGTTTTTCTGTGGTGACTTAACAAGAAATCCAAGTTGATTCTTTAACTAGGATGAATCTTTGATGAAATATCAAGTAAACTTACAAACATTTGAGAAGTAGGTCCTGAACATGCTCTGAACATGCTCCTTGTCTCTCCTGAAGCATGTGCTTCATGCACTTCCCTCCCTACAACACAGCGTTCCAGGTGGGTGCAGGAGGAGGGTGCCAATGAAAACTGAACACTGGGTTGCACACATCCCAGAGAAAACAGTCAGGACTCATCTGGCTTGCAAATAACAAAGTACATTTGACATGAAAGGAGATAAAGATGTTTCTGGCAGTAGGAACTAATTTACCAAATCACTGGTGGACTCCGTTGATAGGAACATTCCCCCTAAGCAGTCACCATCAAGGCAGGTAACTGAGATAATGGGTTTATTTTTTAACATCCTTTAACAAGACTCGTTGATAAGTGGCATACCTTTGGTAGCAGCAGGCAATCAAGCCACAGTCACCTCTCCAGCTGAGTGACACCCTTGGGGGGGGGAGGATGAGAATGACAGCTCTTCACATGGCAGTTCTCAAGCCCAGCCCTGACCATGTGCAGCCCCTGTTGTCATAAGGAACAAGAGCTGCAGAGACCCAGACACCTGCAGGGGAATGAATGCCAGCTCACAGTGCCTGACTGCATTTGAAGATTACTAAAGAAGTATCATCCAAATCAATGGACTGTGTGACAGCAATGAAAATATCTGGTGGGAAGCATGGGCAAGGTCTGCACTTGCTGGCAGGTGACACTGCGACACCCAGTGCTGTTTCCAGCAGTCAGCTCTCAAAGTGTTGCAATATTGATTGCCTAAATGGTGTTTTGGAGAGCAGCAGTGACCAGCCCTGCCCCTGCTCAAGACAAACCTTCAGTGAAAAAAGTGAGACCCTGCTTATCAGTTCTGTTTTGCTGTAATACAGATGATATTTTAAAAGAACGTCCTTATCTCTAGGTGCTCTTTGCAGCTGCCTTTGTTGCTGATGATGGGAGCCTGAACTGGAAAGGTCCCCTCTTTCACCTGCAGAACAGGAGCATTTTATATCAATTTTACTGATAAGTTCTGCAGTTAATGAAGAGAGAGTTTTAAGTTAAAAATTAGTTTTGGGTTTAGATGCTCACTTCTGCCTCTCTGTCATACAATAATTAAATCAGTAACACATCAAGTAATGGGAAGTTTTCCCATCTCCTTTTCCCTCCTGGAATTCCAGTATCACAACAGGAATCCCAGTGCCAGAAAGCACTTCAACATTGCTGATAAGTGTTGCTGCTTTACTGTAGTATATCGTAGGACAGAGAAAAGGGGTGGATTATTCTGTGTCTTGAAAAGTGGAAAAAAAAAAAGGGATACATCCCTGTTAAGGCAAAACCCTTCTCCCAGGAAGTAGTATTGCCTTTTGTGCCCAGTGAGGAGGAGTAATTCACTAAAGAAAATTTTCTGCAGGTTAGTTTGCAATCAGATAAACATGGGTATAAAAACATTCTTCCTGGAAAGACAGCTCTGCGGGCTCTTGCTCTTTTCATGGCAGAAAGGTTCATAGGAAGGAACTGTGGGAGATGCAGTATTTGTTCTTAGATGTGGATAGCCTCACCATCTTCTTGCTGCCACATCTCACATAGCAGAAGGGAGAACTGCTGAACTTGTAGTAAATTTAAGGTGCTTGTGTCTGCATACAAATTTCAACCCTTAAAGTCCTCTGCCCATTTTGAAAGCACCTCTATTGACATGGTCAAATTCAGCAATAAGTATAATAAGGTAATAAGGGCGGCCTTGGTCCTGTCTCAGAGCCTTACAAAGACCTTTCATTTTTTTAAGCACTTGTTCTTCACTTGATTAATGTGCAAAACCTCATTTGCAAATGAAATGCAAAATTTGGGGGGAATTCAATGTTTGTTTTAATTTATTTTAAATAATTTTTTTACATGAATCCTGTCTTCATTTATCTTAGCTTTAAGTGTTTCACACTGGAGTTATTCCTCAATTAGAATATTACAAGTCAGATTAAAAATAGATCTATTATATCTAGTAGATCCATTCAACTATTTGTCTATCTATCACATAGTATTACTGAGGAACTATACTACCATGGGAAAAAAAAAAAAGCTATTATTACTTTATAGCTTAGTATTTCATTGCTAATTGTCCCTTGTTTTATAACCTATAACTTGGAACAAGGTCTAAGGTCCACAATATAAGAGATTTGTTTTGTTATGGTCCTTATTCCATTTATGGGATATCATAAACATTGCCAACATTGTTTAGAAGGACTTTTAAATGTAGGCAGGTTTATCTCTAATAAAACCATTATTTGATGGTAGCTTATTAACCACAAGAAATGAAAGAACCAACTCAAATAGTTTGGTTGAATATCCTCTTTGGGATACAGTAATTGTTTAAGCAGGAGGACATAGACTGATTAAAGGAAAATAAGAGCAGAACTGAAACAATAGGATGAAGAGTAGGGGAAAGCATCATTGGCTCTGTTTCTCTTGTTATTTGAAAATGTAAACAATCTAGGGCAGAGATGGTCCCCTACTTTGTGTTTCCGTTACTACCTCAGTGTAGCACCCTCACTTGGTTACAAAGTGATGGTACCTTCACTTCTGCAGAAATAGCATGTTTTAGTTGTTACCTTAATTAAAAGGGTATCTTAAACAATTACAATCTAAATTTGAGTGAGCAAATATGTAAGAAATATGCTAATAGGAGCAATATGTCATTGACAGAAAAATGACGTGATGGTTTTCAATGCTTCCTGTCACTCTATAAGCAGCTATCTCTAGTTCAAGATGTATTTTTTCATTTCTTGAAAGTGTAGTTCAGAAAAGCAGGAGTGTTATTGTCATGTAATAATCAGTGGTACCTGGTTATTTTTGCAGCTGTCATTTCTCAATATATTCCCTTAATATAACTTATCATTGCATCCCCTAAGGGTTGGTGTGGAATGGAGAGGCTCTTTCACACAATTACCCATATCTCCCTCACCTATTTCTACTTCCCTGTGCAGTAGCAGCAAGCCTTTCCACCTCTTGGCTCCTTCCCACTTCACACTGCAGTTAGAAAAGTATTTCCCAGCCACCATCCTTCAAGATAACCACAACTGACCCCAAAACACAAGTTAAGCAACATTGTCCACGTGAGAGCTTATCAACAGTCAAGTGAGAATCTGCTGGTAGAGAGGAAAAGATTCCCATGACCCTGATCTAGTAGTTCCATCCATCTGGTACCTGGATGTCCATAATCACACCTGGGTATGTCAGTGGAAGGAGATTGACTTAGAAAAGGTCCCCTTACCCAGGCAGGAGATGCTTCACAAGGATAGATGGCTGCAGACTGTCCTCTGTACAGAGCAATGACACCCAGCACCTTCCAGGAGCAGGGCCACAAAGATCTGAGGTCCTGGGTGGAGGAGGAGAAGCAATAACACGGAGCCCTCTCACCACCTGGTGGCTCATTCAGCAGCCTCTCTGAACCCAGAGCTCCAAGCACTCAGGCTTTAAGTGATAACAGAAACAAGTAAGTTCTTGTCCAGTGCCAATTCCAGTACACTGCTCTGAGTGCTGAGATAGGAGACTGTTCTATTTTTCCGAAAGTAACATTGTAAATCCATTTGGCTTAATAATTAAGCATTTTTTTCAGATATGAATCACACTGAAATGAGGGCAAGAGGTCATTCCCATCTTGATATCCTTCAGACAGCTTTTCTCAGCCAAGTTGCATAGGTGTTCCTTAGGGATGATTCACGTCCTACTTGCAGGTGAGGCTTTTATCCAGCTTATAACTCATAGCCATTTCCAAACAGACACACCAGAAACTGGCTTTTCAGGCTCACTAAGGCAAGCTGACAGTAACTGTGCAGCACTTTGTTCATGGAGATCCTCCCATTGCCTCCTCCCAGCTTTCTGGGAGTTCTAGGAGCTGGCAGAGTCAGGGCAGAACTCACTGAGGTGGTGATGTGCATGGTGTCCTTCAAGGCACATGTCCAGAGTGTGGTGGTGTCCACAGGGGTCTCAGGATGAGGGAAGAGATGAGAATGTTGACTCCATGTTTCAGAAGGCTTGATTTATTATTTTATTATATATATTACATTAAAACTATACTAAAAGAAAGGAAGAAAATATTTCATCAGAAGGTTAGCTAAGAAGAGAAAAGAAATTATAACAAAGGCTTGTGAATGAGACAGTCTGGACAGCTGGGCTGTGATTGGCCATTAATTAGAACCAACTCTATGAGACCAATCACAGTTGCACCTGTTGCATCCCACAGCAGCAGATAACCATTGTTTACATTTTGCTCCTGAGGCCTCCAGCTTCTCAGGAGAAAAAATCCAAAGGAAAGGATTTTTCAGAAAATATCGTGGCTACACCAGAGCAGCACCAAGTTAACTCAGTTTGACACTTCGCTGACTTCTGCATCTCAGCTGGGTGTCCCAGGAGCCACAGCCTCCCAAGAAAGGCTTAGGAGTATTTTTTCATTTCAGTCTGCCTGTCATTGAAGTGTATTTGGGAGAAGGCCAAAGCAAGCAAAGGTTCTTCTCTTGACAAACACAAGCTCTTTTAAGCTTAAATGGGAAAAAAAAATAGCTTAAATATAAGCTTTCTTAAGCCTAAATATCTGAAAAATAAAAGAACACACTGTTTATAAATATATGAATATACATGCACATACAATAATGTTGCCTCTTGCTACCAGATGTTACCACTGCAAAGCTCTTGTGACTGTGCCCTCCTTAAGGAGGAGTGTGAGCTATTTCATAGCACTTCCCTTCTGTCCAAGTGCCACTGCCTGTAACAAGAGTGCAGCACCTTCCTCAGCAGAGGAAATGCCCATTGAACCAGGGCTCTGCACCACTCACACTTTGTGCACCCCGTGCCAGCCATGGGCCTTTTTGTGGAAAATGTAACAGCACCTCAACAAAAACAGACAGATAATACAAGACTGGAGCATTTGGTTAGACAACTGGTTCATATCTGGACATCTTAATTAAACACCTGCACCCAGGCACTGAGCCTGCTAACAACCAGGCAGATGCACGACTAGTGGATCAGCATCTTTAATTGAGTTGCTATAAATTTAATTACAACTTCTCTGGAAAGTAGTTCTCTACTCATTCCACTCTTTCCCTACAGACAAGTAGTTTTGCTCTTTTGTTAGAGTCTTTTCAAGCAGAGAAGTTTGTCATATATTCAAAGGCCTTTCAACAAAACTGTAGCATGTGCTTTGACATGGCTTAAAAGGCAATGATGGCTTTTCATTTTTAGTACTATAGAAAATCAAACATGTAGAACTAATTTTTTTTTTTTTAAAGCTCCTAACTTCTAAGAAAATGACAGTTCTGCAAATCACTGACTTGGATATAAGCCATTAATCCCACACTGGGTGCCTAAATCCTTATTTAAATTATGAAATTTTGGTTGAAACATTTGAGATAGTTGAAGAATAGAACTTGTACCCCACCACTCACTGCACTTCAGATAGAATTAAGTTTTACTGTGAACTAAAACAGAGAAAGAGAGAAAGTCCCATGGCAATATTTTAAAATGCCATCAGCTATGAAATGTCAAGTGCACAAACAGCTGTTAGAAGAGCAGTTCCACCACATTTTCCTGTCCTCATGCCTGGAAGCCAATCTTTGAGCAGAGCACAGCTTCACCAGGAAGAAAAGCATCTTCTCCCCATTTGCAACACTCAGTGTACCCTTTCCAACAAGAGGGGAAAGGGGAAGGCTGGGGAGAAAATGGCATCTTGGGTACATCTTGCCTGGATACGTGCTTGAGTCATGAGACTTTCAATGCTCCAGATGAGCAACACTATCACAGGCTTTAGTTTCAACTATTTTTAGAGAGAGTTTCCTGATCAGGCCCCTCATCACCTACCTAGAGAGGAGGTGCTGGGCTGTGCACACCACGCTGGGTTGAGCTTCAGGGCAGCACTCAGCTTGCAGAGCTGCTGAGAGTAAGGAACCACATCCAGTGCATCGCTACAGGCACCACTCCCAGCTGCCCAAACATTCCAAAGACTCATTCCAGACTGACCATCATCCAAAGCCCTCCCTAGCTCTAGGGTGCTATTGGGGAGCCTAAACAAACAACACCAGGTTTTCAAACTCTGACTCTTATTCACAAACCCCACCAGTCCAACACACCCATTGCTTTTGTTTCTCACTTACTTGTGCAACTCCATTGTGTTCTTTGACTGTTTCCCCGTGCTGGACAGACAGAGTCAGTGGTAGAGCTGGATATCCTTTAATCACACAATCATTCAGGTTGGGAAATATCTTCAGGTTAAGTTCAACAGTAAATCTCAGTCTGTGACATGCAATTGCATAGAAACTGCCTATAAAGAAACACTTAAAATTTAGACATAACATTTTTTTTCCATTTCTTCTCTATATGGAAAACTCACAATGTGTGTTCTTTTACTATGCCTCCTAATTAGGGTATAAAAAAAAAGTAGCCTTTTTTCTTTTTATTTCTTATGCCAGAAGTCAATATCTTAGACTACAGAAAAGCATACAGGAACAAAAAAACCACCATTTTCTGATGTCCCCTTACTTTCCCATGGTGCCTTTCCTCATTAAGGCTTTAGAGTTTAGGATTGTTTGTTTTCATCTTAGTGCCTACAGGGAAACTGGCTGGGCAAGGATATTCCCTTAACAAAAAGCTCTCTGAGGAACATACACCACCCCCCACACTGGTAATTTAGTACAGTGGACTGAAGATAATGTCATCATGAAATGAAGTTTCTGTCACATTTAGAGAATTACAAATCTATTTATAATGTCAGCCTCAGTTTCTCCACTTGCAGCAAGTCTGCTTTTTACCTGTCTGATCACTCACTACTAGGGTAAAGGAAAAGTTATTACTGAAAAATATTGCTAGAGGCAACACATGTCCATTTACAAAGCAGAAATTACATTTAGAAGTCATAGTGAAAAATCTAACTCTGGAATATGACAGATTTAAAGAGTCCAAACCATCCATTTAGCACCTCGTGAGCAATCTCAGCTAAATACAAAGGTGTCAGAGATGTCAGATCCTTCATCTGGGTGCAGCCTTCCCAGCCACACGTAAACATGTCTTTTATCTACCTAGACTTGCTCGGTTTTACCTGGGAGGGAGGAAAATGCTCTCTGGAGATATTAGAAAGATAATGCCTCTCACACAGTTGAGGCTTTAGGTGAACTCTGCAAGTAAAGGAAAAAAAAATAGAAAAGAGTGCCTTTTTTTTTCCTCATAAAGAGTTTTCAAAGAGCCACATTTTGAGGGAAAAAAAAAGCCTGAAGGAGTGTGACTGATTGCTTTTGAATTATCTCAGCATGGTGTCATCTTATCTGAAGTTTTCATTTGTTCCTGTGACTAGTAATTGGGCCCTAAACTGACTACCAGATTTAGCAGGATCAAGCTCTCAAATTCAGAGCACTGCAAAAACACAAAGAGAATTTTTGATCTTTAAACTGAAAGATAAATGGATGTTATCCTTGTGACATGTGACACTTCAAGTACTGAAATAAGGGGGCTGGGGAGCAGGCTTTTTGGTACTTGGTGTGTTCTTTGGTAGCAGTAAGATCTAAGTCACTCTTAGCTTCTGCCATCCTGAAAACTCTGAATATTGACACATCTGTGAGAAATGAGTGACAGACCAAGCTTATAAACTTATGCATCACTTGCCAATATACCTGGCATTCCTCAAGTAACCAATTCTGCCTAATCACAGACTACAGAAGAGGCTTTTATATTACTTTGCTGTTTGTTAGTTTTGAGTTGCAGATTAATTTGATAGGTTTAAAGGACTCAGGATGACATTAATTTCTATCAACAGATAAGATTATATTTGGAACAGACTGATTGCCATCTTTATTTTTGCATTATAATCATATGCAAAGTGTGTGAAATTAAAATTTACGATCGTGCTCTGTTATAAAGCAAACAAATTTCTGAATATTTCACAATTTCAATTCACCACCTCCTCTACTTTTGATTTAGACTCAAACTTAAAGAACCAGCCTCTCAGCTTCACAGACCACATTATCATTTTATCAACAGAATTCTTTCTATTCAGCAATGGAAAATAAAACTAATAGCATGCCAGAATGATAATTATTTTTGATTGGCATAGACTCTAGTAATTCAAATTCAAAAGTAAACAGGTGCATGCATTTAAGTTTAGAGATTATCAAATACTTCTGGACGCATTAGCCTTATTTCTGTCTTGATGTGTATGAATACAAATGTGTGAAAAGACAGCTGTATTAAGACTGTGTGCTAGCAAAAAAAAAAATTCCTACTTCACAGCTGTATTACAGACTGTGTGCTAGTGAAAAAAAAATTTCCTGCTTAAGCCCCCGTTTAGTTTTTAGTGCTGAGTCTAATTATATTCAGAATCTTTCTTCTACATCTGTAAGGACTGCTGGCCTATTCGTGGTGGCAGAGAATGTGTCATTAAAACTTTCTTCCATATAAATCAAATTATTGGAAGAAGCTAGATGAGCATTTATTACTGAGGCACTCTCAGCTCCCTCTAATGAGGTCAGAGAAGCTGAACTTATTTTGCATTTGGAAGAGATAATGCTAATCAGCTGCTACTGAGCACAGCTTCAAGGTGACTGCTGTGTCCCAGTAAATCTGTGTCATATTTGCACGTAGATAGATGTGGAACTACAGCACATTAAGAGAATGAAATGTATCATCTTAATTATTAATATTTTATGTTGATGACTCAATTACCTGTCATATCCTAGAGGAACACTTTCACACAGTGGGAGACATAATACAACACAGTTTTCTATTAATTTAATACTCACTTAATCTGGTGCTCCAATTTTCCATGGGGAAAAAACCCACCCAGATGTGTTTGCTACATTTTAATCTATTTCTATTTTAAACCAGTCAATGTATGAACTTATCTGCAGTTAAAAACAAAATTTTATTATGCCATTTCTCAAATCCCTTTCTCAGAACTCATTGAACTTTAAAGAATTATTTCTGAACTGGTCTCGAGGTATTTAAATTTCATCTATGAGTGTCAGACAGCTCCAAGGAAAGCTTCCAAAAATTATATGCAGTTCTACAAACTTTAAATTCATAAAGCCAAATTCCATTAAATATAATTTCCAGATAAGTGCAAAGGAACATTAGCAGGCTAAGGACTGGAAGCTAATGAATTCTGGTGCTCTGTTCTCCAGGAATATGTATTTATACATTCACTTTTACCTCTCCCATGAATCCCTTTAGTTCATTTCAGAGACCTGCTCTCTACCTGTGTCTCTCCCAAGCCTGTCCACATCCAAGGCATCTTTATTCACAACTATACAGTCAAATTCTGTTGCCAGGCAACAGAATTGGTAGCCCTGTGTGCCTCAGCTCCTGATGCAGTTTTCCCCTTTCCTGATTTGTATTCCTGAACCCATCTGCTCAGAATTAAAACTGCCTGAAACTAATCACAAGCAGCACTGCCTCTCCTTGTACAAAAGTTTAGGATATGGTTGGCAACACATTACAGGATATTTTGGAAATATTAACAAGATTCAAAGCTGTGCAGAAGTAAATCTTTTGCTTTCTTTGTATTAATTCTCTGTTTGACAACCATTTCCTAAAATGACATGCAGACTCTACTGTATTTTGAATTTCTATTGTATTCTTGCAGCTTTGAACTACAGTCCTGCAGCTAAGTGTTCAACACAATAGAAAAACCTAAAGAGATATGACTGGAACCATTTCCAACTCCTTTTTTCTGATGCTATTAACTTCAGGCACTTTCACAAATTAAAAAGTTCCAGTGGATTTGCAGACATAGCTGCTCTTCTGCCCAAATTTTCACTGGTTGCAATTCACTCACATAGTAAAGACATTAAGGGAGAGGAATTTGGAAACAAAAAGTTACCTCATCCCACTCTATTTAGTGTTATTATAATGGTATGCCAACTTCCAAAAACTGAAAACTATTGCAGAGTCAACTACAAAGTAAAATTGAAGGTTAATTCTTCCTAGCAGCTCCCATGTCAGAATTAGAACTACAGTTTTTATGCAAAAAGCAAAAGAGACTCAATCCAGTCAACATGTAGCTACTACATTATGCAGCAAAAACCTGGGAATATTCCTTGGAAACTTCATGGGTTCCCCTTGCAGGATTAGTTCTCTTCATGTGAATGACTGGGAAAAACAGGAGTGGGGGAGCAGCAACAGCAGAGAATATGTGAGGCAGCAAAGGGCAACTATTTTTACTCTGCTTGTACTATTAAAAATCCATCAAAATAAACAATTTTTATGTTTAAAAGGTTTCTAATGATGCACTGCTAAACAGTTGAAAATGGAAGAGAAAAAGTTATCAACCCATTACTAATACAGAAAGATAGTCTAAACCAACACCTTATCAAAGGTCTATAATATCTATTTATTTATATATTTATAAATAAATAGATATTTTATAGCATTCCAGTTTTCAAAAGTCTTTTGCAGCCATTGTACTACTTTAGCACTTAATTTAGTTATACTGTTGCTTTCTTGAAGTCTAAGGAAGCGTTTAATAGGTATTATTGAAATTAAGCAGAATCTCAAAATTCTACCTATGAGCATTTAAAACAGTTAACACGGTATTTATTCTCAAATCTAACATTGACTCTACTATTCACTACACAACATTAAATCCACTAAGTACTTCAGAAACATCGTATTTAGTTTCATCACATGTCTTAGCATCTAACTTGAAATTCAGGAATTGGCTACAATTTTGCATAGATTATTAACATCTCATGTTTGCAATTCCATTAATTTACTCTGTCCAAAATAACAAGGAAACAGTCCTCCAAAGGTTCACCTTTACATGAATACATTTAGCATTTTTATGCATGTTTTTAGGTGCATTCCCACATAGGCAGCAGCCTTCAAAGGACCCTACTTTAAACACTATTCATACACACTGCTTATAAAGCACACTTCAGCTGTAAATGAAGCTCTTTCAGTACAGACCACTGGACTGTCTGACAGCTGTGGGGCACACGTTTTCACAAGCAACAGCCAACACAGAAGCATCTCTAGAAGATTTTCTGACAATCTAATAATTGAACATATTTCACTTTTAAATACTTTTGCATTTTGTGCAGTGGGTCAAATTTGTGCAGGGTTGCAACAGTGTAAGGGATTGACTCTGGTTGGACTCCAAGTGGCCACCAACACTGCTGTATTACTCCATTTCTCACCTGGATAGGGGAGAGGAAATACAATGAAAGAGTCATGGGCTGAGATAAGGGCAGGGAGAGATCACTCACCAGGCAAAACAGACTCGACTTGGATAAATTAATTTATGAGCAATCAAATCAAAGTATGGTAATGAGAAAGAAATCTGTGAAACCTCTTCTTCTGATCCCTTCTTCCTTCCCAGGCTTAATCTGATTCCCAATTCTCTACCTCCTTTACCCCAGGGAGACAGCCAGCTCATCACATGTTGGTTCTCATGGGCTGAGGAGCACAGCCATGGTCTGCACCACGGGCTGCAGAAGAGTCTCATCTCTGGCACCTGGAGCACCTCATCCCCCTTCACCACTGACCTTGGTGCCCACAGGGCTGCTTCTCTCACATATTCTCACTCCTCTCTTCTCTGGCTGCAATTACTCCTGTGCAGGAACTTCTTTCCCTCCTGTTATGTTGTCCCAAAGGCTCTCCCACCATCACTGACGGGGTTAGCCTTGGCCAGTGGTGGTCTGTCCTGGAGCCATCTGGCATTGGCTCTGTCAGACATGGAAGCTTCTGGCAGCTCCTCACAGCAGCCATTCCCATAGCCCTGCCCTGACCAGAACCTCCCACACAACCCCAGGACATAGAGAGAACCTGAAGAGTGACTCCATGGTGGTTTCCCAGTGGGATACACAGGAAGCTGCCTTCTGAAGGCAAGCACAGCACTGTCGCCATAATATTTTATGAAAATACCTGGCAAAGGGATTTTTCTCCTGAGAAGCTGAGAAACTTCAGAGGAAAAGAAAAACAATAATTATCTGCTGCTGTGGAATGCAACAGGTGCGTCTTTGATTGGTCCGTGTTGGTTGTTTCTAATTAATGGCCAAGCACAGTCAGCTGGCTCAGACTCTCTGAGAGTCGCAAGCTTTTATCATTCCATTTTTTTGCCTTTCCTTGCTAGCCTTCTGATGAAATCCTTCCTTCTATTATTTTAGTATAGTTTTAATGTAATATATATAATAAAATAATAAATCAGCCTTCTGAAACATGGAGTCAGATTCTCATCTCTCCCCTCATCCTGGAACCCCTGTGAACACCATCACACAGCACAATAACAGTGACAAAAAAAGCTGCTCAACTGTGTTTGTTATTGCATTTTTCAATCTAAAGGGCAGAAACATTAGAGGCCTGTGAGCTGCCTCTCCGTGACTGAAAATAAAGAGCCTGCACAGAGAGAACACTGCATACTGCTGCTTGAGCATCAGCAGGCCTATTTCATTAGCATGCATGTGAAGTTTTCCTCAAGAAATCTCAGAATCACTAAGGGTATGCAAAATTAATAGAAAAATTAATATTTAAAAGTACTAGAAAAACATGTCTCAGCATTCAGGGCCTGTCATAAGCTAACCTCATGATGTAAAACAGTATGATCAAGCTAGCAAGGGACTAGAATCAAAATTGCCCACTAAACTTTCCTGGGTAGCCTAAGAAGATTCCCTGAAGAGTGATTTAAATCCCTACATAACTTTATTAATTATCAGGAAGGCAATTTATTCAGATGGACACCTCATAATTTAAATGCATATATAACACATTCATCTATTATATTTTTATTGAATGAGTTCAGATAACACTAAAAAAGTGATAATGTTTTTGAACTAATAGTCCAACATGAGCAAACTGGAATACTTTATCTATATTAGTTCTATGTTATCTCCACTCTTCACACTGCTCTAAGGTCAAGATCACAGAGCTGAAGCTCTTCAAGTTTTGATTTAGTTAGTGAATGCAAACTCATTATGGTAAACCAAAGTCTGCTTTGCAAGTTAAAAACAGTTTCAAATTAGGATATATTGCACTGGATGAGTGTAAAATGCATTGCATCGTAGAATCAGGGCTCTGTTTTAATGTGCATGCTCGTGTTTCCCAGAACACAAAAAATAAAGAAAAATCACATTTTAAATGGCACTTAGGGCTTATTTAGGGATAATAGTTTGTAATAACTCAAGCTGCTCTTTTGAGTGCATATTCCATATCAAGACACATTGCCATGGATTTTGCTAAGACACAAGCAATCTAGTGAGCAATGAGGGCACAAGCCTGCATTCTCCGTTTTGCAGTAGATGCACCTGAGAACAATTAGCTGTAAAATCCATGTTGTAGATCTTTCTCGCTTCTTGGAGTGGAAGAACTGGAAGCACCAGCAAACTAGACTTGTTGACAGCCACATGCCACTGATCAAGGCAAGTCCCAGTTCCAAATTCAACAGGCAAAGCAGTGCTGTGAAGTTCCGTGAGGGAAGTGCCAAGTGGCCTCTGCACACAGAGCAGACACAGGGGCATCAGGCTCTGGGCTTCACTGAGGCACTTTGGTTTTCATGATCAGCTCACAATTTCTGTCATGTCTGCCTTGTCTGTGTTGAACAGCGCTGTTATTAAACAACTTGGGCTGAGGAAACTCTTGACAGCATGCACAAGCATTCATGGATGCCAGGTCTGAAGCACACAGGCCACAGAAATAAGCTGGCACCACTAGTCCCCTTGTTCACTCACTGAGTACTACAGTTCACATACTACTGCTTTTGTGGTCACCTTCTGCAGGGACAAGAGAGGTCACAGCTAAAAGCAAGCTCCCTTGTAGCAAGCTAACAAATACTGATGATCTCTGAATTTAAAATAATTAATCTGAAGAAATATGAAGTCCCATTAAGTCTCATTAAGTAGTGATTACTTTAGCAACCTACTCCTGTAGGCTTAAATTGGGCTCTGCAAGTTGCTCAGGCCAAAGGCCCATTTTAATGTCTTTTTCACAGGATTCTGGCACTCTCCTCATACCAAAATACTTCTGCTGTATATTCAACAGTACCTGCTCCTCAGCCTTTTCTACAAACCTCTTGACACCTTTTCTTCTGTTTGGGCCTCCTTCACAACTCTGCCAGGCTGCACTTACTCAGCAAGTACAGGATCTGATACAGGGTCTGCAGTGCAGAGCTTGAGCCAATTAACTGATTCTCAATAAATTTGTTACAAAAGGACAACTACACATGGTTTCTGAACATAGCTCACAACCAAATTAATAAACATTCACTCCCCAGTGTGTGTTCAGTGCTTACAAGAACTGACACAGGATGGTGTGACTGTACCCCAGCTCCAAGTGCAAGGGTTAATGGTACCAGATTATCTCCAGTCATCAACTTCAGTGACAAACCAAAAACACCAAAACAAGTTTTCAGTGACACCAGAAGACTCCCAAGCCCAACAGCTCTCCACTGTAAAGTCTCCAGATCAAGCAACAGCAAAAACCAGGTAGAGAAGATTTTCCCACCTTCTACCCTTCAAAGGGGGAATCATCTCATGCTGCTGACCTGTGTCAGGACACAGGACTGTACCAGAGCCAAGGACCATCACTTGAACCACTTACCTACCTTAGGCTGCCAGTGCTGATCAGGTCATTCAGAAGCAGGGAGCCCAATCCAGCTCAGATTCCAATAATTTAAGAGGGTTTTTTTTTTCTGGAGTTTTTTGACATAACAGAAGTATTGGAGTTTAATGCATCCAGTAGACAGCTTGAAGTTGGATGTCAGTAGTAGTTGCAACTAGTGATCTCTCTGTTTGTGCCTACAAATTCCATTCACTCCCTTTAGTATTTTCAGTTATGCTACAGTGAGATGATCTGGTTTACAGAGCCAAAATCAAACATTTTGAGCTCATTTTCTCACAGGAGACCTGGAGTTTGCAGCATCAGCTTCAGCTCAAGAAATTCTTACAGAGACAGAGCCCAGGAATAAAAATTTGGATTCCCACAAGATATAGCCTGTGTAGCCATGTTGCTCATCTGCCTTTATAGCCACAGAAGCATCCCTCCCAAGTTCCCAAAGTTGCTTTTCCACCCAAGCCATTATTTAAACCTTAGAGACAAAGAGCCAAACTACAGCATGATTATTTATTACTCTTTTTGGTAGTACAAAGGCAGCTTTACAAAAATGGCCAGTAGTCACTACCACAGTGAAATTTGTTACAACGTGATTCCCTGTAAATTGACACCTGCAGGCAGGCATCCACTGTAAGAGACAAACTGCTCCTCCAAATCACTCAGCACAGACAGATGTCTCAGTACAGCTTGAGCACATTCCAGTGTTGCCCCATAATCTTGATTACTTGTTTCCAGGACATACCCAGGAATAAGAATCTTAAATTGGCTGGAAGTTCTGCCACTGCTGTGGCCACTTAAACTGCTGAGGGTAAATCATTCCTCTTCATTTACAGGAAAAGTAGATCAATGCAGCAAACTGAAGTGATACAGAGGGATGAAGACGCAGTTCAGGACTGCTGACCAGTTAAGGAATAGTCTGTTCATATAAAGTAAGCATTTAGAGAAGTATTTTTGGTGTATCATGTTCTTTGTCAAGTGGAACTGCCCCTTTCCCTCTCCTCCATCAGAGCAGTGGAGTGTTGGTAGAAAAGGGGAGCCATGTTATACTTGGTAATTGATGACATTTTGCAAGAAAATTCAGACTTCTGATCCATAAACCAGAAAGTGAGGTGTCTAACTTAGTCCTTCAGTTGGGAAACTTCATAGAGGTATGCACCAAGCATCTTCACCCCCTGGATGTAGTTGTACCTGCAAAGAAGAGTTTCCTTTAGCAGTGTCTCCACTGAGCTTTATTTCTAGCAGATGTCCCATTTGCAAAGCCACACATCAGTCCCATGCACATGACAAACTCTATGGGAATTGCTGCTGCAGGCAACAGGCACTACTGCCCAAACCCTACATGCTCCCTGGCATAACAAACACCACCCTTTGGGGAGAGGGTAGCCGAGCTGAGAGACCAAAGTATAAAACCTACTTCTGGTTTCAAGAGTATCAATGTAGAAATGAAAACTCAGCTACAAACTAGTTACCCAACCAGTCAGTCATTCTCTCCCGGGGATGATGGCACTTTGCCATCCAGAGAATTAAACAAAAGCAAGAGCTCAGTTCTGGGTGTTTTTCATAATAGATGCCAAGACACCCCAGCACAGGAATAGATATTCTCTTACCTATTTAGTTTTTCATTTTGAGAGTGAGCACCATCATCTGCAGCTCCAACAGGAAGCAGCATGACATTCTTGCCTGTGGCTTCTTGAAAAGTAAGGGTAACAGGAATGCTTCCTCCCTCCCTTGTCAGGTCTGGTTCAACTCCAAACACTAGAAAAGCAATACTCTAGTCAGCTTGAAGTGTATTTTGTCCCACAAATCCTCACTTAAGCCATCATGTTCCCCTCTGCACCAGGTGCTGGCCAAATCAGCCAAACTGCAAAGGCCACAAAACTGTGGAGCTTCTCCCCACAGATGTAGCACTGGAATATTGTCACTGTCAGTCACACACCAAGAATTCATCTGAAGGCCTGTCTGTACTCCAACACAAGTTAAAGTTGTTCTACCTGCCCAATACAATCTAGATAAACTGATTAAAGAGGGGTGCTGTGACCAAACTTCACTGAATTTGGCTTAGCAAATGATCTGAACCAACAGTCTCATCCCTATGCAAAAGTACCACCACATCAACAAACTTGTCCCAGAACAGTATACATGAATGTGATATCCATTATCTCTCCTGCCTGTATTTAAATTTCTGTTTAAGGTTGCACATGACATGCTTCCTCACTCAGTGTGCCAAAGTTATTAAACATGAGAGCAGAACAGTTAATATTCAGCAAACATGACCTCCTCAGTGTTTTTTGAGGTGCTGGAACAAGAGACTTTTAATCCTACCAGTGCTAAGAGAAAAACCCACTGACCTGTCTTCATGGCCCTCCTACCAGCCATGTAGTGGGGGTGGTTGAAGTCTGACACCCAGGGCTTTCCACCATGGCCTAAGTACACTTTGAATTTGTTGGGACTCCGCAGCTCTGCAAACTTTTTGTTCAAGTAGTCTTCAACCTGTAAGAAAGATTGAATGATCTTATCTACTGTTAGCATTTGTATGAGCACTGGCAGAGCTCATATTCTAAAAGCATCTTAGGGACTTGCAGATCACTACAACTGTGCAGCAATACTTTTCCTATTGCTCTTATCTTGAAGTATTCCAATGATTCTCTGCTCTGAACCAGAATATCTTCTTTAGGCAAATTAACAGCACATTGTAGAACAATTAGGCAGTATGTCAAACTGCTGCTCTTGAATATGCATTTCTGGCAGTCTAAGTGCCCCACAATTAGGCTACCATTTATTCCTAAGCCCTTTTGAGTTCAGAGAAACTGGGTAATCAGACCACTACAGTGCACTGGGGCACCACAGGATTCCCTCAGTTATCTCATGTTGAGGTGCAGTTCAGGGAAGATAGTGGGAAAGCAAATGAACCTGCTTTAGAAAACAGACAAACTCTTCCCCCAAGGCAAGGTGAACAGAAGTTTAGAGACACTTGTTTGGTTAGCAGCAATCCATCTCAACATACATTCTTTGTGACTTCTTCAGGAGTCATGTTTGGCACAAGCCTGATTGAGAATTTGCCAATCACTTTCCTAGGAATCACAGTCTTGGCACCAGAGGCTGAGAAGGCTCCTTCAATCCCATGGAGAGACAAGGATGGGAATCTCCACCTGTGCATAAGGATCTCTCTCTGCAGAAGCAAAGAGAAAAATGCAAGGTTACATGAAGTTTGACAGAGTTCCTTAAATTAATGATTTCATCAACCTAATAAAGAACTTGCAAGAAATAGTGCCTTTTCCCATGCAGAAATGCAGGTCACTGAAGATCACTCAGAAGCTGTTACTCCCATTAAGCACACATTTTGTTAACACAGTTGGGCTCTGTGCACCTTAAGAGATTCAGCAGTTCTAGTCTGGCTCTCTTAGCTCTGTGGAACTTAGGGGACACAACCAGTCTGCTTCTGATAAGGACACAAGCAGCATTTATAAGGTGCTCAAGCACAGTTTGTAGGGAATATTGAAAGCTTTAATTCCCTCTGCCTCAGGACAGGCAGATGCCTTCATCACCAAGACACTGCTTAAGTTCACATTTTCTGAAAACCTCACCACTGCTCAAACTAAGGATATAAAGAAAAGCACGCTGTAAGCATCTGCTGTATTAAAAAGCCTGAACTGCAGGCTGATTAAACTGACCACCACTGCCTTCCAGGTACATTTCCTGCATTTCCTCTGTTACCTTGAGCACAGCCGTTCAGTACACTGGATCCTAAACTCAGTGCAGTTGTTGAGTTGCCCTGAGCAGACACAGGTGCAGTGTCTGCAGCATGAGCTTCACTGCAGAAATGCAGGAGACTCAAATGTTGTGTCCTTTATGTCACAAGTTTTTTTTTTTTCCAGGTACAACCTGCCTCCAACCTTCCCTCAAAGCAAATCTAACTGTCACAGTTCAAATCTTTCAAGCACATTTGCTTCTTATCTGGAAGTTACAGTCATCTTTTCCTAGCCCTAAAGCCCTTCTTGCATGTATACAGCTTAGAAGTCCCTTAGCTGGAATTTCTGTTGAGCCAAGACTGAAGAGCTTCAGTTCAGTATCACAAGAACATCTTGCCAGCATCTCCTTATATCCAAGCTATAATTCATCCATTACTTTAAAGGACAAGGCTAAGCAAGGAAGCTTGTGTGCTCCCAGTTGATATAAACCTGAACATGTAAAGACAAGGCTGAGGATATAAATTGTTACTTATTCCTATTTGAGTTAAGTTTGAAGTCTCCTGACAGTACTAGGACAGAAGACAGACCTGCACATGTAAACTTGCCTTTTACAACACTTGTGTCTGCTTTTTATGACAGGAGATGTATTTACATTTAGGGTTTTAAAATTAGTATGTAATACCTGTACCTTGTAAGAGTCAGTGCTGTTAAAAGCATTCATTTGGAGAGCTCCCAGGATGCAGATTTAGCTTTAAACATGAGTTTATGGAGCTTGAGATTGTTCAAAGATTTGGGCTGCCTAGCTCATGACTACAAAACAGTCCTTGTTTGCCAGGTCTAGGAACATGTTCAGAATGCCAGCCTTGAATTCAGCAAAGCTGGGTTTCAAGCTCTTTTCTCACCTTAGGAGCCATCATCTCTGAGCTTTATTTCTAATAACCCACTGAACTTCCTACAGATGTAGGAAATCAGATGCTTTGAGTAGATTGTCACCTGACCTCTGGAAAGTTGCCAACATTCTTATCTAGCATTAAGAGAACAGCATTAAAGTTCTGTACAAGTTTCAAATACTATTTATACAGAGTAAGGAGCAAACTCAGAGTTGTTAAACATGGGATAACCTAGAATAAGTTTTCAAGCACCTAACACTAGCAGTTCCTCTGCAAAGTGTTAAGCATGCAGTCAACCATACAGTAAGCAACATTATCTTCAAGGCATTCTCACCATTTTGAAGACATCAGATGAATCCTCTGCCTAATAAATTACTTAACACACACACATCCACAAGTTTGTTTCTGGTCTCCTACTAACACAGACAGCTTCATCTAGACAGGGCAGAGAAGAAGTGCAGCACACCTTTGCATCATGCAGAAGTCTTGTTGCTCCTACATCTTTTGCATATTCTGTCAGGTCAAAATCAATCTTCTCATATAATGCCAGCTCCTCATCAGTAACAGGGGCCACAGCTTCATTAACACCTGGGATGAGGATTTTCCCTTTCTTGTCTACAAGAGAACCTGTAAACAAGAAGCACCTAATATCAGTATTCAACCAGAAGATACAAGATGTCATTGCTGGGAACACTTTTCTTGGGAAACTGAAGTCTGGGCCTTCTGAAAACTCTGCAAATGCAATGAAATTTAGACTTCTATTTTCCAGAGCATGCACCACTGAACATGGAAGACACTTAAAAGGATTTGCCTGTATCCAAAATGTACACTTGCTTGCTACTCTATTTAACTCTACGGCTACATTTCACTGGCTGTCTGAAGGTAGGATCCCCAAAGAGTTCAGTATCATACCCACAGCAGAAATTGAGAAGACAGCTGATCTAATTAACATGCAAATTTACAGCAAGGTTTTAGGGAAAGCTAAGAGTAAACAGACAAGTTCTTGGCAAGACCTTCACCATGTTTCTGTATCTAAGGCAGTAGTTTTGCATTCCTGGCAAGCACCAATTCACTGGTCACTGCTTTGCCACTGCAAATTCAGTCATGCTTGGATGGTTCTTGCTCCCATTTTAAATGCATTCAGTGAAACCTGTGTTTTCTTACCCATCAGAGCAATGAGATCTGTCATGGCCTCATGGACCGAACCACCATAAACTCCGGAGTGAAGGTCTTTGTCACAACATTCCACCTGATTGAAGTGAACGAAGATTCAGCATGGAGATTTTGCCATGTAGGGAGGAAACTACAACAGCCAAAGCCCAGCTAGAACTCGATCTGGCCAAGGGTCAAGGAGTGTCCCCATCATATGTTCAAAGCAGAGGGCAGTATAGTGTCAGGGGATGAGAAAAAGGCAGAGGTATTTAATGTCATCTTTGCCTCAGTCTCCAATATCAAGATCAGTTGTCCTCAGGATGCCCTGCTCCCTGAGCTGGAAGTTGGTGATGGGGAGATGAGGGAAGCCCGTGATCCATGAGGACATGGTTAATGACCTACTATGTCAATTAGCCACCCACAAGTCTATGGGCCCAGATGGGATGCATCCCACCCCAAAGTATTGAGGGAACTGGTAAAAACTTGTCAAACCACTCTCAATCATCTACCACGAGTTCTGGTTAATTGGAGATATTCCAGCTGACTGGAAAGCACAAATGTGACACCCATCTAGAAGAAGGATGTATGTGGATGATATCTATGCTGAGACAATCCTTCAGTGAAAGTGCTGGTTTATCTTGCTTCACACATCTGAAAGCTATCCCACCCACCCAAGTATCAGATAGAATAGCAAGAGAAGGATGTTTAGACTAATAGGAAAAAACATTCCACATAAATAGCCAATTTCTTTCCTGAAAAAAGCTACGGATATTAAAAGGTTTGCACTACCACTCTTCTCCTGTGGAAAATTCAGTTTAATAATAATGGATTTGCAGTGCATTTCAGCACTTACCTCTATGAAGTAGTAGCAGATACCTCTCAAACCGTAAGTGATACAAGGCTTCTTCTTGCCTAGCCAGTAGTTGTCAGAAATGCAAACATAATCCACATCTTTAAAGAAAGCATCTCGCTGAGCAAAAATCAGTTCATCAAGGCCTTCAGATCCTGATTCTTCCATACCCTCTAGGCAAAACCTAATATTTACTGGAAACTCCTTTGAAATGAAAAACAAGAACAGATTAAGCATGTGAGAACACTTGACTCCTTCAGTGATCTGTAATTTTCATCTGTTGCATTCAAAGCAGAAAAATGGACATGGCTAAAATAACTCCAGAGGAATTTGTAAATTATACACAAACTGGTTTCAAGTTTGGATTGTGCTTATGTTGAGGGCACTTACACCACCCTTCACTTGATGGAATACAAACTCTTCAAAAAAGTATTAAAAACTGCCCCCCAAACCCTGTAAGCATGGGAACACAGCAGAAATCTGTTGCCAAAGGGAAGCCACCAGGCTAGGAAAACTAACAAACCACAGGAATTGCATGCCACAGTAGGAACAGAGCTACCCTGTCTATCCAGTCTAGCATATTCTATAAACCTAGATAGCAGCTGAGAACTGGTTATTCCTCTCAAAAGCAATAGGAACTTGTCTTGCAAGATTAAGAAAACACTCTGAGCTATTTGTGATTGCACATTTTCTTTAACAGAAATATGCAAAGCTCCCAATTTTAGTGCTACTAAGTTAACCTCCTCTTAGAGCTCAGTGGCAGTGAGGCATTGTCTTGATAAAGGCCAAAGTAATTTGACATCCTTACATGACAGTGACCTCATTTGATTATTCCCCCTGATCCACATGCTTGCATATGTATTTTCCTTCCTACATATTTCATTAAAGGAAAATTGTTAGAAGTGCAGCCTAAGCATCTACAGGACTAACTTGTCAGCAAGTCACCTTAACTCTACTAGGAAATCAGGAAATTTACAGGACTATTGCATCATTCCTCCAATCAGCTGAATAAGCAGACTTCCCTCACAAGGGTTTGTGGCTTGGATAACATTTATTGCTAGACACAGCTGTGTGTGAAAAAGCAGAATATGTTTTGGGCACATACCTGGTTAGTTTGTTGATAAGCCTCCAAGGCATTCAGCCAGGCAAGCACTGGACCTTTGTCATCTGTTGATCCTCTCCCATACAACTTTCCTGTAGAAACAAGATAGAAATTAACCAGTGAGGAAAAAATTACTATGAAGTTTCATCTCTTGCCTAGATGAGAACATTTGGTTTTGGGTAACCCTTTTTTCCCTGCTTAATGAATAATTTCTGATTCTTCATAAGTAGCAGTCTTACATCCTGCTTCACATACCCTTTCAAGTAGGATGGATACAGGACTGCAATAGTTCTCCCACTCAGAGAGCTTCCCCACCTCTTCCCTCAGCTGCTCCCTTAATAGGAATTTATTATAACCCAGAAGACAGTTGCCTTAGTTTACATAATACAAATTTCTACAAACATCTCAGTGTATAGAAACAAGTTTTCTGCTTTTAACAGAAATCTATCAAGTATTATCTTCAGTAATTCTTTGTTTGAAGAGTAAAAATTCAGTGGCTAGTTACAAATCACTTCTCTGGATTCTCCAGATAAAAGTGGATCTTGCCAGAAAGGAATTTAGTCAAAGATGAGTTCCACAGGCCACAGGAAATTCTGAGGAAATGTAGTACACAGGATCATAGCAGAGGCAGCTATCAGTGTAACTCAGAGCTGTGGCTACATTCCCTCAGTGCTCCACATAACCAGTGACAGAACAGGCCAGACAGCTTGCAAAGGTAAAGAGCCATTGGAGAATGTCTCCTGCATGGCCAGGCTCCACAAAGACAAGCCACAGCCTGAGGCAAGTCTAGGTCTTGCTAGGAGATGAGATAACTCAGTTTAGTAACTTGGATTCTGCTGCCTATGAGTAAGTGCCCAAGCAGGAGTACTAGTTGCACAGCTACTCCTTTCTCTGGCAATCATTAATGCTTGTGGAACAAGAGTGGTTAATGTCCTCCAATTGAGCTGACCTTTAACACTGACAAAGTGAAACAAGAAGCTGTCAGCAGCACCAGCTTTTAATAGAAAATGGAGTTTTAAGTCCTCTTGACTGCTGGCAATGTTGTTTCAACAGGAGATACTGCATCATTTCTTCATCCCCATTTATAGGAGAGGGACAAATTTTGGGGCACTAGCTCTGCAAAAGAGCTTCTGCAGTACTCATAGCAGAGCAGTTAAACACAAGGCAACCCAGAGAGGCTGCTGTGTCACTCCTGTCTCCAGGCTTAAAGAAGTTGTGTTGTGTATTTTTTCTCAGTAATGCTTCAAAATTCCTGCTGTCTGACATGACCTTACAGGCTTCAAGCTGTGAACAAGAAATTAGTTCTAAAAAGTTCTCTGGCAACAAGCTGGCACCATGGAAGGCAGCAGTTAAGATTGTGCTGTAGCTACAAGAAAGAAAACATGCAAATTACAGCCTAGACTATCAGAAAAGGAAACAATCCCAGGAGTAGCTGAGATTTTGTAGCTAGACTTTACCATTTCTCCACCTGCACATTTTTACCTCAACAGTACTAAATAAACACCCATACCACTTCTAACTCCCCTTCCCCCTTTCAATCAATAGCACATCTTTGGAGCAATTGTGGAATACCACACTTGTTACAGAAGTGTTCATCAGTTTGTGAAGCCCACTGCTCTTACCATCTCTTTCTACCAGAGTGAAGGGCTCACTGTCCCAGCCATCCTCTAGGGCAGCTGGCTGAACATCCAGGTGACCATACACACACACTGTCTTCTTGCGTGGATCGGTGCCCAGTGTTCCCAGAACAATTGGCGGTAGGGGGATCTCTGATCCATCAGGCAGCTAGAAACAGGAAGGCAGAAGTTTTAATAAAATGTGGAATGCCAGAGTTTTAATCAGATATTTGAATTACCTTAAAACCTATAGAGGTTATGCGAGTAGATGCACAGACAACTAAACTAATCTACTTCAACCAACTGCCAGAAGCAGGGTGCCAAAGAAGGCCTGGTGGCACCATGCCAATTAGTTTCCTGACAAGTCCCAGTAACAGCCAAAATGTTCCAAGCCACTTAGAACTGTTAGCTTTAAACTACCAATCCTACATCAGATTTTAGCAGAGCAAGCTGACTGCATGCCAAACTGCTGTATCTAATGCTGACCTAAGCATAAGTGATAAACTCCATTCAATATTGCTTGTCACTGCACTTTCATCTGTCCACAGTACAGCTCTCAGGACAAAAATTCCCTGACAGTGGTAAGGCTGGGTGTAACACGTGCCTACACCCAAATAAGACCAGCATAACAGACATATTTCTTTGTACCAGCCCAGATTGTTACACTAAGGACAGGGTAGTGCTGATGAACTCAGTTCAGGAGTTCAAGAGTTGAACTTAGCTTAATCCCTTGGAATACCCCATAAGCAATTATCACAAGCTATTCCCAGTCAGCAAGTATTTCCCTTTCTGTGAACATGTACTTCTACACACTGTTCAGCAGATGCAAGATCAGCTTTGACTTTTTGCTTATATGGGTTCCAAGCTCCAGATTTTTATCAAGAGGTTACATGGTCCTTGGCCAGATGCAGATCTTCATGACTAAAGCCCTACTGCAAGAATTTACAGTAATCAACACAACAAATTGCTGTGCAGCAGTAAACCAACTTTGATCTGACAAGTTCAGTTGCTTTACATTGTCCCTCACAGATATAGCAGCAACACATAATACATTGACTAGCTCTCTCTATACTTAATATCAAACACTGAAGGTAACTCTTGCAGATGAATTAAAGTTACCTAATAAAGATATATGTATAAAACTCTAAAGTCAGTTCTTGCTACCAAAAAGTTACAGTGATGAAAAGAACAACTTTGTTTCTTAATTAACTGAAATGCTTTTGATGGGCTTTTAGGTTGTAGGTAGTAGCAGAGCTAGAATTAACCTACGGATTCCCTCCCAAGTCAGCTGTTTTCCTGCTGGAACCTGTAGCTACAAACAAGTGTAATTCAGTTGCCCAAAGCAAAAAAACTGCTCAGAAGGTTCCTATAAACATAGATCTCACTCAGCAGTCTTTCACACCAATTACAAGGACAATCTTCTAAAACTAGTAAACATTCCAGTACAAGGTTTTTAACACCACTATCCAAATCCTAGTCTCAAAATTTTGGTATGGGTCTTGCTATGAGGGAGGTAGTAGCTAGGCACTTCAGAGGAGAAGCATACCAAGTGGGTATTTCCCTAGGATGAGAGTATCATTATCATTCTTATAGGCACATACATTTCTCAGGGGGGGGAAAAAAGCAGTCTGGACGACTAAAAATGAGGAGGGAAGTAATTCTTTTAATGATACTTTTGTATCTAGTAAGGGAGCAAAGCAACCCTGTGACAAATGTAACACTTCTGAAAGAGTCCAGAAGTTCTCTGGCAGACTTACTGAAACTTCAGGGAGTATCTTTATAGTCTATGGGTCTAAGGACCAATAGCACCCCGCTGTTTAAATGTCTAACATTTCTGTTCGCAGGTGCTCTATTCATGTTCAGTTCAAAAGGTATTGAAAACACATTTAATACAGTCCAAAATTTAATTCAACATCTTTAATTAGGTCCCAACTATAAAGAAAGGTTTTTAACATAACATTCAGACTGTGTGGCAGCAAAGACATTACCCTACACCCCAACAGGCTACTGCCTTTCCAGGCCACTGCCCACAGGACCTTTGTGTGGTGATCCCAACTCAGAAGCCCATCAGGCACCAAGGAATTAGGTACCCCCAAAGATAACCTGAATGGCCCAAAGCCTGTGCCATGCTATGCTGCACACACAGCTTCACCTTCTTGCCTGTACTGTGCTGGGCACATCCCTGGACTGCAGGATAAACCGAGCCACTTCACTGTAACCTGAAGGCAGCTCCCACTGGGCACTGGGGATTCCATCACCTGCATGTCCTTGACTTAATCTAAAAGTGCATCAAGAAATTCTCACACAAAATCCCTTCTGTCAGTGGAACTGAACAGCTTGAATAAATAAAATGGAAAAAAATTCCATGCATGGGTTCTGCACAGTATGTTGGATGCCTGCTAGATGCTGCACAGCTTGGAGATTCCAGTATCTGCAGGGACATAAGAATGTCCACATTATCATCTTTCTTTACAATGATAAGTCCAATAACCAGCCTTCCAATGGAGTCTAGGTGCCTTTCATATTGGGAAACCAGCACTTCCTTATGCACAACACCTTATGTCCTAAAGAGATTTTTTTTTTCCTACTAGGCTGCCATGGAGATGCTCACGTACCTTTTGTTTGCCAATATCCATGAGTTTGGTTGTGCCTCCCAGTCGCTCAATCTCCTTGGCAGCAACCTCCATCATGCGCTTGATTTCGCCCCTCTTCTCTGGCCATGCTGACACACTCTGGATGGCCACCCACTCTGCCAGGTGCTGCAGAGATGCAAGAGCTACAGGTTTTACTGCACAACAGGCACCATGCAAATACCACCCCACACCTCGGAATTCACCAAACTGGTTTAAGCCAAGCTCAAATTGAGGCAAATCAGCTCTGTCCTCTGCTCAAAGAAGAACTTGTAACCAATAATATTACTCTCAGGAAGTTCTCTAAAACCTCACTCGCCTAGAGCTGTCCCTGCTGCATAGGACAAAGTCTACAGAGACATCAAATAAGCTTAAGAGTATCACAGCTTGTGCCTATTGTGTCCTTTCAGTTCTTTAAGTATCCAGAAGCAGCTAAAGTCCTCTGGGCCTCTCAAAAAGGCCACTTTAGCTTTTTCTCTCTGCATGAGTTCAGCAAGAACAACTGGCAGAAATCAAGCTGAACACTTGGTACAGTTCATGCCTCAGTTCACAGTGCTATGCCACCGATTCCTTCATGGATGAAAGGGATTACAATACAACCTAAACTAGCAGCAAACTAAACAGCAGGTCAAGCAGCAAAGTATCTCTTTGGAGAGGGCAACCTCTCCCTCTGTACCCCAGTATAAATTGTTTTGTACAAGAAAGCTTTGTTCCAGCCTCATTTGTAATATATTTCATCTCCCATCTCCAAAGAGAAGAAACTATAAACCTAGTTTGGCATTCAGAACCAGTGTCAGCTTCCTGTACCTCTAAATAGGTCACCAGTTGCACTATACACTAATAGATCATTTCCTAATAAACTTACCATGGACATTAAGGTTTTTGAACAGAACTACACCTAAATTTAAGAAATAGGTTTTTGGCGTGACTCAGATCCCTCACACTTGCTGCCTGCTCTCCCCTCTCTCCCAATACTTGACATTATTACTGGGCATATCATAAAGATGTAACAACAAGTTTGAAGCTGACCACATAACTTCTAATATCCCATAGCTGCCCATGCTGCAGGAAAAAACTGAAAAAAATTTTACCTGAACATAGAGGTCCTGGTGTTCATCAATGTATTTGAAAAGGGTTTCAAGAGCAGACATTTTTGGACTAGTTTTCAGAGCAGCGTTGCTGAAGATTCTGTGACAGAAAAATAATTTAGCTTCTACAGGGTTAAGAAGTGACAGACAGTAATCAAGAGCCCCAGGAGACTTTCACCTTTCAGCTTTTAATGCCACACACCAAGCTGTACTAACATAAAACTTGAGGCCTCTCCCTTTCATGAAATCACCACAGTGAACTGGCTAAAAAAAATGTATATTTAAATTTCAACTCCACTCTTTATGCCTCAAAATAACTTCCAAAGTTGAACTGAGCAGTCTTGTCTCTAGAGATACTTCAATGAAATCATACACTTCATTTTACTACAGACTTACAGGCAAAGTGTTACTCAAGCAAAATGCAACTTCAAAGAGTAGATTTCATTATGAGTTCAACTAGTAATATGCCATAGGCTTGAATGCTGGTAGCCAGGTCCAAGAAAGCACCACACTTTGTGCTCTGCAGAGGAGGTTAAAAACAGCAGCTGGAAAACTCTGATTTCTTCAGCCTTAAGTCTCAGCCTGCCACTCAGATTTCACAAATAAGGCTGTAATGAAGCCACTGGAACAGAGGCCAGCCCCAGCAGGTCATGAGCAAGTTGTCAGTGACTACTTCAGCACTATCACTTCCTTCTTTTGTTTTTATTTCAACTGAAGTTCACATGAGAAAGCCCAGGACTCCTTTTCAGTTTACTGTTTTCCTTACCAGCCTGACATCAATATTGAAAAGAAATACTGCCCAGTAAAGCAACAAAGCAAACAAGCTTAAGCTTAACCATCAAGTTAGAACTAAAGGCACAGCACCTCGTCTAAGCCAGGAAAACAATGAGCTTTACAAATCCCAGAGTGGCTAAGGTTGAAAGGGACACTGGAGGTCAGCTGGTCTAACATGTGGCCCTACAACACATTACTCAGGATAGTGCCCAGGAGCCTTTTGAGTAACCCCAGAGGGGGCTCCCTGAAGAGTGCCTCTGGAACACAAGTGCCTGGACTAGGAGGAAGAACTCCAGTGCCCATGTAATAGAAGCATGTTCAGCAGCTCCAGCCACTGTGAATCAGTATTTTGTTGAGTCAGCTTTATGCCAGATCCTTTAAGCCTTTCTTCTGCTTCTACACGGTAGTCACAAGACAGTTGTTAAAACATCTGACTGCTTGTCTTAGGATTTCTTGAGCAGCTGACTACTCTACATACCTGAAACAAATCCTTTTCAGCTGCAAGCTGCCCCACACAATATACTGCAATACAAGTACCACTCCAAATTTTCTTTCAAACAAGGTTGTACTAGCACAGATACTGGTGTTTGACAAACAAAAATCCTCTCCCTCACCAGACATAGCATTGATTTAATTTAAAGCATCCATCGAGTTTAAATTTGGATAACTACTTTTAAACACCAATTAGAACAATCCCAAATCACCAGACAGGTAAGCATTCCCATTAAGAGCCATGAAAAGTGAAAACTGAACACGTTCAGAAGGACTACATAGATATCACCAAGTTAAAGCAATGCTTCTCACTGAAGCTGAGGCTCCCTAATGAAGCCACCCTCGTCATAAACAGAGCTCGGGCAGGATTCACGTGGAGCTTTTCAGGAAACCAGCACACAGGCATCAGTCCAGGGCATCTGACCCTCCCCTCCACTCAACCGGTTGCTAGAGAAACCTCAGGGCTCCAGCTCCACAGCACAGACACAAAACACGAGTTACATGGAGGCTGACTTTCTGCCCAACACAAACAAGAGCTGAACTACTTGTTAAGTCAGGGACTACTTTAAATATCACCTTAACCATAGTTAAACAGTTCTGTAATCACAAGGGCATTGAATCACACAAGCCACACTGAAGAACTGCAAGGAAGCCTGCTCCAGAAAGCTTCGAACTACAAAAAGCAAGTATTGGTTACTACACAGCAAAAGGCTGGATGTTACTTCCCCCTTCGTCTGCAAAATCAGAGTCTGAACTTCCTGTAGGTCCTTCAGAATGGAGAGCTGAATCCTTCCTACCCATGCAGAAGAGGCTATACACTTTTACTTTTCCACAGGACTACAGAAGTTGCACCTTGAAATAAAACAGCCCAAGGGGCTATCACTGCACCATTACAACTTTGCCCTCCTTATCCACAGACAACATGAATATCCCAGAGGAGAACACCGAACCGAGAGCGCTCTACAGCCACCATGGAGCCCATGCTCAGGTCGCAGGCTCAGCACTTCGGGCCGAGGCTGACTTGAAAGTTAAACATGGGTTTCTTTACGGGGTTTTGCAGCACCGAAGCTGACCTAAAGGTTAAACGCGGGTTTCTTTACATGATTTTGCAGCACCGGGACGAGCTTCCCGCAGCCCCCAGGCCGGTGACAGCCTCGGGACAGGAGGGAAGGAGGCAGGGCACTGCAGGTTCCCTAAGGACAGCGCGGGGGACGGCTCACGGGGAGCGAGAGCGGCAGTGAGGAAGGGAGCAGGAGCGGAGAGGCAGGAGCAGCTTCCCTCCGGGGACAGCCACGGTGCCGCCGCGCCCCAAGGCCGAACAGACCGGGGGACACGGAGCAAGGCCCAGCCCGCCGGCGGCGCCGCGCACCGGCATTCCCGGCTCCTCCCGGCCAGGCCGCACAGGGACAGAGCCGGCCACGTATGGCGGTGCCGCCGCACGACAAGAACGAGGGACGCCGTTCCCCTGACCCCTCCCGACACTCACCCACCGCAGCCACGCACCCCTGGCTCCCACCTGGAGTGAAGGAAACACCGCCTCCCACGGTGCCTTAAATACTTCCACGCCAGCCCTGCCCCATGACACGCGCTGCGCCGTGCCCGCCAATCCGCGGGCAATGAGCGCCTAGGGGGCGTGGCCTAAGCCAAAAGGGGCGGGGCCTCATCGCGGCGCTACGGCCTGCCGGGGGGCGGCCTTGTGGGGCGGGGCCGGAATAACGCAGGGGTGTAATAAAAGGAAATATAATACATAGGCGAATATAACATGGGGTATAATATAACAGACTGGTAGCGACCAATCTGAACAACTGAATTATTCCAGCCGAAGCTGGGAGTATCCTTATGATCTTCCTACATTTGTGGTTTAGATAGGTTTAATAGATTCACATGTGGTTCCTAGAATCAGAATTAATTATGGAATATCCTGCATTGGAAGGGATCCACAAGGATTGTCAAAGTCCAACTTCTGGCCCTGCACAGCACATCCCCAAGAATCACACCTGTGCCTGAGAGCACTGTCCAAACTCTTCCTGAACTGTGTCAGGCTGGTGCTGAGACCACTTCCCTGGGGAGCCTGTGCCACAGCCAAATCCCTAGGGTGAAGAACCTTTTCCCAGTATCCAACCTAAACCTCCCTTGACACAACTCCAAACCATTCCCTCAGGTCTTGTCACTGGTCACAGGTTACTGTGGTGTCCTGTCACTTGTCACAACACAACACAACACAATGTCAGCCCCTCCTCTTCCCCTCACAACAAGTTGTAACAGCAGTGTGGTCTCCCCTTCAGTCTCCTCTTCTCCAGGCTGAACAGACCAAGTGACCTCAGGCACTCCTCATACAGCTTCCTTTCAAAGCCCTTCACCATCTTCATTGCCCTCCTTTGGACACTCTCTAAGGGCTTAATGTTGTTTTTATATTATGGCACCCAGAACTGCCCCCAGCACTCAAGCTGAGACTGCCTCAGCTCAGAGCAGAGCAGGACAATCCCCTCCCTTGCCCAGCTGTCCCTGATAGCCCCAGGACAGCCCTGGCCCTTATGGCTGCCAGGGCACTGCTCAGGTACAACTTGCCATCAACCAGCACCTCCAGATCCCCTTCTGTGGCGCTGCTTTCCGGCATCTCATTCCCTGGCCTGTACGTACAACCAGGATGAAATGACATAGCTGGGAGCTCAAGAGAAACAGGGAAAAAGTGAGAAACAGTGGGGCATGCTAGATGGTCTGTGAGCTGCCGTGGGGGAGAGCTGCATCATTTGGGAACTTGGCTGGTGGTGCTGTGTGGGGTGAGGTAAGTGCTGGGGCCTTGCACGAGGCAGGTCCGGCTGCAGGCCATGCTGAGCCGGAGATTCACAGGCTGATGCCAGCCTTGGTTTGTCCCCAGGGATTTATCTGGAGCTGGGGCTGCCCTGGTGGCTCCCAGATACCTGGCCCCTGACTGGGGATGGGATGGGATGGGATGGGATGGGATGGGATGGGATGGGATGGGATGGGATGGGATGGGATGGGATGGGATGGGATGGGATGGGATGGGATGGGATGGGCCCTGGCTGCCAGGCTCCTGTGGGGAGCTCCTGCCACTCTTGGCAGCCCAGACTCTGAGGAGCCCCTGACACCTGGCACTGTTCTGTGCTGGTGGGAGAGCAGATGGCTAAATGTACCCGAAATGGGCAAATGGAACTTAGAAACTGGAGTAAAGTTTCTATTTACACTTATGTTAGGAAAAATCTTGCCTGGGAGCAACAAGGGAAAAAAGATGAAAAACTTAAAAAAAAAATTAAAAGGAAAGAGAAACCGCTTCTAAAAAGCAGTTTGTTTCATTTATGAAGGATATTAAGTGGTATGATACAGGATGATTTCTGGTGACCTATTTTATTCTCATGCTCCTACATGGAAGTAATCTTTGGTGCTTTTTTCCCACATCCTTAAAAAAATCACAAACCGAAATAGGAATCAAGGACACAAGCTGACAAAAGAAAGGCATTAAAGAAACATTTGTTGTGTGGCAAATACTGTGCACTGTATTATCACAGCTTTCTGCAAGCCTGTATTGATCTAAATCCACAAAGGACTATGTGAAGAACAAACACAAAAACCACACAGTAATTTACCTGAGGGAAAACAACAACTTTTTTTTGAAAGATAACAGTCCCAATTATCAGCTTTGAGAGCCTTGTAAATTGTCTTTATGGAAACACAGTTTTGTTTTACAGGGCTGTTAATTTGGAGGTGAAAATAACGTATGCATACATAAAACCCCTTTGGGAATAGACGAGAAAGAAGGGGAGGGAAAAGACACATTTATCAGAAGTGGTTTAGGGACAGGGGATGACAAAGCAAAGTATAAAGAAAATATAAGGATGCTCAGCATTCTCTGGTCCTGACAGAGATAACTAAACATCTAAACTGCTCTGTTTTATTTTTTTTTTAATATGTTGTCCTTGAAATAGTTTTGTTCTAAAGAAATAATTTGTAGGTACTTGTGCCATTGCTTTTAATCACAGGGATGTAGCATGTATGAGTCAGCTGAAGCAGTAGCAGCAGAGTAAGTGAGGAGCCTGAAGCATAAGCACTGGTCTGGGAGAGGACAACTGTGTGAATCAGCTTTTTGGATGGCTTGGACTGAGAGCCACGGGGCTGTGGGAGGCCAGCAGAAATGCCATTAATAGTGTGGCTGTCCTTTCTGAAAAATTCCATGCAAAATGATGAAAGGGGACAAAAAGTTTCTATGGACACTACAGTACACGTGCAAAACTCACTCTCATTACTTTTGAAATTAATTTCAAGTGGCGGTCATGTCCCTGTTTGCAGGTGTATGCCATCTAAACATTTCACATTGCTCAATTTTTTTTTGTCTTTTCTTTTACATGAGATAAAGTCACAACATCTACTTTAGTGCACTTCTGAGCATCATTGAAAGCTGAAATTAGTTGTCTCAGCTATTTTTTTATTTTATTTATTTATTTATATTGTATCTTGCTATTTCCTGCTCTTGCCTGTCTTCCCCTTTCCCCTTTATTTTATACATTTCTGTGTAGGTGATTCACAAGCCCAACTTTCTAACCATTGGTTGCTATATAAACCATACAACTATACAATCATAAACTGCTAGACTGAAAGGAAAGATTGTAAATATGGATGTACAGAACAGTGCAGTTTTGTTGGATTTCTTTGCTTTCCTGCAAACAATAATTTTTGAGCTAGTGACAGCAAATTTAAAGAAGGATGTTTAAGGAAGTCCTCACTGATTGCTTTAATCCCTTCTACACTGTGTCCTATTTACATCACAGTCATGTGCATGTGCCTATGTGGACATTTTGACTCCATTAACATTGCTTACCTTAAGCAAACCTATTTCTGTTGGGTTTGATTTTGTTGACTAAAGGTGAACAGAGCTGCTTATCCCTGGAAATTGCATTGCCACCAGCATTCTAGCAACATTAGCTTTACCTATTACCCCTGGCTTTTCAAAACCAGGCGGCCTCAAAGCCCAAACTCATTTAGAGCATTATCACTAAACCAAAACAAATCAAAGTATCATTTACAATCCAGTCAGTACTTTGGCTTCAGAGGTAACCTTGCCCTGGCCTCCAAAAAAAGCAGGGCTGCTCATGTGAGGTACTGTAATTGTAGAGTGCTGAACATTTGGGCGTGTTCATGCCCTTCCTAATCTACATATGCGTGTGTGCCATGCAGTAATTAATGAGCTTGATCCTCACGAGTTTCTTCCAACCAAATAATTTTTTAATAGGTGATTAATCAAAATACCAGGCAGATTACATTTACCCTAGACTCAACCATGTAGAAAATGTTGATGTTTATATGGGAGAGCCCAGTGTGGGGTGTCTATGTCCTCGAGTCCCTGGTCAGAACCCAATTAGAATGCTCCATGGCATGTCACTCAGCTTTTGCTGTTGTGAAACGTGCACACAGAGCTGTGCTGCAACAGAGACAAGAACTGAATCAAAATCTAGAATCCTATCCTTGCATAATGGAGCACTAATGTGAAATGAAACCTATGTGGCTGAGTAGCCCAAGCAATAATACATGCTAAAGGTGTCCCCTCCCTTCCTCCCTCTGCTCCTTCCCTTCCTCAACCATTTAGTGACTGCTCCTTTTGTCATCTTCTGTGTCCTCTTACTATGCTGAACCTGACAAGTGGAGGACTTCTATTCCCTGTGGCTCCATCCAGTCCAGCTCAGGACAGAGACATTGGCGCTGTCTTGCATGAGCCCCCACAGTGCTGTGCCACTGTGGAGCAGACAGACACACAGAAGGACTGTGTGCTGCTGTGCTAGGTTGACTCTCTGGCTTGGTTGCCACAAGCATGAGGAGCTAATTTGCCCTGCAGTGGTGGGTTGGATGCTCAGGAGGCCCAGCACGCTCACAGAACTTCTCCTTCCTCACCAGTCCCTACAAACCTCTTCCTGTTCCCAGGCTCCCAGCTCAGTGGTTGACACATCAAACTTTTCTGCATCTCTGGTGGACCCTGTATCAATAAGGTTGTAACTTTTCTCGTAAAAATCAGCTTGCTGCAACTATAGATCCTCCAGAATCTTAACAAAGTACCAAAACATTCTGGATTACTCAGCCTTCACTAATTGCTTAACTCAGTCAGTTCAGGACACCATAGATCTTGAAATCTTTCATCCTAGGCACTAGATTTATCTGCAAACCATGACAGCATGAAGTAGAATACGAGGGTCTTGCTGTGCACTGCTGGATTTGCTCCTTTTTTCCTGGCTTTATATAAGGTGTTTTTGCCCTTCCCCAGAAGTGCCATTTTGTTGAGTCTGTACACTATATTGCAACCTGTGTTTTCCATGTCCTTTTCTCAGCATGCCCCAGTGACACGTTGGCAATGTCACTGTCAGAAACATCAAAATCAACCTGTCTAGAGGACTGGAGAGATTCCCTCAAAATTAGAGAGAGTGGCAGAGAGCCAACCAAAAAAAAACCCAGCCTTCCCCCCATTTAAATTCAATGTGCAAATTGCTCAGATATCAATGTGCTTTTGGCAGCATTCTTCCCTAACATTGTCTAGGAACAGGCAGCCTATTATGGGGATCTTGTGCTCAGAGAGGGCAGGTACTGTTCCCACTTCTGATTTTGAGGCACTAATTAAAGAATGATGTGAGAGGCTGTTAGTAAATTGCTCTTTTCCAGCACCTCAGAGGACTGGCTTGCAAACTGCAGAGCCAACATATCTTGGAAAGTTATCGAATGGGCATGCCAAAGATTTCTTGTTTGCTGAAGTGTTGGTCCAGCAGTGCCAGTGCTCCAAAGAGTAAAAACCACACCTACATCCCTTTGTTCATTGTCTATTCCTCTGCCTGAGGGACTAAAGCACTCTGTGCTTCTGCCTGCTTGTGCTGCTACTCTGCATTGATAGAACAGGTCAATGGCTCAAATGGGAATGGTGAGATGTGTGTCGTGTAGCAGGCACGTGTAAAGGACAGGCAGGCAAGGAGTCAATACCCAGCTAGATGTGCTCTGACTGCCAATGAGAACCACAGCCCTTGGGCACTGCTTCAGTCCTGCACTTTTCTTTGGAATGACCAAAAAGTCCAAATGAAAAAATATTCACCCTTTTCTGCTTAATCTCAACTAGCCTGTATTTCATCCCCGTGTTTCATCCCAACTCCATGCCCAGTTTATCCATGCTGAAAGTGCGTGGAATGTGCCGAATATGTGAACAAATGTCATTTTCAATTTCTCTTTGAATATATTCTGGAGTGTTGGGAGACTTTATTTCAGTCTTTTATCAGTTGTTGATTTTTTCACTGTGGAAGAGAAATATTAAAGAGGTTTGGCCAGCAATGCAGGCTCTCCTCAATAAAATGGAGCCTAAGTGCTTCCCCAGCTGGAATTTTACTCCAGAGATGCAGCTCTGCAGGGCTGCTTTTGGTATCTCTTGTGGTTTTACTGTGGTTCCATTCTCCCTCCTTTGGTGGATCTCCTCTCTTCCAGATGAGGATCACATCCAGAACATTGCAATCTCTGTTTTTCATTTTGGGAAACTTGCTATGAGTTCTTTGCTAAGAACATGCATGTGTGTGCATCTGTACAGCATGGACTGGAAGCACAGTTTTGTTCTATGCAGGAAACAGGGAGTTGCAAAACCAGCAAATATGAAATGTTGTCCAATAATGGCATCTCTGCATATTCCTCCTTTTATGTTCCTTTGTATAAATCAAAAGCAAAGGCACTGATTCTGGACCAGAATTAAGGACTTTTTTTTTGTTTGTTTGTTTTTCAAGAAGAAGAATGCTGCTGCTAGAGGTGGGAGAGAGGGACTCCTTCTAAAACCCACAAAATCTTCTGAGGAGAGAGGTGACTGACAGAGGATGTTGGTGGTAGACAAGGGCTATGAAGAACTGAAAAGGTAAATCATTGAAGAATAAGGAGAAAAATGTAAGTAGGGAAGAAAATGGGGTTGTACTGAAGACAAGTGACAGAAAACAGAAGATTGTGCCTGTGGAGGAAGCTGCAGAAATCTGCTTCTGAGGCTTCTCAGTCACCAACTATTCTGCTCGAAGCAGGAGGCAGCACCATGGCCCTCCTTGGTTGTTATGTTATATTATATTATATTATATTATATTATATTATATTATATTATATTATATTATATTATATTATATTATATTATATTATCTTGGCTTTGATGCCTGGGTAGCAGTGAGGCCCCAGAAACAGGCCTGGCCTCCAGAACCACTCAGGTTCTTAGAGGATGTTTGCATGTAACAAGAGGAACATTGTACAGCAGTGGCACTGCTGCTGCTGCTCAGGCAGCTGGGAAGGCTCCAACACTCAGATTTCTTGCTTGGGAGTAGAACGGGGGTTCTCTTGCACTAAGGGATGCTTAATCTTGATAGAGTTATGAGCTGTTTGTTTGTTGTAAGCAATACAGAAATTGAATAGTCTACTCTTTCCTAAACAAATGTCATACAACATTGGATGCATGCAAACTAACAATATATTGCCTAAAGAAAAGCTAATTACTTGGAAAGTCTGATAGAAAATTGGATTTCACTAATGGATCATTTTACAGTTTGCTCCGTGCCCAGCTATTCATCATTTGCAAAGAAAATGCAGTGAACAGCTTCAAGGAAATAACTGAAAGTAATTAAGTTTTACAAAACTGGTCCTGAAAATCATCCAAGAACTTCCTAAGCAACCATGTTTTTCTACTTCAGATTTGGATTTTTAGAAGAGAAGTCAAAAAATGGACATACTCACATGTAAATGCACCATGATCTACCACTGTATGTGATGGCTTCATTTCATTTGATTTTTAAACATGCAGTACCACAGTACACAGACCTTAAGCCAAACCAACAAAGCCAAAGAGTCAGGAAAAAATGCTATAAATTAAGATTTGCTTATGTGAATGGAGAAAAGCAGCACAGATTCTCCCTGGAAAGTCTGTTTCCAGTTTACAAAACCTTTCACATGCAGTATCATAAGTATCCACTTGGTGGTTACTTGTGCCAACAAAGGAGATGCTTTTTTCCATTTCCAAGAATCAGTTTTCTTTCCATTTCTCTTCTACAGCTACAGACAGCGTGCAGACCTCTGGCTGCATTTTACAATTTATGGCATAACAAGATATGAACTTGTGGACTTTGGGTATCCTAGGTCACTCTTGTCAGTAGAAACTAATTTAAAATCAGTCTGGGGCAAATTCCTAATATAAACTCATTTCAGAGTCTGCAGCCATAGAACTGGATTGATTTAATCTGTATGACAACATGATATCCCTTCTGGTAGTGTCAGCTGTCAAAATGTCCTTTTAATGCACTGAAATAATGAGTCTGGTCATTTGACTAGAAAAGATGACATTTAAATTTTTCTCCTATGAGCTACCACATATCTAAATGATCACAGCCCCATGAATGCCGTCTGTTTATTATGTGTAATATTCTGCCCCTTTAAATTACTTTAAACCATTCATGTAAATAACAGCCCAATGCCAGACAGAATTAGCTTATTAGATGGTGGGGTGTCTCTTTCTACACAACCCTAGCGCAACTTCTAAGTATTTCTGGAATTGTTTCAGACACTCATAAAGAGAGGCTACAAAGAGCCAGATTCACTACTGGCATAGTGAGATCACTTGGCCTGAACTTGATGCAAAGGCTGGATAACAATCTCAGCATTTTCCCTTCTTTGTTCACCCTTTCACACACTGGACAGACACACAACACACCACACAGCAGCAAATTCCACTGGAGAGCATCCTCTTAGGCTTGGAAAATTGCTCTCAAGCCACTGACTCCAATCCCAGGCAAAGAAAATTCCACTTACAATTGCCCTTGCAAACTGACTAAGCTTCATCTTACAGCTTATTTTCCTTTTGGTGACTGGCAACATAAACAGGCAAAGAATGTAACAGAGAAGCAATAGGCAATATTGTATCAGGCACTATTTGGGATATGTTGACAAAAATTCCAGAATGTTTTTTGCATCTTAACTTTTCCATCTCGTTTGAAGAATTACAAGTAAACCACACCCTGCTACAGTGATTGCCAAGGTATCTTACTGGCTTCTTCAGGTGATACTGCTTCCAAATGAGAGGGAAAATTTGGCATGAGGTTAATAAAGAGATTAATTAAAAGGGGATATATGAGAAGATAAGGATAATTAAACTCTGCTATGTGCAATCTATGTAGTGGTAAAAGGGAAAAAGAAAGCTAGTATCTTTGTTGCTTTCCTGGGCAACTGTGCCTAAGAAATATTTCAAAACTTAAAAAGCAAACAGGAGAAAATATATTCTTTTATTCTATTTATACATGGGAAAGCTTTTTCTGTCTAAACACCTGCCCTTGTTTAAATCAGTGAATTATACCAGGCTTTTCCTTTGCCCACAGAGCTGTACTCTGTATTTTATACTGTGCCATTTTTCTGCCTCTGGTTCACAATGTGACCCAATAAACTCACTGCTCACTGGTGCCATAAAACTTCTGTGAGTAGTTTGCTACATACTCTTTTTGATTAATGATATAAATGATAAAATACATTTGGATTCCTTTGGTAGACTCAGTACTCTGCAGGGGAATTTCACTGCCTAAAGGGCATGTTCAAACCTATGTCTAACCTTGCAAGGTTTCTCAGCAGCAACTTTGTCAAAGGAAATCAGAAAGAAATATTTGTATGTTAAAATATAGTTTCAAAGTTGATTTGAACAGCCCTTAAAAGTTTCTTGACCTCCCAGAAGGAAAATAGGAGATTTACATGCCTTGTGAAATATTAGCAGCATGTTCCCTATTCCATAGACAACCAATGACAGAAGGTGATAAAATCAATCAAAGAGAACAATAAGTCCTAATGAACCAGTTTTACATTTCATTAACTCAAGTGCCAAGGTATTTCTTAAGGACTGATTTAGTTTCTTTCTTCATGAAGAATTCAGTAATTAGGAAAATAAGGTCTAACAGCATAATACAACTTGAGCCTGCAATGCAGTTTGTGTCTGAAGGTGGTGAGAAACAGGAGGGCTCAGCAGTTCCTTGGGCTGAGCCCTCCTCATGGCCCTGGTCTGAGGAGCTGCTGGGCCCCTGCAGAGGCACACAGCATGCAGGAATGCCATGCCTGGCTCCTACCTGGCTGTGCCAAGGCATCTCCTGCTTGCTAAAGCCTCTGGTTATTCCACATCTGAGCTGCCACAGTGATGTGCAATTCTGTGATGTGCCCAACACAGCGACAAAGAGGAGGCCAGCTTGATGCTGACATCATGCTCTAAGCACTAATTCAAAGATTAATTGGGTAGGAACTAATTTAGTTAGTCCTGGATTATTTTTACTGCCCCTGATGTTTCTTGCCTTAATTCAACTTCTCCTAATTAATTTCCATCAAGTTTAATTCTCAGTCAAAATGAGAATAGGAATATAGCTTCCTTTGGGAACACAGGAATGCAATGTGAAGCAGGCACAGTTTAATATATATGGAAAGCAAGGGTTCTCTGATGAAGAGGATTTTTTAAAAGAAAAATTGCTATTGCACATAGGGACACACACACACACATCTATATCTATATCTAATCTATATCTATATCTATATCTATATCTATATCTATATCTATATCTATATCTATATCTATATCTACATTTATAATTCTGTTAGTCTTAACCTTGAAGCTTAGGGAAATCTGAAATTAGACTTGAATTTTGCAGTTAGCAATAGGTTGTTATTAAAGGCTAAACCACTTGATCCTAAACCACCTAGGCTTTTATGTTTTACTAAATCCAAGCTTCCTGGGTCTATTCTTGACCTATTCTGAAGCTCTCTACGTTCATGTATACAAGAAGGTATGTGTATACACACACATACATATTTACCAGGCTTGTCCAGCTTTTCCAATCCACTAAAGTCAGTGAGATATTAAAAAATTCAGAGCCTGAAGAACTAGATACAGCCTCTTCCCCCACCTGAATGCTGTATTGAAATCTTTTGGGAAGACAGAGTTTTATTCCCTGCAAATGTTTCCTGTGGGATTTACCATAAAATGAAACTGGTAAACTATGCAGTACAAGTGTCATACAACTTGCATTTGCTTCATTAAGCTCTGTTCATCTTGTACTTTTATTTTTTATTAAAACTATCAAAGCAATATTAAAACTACATTAAAACCTATTATTATTTTCTTTGTTTATTTCTTGATATTTCATGATTTCCAAGCATCAGATACCTGCATGTTAAAGTTACAATTCCTCTTACTAAATGTAGCAGCTGTTTCCAAACCAAAGAGGAGGATGTGGGCTCCTTACAGACCCTGAAATCCAGTGAATTTTACCTGGTGTCTTGGGATGAAATGAAAGGTGCAGCCAGACACCCTCCTGATGCTGCCTGCTGGGCTAACTACCCCCATCCAGCTGCTGAGGGAGCAGTGGCAGCATATGGCAGGGGAGGAAACAGGGACAGGACTGCTTCTGTCAGCAGCCATTTCTCTTAAGATCACCTTATCTGCAGCATCTTATTGCCCCTTTAAGGTGCAGACATTTGATACAACTCTGCCTCCCAGAGCGCCCAGCCCTGCAGTGTGCATCCCTGCACCAGCCTGGAGGCACCCTCAGGGCTTGCTGACCTCTCTGAACATAATCTGGGCAAGAAACTGCTTTACATTTCTCTGCCCTGTTAGCAAGTTGAGAAAGCTCCCTAGGCAGCAAGGGGTGTCTTTCACTGGGAAAGGGACTGGACTGGGCAGGCAAGGCAAAGAGGGAAACAGGGAGGCGGCGGCAGCGGAGGAGGAGGAGGATGAAGGAACATCCTTTGTTTTTTCAGTGGCAATTAGAGAAGGTCAGCTGTGCCACCTAACCTGGTCTGAAATCTCCATATTCTGTTCCTGGCCTAAAGTCAGGTGTTAGATTTGTTTTCAGAGCTGTTGTTGAAACACTAATGACACGTATACAGATATTTAATAAAAACGCATAATATCCTTTGGGGATTGCTGACACACAGAGAAGTCAAGAACCACACTTTAAAATACATATGGGTTTGGTGGTGTCTAAACTATTACCCAGATGGTTTAGGACCAAGCAGCAGGGACATATGCTTGACTTTCCCCCACCACCTGCATCCCTCTTCGACGTGGGATGTGTCTTGGGATTGTTCCAGACATCAGTATGGCAGAGCTGCAATTTTATCTCCTAGGTGGCAGCAGTCGCTGATGAAGGTTGGCTGTGTTCAAGCCTAGCTGGTACTCCTAAAGAGGAATGGCCAAGCAAAACTCCTCCTTGTCCACTTATTGTCCTAGAAATTTCTGAGGAACACCCCAAGCTGGCTGGAGACAGCTTCTGGAAGCATTTCCTATCAGACTGAGAAACAGGATTAAAATCTTTTAGTTCCTAGCCACTTCCTTGGTCTTTGCTGCTTGCCACATTCCCAAGAAACAGACTGTATCACCATTGCCTCAAAAGTAAGCTTCTCAGTAAAAGGATCAGGGGAAAGAAAAAAGAAAATTTGAAAAGGCAGCCTCAGCAGGTGAAGAAATGAGATGGTGGAGAAATCAAGCAAAACACACTGACAGAGGATGTGGCTAATGATAATGATTCTGCTTCTGAGACTTTGGAGATGAAAGTAATTTTGCTCTTCTTGCATCTCCCTCCCCAGTGACAGTCTCTAGGAAGGAAAGCTGGAATATGTCCAGCAATATTTTTATCTTTCTTTTCCTTTTCTGCCACAGTCTGCCATCTACTTAGAAGCTCCATTTCAAGCCCTGCTCTGCTAGCTAGAGAAGAACTGCACTGATCATGTAAAAGGTGTGGATAAAGGCTGCACCTGTGTTCTTCCCTTGCTGTTCTGAGAGATAAAATTCGATCATATCAATAGAGACATCTTTCTTTTTAAAGACTTGTCAAGGAGGCATTTCTCATTAAGTTAGACATGATGTTAAGAACATTTATCACTGAACCGAGCTCTCTGAACAGAGACAGTGCACATCTGCACCTGGAGTGAGGAAAGGATGCCAGGATCTTCCTTGCTGCACGGGAACAAACATCTAAATCTTTGACTTCTCAGAAAGGTCAGCTAAGTCAAATAGAGGCTGTCTGGTGGAGCTGACCGCGCCATAACAGGGACACAGCTACAGGGAGACAACGAGAGGGCAGGGAGGCAATCTGTCCAGCCCAGCATCCTGGGACCCAGTACAGCCTGCCTGTTTTGGCAGCGTGTCCCCAGTGGCCGCTCTGCTGGCATTGTCCGCCGAGGGAGGCAGACCCGGGGGTGCGGGCAGGGGCCGGCCTGCACCCCGTCACTGAGGCTGGGGGAGTCAAGGGGCGACCGACCATGGGGGCGCTGGGGTGTGCGTTACGGAAAGGGCGTCTGAGCCGCTTCTCTCTCTCCCTCCATTAGCTCCGGGAGGATAAAACTGAGAAGTTACTCCAGAATTAATGACAGCTTTTTATTCCTTTTCCCATTTGCCGGGACACGAAGCTTTCACCAGAGGGACCTGTCCGTCTCCGGGCTGCCTCTTGCAAAGGGTTCCCAGAGCAGCATTCATCACCCTTCAAACTCCCTTTATTCTCGGGTGAGAAACTCGCGGAGGAGAGGCGGGGGGCGCGGGCAGCAGCCGCCAAGTGGCTGCAGGGGCCGCTTGGCACCGGGGAGCGCAGACAAAAGCCGGCGGAACTACGTGGCTTAAATTCAAAAGGGGCGCTCGGGGCTCCGCAGGGGCAGCCCCGGCCGGGGCAGGGGGCGGGAGCGGCCGGGGCAGCCCGGCGGGGTGGGACGGGCGTGCGGGGGGCGCAGCGCGGCTCCCCCGGCCCCGCCGCCGCTCGCTCGGGGCCGCCGCGGCTGCAGCGGCCGCCGGAGCCCAGCGCAGCCCCGGCGCGGCAATGAGGGGCATCCCGGGCTTCAAGCGGCTGCGGCTCAAAATCTGGCGGCGATGCGCCCTGCTGCTGCTCCTCCTCTGGGCTGCCTGCTGGGTGCTGGTGAGCGCTGCGCTGTTCCTCCTCCACAGGAGCGTCTTCTCCGAGAGCTGCACGGACGAGAAAAGCCACCGGATCCTGGCCAGGCTGGTACGTGCCCCGGCGGGACGCGGGGCATCTCCCCGGGGCTGCCCGGCAGGACGAGGCGCGGGCGCTCGGTCCGTCGGGGCTGCTCTCGGGGCGCCCTGCCCGGCTCCGGCCGCCGGAGGTGCCGCATCGCCGGAGCCCCCGGTGCGCACGGGCGGGCGGCTGCCTCCTTCCCTACCTCCCTGCCTCCCTACCTCCTTCCCTCCTTCCCTCCCTCCCTATCTCCTTCCCTCCCTCCCTGCCTCCCTCTCTCCTTCCCTCCCTCCCTGCCTCCCTTCCCGGGGCGAGGTCAGGTGCAGGCGGCCGCCCGGCGCCCGGGCATGGGATGCGGGTGCGCTGCCTGAGCCGAACGCTCCGAAGAGGATGAAAGCCTTCCTCTGGGTGTTTGGGGTTTTTTGTTTGTTTTTAGCCGAAAAGCTGTTTGTTCAAAAGTCCTCTTTGAGAAGTGCCAGGCAGCTTGTATCGCTTCCTTTATGGTCTGGTGGGGGCTGGTGTGTAAGATGTGGTTAAAATTCAAGAAAGGATTTGCGAATATTCATTAAAGTTTCCCTTAAAAATAAAGGGAAAATGTATAGGAAACACTTTGAGAAGAGGAGCAGCGTGGGTTAATGCTTTTAGTTCAATTTTGTTTCTTAGTCAGGATATCTGTAGTGCCAGTGGTTAGGTGGGAAAGGAGGAATCCCAGTGGGAATTGAATAATCTATCACTGCAAGCAAGCAAAAACTGATCATAGATTTCCCTTAATTCTGAATAATAAAGGAAAAGCAAGTGTAGGCAGCGGTCCTGACAGCATGTGTTTAATGGCAGTGAGTTCCAGTTTCAGTACCTCAGGAGCCAGACTGAAGTAGGGCTGAGCTCAGGTTTGCAGCTGTAGGAATGATTCCTGCCTCATCCTTACGTGCTCGGGAAGAGCACTGAGATACGGAGGTGCACGGAGCTGCCAAGCTCAGGGACATCCAGGTCCTTGCCGTGGCAGCCACCAATAAACAGATGGACAGAGACTTGTTGCTGTTCTTCAGTTTGGAAAGCGTCAGGCAAGGCTTCAAAAGCCCAGGGATCAGATTTCAGTCGCAAGCTTGGGAAGTTGTCTCCATCACTGAGACAGCTCAGGTTCAGACCCTCCTTGCAGAGGAAGAGTAGCTGAGATCGCTGTGCTTGTCTGTGAGTAGGTGCATCATCAGTAGTATCGTGAAGGTTTGGAAGCAACAGTTTTCCCAGATGACGTTAGAAAGGGCTTGTCCTTCTAGTGGAATAATTAGAAAATGAACTCCTCTCCATCCGCCCCAAAATAAGTTCTTCTACATCTTCTGAACTTAGCGGGAGTTTCACAGTTTCAGAAAGTGCAACTGATCTGTGAAACAAATAACCTGATAGCTTGAGTCTCACACCTTCTATTAAGCAAAAGTAAACTTCTAAGAAAAACTATTTTACTAGTCATCTCTCAGTAGGAGATGAGATATTTTAAGGAGGTGGGTGCAAATGCCCTTTCAAGTGGCATTTCTGAAGGTTTTATTTCCTTATTCTGAGTAAGACATACATCTGTGCAGCTGTGTACTGCACTGAGAAGGCTGAAATAGCCCTGGGCAATTTGCAGAGACCAACTTTTACTCTCAATAAAGCTCTCCCTTTGCTCTTTCCTAATGCCAATCTCATCTTCATTCACACTGAACACTAAGCCATAGCAATCAATTTCTGTTCCCTCTGGAGAAATCAATTAATTTTGATGCCTTCCAAACCTGGCTCTGTATTGCATTTACACAGAAGTAGTAGCTAACTAGGCAGAACATCAGGGCACAGTGGTACAGTGAGTTATTTAAATTTATTTAAATCCTTACCAAGGTTTACATTAATTTAAGCTATCACTTTCATTTAAACCCAGCTTTTTAAACTTATCTGGATAAGTCCATTGAAGACATTAAAAATTATGTAGCCAATTTTAATAAGATACATATGAATGAGTCCAAGCTGTGCTTGTGTGTGCATTTTTGTGTAGTACAGCTGCTTCTTTATAAGGCTTTTGGCTTAGTAGCACTTTCATATTTTAGTTTTAAGTATCTGGCACTGAAAGAAGAATCTGTGGCTTTCAAAGGTCAATTTAAAACTCTCATCAACAGATCTCAACTTCAGTCATTAAGACAGGGATGGCAGCTAGGTTGGAGGACCATTTCTGAAATATTTCTTTGGGGAATTGATTCTTCCTTTTATCAGCAGGATGATGGACAATGTTGTATAGTGAAGTCTGAAGTTAGGGAAACTTCCTGTGTTGGTAAATAATGAACGGTCCATTGTGTCATGGCAGGGTAATCCGTATTACCTGGTTAAATGCTTTCAGTCCACCAAATTTGTGTTTTAATACTATAAAAGGCAAGCTAGTACTCTGGGGAGCACAACAGTACAAGCCATGCCAATATGATGGAAGACTGTCCTGTAAAACTGTGTGTTTAGAATGGATGTAAGGGTCAAATAATTGCTACAACATGAACCACCAGTGCAAGCTGTGCCTAAAGGGTTGATAGGAAATGGTTCAATCTTCTTGATTGCTTCCTTGAGGAAATCTTTTTGAAAGCCTTGCTTGCCTTTGTGATCAACTGAGAATGCACTTCTGGAAGGCTGATCTGTGTTTCATCAGTGTGAGGCCACGAGCTCTTTGGTCAAGTCCTCTTTCACAGATCCCAGTTTGCAAAACACTGCACAAATTCATTGTAAGAAAAATATTATTCCAACACTGTTTGTCAGATGCTAGGTTAATAATCAAATATTTATAGCGTCAACTGAAAAAACAGCAGAAAAGTCCTATATAGCAACCAGGTTCAAAAAGGACCTGTCTCCTCTGCCTGTGAAATTTGACTCTGCTTTTTCCACAAATACTTTTTTTCACTAATGCCATTAAGAATGATGTGATGTCAACACAGGAAAATAAGCTGTGCCTTGACATGTTTGGCTACAGGTCATGTGTTCTTTTGGATGCCAGAAGTCCATGCATGTGAACCCTCTAAGAGTGAACCACAGTAAAATTGTCCACAGGGGCAAGTGTCCACCCATGTGAACCCAATTACATGACTAAGTCCTATCTTCTCTTACTGTACAAGAAGAGAATTAGATTGTGGTCTGTCAATAGAGTTTTAAATGTGCTTATACTTACAATCCAAAGAAACCCCAAAAAATTCCTTCTGTTTGTAATTTTCTTTCTAAAATTGCTTAGAGCTCCAGATGGCAAGAACTGCTAACCTACTTTTGTCGAGAAAACTACATTTCCTACTTAAAAAAGTAGAGTAAAATTGTATTACATTAGTAGGAGTAAATTTTCAAAAGCAAGAACATTGATCTGCATGCTCTGTAGTCTGCAGATCTGAGTCTGAGTGAGTCTCAGAAGTCTGAGTGAGTCTCTTTAGTCATCCTGGTGTGGATGAGAATGCAGATGTGTGTGTCCGTGCATGGACTCAGTGTCCAGTCACTCATGCAAGAGTTTGCCTACCTGACTCTCCTTGCTGGCACTGAACATTCCCACTTGGGCTGTGGGAACATCAGAATATAAATAAATTTTATGTCTCTCTGAACTGCCCTCAGTGAGCTGTTTCTGTCAACTGATCACCATTCTTGGATTTTGGACTTGATCCTCCACCCATTCCCCAGTGTGTTGTTTAAGGCTGGACTCTAAATATTGCTTGGCATCAGAACATATTCCTCTGATGTGCACACCTCAGGGACTGTCCCAAGAAAATACATTGCTGGAATGCTACGAGGATCACGTTCCTCGTGTAACAGGCAGTCACAAATGAGGTGGGGCTCAGGCGGCCACTGCGAGTTCTGCACGTGCAGGGGGGACCTGCCAGTTTGTTTAAGTGAAGGTTCAAATGCCAGAAAGCAATTGAGGTGGATGACACTGTCAAGCTGCCTCACAGATGTTTGGCCTGTATTCCCCTTTCACCACAGACCTCTGATCATCGTCCCTCAGTAGAGGGACCCAACGCAGTCCCTACAGCTGCACTTCTGGAAGACCACAGGAATACATCAACTGCCTCCACTTTTGGAACTGATATCATAGAAATTATTCTGGCTTGAGACGAACTGGTGAGGGAATCCTTGCAGTTCTTGCACTAATTTCCATTGACCACTTAACTATCAAGCAGCAGTTCCCTTGTTTCCAAAGACTGATTTCTTTCCAGTTAATAAAAGATTAAATACTGAAGCAATTAATATTAAAATGTCACTTCTGATAACTGCATATAAACCCTGGAGAGTCATTGTGTTCTGCAGCATTTACATACTCAAAAATTCTGAAAGTTCTTGGTCCAAAGCTCATTGAATGAAACCTGTGTTTCCTGGTGATACAGGAGGAGGTTATCACAGCTTCCTTCAGGGTATGTTGAGTGCAAGGCTGAAGCGTGCAGAGCTGTGGAATGTCCCAGAAATCCAGCTGCACATGGGTTTTCCTTTCGTTTTAGTGGTGATGTCTAAGTTATGCTGCCCTGAACCTTCCAGAGAAGTGCTGCATTACTGTGTGCCTTAAAGTGTTACACCCCATAATCATACACAGCACAGCCCAAGTGTTTAGAGTTTGTCCCACTGAACTCATATGTGTAAAAAGTTTCAGACTGACAGGTCATCCAGTCCCTTTCCTTGCCCCTGAAAATCTTGCCCTCTACCATCCCCATAATCCCTGTTTTGAAGAAAAACTCCCCTAGTAATAGATCTCTAGAGACTTCTGAAAAACCACTGAACATCCCAATGGTTGTAGGTGTGTGTTTGCAGTTCCATGACTGCTGCAGTCCTCTCAAGATTAGAACTGTTGCTCATTATTTGTCTTTCTTCTGCATGGTCCATAGGGGTATGGTTCTGCTATGAATATTCTGCTCTTTCACTCCAGTGCCTTGACTACAGCAGCGGAGCCCTGACTGGGGACCTCTGTGAAGACCTGTGTGTGGCACAGAAGCTGGTGTACAAACACTGCCTTTACTATGACAGAGGTAAGAAGGTCATCCAGGCTGATTGGAGAGGCCAGCCCATCATACTGAAATCCAAAAAGGAAAGCTTTTCAAGCTACCAGCACCTCAGTATGCTAGAGGAGGTGGAAACACAGGATATCCCCGAAACAGAGCTGCTGCTTATGGTAGCTTTGGAGGTCAAAAATGCCCTGGGGCTAGAACTGTCTAACAATACCATGGGGCCCCTGTGGACAAGGAAGAAGGGACCACGTTGGAAAGCACAGGTGGCCAGCATGTGGTCCTTGCTCCAGCAGGAAGAATATATCTACTTCAGTTTGCTGCAGGACTTCAGCAAACATGTGCTACGAATTATTGGCTCTTGTGGACACTTTTATGCTGTGGAGTATCTCACAGCTGGACATGCCTGGCACAAAACTCTTTTTCCCTTGGAAAATGTGATGGGTCCGTCCCTTAGTGGCCACAGGAGCAGGGTGAGAGCCATCATTGACATTGCACTCAGCTTTCTGGACATGGTGCAGCACTTTGATAATGATTTCTCTCACCGCCTTCACCTGTGCGACATCAAACCAGAAAACTTCGCTATCAGGCACGATCTCACGGTAAGTTGGGCCTTTGGGGTGGTGTTCCAGGAACTTGTGGTCAAATTCTAGTCTGAAGGTGGCTGTGTAAAAATGACACTTCCCTCCTCGCACAGCTTTTGGCTAAGTTTTTGCAAAGCCAATGAATTTACAAGCATCAAGGGAGATTCTCTTCTGCTTTTCCTCTTTGTAATGTGTACAGTCACATTTTTGGAGTGCTAAATCCTGCTGCTTATTTTGAAAACTTCTTGCTCGCTTCTGTTTTGTTTCACTTCTTCAAAGGCACCGGTGCGAGGTCCCTTGGATGTGGTGGGGGATGCCTCCTGGAGACAAGGGGATTTCAAAAGCTCTAAATGAAGCTGTATTTTGAGTCATATTTCTGGTAGTGATGCTGAAATGAAAAAACTGTATGAATTTGAAAGCTAAGGCTGAATTCATGGTCTGACACAAGGGGAACTCCCCACATCCAAACACATATTTGTGCTTTGGTGGTCAGCTTACCTGGTCTGGAAACTATGCAAGGACAGCAACATGACACTCCCTACTACTGTCACTCTTTGACTTCTCATGGTGCAGCTGTAACTCGGACCTGATACCTGTGTATATTTTCTAAGTAGTAGTGTAGCTCACATTCATTCTGTGCACAGAAATTCCTCTGGTTTTGGTTGGAATTTTGCCTACAGATTGGAGGTACCGTGCAGTGAGTGTTTGAATTTAGGCCCCAAATTTGCAGTGTCATCAGTGGAGTTTCTGCACTCTGAGTTAATATAAAGCATTTTCAGGGACTTTATTTTCAGTACTCACTGAGTGTTAATGTAACACTTTTATCTTCAGAGTACTAGACAACAAAAACCTAAACATAGAGCAATTAGAGTGTTTGCCCTTCACCCTTCCCTCCCCTCCCATTGTTTATTCAGGTGCAATACAGCAGCTGAGCATGGAATGGGCGAGGAGATACAGCAAGAAACCGAAGCAAGCTGTACCACTACTTAGGCAAAGCAGGAATTCCTCAAGGCAGGCTTTGCCCATCTTCCTCAGTTACTCAGGGCTGTGGCTGCCTGTGGCTGAGCACAGGCCAGAGCATCTGTTTCACAACCTACTTACAGGAAAATAGATTCCATTTAGGGAAAGGGGATGAATACCGGATGTGTGTTCTCTTCTGAATCCTTTTGGTGAGGCTTGCTTTGCCAGGATGTTCCAGTGACCAACCAGTTCCAGAATGGGAACACCGCAATGCAGCCTCTTTTTTGTCTCTTCTGTTTGTTTTAAGCAGCTTTTTCACTTGCTGGTTTCTTGTATGGGATAATAGAAAAACCTCACAATTGTACCACTATTCCTCATCTGAGTAATGAGACTTCTAATGCCCAAAGAAATGTGCTTGGAATGCAATGGTTTTACTTTGAGGATTATTTTCATGTGGTGGGGATAAGCCTCCAGCCTTCATGTGCTCTCCTGCTGCAAAGAAAGGAACTGTCTGGTAGATCATCCAGGAGAAATTTAAGCTGCCATGGAGCTACATAAGGTACAGAGTTAGAAGGAGGTTTGGATGAATGCACAATACTCTGGGAGAGCTTCCTCTTTTACCAGTAATTGAGAGAAAACTGAAAAGCTCACAGCACATTAAACATGACTTTAAATCAGGTCATGAGCCAAGTTGGGTCCTTCCTGTATTTCCTTTTTTCATCAGCTATGATCATAGCAAAGCTCACCAAAATGTAGCTGTTTATAGGCAAAGTGTCAGCCAGATGTGTCTCCACAGGGTCTAGCTGGATTGCCCATACATTTTTGTAAAAGAATTTCAGTGAAGACATTGAACCCTTTGGCAGCCACGCATTTGGGAACTGGGGCTGCTTTTCCTAGTGGAGCACTGGATAAGATTGTCAAATGTGCTGGCAAACACCCCACCTGGGAGGTGGAACAGTGATGCTGGGACTGGGGAAACCCTGCACTTCTCTCACTGTCTCTTCTCCAAAGAAGTGAACAGCAAAACCACAGAAAGCTTTAGGAAGTAAAGAACCAAAAAAAAAAAAAAAAAACCCAAAAAAAAAAACCCCAACAAATTTGCCTGTCCAAACATGTAAAATTCCTTAGGCTACATCATCATTATAGAGGTCTCCAAAATGCTTAAAAATACTTATGTTTTTAAGATATGCCTCATTTCTGTAAGATTTTTTCCCTATGGAAAAAGGAGTAGAACAAAATGAAGATTAGACTATGTTTTTTATTTTGCCTGTGGAAGGTTTATTTGGCCTTCTACCAAACCAGACATCTTTAGTTCCTGGGGTTGATCCAGTTGCTGTTCCAGTCACACTGTTCATCTTCTCCTGTTACGTGGGAGGTCGAATCTCAAAAATAAAACTATCATTTGAGCCCAAGTAACTCTGCTTTGCCCAGGTCCCTGACCTTTTCCTCTATGAAAATGTGTGTCAGATGCTGAGAGAGAACATCCCTGATCCTGACTGTCAAGTGTGAAATGCAGCTGTGAACATTTGCTGGCTGCACATCCCTGATGTTGGAGTCAGGCTTCCTTCTCTGTGGTTACCCACAGCTTGGCTCACATCAGGCAGCTGCCATCCCTGTATTGGATTTCTCTCTTTCTTTCTTTCTTTCTTTCTTTCTTTCTTTCTTTCTTTCTTTCTTTCTTTCTTTCTTTCTTTCTTTCTTTCTTTCTTTCTTTCTTTCTTTCTTTCTTCTTTTTCTTCTTTCTTTCTTTCTTTCTTCTTTCTTTCTTTTCTTTCTTTCTCTTCTTTTCTTTCTCTTCTTTTTCTCCTTCTCTCTTTCTCTCTTTCTCTCTCTTTCTCTCTTTTTCTCTTCTTTCTCTCTTTTCTCTCTCTTCTCTCTTTCTTCTCTTCTTCTCTTTCTCTTTCTCTCTCTCTCTCTCTTTCTCTCTTTCTCTCTTTCTCTCTTTCTTTCTCTCTTTCTCTCTTTCTCTCTTTCTCTCTTTCTCTCTCTCTTTTTCTTTTTTCTTTCCCTCTTTATTGCTGTGATTTCTTTAAGTGAAGCATTCAGGGGTGGGGTGGCACTGGCAGAAACTGAGCCCACATCCCTTCCAGAAAGGTCTCACCCCCAGCACGGGCAGCAGCTCTGCCAACAGTTTGTGCTGTGTCTGAGAGCCTCCCCTCTGCCAGGGGAGGAAAGGGACTGACCCCTTTCACTCAGGGTTTTTCTGCGGTGACCAGCTTCTGGCTGGACTCTGTTACAGGACATATTTCTGCACTATAAGAACAAGAACTGTGCACAATAAATGTGTCAAAGCATAGCAAAGAAGACTGCACAAAGGCAGACCCAGCTCTCACCCAGGTCAGGGATCTCCTCCTGCAGCTGAACAGACTCAAACCCGCAGAATGCAAGGACAGGTTTGCAGGAGTTGTACCAGGTGCAGCTGTCCTTGCACATCCCACTGCTCCTCTCCACAGTGGCAAAGTCAGGGGTTTAGTCTAAATGCTGAGTTCTAAATGACACTGTCTGGCCCATGGGTAATTGGGCACCATCATGTAATTGAGAGGTTGAGGTGCCATCTGCATCTGCTGCACCAGCAAGTAAATCCATCCTCAGATTGGATAGGTCCATTTTAAGGTGAATCAGTCCAATTGACCCCAGGGGTGCATGTTGTTCACAAATAATTTTTCCATTCCTGGTGTCATAAGCATTGGCTGTTTTTGTTTAAAAAGTGGTGTTTATAAGGTTAGTGTGGCTCAGTTAAGTGAAATAAAGCCCCTGTGATCCCAGTTCTCCTCCAGCAGATGCTCTCAGCACAGCATTTCCCAAAGCCAGCAGCAAAGAATGCCTGCTCAGCCCTGTCCCAGAGGCTGTGCTGGGCCAGTTCTGATGGGATGTTTGATTCACAGGTGGTGGCCATTGATGTGGATATGGCCTTTTTTGAACCCAAAATGAGGGACATCCTGGAACAGAAGTGCACAGGAGACGAAGATTGTAATTTCTTTGATTGCTTCTCAAAATGCAATCTGAAAATCAGAAAATGTGGAGCACAGAGAGCCAATAACAACTTGCAAGTGAGTAGACACAGCTGTTTTATGCATCATTCCTTTTAAAATCACTCTGACTATAAAATGCATGGGATGTACAAGGAGACCCTGAGATGAAGACAGTCAGTTTTTAAACATGTCCACCTAAGTGTCCTGTTGAGAAATCTTGTTTTGGGGCACATAAACAGATCTTTATATTCTCTCTATATAGTGTTTATTTGCCATGATTTTCTGTAGGTGTTAGCCCAGTGCCACAGACAGGAGAGCATACCAGGGGCAGGTCATTAGCACTTCTGTCTCCACTGATGGTAAACTTACATTCTTGAGTTGCACTTCAAATCCTGTGTTCATTTCTGGGCTCCTCACTTCAAGAAAGACATTGAGGGGCTGGAGAATGTCCAGAGAGGGCAAAGAAGTGATGAAGGGTCTGGAGCACAAGTCTTCAAGGAGTGACTGAGGGAGCTGGAGATATTTAGACTGGAAATAAGGAGGTTCAGGGACATCTTATTGCTCTTGGTAACTACCTGAAAGGAGGATGCAGTGAGGTGTATCTTTCCTCCCAAGTAACAAGTATCAATACAATACAAAATGACACCAAATTGCACCAGGGAGGGTTTAGGTTGAATATGAGAAAAAATTCCTGAAAGAGTGGTGAAGCATTGGAAGAGGCTGCCCAGGGAAATGGTGGAAACATTGTCCCTGTAAGTGTTCAAGAAACTTGTGAATGTGGCACTTGGGACATGATTTAGCGATAGACTTGGCAGTGCTGCATTGACACTTGGACTCAATTATCTTGAAAGTCTTTTCCAACCTTGGTGATGCTATGGTTCTGTGGAAGTTGAGGCTGTCCAAGTGTAAGCAGTGGTTGTGATTCTCCAATCACAACCACTGTGATTGGAGAATCACAACCACTGGTGCAGTGTGTGGGTGTGCTAGAAAGGGGGTGTCCATGGGGTTCTTGGCTTTGGGATGAGGTGTCTTACAGCTCACCCACCTTGTGCTGATGGGAGGCACTGACAAAACAGAAAGGCTGGGGGTGTAGCTTGTTGGCCTTTGCCTGCTTCTCCCACCCCCTCACCCTCACCACTTATTATGCAGAATCATAGGATTATTTGTATTGGAAAACACCTTGAAGATCAATAAGTCCAACTGTTAACCAAACACTTCCAGGTACACCAACAGATCACACCTCTAGTGTCACATCTACATGTCTTTGAAATATTCCAGGGATAGTGACTCATCTAATTCCCTGGGCAGCTTGTTCCAGTGCTTGACAACCATTTTGGTAAGGAAATTTTTCCTAATATCAAATCTAAATCTCCCCTGGCACAACCTGAGGCCATTTCCCCTTGTATTGCTTGTCATCTGGGGGCAGAGGCTGATCCTTACCTGGCTACAGCCTCCTTTCAGATATTTATAGAGGACTATAAGGTCCTCCCTCAGCACCCTCTTTCCTAGACTAAACAACCCCAGCTCCCCCAGGCACTCCTAAGATGTGTGAAGTGCAGGAACAGCCTGAGAAGGGCCATCCCTTAGCTAGAGCTTTGCCTTTATGATACCTCCCTCTTTGAATGGCTAGAGGCCCTTTGGATTCAGATGACATTTTGCTACAGTCCCAGGGAAGCAGCAGGGCATTAGTGACAGTTCCTGAAACACAATGATCTGCTCTGCTGAATTTGCAGGCAATCCCAACGTGGGGAGAGACGAGAATCTTGACTCCATGTTTCAGAAGGATGATTTATTATTTTATGATATATATTATATTAAAACTATACTGAAAGAATAGAAGACAGGATTTCATCAGAAGGCTAGCAAGAAATAGAAAGGAATGATAAAATCTTGTGACTGCTCACAGCCTCGACACAGGTGGCTGTCATTGGTCATCAATTAAAAAGAATTTCACATACTGGGTAAACAATTCTCCAAATCACATTCCAAAGCAGCAAAACATGGAGAAGCTGAAGCTTCTCAAGAGAAAAGATCCTAATGAAAGGATTTTTCATTAAATATGTCTGTGACACTGCTCTTTTTCCTTTCCCCAGGTCATTTGTGACAAGATATTCCGCCGCTGGTTTTCCCCCAGTCTCAGAGGAGCGCTGGTCTCCCTGCCCCTGCAGCTGCAGCTGCAGAAAGCCGTGCAGGAGTGTGCCCAGCCAGGGCTCACGGGTGCCACGGGGCATCAGGGGGCTCTGAAATCCCTCTCGGAGCTCTACCACCTGCTGAGGGTCACCCAGCGGGAGCTGCAAGGGCCGGAGTAGGCACCAAGGGCAGCGCGTCCTGCACAGGCCACACCCCACCTCTCTGCCACCCTCCTAACCCCGGATTTTACAGCACAGAGATTGCTTTTCTGCTATGAAGTTCATAGCTGCAGGTGCAGCACGTCCTGATGATACCCTCTAAAATGTTAAATTGCTTTACATGGATTCTGTTCTTGCTTGTTCTCCTGAGGAAGCACTACCCCTCTCCATCAGCATACAGCGCATCCTTCTGGGCTGCAGTCACTGCTCAGATAGCATCTGTCTGAGGGTGCTGCTCAGAGGATGCACTGACAGAAGAAAAGTGTAAGTGCAGCAAAACTCGATCAATAATTAAAAGAATGGGTGGGTGGGTGTGAATAAGTACATGCATGGTGTTTGTTTTAGTTTCTCTGTCAAACGAGGTGGGTTTTTACAGCAGATACAGAGCATTTTGTGTGTGGGGGGGAAAAAAAGAGGGGGATCACAAACAGGGAAATGTGCTGTCACACAAGGAAAGAGTTGCTTTTGTACAAAGCAGTCCTTCCTGATGTCCCCAAATGCATTTCCTCTGGGCCATTGCATTACCTGTGCCATTGCTGACTCTTTTGGGGAAAAATTATATAAAGGTACTTTGGACTTTTCTAGGGCAAAATAATTATACCCCTGCTGAGCTCCCATGTGGGTACTCATATTCTGCAGTGAAGAGGTATGAATAATGCTACTGGATTTTCCCTTGTGAACAAGCCCTCAGGCACTTGTACATCAGAGCACTTGATAAGAAGCACTCCTTTGCCAGAGAGCAGAATTGCCCAGGAATGTCAACAATCTGTCCTTTGCACAGAACAATATCCAGATGCAGAGTTTTCTTCCATGATATTTTTTTAATGAACAAAAGGAAACTTTTTTGTACAAATTCATTATCTTGTGATGAGTTATGTAAATAAAGATCTCTAGATTAACTTGAAATCATTAACTTGAAAACATTAACTTTGCCTTTCAAATGTGCAGAGCTGTGGCTGGGGAACCTAAAATGGGTTCAGGAGACATTATAAGTGTGTAGGCCCAGTACCAGGCAACGTCCCCATGATCTGGTTTTGGCATGGGGAAATTACAAAGCCCACAAACAGGAATCCCAGCAGCCTATGGCAGCCCTCAGTTGGAGGAATCAATTTTAAGGCCCACAATACTGGTTTGTGGATGTGAGACACTTAACAACATTTAATCTGCTCCATCTTTATGTCCCTCAGCCTTATGGCAGTTGTGAAGCCTGTGAGCACCAATTAGACATAAACTTTCCATTTCTGGAATGGTTCTTTAAAGTAGAACTAAAGACTGCCTGTGACCAGAAAAATGGAAGCTGTTGAGGAGACCTTGACCCCTTAAAACCTAGCTCAAATTTTCAGACTGGTGCTGCTGTGTTTTTATATATATTTCTTGCAATAAGCTATCACAGTTTTAAAAGTCATGCAAGGCCTCAAGAAAATCATAGCAAGAACTAGGTCAGATGCTTTGTCTGGGGCTGGACAAGCTGCTGCTAAGGTGGAGCTCCAGCTTAGCAGATCCTGAATGGTAAAGTTGCTCCCAGCCCATGCTTCTCCTTTAACCAGGCAGGCAAAGAAGGCTTCAATACTTTAAGATCATTCTTTGCAAAAGCAGGAAGGCAAAGCAGAATAAGAAGAAGCACAAATTCCAGAACAAGCCCTGTTACAAAGTCATGAAATAGATGGAGAAAATAATTAAGGACAGAAATCAGATTGTGGCAAGGGAGTGAAGATAGGTAAAGTATCAGTTAGAGAGAAGACAAGAAAAGATAGATGAAGGGAAAATAGAAAAAAAACAGAAGTAAAAAATACATCAGTCTTTGTAGAAACATGATTTATGATGCAAGATTCAATAAAGTGACATTTAGTCTGGGGAAGATGAGGCTGAAGATAAACATGATAACTTTCTTCAAAAACTGAAAGGTTGATAAAAAGAGAATAGGAGAGAACTTTCCTATCCAGATTTCCTTGGTGGATATGACCAGCAATGAGCTTAAACTGTAGCAAGGAAGAAAACAGGTAAGACATTTGCTACAGGATTTCTGATAGAAAGAAACAGTGAAGATATGGCACAAATCATCTGGGAAATCATCAGACTTCACAAATTGTGGTTTTTAACTCCAGGCAAGAGTGAGTGCCTGTCAGGAATAATGTACATGAAGTTAAGCTGGTGATGGTGCCTTGAGGTAATCTTTTACCTCCAAGCCATGTGACTATGTTATCACCAGTTAGCATTTGTGCTTTTGTGACTCAAATCAATTTTTGTGCTCCCTCACAACAAATCCCTCCTTCTTGATCCTTGCTAGGTCAGGAGGGACTCAATATAAATCCCAAATGCTGCTGGGGAAACTGAAGCTACTATAAATCATTGTGTTCCAGTTTCCCTGGTCCCATTCTTTCCTCCTTCCCAAGCTCAGAGGGCACCTTCAGGGAAAAGCAGGCATCACACAGACGCTCGGTGCTTTGCAGCAGAGTCAGGCCCCCTCCATGGCAGGGATCCCCTTCCCATTTCCAGGTTTGCATTTCAGAAAGAATAAATTTCCATTGGGTGGGATATTCCACTTTAAAAACAGGTGGAAAAAACACAGTGAAATGAAAACTGGTGGCAGCCAAATACTGGTGGAATGTGACTCTGCTCAGAAGATCCTTTTTCCTTGGCAGGATGTAGGAAGGGAAGCTGCCTGTGACAGATTTCTCCAAACCCTTCAGGGCCTGGCTGCAGCCACCTCCACCTGGCAGGGACCTCCTTCCCCCACACCACACTTTCCCAGGACATTAGGTTTCACTTCTTTTCAGGATACAGAGAAACCTCAGAAACCTCTCAAGATCAACACAATTGGGTTATTTGTCCTTGGCTGGGCTGTGAGATTACATATCACTGATGCAGCCAGCTCCAGGCAGGCTTTGGTGCACACCTTCAAGGAGAATCTGACAGGCTCTGTGAACACAGGGCTGGATTCTTCACAGCCCCCCACGTGCTTTGCAGAGTCACTAAATCCTGGGAAACAGGAGAGAAAGCACTAGCAGTGAAGCAAATAAAATATTGTCATTTAATTAGCACAGGTAGCAATGACCAAAACAGGAACAAAACAGTAGTTGTGCCTTTATGTCCCTGGGACAGAAAGAAAAAGTTAAGGCACTGGTTTAGTTGCCATTTACCTTAAGGAGACAAGTGCAAACTGCTGTAATTTGAGCCTGTATGATTTTACAACCACATTTTTGGTTAAAATAACAATTTTTTTGATGAAAAATTGATACAGGTGTTTGACAGGAAGACCCAGGACTGGTGTTTCTTTCTGACAAAGCCCCTTTCACGCTGCCCTGGCAGCACTGCCCAGCTCTCTTTGGTAGTTAGTGCACCACAACTTTACAAAGGCTGTGTAAATCCTTCCCACTGCTCATCCCTTCCATATAAAAGATGCCTTGCACAGGTTCACTGGTAGTGTTTGGTTGCACTGGCAGCAGCCACTTCAGCCCAAGATGTCTGTTCCCATTCAATTGATCTCAGCCCCATCCCTTTGCTCTGTTAGTCTGTTCCCATATCCTTTTTGCCCTATAAAAGTGGCATTACCTCCTGATTTATTTCTACCACTTGCTGAATTAGTGCCTTAGTCAGCAACTTCTGCCCCATATTTATGGCTCCCTGTGAAACGGGAATGGCATTAAGTCATTGTTTATTCATTCTTTGCATCTCAGTTAGCAGCATGTGCTTCAACTCTGCAATAATCCAGATACACTGTCTGTTCCCACATTTTACAAGAGGTGAGTCCACTTGGAGGTCTACTTCATCTCTAGGAAATCTTTAGAAAAGATAAATTCAACCCGATGCTCAAGATTTTCACAGAACTACTTCTGATTTTCTCCAACTGGCATTTTATGCTCTGCAAAAGACATCTGCAAGCAATAGTCCTGCACTAGGATGATACAAAACAGAGCAGAACTCCTTGCCCCAAAGGGTTTATGTGGTCCCCCTTGTGTTTCTAAGTTGGCTCAATGGTGACTAGCCCAGAAAAGCAGGTCATTGCTGTAGCCAGAGCTGTTCTTACAGATACTGCTGCTCCCTAATGTGACTGCCCAGACTCCCCTTTCACTGAGAGCATTCAGATGCATTGCTGGAGGCACCACTAGAGATAACAACAGATATTTGGGACTGGGAGAGAAGAGAGAGAAGGGTTTGATTTTTTTTTTTTTTTTAATTAGAAACATTGGCTGAACAACCCATTTCCTAAAGGTGAAAAATGGGATCATGTACTTGAAGAGGTTAGGGACTCCTCACTGATAAACTTTTTCCTTTGTTATAAAATGGAGACCCAAGTTGGCCTATTTATTTTGGTGTAGATAAAAGCAAAACAAAACAAACTCCCCAAAACCAAACAAAACAAAAAACCCCAAACCAAACAAAAAAAAATAAAGAAGCCATGTACCAGGTTGCCTGTCTTTCAGCAAATCCTATTGTCATGTGTAACAGCCAGGAAGGTGATAAGTTGTAGCTTTTAATGAGTTTCTGGCTGTAACATGGGAGCCTTGTAGTTGTCATGCCTGTCTACACATCTGGACAGCCAACTACAAAACAACCAAGAATCCTCTGTACCAGCAGATGTGAACAACCAGAGTGGCTGATTTGGCAGATGCCCTGTGAAGCCTAGTACAAATGAAAACTGAAATCCCTCTGTCTGGGCCACCTGTAGTGAGCCCACACAATAATCAGAGTCACTCTGCAGGAGCCTCAGTTGCTGCCACTTTCCTGGAGCCTCAGTGAAATCAGGAGAAAGGCTATTGGGCTTTCAGCAGCAAAAAAATTCAGCAATGCAGAGCAAGGAAACAATGAGATGCTTGAAAGAATGAAAATCCAGGACAATTGAACTCAGAACAAGAGATAAGAGACTCCATACTGAAAATTCAGAGAATGTCAATGAATTGATTGTGAGAAAAAAAAATCCCAACATTTCCATTATTACTTTCCATTACTTTAAAATAAGAAAGTGCAGTAGCACAGGGGATATAGTGCAGCCATGACCAAAAAGCCATTTGTTGTATGTGTCTAAGGATCTGTCAAATAGACTGTGGAGCTGTGTAATGACATCTGCAGCCTAAAGGCTAGACAGAATAAAATCACTTGGAAAAAACCTTTAGAACTACTATTTACATAAATGCATAAAGCTGCCCTAATTAGCAACAAACAATGTCAGCCAAAAAGAGGGAAAGGAGCGTTTTTCTCACTAGAAGTGTTATTATGTCTATAAATTAAAATATGGCAAAACGCTGAAATCCCTTGAAAGGCTGCGATCCATAATCCTGTGGGTAAAGTTTTGATCCTGCAGGCTTGGGCTCCAGAGCAGCAGAGTGACTGCTGAGCTCCCTTAAACACCACAATTCCTGGTGCCTTCTGCAGTGTACTCTGAGCTCCTTCTCCTGTGAACTGGAGGGGATTTTTCCTACACTACAAAATGCGCCTAAGTGATGTTGGCAGCCAGAAGGATGTGCCTATGATCCAGTGCATAATCACTTCCACAAGCATCTGCTGCCAGTGCTTTCAAGATACATGCAATCCAAGCTGGAGACTATTGTGAATACCTCTCATTTTCCCTGGCTGGTTCCTTAGCAGTTTGCTTCTAGCTAGTTAGAAACAGAATCCCCCATCCTACTTAAATTGGTTATAATCTCTCCAAGATTCATGCTGCAGCAGGAAAAGAACAAACTGCCTTGAGTTCAGGATGGGTTCATTCTCTTAAAGGTACGACATGCAAAGCAGCAGGGAAGAACAGAGGTCAGTACTTATTTCTAAAGAGGAAGTTAAGCATGAGTAGCTGAAAACAATGGATCTTTCAACCAATATCCCATGTACATTAATGAGCTAACATTCCTCTCCATTTGCATAATTCAAAGCCCTCTGCTTCTTTCCAGTTCAAAAGAAAATTTAAAAAGCACAATGTGTTTACTACTCCAAATTTCACAGATATGGTAATTACTTCTTTCTCATTCATATGTCAGAGATTTCAGGTTGTATCTTTGTCCTTAGGAAATTGATTTTTTCCCTTATCCCAGGAAAGGGAATATCTGGGAAAAGGCAGGGGGGTGGAGTTTTTGGTTTTGCTTTTTTTTGGTTTTTTCTCTTGTACAAGGGTTATTAAATACCAATCTAATCTTGAAGGGAGTTAATCAGTGGCTAAATATTTATTATATGAACCAGGGCCTATTTAATGGAATCAAATGTCTAATAATAGCTAAATAAATATCCAAGTAATTACCCCTGTGTTCAGAATTTCTTTTAATGTAATGATACCAGTATTTGTCCATTTGATTCTAGATTACATATGCTCATGTAAGTGCTTTGCCAAACATATGTCCAGATGTGCACAAACACGGATTCAGCCTGCATCTGACTCTTGGCAAAACTGTGACCAGAGAATGGAGGAACAAACCATCCTTTGGAATGTTATAGCCATGGTCTTTCTTTTAGTCTTTGTATTCTATTTTTCATGGAGTAAAGGCAGTGTGCACACAGATACTCAGGCATTCCTTTGTTGAGCTGTAATTTCATGTCACAAATGCTCAGTGGGCAGACCACAAATGCCTGGGGTTTTATTTTTCATATTATATTCTATGTAAATTGGGAAAATGCAAGAGTAATTAGCAACATGAATGAGCAACACACAGTGCACAGAAATAATGAAAAATTAACAGAATGTTTAATCAAATTCTGTGGTTTTACCCATTGATTTCACTGAGCTTTCTTAAGTAATTAAAGAGTTACATTTTTTGGATCAGATTCTAGTCTCCAACTCTTAGAAAATATTGGATAAACAGTGTTACATTAGCCAAAGCAGTATCACTGAAGAGGCATTAGATAATGCAAGTATACTGCCTGAATTTCCATTGCCATTTAATAGATATCTTTCACAAATGAAGAAATGAAGCCAAGAGCTGGACAGGACAGTGATAAGCTCCACTGAAAAGCCTGGAAATGGACTATGCAGGGGCAATTCTTCAGTTCCACCTCATTCATTTTGCATCCATTTCCCCCCAGATATGAAGCCACGTGTGATACTGGCATGTTTGGAGGCTCAGGCTGGATTTACACCAGCATAATTCCATGGCATTTAAGTGTGTGCTCCTGATTCATGTCAGCAGCAGAGCGGGGGCTCCTTGCCCTTTTAAATGGGCAGAGATAGGAGTAAAATGAGCAATAAACTCATTTAATAAAAGTCAGAATGCAGATGTTTAACCAAGCCCAGCGCTTTTTTCCTTTCCATAGCGGGAATCTCTGTGGAAACAGCAACACATGGCTGCGCCCACTCGGACACGATCCAGGATCTTCCTCATGGGCCGTGGCACAGCCCACTGCTATCCCTCCATGCACGCTGGCTCACCAACGGTGCCTGCTCTGAGCCTGGGCTCTGCTCTCACTGCAGGCACCTCCTCTGGGTCCTTGGGCAGGGCAAGGAACGTGGGGATGCAGCTCAGGAGAGTTCTTGTCTGCTGCACCTGGAAAATGAGCAGATAGATCAGCCTGCCCTGCTGCTGAGGGCTCAATCTCAGCTCCTTTCTGGCAGCACTGACTATTGGGCAATGAGTTACAAAGGCTCACTCTCCCAGTCCTTGAGGGAAAGCTCACTGGGAAATAAAAGTACTTCTCTAATGGATCTCCATCGGATGCTGGAGGGTGAACCTCTAGCACCATTCCCAGTACTGGAGTGTCCCACCCAGAAAAGTCTCTTCCACAGCTGGAACCCTTCCCAGCCCCAGCACAAAGGTGGGGAGCTCACTCCTGCCATGCTGCTCTTCTGACTGAAAAAGAGAAGGAAAAAACCTCTTCTATGATGAGAGTGGCACCTCAGAGGAACACCACATTCGTGCCAAGAATGGCAGTGAAGAAACAGAAAACAAATGTGGCACCATGGAGGTTCCTCATCTGTTGCTACCGCCCCATCCCATAGCCTTTGCACAAACTTTGCTGAGAAAGACCTACTCTCATAGTGTAGACTGCTGCAAAAAATTGTGGGGGTGTATTTAATACTATCTACTTTTCCATGTGGGAAACTGAGAAGGATTATCTGATTAATCAGTACAAAATACAGCAGCCTTTTTCCAAGTGTAAAGGAAGAGAAAGATTTTGTTGTGCTCCATCCTTTTACATAACAGATGACAAAGCACAGCAAGGGTGTTTCTAGTTTTTATTCCAGGAGTTCACAAAGCTGTCAGCCAGCTCAGATGCCATCTCTGTAAGCAACAGGGATTTAAATGCAGGCACACACACCTGTCTGGGCATTTGGATAAAAGTCTGGTAGCTGGAGTGTGCAACCACAGAGCTATAAATATTTAAACTGGCTGCCCTGAGTGCCCGATCTCAAGCTGCAAAGATGCTGGAAAGCAGAGCCCAGCTGGAGCAATGCCAGATCCATAGGTGTGGGCTTTTAAAGGGTGCTTGTGTGGATCTCTGCAGACACTTCTGGTACTGTGAAGTGCTTGCTGCTAAAAGCAGAAGATAACAGTGGCTTTTCATTAGAAGAAGCAAGCCCTACATAAAACCTCACATCCTCTCTCTTGCACAGGAACAGGGAAGATTGTTATGAGAGGACTGAGAGGACTGGGCTTGTTTGGCCTTAAGCAGAGACTCCTGTGTACAGCTGATGGAGATGGAGCCAAACTCTCCTTGGAAGTGCACAATGGCAGGACAAGAGACAACAGGCACAAGCAGGAACACAGGAAATTCCAGCTTGGTATTAAGAAAAGGTTTTATACACTGAAAAGTGTCAAGAACTGGAACTGCATTCCAAAGAGGTCGCAGAGTTTATGTTCTTGGAGATACCCGAGCTTGACAGGACAAAAGCCTAAGAAATCCAGTTTAACTGGTGCACCTTTGAGCAAGAGATTGGACTGGGCAGCTTTTATGCCTCAGTGCCAGCATGGAGCCTTCAAAAGGTTAACTGCAGTTTGAAAATCAGAGAAAAAAATCAGGCCTTTGCAAACTATTGTTACCCAAAATACCTAAATGTTTCTTTTGACTGTGGCTCTTATTCATGTGAAAAAACCAAAAGCATGTATTTGGTCTCCATCTAACAGGTGGCCCATCCAGCTTGCAGGCATCTTCTGCTCTCAGCTGAAGAACAGATTTCACACCCTGGCCCAGCCAAAGCCAACACAAGCTAGCTGAGGAAGCTGAGGAATGGGAAGAACAAGGGCTTTGTGAATGCCAAGGAACAGCAGAGTTGCATTGCTAATAGGATGAATCCTCTGCAAAATTCTTGGATCCCAAAACAATCTCCATCTGAACTTCGAGGAAAATATGATCATGGTATAAATATTTTGGTATCTGTCCCAGGCCAAGTGGATAAGGGGCTCACTGTGCCAGGGGCTGGACAGGACCAGGGTAATAAACAATGCCTGAGCTGGCATTCATGTTTGGGCTTCTCTGGCCCTTCAGAGCTGCAAATTGATATCATCGTAATCTGTGCCCACTGCAAGACCTGAACGTGAGGAAAAATCAGAATCATGACAAATAGTTTGGTGTATTCTTTTATATGGCTTAGATTCTCTCTCCCAAGCAGACCCTCAGTCCTGAGAAAAAGCCAGTACTGCTCCTTTATCCCAAGCACAATTGCAAGATTATGAACAAAAAAAAAAAGATCAGCCAAGCACTGGAGGTACAAAAAATTTTAAAAGTAGCTGTCATATTTCTACCAGAGGATTATGAAATCATTTCTGTAGGAATATGAAAATAAATTTTCTTTAGCTGTTCAGATGAATAAGACATAGCACAATTCTAAATAATGTACCCCTGCAGTTATGAGCTTGAATAGTATTGCCTTTTCCCCCTAAAGAAGCAGTATATGTTGCAGATACAAAAGGGTTGTTGTTTTGTGTTTAGTGTTGGTTTTTTTAAAAACATTATGCCAAGTTTCTGTTTTCAAACACATGTCCATGCTGGGAAGAAATGGGCATGTATCCATCTTGCCTCCAGGCCAAACCATTTAACCAGAACTGGGAATACGGACAAACTTTCTCAGCCTTTCTCTCTCTCTCCAGTGCAATTGTATAAAGCAGCCCTTTTCAGAGCTCTCTATAAAAATGACCAGTATAAATATCACACACTGTGTTTCCGTTTATCGAGTGGAAAATTATTTTTAACACACTTCTAGAAAAAGGTAACAGGTAAGTAACCAATGTTCCTATAGCCATTTTAAAGGGGAATGTGTCAGTCTATAAATCAATAGCTGGCTTGGTGCCATTTGCTTCTGAATAGAAATCAACTATTTTTGCAGAGCTCTGCTCACAGCAGCTGAGCATCAATGCTAAGTAATGTGCAGCTATTAGGGGAAAACTGAGCATGACAACACAAATCACAGAGCCCCTGATGAAGATCTCTGCACATGGCTGCTTCTTCTAATCACCAGCAGAATTTAATGAGACACCTGCAGTTTATAGACACTCTTGTTCCAACATAAATTGCCCTGAGAGCACAAAGTCTTCTTTTAAAAAATATTCTTCAGTAAACCATAAACCACAAAGAGTTCATTGTCACTAATAACATACTCCTCATTAATATATAATGGCATGAAACAATAGTCCCTCATACACAACCTACAACACATCTGAAGATTGAGTTGAAGGGTGTTAAGATCTCATAATTAGCAGTTTTCTACCATTTAGATTTTCATTAATAAAACAGTGCTGAGTGCTGGAGACCTTAAAATTGACTACTTGCAAGGCTGAAAAAACACTAATTCTTCATAAATCTGACCCATATGAGATGAGGGGAGAGGACTGAATGTATCCCATGGGTCTCTTAAGTAGGAGCAAGCTCAGGCAGCCTGGGATTCCTCCTCTGCTTGCAGCTGCAAGGGCATTCAGCTGTAGGCACAGATGCTCCAGCCTTGCCTTCTTCCTTCCATTGTAGTGAGAGGGCAGCTTGGACTGCCAAAAAACCATGGAGGCAGTCCATCAGAATGCCAGAAAGGATAAAGGGTAAGTGTACCCTGTCAGAACTGATCAGATCTCTAGAGAGGGGGAAATAAACCCTTCATTTTCTAACCAGCAGCAGGTTCTTTGCTGCCTGGGGGAGAAAACAGAGAATGGTGCCTGCTAAAAGCAAAACCAAATCTGACTCCTCTGAACCAGTGGGCTCAGAGAGAGAGCAAAGGCTTGTTGCTGAGAATTAGGGATGTTGTCATCCACCAAGTCAGCAGCTGGAAATTGCTGGCAGGAATTGCTGAATCTCTGGGGCACCCTGGGGTTTTATTGTCTTGAGCCAGAACTCAAAGTGGCCACAGCACAGAAGCCTATCCAACCCTCTCCAGCAGGTGCACAGGCTTCCCAGGAATTCTGATACAAGCTGTTTTTGACCACTGACAATAGCATGTTGATTTTTTTACCTCCAGGATGAATACCTGAGGATCTTTGGTGTAATTTTGTTGCAAATATCTCAGAGGTACTCTAGGACCTTCCTTGGAAGGCCCCTCAGAACTTGTTAACACATTATAAATTGTGATGCAAGCCTGCTGCTTGTAGGAGGAAAAAGATTTGTGGCATTAGTTAGTGAATCAGCATTTAGAAGCAGTATTGAAAAAAGGGATGGGAATTTCATTCTGCTCCTCTTCTGTTGTCAGAAATAATCTGTCAGTGGCTGCCCATCCAGCATTTCCTATCCCCTTCCCTCCTTGGAAAATAGCTGCATCTCCCACCGTGCCAGCTGATATAAATAGACACATCTCCAGTGAAGTTAATGGAGCTAGGGCTTTTCACATGGTCTAAGGACCTGGTGCTGAGCATTTTAAACTGGCTGTGCAGCTGCATCAGTTACCAAATAAGATATGTCAGCAACTCCTGAGTCAGACAAAATAGTTGTCTAACAGCCCTGCTATCAGGAAAGCCACAAATGCTGTCACAAAAACAGTTCTGGTGAAACTGGTATCTTTTACAATATGTTACTTACTGAATAAAAAAAGGGCAGTGCATTTTTATTCTTCTCATGTTATTCAGAAATTTTCTCATCACCAGAACAAGAAAGTGTCAGAATAAGTGCATTTGAAAAACCATTTTTAAATTTTTAAGTCTTTTTTGGTAATGGGAACGAAACAGAATAATGTTAATGGAATTTTTATTAAAGCAAACTTCTTTGCAAAATTGTACATACCATTGGGAGAGAAAATTAGCAGTCAGACCGTCACTGTGGCAATCTGGCAGGGTTCTAGTGACAGACTAACATCCAGTCTAGTGCTGCAAGTGAAATTACGCAGTCAAGTCGTGCTCTGAGACACGCATTTGTTATGAACTACCTCATATTTGTTACTGGTTACCTCAGGGCAGAGGAATAAATTCATTTTTATTAATGAGAAATGTGCAGGTGACATCTGAGAGTAAACTTCTCAAGGGTTTGGCCTTCCCTAAAAATGAAAACAAAAGCGGCCTAGAAGAAATACAGGAAGAAAAAAGAGTCCCTGACCTTTGGGACAGCATCTCCACCCCGAAGCTCATTCCCTTCCCTTTGCAGGCTGGAAAGGTGAGGTGGCATCTGGCAGTGCTCCAGAGGGAAGCAGGTGGTGAAATGTGTTGAAACATATATGCAACAAACGGAGAAACAGGTGGATAAACATAAAATACAAAATACAGAGAACAAAAACCCTTTTCCCTGTCAGCTGGGGGGCACAGACTAGTGCCATTAGGAAGCCCAGAATGCCTGAGAGACATAGGAAAAATCTGAAACTGAGCAGAAAATCTATTCAGGGTGAAGCCACTGAGAGAGCTGGTGACAGCAATTACTGCAAGGTGTGGAGCAGAGCCAGGGAAAACAGAAAACAGTTGATCAAACCCTACAGAAGACTTTGGGAATAAACTGCTCTAGAGAAGTGCAGTGCTCATGAGGATTGGATTCAAGGGTGTTTCAGTATCTTTCTAGTGTAAAGTCTCCTCAGCCAGCTGCTTGGGAATGTTTTAGCAGCTTTTTAAAGAATGAGAAATACAAATTAATCAAAGCAAATATTTTGGGGGGAAAAAAAGTGTCTGCTTTGAAAAATATCCACAAGAATACAAAAACTGCATGGAACTAGTGCATTTTTTTTTGTCCAAGTTACCTCTTGTGCTTAATGTCTACAATCTGTTGATCTGTGGTGTCTCAGCAAAAAGAGCAGTCCTGCAAATGCCTAAATTTTGATACATAAGAATAACCCCAATTTGTGAGCTGCCTCAAAGCATATTTCCCCACAGTTTCAAAAATCCTTTTGCAAAAACTGGCACTGTAGAAGTCCCAACTCAAACAATGATTTTCAGAGAACAGAGCCACCATTTGGGAGCTGAAAATTTTGAGCAAAGGGGGACTTTGAGACAAACTCTCCATAGCATTTGGGATTCCTCTGTTGCTGTGAATTACATCACCGCGCTGCATAAAACAAATTCCTAATTTTAGTGTTTAGTGCCTCTTTAAGGCATTTACAAATACTTGCATGGTCTACATTAACAGAATTTATTAGCTTTAAAATATTTTTAATAAACAAAATCTTCACATTTTTCAGTACTGACATCCAAGCATAAGCAATTCCTCTAAACATTTTATTTGAACCAGCATTAGAAATCAATTTGGCATTTGTTATACCATTTGCCTCATTCTTATGTAGAAGCCTCCTATTCTGTTTCGTATATAATTTTATTTATTACTGTAATTTTGGTTGCAACTAATCACACACATTAAAAATCATCTACTTTGAATAAGTCTTTATAAAAATTGTGATGCTCTATGCTGCTCATACTTGATAACTGATGTATTAATGTGCACCTGATTTAAAATGCATAGTGCAAATACAAAGTGCTAATTACAGCGATCCAAACTGCAATCAAGGTTTTCATGGCCCTGCAGTGAGTGGCATGGCATTCACCAGCTGTAGCCTAGGATACATATAAACCCTTGTTCCCTAATGTATTCCCAGGGAACAGCTTCTTTAGGAGCAGGGCAGGAGGTTTACTGTGATCCCTGGGAATAAATGGCACTGCAAGACCATATGAACTCAAATCTTGATGTCTGCTTTCTCACCAAAATGCATCTTAAACAACCCATAAAGAAAAGCACACCCTCCCCTCCAAAAATACATCAGGCCATTCTGCTGCTAAATGATACTAAATTTTCTACTATATGTGTATATATATAAAAAAAAAATATATAAAAATATATATATAGTCATACATATAGTTATATATATATGACTATATATAGTCATATATATAGTCATATATATTTATATATAGTCATATATATAGTCATATATATTTATATAAATATATTAATATATATAACTATATATATGACACAATTAGATATGGCCCATAATTTCAGATTCAGAGCCTTTTTATTCCCCTGAGATGCCTGATCCCTTGTGTTGGGAAATGCTCTGCAGGCTTTGAATTGAGCCTGGGATCTACACTCGGAAGCAATTGTTAATTTGTACTTGACAATATTCATCTCATATGTACAGTAGGTGGGTGGGGGAGTTTGAGGGCTTTCAAATTGTGTGGAGGAAAGGAAAAAATAGACTTTGTTCTGTATTTAGAATTTGAAAGTGATAAATCTCTTTTATATTCTCTAAGTTGCAACATGGATGTGGAGCGAGAGAGATTTAGATTTTAATCTTTTTACTGAAGTAAAATAATTAAAAGGGTTTCATAAACTCATTTATTTCCACATGAAATATTCTATTTCAGGAATGCTTGAGAAAGTGTTTCAGAAGTTAGTGATTTAAAGCAAGCAGCTGCATACTGATAACAGGCACTGCAGCTTTAGATCACAGGAATCCACTCAGCAAAGGAACTAATTTTTCTAATTTTGAAAAACAACAAAACCCCACTGGCTAGAGTGCTTGCCTGAAATTAAAATTGCCTGAAATTATAAGCATATATCTGCTTTTTTTGCAAGAGAAATAGTAAAAATATGGGTTGAAAGAGATGAAGCTCTTTTCATATCTTGCAGATTATAATTTATTGCTAAGGCAAGAGCCACTGAATTCTTCCTCCTCTAATTACTATTAATTTGTGAGGTATGGACAGAAGATGTGCCACTGTTCATATGGATATTTGCAATACTGACATTTTGCTTATGTCCAGGCTGTTCCCACAGAGCAGGGATTGGATTATTTGTGCACCCCACCCTCTCTGCAGCACTCCCAGGGCAGTCCTGAGGAGGTCTGTGATTGGGCTCAGAGCACAGGCTCCATCATCACCACAAACTTCTGATTAAATAAGCGTGTGGAATTAATTCGTTGCCATTTGGTAACCTGTTCTTGCACTTTAAACCCTGACAGCTCAGTTTTATCAAATGATAAAAGGCTTTTATCACACAAGTCAATGCTTAGATGGAAAATGTGATTGGGAGAACTGGTAATAGCTTACCAGTCAGTTTGCTCAATCCATTTTTCTGTCCTTAGACATGTCAAGCATGAAAACAATCAAATCTTGGCAGCATTTGCATTTGATGTCCATCCAGACCAACTTACTGAGTAATAGAATTATCTTGGTCTGACATTTGAGGTCACCAAAAGGGTTTCTGGGCCAAAGACGCCACCATAAAACATCTCAGTCAGGGCTCCTTGATGGCCCATCAGGATAAAAACAGCTTCTTTCTGCTGTGAGGAATTTTCACCTACAGATGTCTATTAAAACATGTGGGCACATGGTTTTCTTGGCAACTTTTCAAAAATGCCCTTTTGGAAAATTGTTTCCATACTCACTGAATAGTTGGATATTCGGAGTTGGGCAGACTTGAAGAAAAAAGATCTGGGAAAGGGAGTTCGGGGTTCAGAAAGCCACACTCATGTTATCAGTATTTTAATTTGCCCTAAACTCAGGCTTCAATCCAGAAGGACTTGTTAAATATTGTAATCTTCTGTAGATCAAAGGCTTTCATACAGGCACCCTTTGTTGAGCCTCAAATTGTCTGTTTGATTCGTCATTTCTTCCATGTGAGATTTGATTGTTGATTTGAAGACATCCAGACATGGAAAGCCCTTCACTTCTCTTCCCAGTTGGTTCCAGTGGATAATCAGCCTTACTTGTTTCTCAATTAAGTCTGCCTGATGCTGGCTCCTAGCCACCTATTCTTCCAGTGCCTTTCTCATGGAGTAAGACAGCTTTGGGTAAGGCAGGGTCAGGCACTGGCACGCTACGTCCACCCAAGCAAAATGCTCTGCAAGGGTGCTTGTTGGCATTTTTAATTGAAAGACTCTTTGCATATTTATTTAAATGGGTTGAAATAAAAAACCCAGAAAAAGAAACCGCAGCAGATTGGTGTTTTATACAGAATTTTAGAAGGCATTGTGCTCTATAAACATGTGGTTTTATTTTAATGTTTCTCTAGGCAGATATTACTGAGAACTGACAAAATAAAAAAAACCCAACTATGTATTTGTTCTTCTGCATTGTATAATAAACATCTGCATTCTCTTCTACCTCAAGTGTCTGTTTATGAAGTTAGAGAAATTCTCTACATAAGGAGTAGGCCAGAACAGTACTGAAAACTCAAAAGAAACTCCAGATGACAGTCTGACTAAAGAGAATGAAATAAAACTCAAACCTTCACCTATCTCTAACAAAACTCATGCCAAAAAAAACCCTTAAAGACCCAGCCATAGCATTCAATGACTATATTTTCATTAGAAAGCTGCTTCCTCTCTGCAAAATATACTCTGAAATCAGGATGGACAGAGAAACTTCAGTCTTCAGATACCCAGAAAAAATAAGAATTACTCAAAAATGCTAAGCATACAGTAGAGAGAAGAATTAAAAACTATATGCCTGCAGCTGGAACAGATGGAAGTTTTGTTCTCAGTGCTAAGACAAGCTTTACTACCTTGACTGAAATATTTTTGTTTCAGAGTCCCCTGTGATTCAAGGACTGTCAATGTCATGCCCTGTCAACACCGCTGTTGTGGGGCGGACACATCGGCTCTGTGTTTGCAGGCTGGGCTGGGAAGGATGGCAAGATAAGGACATGCCAACAATCCAAGACAATTCACCAACCTCACAGCCCACAGAGATGTTAAATCAGGCAGAGCCCAGGGGCAAGGGCAGGAAAAGTAAATATATTAAAACACCCTCCAAAGAGCTTCCCAAGAACCACTCTTGAAAGTTACTGTCATCTTTCTGACTCAAGTTTCAAAGACCCCTACAAATCAAACTGGCCAAGATTTATTTTAATAATTGCTTCAATGGCCTAACTTCTTGTTTTTGTTCTCCACCATGGAAGAACAACACTGCACTTAAGTAATTGTTGTGAATGGATCAATTACACAATTACCATTAGTGCAGTTGTCTAATGAAGCCTTTTCACAGAGCTAAAGAAAATCAAAGGCAATCCATGCACATTAATGTGCTGTACCTTTTCTGCAGGATGCTCTGGTATTGCATTAAATGCTATTTCTAAAGACTGCCTGCAGCAGATTTAAACTCTGGTTGGGTTGAATAAAGAAAAGATAATGCTGCTTCAACCTCTTACAGTCATCTGGGTTTTGTTTTCATCATATTTCAGAAATATTCACATGCTTTCCATACATTCTTTAAGGGTACTTTTGTAACATAAAGTTCTCCTTTCTAAGGTCATTTATTTTAGTTTTGATGCAGCCATGTTGATGAATGGGAGACGAAGGGGCATGAGAACTTTCCCATTTAATCACAAACTATAAGCAATAAAATGTACTCCCCAAGTACTAAGAATAGTTTGGGTGCAAATCTTATCTATGGAAAACTAGCTGCTTGCAGGGCTACTGATGAGTGTCAGTCATGGATCCAGCTCCTCTGGGATTTCTAAGCCTTTCATGCCCTCTGTGCACCTGCTCACAAGGGTGGGACTGGTACTGCCTAAAGCTGTGCAGGCAGCACAGTCACCACAAACCTTCCTGGTTTTCCATCTTCAGCAGAGGTTTTTCTCCTTTTTTCCCTCTCCAGCAGAAGTTTAATTTAGTTTCATTTACCTCATTAAGTTAGATGGTTTCTGTGCCAGCTCTAGCTCTGGCAGGGATGGGGAGGTTGTGCTGGCATGTCACCTCATCTTGGGATGCTAGAGGATCAGCTTCCAGATATCCACATACACAACTGGAAGGACTGCCCCTTTTTGGCAGTGATCACAGATCATTGGGCATTGAAGGCTGTAGGAGCTGGAAGAAAGGTTGTGATGCAGCCAGGGAAAGAACATCATCTGCCTGAAATCAGCAGCACATTCCTTTAATCTTGCATACTGGAAAAACCCACTGCTGTAAAAGACATGTCTCAAACTCTCTCTTTCAAGGTCTCTTCAAAGTAAATACTGAAAGAGTAAAAAACTGGAAAACTTCTTGGTCCTCCCTGGGTCTTTGTTTGGACAGATACAATTGTGGAAGCCAAGACAGGGGTAAGAAAACACTGATCAGTGACAGAGATTTCTGTCTGGGAAGCTAAGAAAACATCAGGCTGGAGTAAGACTGTGGGAGAGACCAGGCCTTGTGGGAGAAGCTGGCCCTGTCTGGTTTTCTGGGACACTCTGGGGTACTCATAAATAGATTTCTGGCATGTACTCACAGACAGAATTAGCTGGTCCTGGGCCCTCCCTGGCCTGGGAGGGAATCATCTCCATGCAACTCATGCAGCACCATCAACCAAAGTGCATAATCACTTCAAGCCTGAGATGGGGAAATGGAGGGATGGGCATCAGAACATTATGGGAGGCATCCAGCTGGCCAGAGCCTGAGTACCAAGTGGGATCAGCACTTTGAAGCAAAGAGTTTGCATTCAAACAAAGATAATTTGTGCTAAGATCTTTTCTCATACTGTATACAAGGGAGTCTGAGGCACAGCAGGCAGAGTCCTGCTGTCTGGCCAGGGCTGCAGCCGTGTCACAGCGCCTGAGAGCTCTGCCATCCCAGGGATGTCTGCCCACGGGGGATGATGGTGTTGGAACTGCAGAGCTGGGCTGACACTCCTGGCCAGAGAGATGCTGGCAGGCTCAGGGACACCCTGGGGCAGGGACAGGGACACCTTGGGCAGGGACACTCCAAGGAACTGCAGTTGTGGGTGACCTGCTTGGGAACAGAGCATGAGGAAAAGCAGAGAGCAGCAAAACATCATCACAAATGGGAGCTGGCAGCTTTGTGAGACAGCACACTGCCAGCACAAGCAATAGAAGTTGGTGCAAAAAGACCCAGGATAAAAAAGACTTGAATGAAGACATGAGCAAAGACATGAGCTGAATACCTATGCTCACATTTTTAAGTAAAAATATTTTTTCCTCCGAGAAATTTTAGAAGGAAAAGATAAAAGAAATCTAATGTGTTTGGTGATGAACAAACCTCAATCTCAAAAGACCAAAATAGGAAAAATAAAGCTTATTTCAATTCTTGTTAGATTTCCTTTGCAAAAGACACCTGGCTCAGATGCTCTGAATACATTTAATCATGACTGTCTTATTAAGCAAGATTGAGCAACATAATCCATATGAAAATTGTTGCTGGCCCAAACATGACTCACTAGAAATGACAGTCAATTCCATTAATTACATTCTGTAGAGCATTCCCAAATGTGCATTATTCACACCAGTTCTAAGCACATTGTAGCTCATGAGGCAGAGGTGGGAAGATCCTCATTTGGATGGAGACAGAGAACTGCACCTTTGGACTGAGCAAGCACAAACTGGTGGGAGAGAGGAGTGACAAAAATTACACAGCATTCAGTATAATTGATTAATTGCCTTTAATGCAAGTACCACCATAATCATAAAGGGAGACTTGATTAAATGTGCAAAGAACTTGATGGGAACTATGACACAGAACCAGTTGTAAATTTTGATACTCACCAGCTCTCTGTTCCAGTCCATAGTCTGTGCCTCCAAAAATGTGTCTGTCCTGCTTGAGTATAAGCTCATCAGAACTGCAAGTACCACATCCATTTATGAGTCAATGAGTCTCAAATTTTTACAGATTTTCTGAGCTTATGTGACTGTTACATCTGAAAATGAAAATTATTCTAAAATACTTGCCCTGATTATGCAGTAGCAGGCATGTGCAGTTGATCCAAAGGAGCTAAACTTTGCATCAAATTTCCCCTGGGCACTGTGTGAAACTGCACAATAAATGAGTGTTGCTGTAACTTAAACAGATACTGACTCTTCAGAGGACGTGAAAATAAAAATGTTCTGGAGTTAAAACGTGTCCCTGACAGGTCTATTACACTCTTCACAAAGTCTGATCGTTTTCTTCTAACAGTAGCTCTCTTAAAAATTAATGATGCATGCTTTCCATGCTCTCTCATTGCCAATGCACGACTCAGTAGGTTCAGATGAGATTACAGCTAGGCAGGCACTCAGTCAGGGGGGAGTATTCCCCCTTGGCAGGGAATGGGCTTAGTTCACCAAAAAACTTTCCTTCTCTTTACCTTTTCCTATTTAATCGACAGAGGTTTTCTGTGAGGTCTCTTTTCTCCTTTCCTGTTGTCAATATGACTGTGTTAGATCTGCATCTTGGGTTTAAAATTCCATATAGTAGCATAAAAATACATTTTTTTTAAAGTGAAGTTTGGAAAAAGCCCAAATATTTCAAAAGAAATCTTTTTCTATAGCACATGTTAAAATTTCCATTAATATTTAAAAAGATCCCAGTAGATGAGAACTTTTCTCCATAAAGCTGCAAAAGTTAAGGCATTCAGAGTACTGAAACTCCAGCATAATTGTTACAACAAATTCCCTCAGGCTTATTATCTCTAACTAAAATTGCAGCAAATAAGTAGCTTTCAGCCTTTTAATTTAAGTCATTTAAAATAAATTTATCTCTGTAGTTGTGTATGAAACATGTAAATCAGCTTTCTAAAGCAGTGTCTCTGTGATTTAACTCAACTTCTTGCCCACTCCCACCCAGCTGGCTCCTTCCAGCCCATAAAAGGCCTGGGAAAATAGGTGAAATAGGGAAAATTGTCATTCTGGTACAAAGGACAGCAGATCTGGCTGTGCCAGGGGAGTGCAGGGCACGAGGGAGTGTGGCTCAGCACCCCACACCCAGCTGCAGCCTCAGACTTCAGTGGATGCAGGCATGCCAGTGGCCAAGGGATGTGTGCTTCCCCAGTATTCCCAGCGCACATGAAATCCCCAAACTGGTGTTGTTTTTCCCTCCACAGCTGAGTGGTGGCTCATACTGTGTGCACTTCTACTGCTAGCATCAATGGACTCATCTCTAAATGGGAATTAATGAATATGTATGATTAATGCCAAGCTGGGCTGGCTGGGTGCCCAGGTATTGGGAGCTTTGTGTTTTCCATTACTGGAATGCATTTACTTTCACTGGATGGGCAGATTTTGGATTTTATTGTTATTCTTTCTAAATTAAAAAAAAAAAAACTGCAGTGGCAGAGTATTCAACTAGTCGTATGAGACTGAAAAGTAATAACCTAGGACAATGTGATCACTTTGAGTGGCATTTTACTCAGGGCATTCCTACAGGAGCTGCAAAATCTGATATACAATGAAAAGCTTTTGTCAGTCTTCAAAGCATCCAAACTTCCAGAAAACACAAACTTATGGAACTGAGCCTTACTTAAGTCTCTCTTGCAACACAAGGAGAGCCACAGAGTTTTTCTGGTTAACAAAGGTTTGAATTTACACTTACTTCAGTACTTTACAGTGCTGGCCACACACACTAAAAGCTGCACAGTAAGCTGCAAAATGCTATCTGCTTTACCAGGGTTCCATTTTAATTCTTCACGTATTATTTTCCATTGTATAAATGGAAAATAAATGAAGTTAATGTTCTCATTTTTTCTTTTATTTTGAAGACTAAGAACTACATGTTATGTTCTTGAATTATGATTTACCACCCCTTTTTTCCCTCTTCAGCAGAGGTTTAATTTAGTTTAATTTACCTCATGTGCTTTGAAATATCCCAGAGACGTGAAGCTTCAGCTGCAATAAAAATATTTCAGCTGCATAATGTAATAAAAAAGGTGACAAAAAATTAAATGGGTACATTTCTTTTTTTGGATATGTGGATATAGGGGTTTCTTGCTTGCACGTCTCAGGAGAATAACCTTTCTTATTTTTATTCTGGAAAACACTTTGGCACTGAGCAGTTCTAGCTGATTTCATAGAATCACAGAATGCTTTGGAAGGGACCATAAAGATCATCAGGGACACCTTCCACCAGACCAGGTTGCTCAGAGCCCCATCCAGCCTGGCTTTGAACACTCCCAGGGATGGGGCACCCACAGCTTCTCTGGGCAGCCCACTCCAGCACCTCACCACGCTCACAGTGAGGAATTGCCTCCTAAATCTGATCTAAACCTGCCTCTTTCCGTTTAATGCCATTGCTCTGTGTCCTATCACTCTGTGCCCTTGTAAACAGCCCCTCTCCCTCTTTCTTGTAGCCTTTGGCTGGAAGGCTGCTGTGAGGAAGCCCCTCTCTCCTCCAGCCTGACAAACCACAGCTCTCTCAGCCGGTCCCCATAGCAGAGATGCTCCAGCGCTCTGATCATCCTCAGGGCTCTACTCTGGACCTGCTTTAAAAGATCCACTTGCTTCTTGTGTTGTAGGCCCAGAGCTGGATGCAGCATGCCACGTGGGGTCTCCTGAGAGCAGAGTAGAGGGGGAAAATCCCCTCCCTCAACGTGCTGGTCACCGTCCCCTGGTACTCACTGGCAGCACTGAGACAGGTGGCCAAGTGCTTTGCAAGACAAATGTTCCTTCTTGCCAAAATCTGTGCTGTGATACCATGCATAATTAGGGGAAATGCATTTTATTGGACTGAGGAAGCTGACAAGTATGTAACAACATGCTCTGTGTTTATTTATGCTCAAGTTCAGCTTTGGGTCACCCAGCCAGGTGACCACTTTCAACTCCCAGGCACCTGCAGTGCTCAGACCAGTGTTGGAACAGGCAGGTCCTGGCACACAGAGGAGAGCCAAAGTTTTACCTTCACTACTGGGTTGGCATCACCCAAGACTTCATGCCATAACCATTCTGCAATCTGCAGCTACCAGCACTTTCTCCTACTGTTGATTTATTTAGATAGCAGCTGATGGGTTTAATAGTATTTAATTAAGCCCAGTGCGGTTAAAACCAGCTAAGCTTTGGCAGCCACTCCTGTCATTGCAAATCGAATTTTGTATTGTGGACAGGGGAATCAGGGAAACAAGATGAAAATTATCCCTCTTGCACCACCCCCTGGCACTTGGCAACAGGGAACTTCCCAAGGCTGCTGCCCAACCTGAAGCATCTGTACTAGAATAACATTTTTCACATGACACACACTCAGCATATTTTTTAAACATCTCTAATGAAGCACAGCCATATGTATGTATGTGCATTTTCACACATGTGCTCTAATACATACAGATATGTGTGTGCATGTTTATATACAAATATACACACATATTTAGCTGCTAACACCATGGAACAGAAGTGTCTCTCTGAAAGTGATTATTTAATCCCAGGCAAAGAGCTTCCTGCAAGAAGATGAGACATATTAGCCTTCAGTACTTTTGAACTTCTCCCACTGGAACAAGCTTAAATCCATTTTATGCATTGGGTTAAATAAGAAATTTGTTGTCACTGTTTTGAACAATAAAAAATGGTTACAAGAAGCCATGTGAGTTCCTGGTGGAACTGTAAGCTCTTTGAAAGCAGTTCTCACATATTTTCCAGCAAAGTTGGACTGCCTTGTTCCAGATTCTAGCACTACCCTGGGGGATAAGACGTACAGCGCTTGCATCGAGTTCTGCACAGATCCAAGGGAAAACAGACTTGCTCATCCTGGCTGCAAATTTTTGAGAGGTTGAGCTGCTGCTCTGTGCTGTGCATGGGTCAACAGAATCACACAGATTTGCCAAGAGACAGAAGAATACTCTATGGTTTTTAGGGCTGGGATAAGATGCTTTGCTGAACTAGTTCAGGAGGTGCCACTATTCTCCAGTACCTGGTTCTCCATGAAGGTAGGATGAGCAGGTTGGTGCAACAAAACATTCAGCCCAAAGTTCTTAAAGTGCTGTGTTTGCTGAGTAACTTTGTGATACAGTGGCATAATACTTCCAGAGATCTTAATCTAACTATTTTTAAACCATGTGGTTTGAACCACAAGCTGTATGAAGCTGGCATGAAGCTGGCACCAAAGGAACTTAACAGCAAGCTTCCCTGTAGTTATAAATACCTATAAAATAATCTGTAAACTTTTAAATTGAGATTTGACAGAGGGCTTGAGCGTACGCCAATTTAAAGTACATAAAAATTCCCTCTGGTTTACATCTGTGAGGACGAGGGAGGATAAAAACAGTGTCAGCACAGGAACACACGTGAGGAAAGATCACTCTCTGGAAGTGCGTATTTACTAAATATTGTGAACTCATCATGTGTTCTGCAACTCAACAAATATTTGCTGAATCCTCTAATACAGAGGCCAAAGAAAGCTTTGGCAAATGTAAATCTGAATCAACTTAGATAGAGACTCAGATGATTTGAGAACTGATGGCAAAGTTATAAAACACTATAAAACCCATCAGATGTCAGTGGGCAAGTGATAATTTTTGCCAGCTGACCTCTTCACCAGCTTCTCACACCTGGGAATTGTTTTAACCTTTTACATTTTCACCTGTTCCTATGTACATTTATATATTTTGGAACCTGTGGAGTAGTCTTTTTCTTTAATCCTGGGAAACCAAGCCTGCAGATATCACACGTGGAAGCTCCAGGATGTTGAGGGCTCCTGTGCTTTGACAGGTTGTGGCACCTGCCCAGTTAGTGAGAACTGATTACAAGCAGAAACCGAGGTGGGCTCTTACACATAAACAGTGAAGAGCAAGGCAGCAGCAAGGTCCCTTCAGCACCACCAAATCCTCCCAAGGCACTCCCAGCACGAATCCCTCCTTCCCACAAGTGGCATTTCCATCACCTCCACTCCTGCACCCTGTGTGGTGCCACTCGCTATCAACACCTTCCCATGCACTTACAAGGAGTGGGTGAGTGGAGTAACAGGGTTCTTCCCCACAGTTTAGACCAGGAAGTAGCTGGCAATTTAGCACAGAGGAGTAACTCAACAGTTTATTTAAAAGGAACACATTGGAGCTGAGGTAAATAAATTTTTCTGTATTTTCAGTTTTGTAACAGATAATACAAAATGACCTCAACATTTAAAAATGCAAAAATAGTGCAAAATTACTTCTGTGATAATACAAGACAAACATTGGCAGCATTTTAAAAGGAACAATAGAAAATAGATCAGGCAAAGCCCTAGTTTATATAGCATGGCAGAAATGCAACTAATCTACAGGCTTTTCCCTGTAGGACAGGAGAAAGATCAGTTACTTACAGTCAAACCTATGAAAGGTAACTAAACCACAGCATTTGAAAAGTAGTCTTGCATACCAGCTTCCAGACAAAAGGTGAATATAATTTGATTTCTTGCTGAGCATATTGCACTAACTTATTTTATTATTTGTCTTGACTTGGTTTGTGGGGTTTTTTCTATATTATGTATGTGAAAATGACATGTTGCTGAAGAGCTCACTTCCTTTTAAACACTGGCACCAGAAAATTAGAGCTATGTTGACAGTCACCATTCAAGTAAAAAACAAAACAAAACAAAAACTGTCACAGTAGTAGGACAAAATCCAGCTTGGAAAAATGAAGTGAAGAGAAATACAACTATTGCAACATAAACCTAAAAAAAAATAAGTTTCATAAAGGGCATAAAGTTCCATTGTATCAAGCCCTTTAGAAAAAAAGATTTGCAAATTCATGTCCAAAACGAGTGTTAAATTACAGTTCTGTAAGATTTGAGTTTAGGAGCTAGTGTGACATTAGATTCTTATTTTCCAGGTAACATAATAATATTCATTTCACAGCAGTGATTATGAGGCAACAATCTTGTATATGTGTATATAAGGCTGACGTAGGTCACTGAAGTCACACTTTCAGCAATAAAGTTCTCAAAGGGCAACTACAGGTTTTCTATGGACTCCTGAAGAATGGGGTTGTCAATTAAACTTTAAAAACATCTTTTACAGAGCAGTTTCATATCTGAAAAGTCATCAAGAAATCCAACAAAAAACAATGAAGCTTGAGTCAAATCCAACCTTTAAATTATTCCTGTAGGAATAAAATTGTTTATTTTTCAATCATTTGACTTGACAAGGAAAACTTATTTGGGAATGTTTTACTGATGAATCAAACTGGCCCAGACACTGTAACAAAGAATTAAATATTTTATCTTTAAAAACCCAACTAGAAACAACAATATAATTTGGAAGAATGATTAACTGTGTAAGCAAGTAGCAGGACATACAAAATGTGATTAAAAACTAAACAATTTAGTCAAATTTTCAGATGCATTAGAGGCTTATTAACCTGAACTGTCTGAAGAAGTTGATGATACATGGATTCACTTGACTGTATTTAACCGTCACATTTTCTTCCAGAAACAGCTACCAACGATGAACAGTAAAATACACAAAGTTCAGAGATTCTCAAGTATGTTACTGACCTCTTGGGAACCTGAATGGAGGAAAACACAGAAAAAGTTTACATCATAGAAGAAAACAAAAGACAAATGAGAACCCTATGGCCAATATGAAGGAAAAAAATATTGCTGTATTCCCACATCTGTATTTGCATTCTGTTTACAAAGTTTGGGTTCAGGGCACTCAAATTAAATGTCTGCATTTTTATACAGAACAAGAAAGAATTCTCTCCATCATAAATACGAGGTATTATGTACATATATGTACAAAGGATATTTATCCTTTCTCTTAGATCTTGGCTTTTTAACTTTAAAACCCTCAGAATATCACAGTCAGTTGTGGTGTTGGGAGAAGGAACTTCTGTTGCAGAAGTCTTTTCACACCTTCTCAACCTTTGGCTGAGGTCAGGCAGCAAAACCATGTTCTCAACTCTACAAGAAAGTAAGTGATGGAATCTTAAGATACCATTCTTTAGCAATTATAGATGGTCAATCATGCAATAAATTAAGCCCTAGCCTGAATCAATCCCATAGAAATGGAAAATGGACAGGATAACAGAAAAATATTACAATAGCAACTCTTTTTAGGTACTGAGGTACCAACAACCTACTGTATACTGATGTACACAGTCCAAAGGCTATTTCTGCTACTAGATTTGATTAGGAGATTTTCCCCCATCATAAAAGAAATTGCTTTCTCATTGAAAGATTGAACATTTTCACAATCTTTTTTTTAAATGAAAACTACATAGAAAAGATATTATTTTAGCTACTATTTCACATGAAGAAAACATTTGAAAGATAGCTTTGTGGAAATTTCTGGAGAATAGCCTTCAAATTACAAGATAAATTCCTAAATGTTGCTTTGAGGGATGCACCTTTTAGAAGAAACAGTCCAATAGATCTCAGCCCAAAGCTGCTGAAAACTTTTTATATCATTCCAATTGTGTGGACCTCCTACCTTACTATTATATTCACACAACATCCTAACAATAATAGCAGCAAATTCTTTCAGGTGAAATCCTGTTATTGTTGTTGTCTGTGATGAATTTCTATCTTCCCATTTGCTAAATGAAATTTGGCATCTGAAATCAAAGGTCAGCAGTATCTCACTCACTGCAACACAGAAGCAGAACAACAGAGTTCTGCAGATCAGTGGAAAAAGCTTGGAAGCCTCAGAGTTGACATTTTTAATATGTCTGTTTTTCCACCGATTGCAATGCTGCAAATGCTTCTTTAGAAACATCTTTCTGTAGCAGTAGGTGCTGTGCTTTGGAAGCTCTGCTCTTCTGATTTGTCTTAGAAAACAAATTTCCCTTTCACAGTTGTTTGTGACCTTGAAAATGATAGGGTGACTTTTATTAATAAAGAACTAAGCATGGAGGCTGTTAGTATTAGAATCAAATGTTCAGCTCCTTAAAATGTTAAATACTTCTCTCACATTGCTTTACTAACACACTCTAACAAAAACAAAGAAAAAAATCTAGGATTATGCTGTGATTTCCTGGACAAGTCAAGAGGCTGTGCAACTTGGCACATGAGTCATAAAAACTAACACTTTTTGCAAAATAATTGTAAAAAATGGGGTTTTTTTTTTGGTCATGAATTATAGAACAAAGTCCTGCCTGCTGACTACATCACTGAATTCCAGTGTAAGGACTTCTCACACATAAATCTTGCTACACAGTAAATTGGAAATCACAAGTAATTCCCAAGTGTTCAAATGAAAACATGTACTCTGAATGCATGTGTAGCAATACATAATGCAGGAATTTAGAGCCCAGCTTTTCAGAATCAAAACTGTAGGCAAGAGTCCAACAGCAGAAGTTGTTTCAGCTCTAGTTTTCTTTTTAAATCATCAACACCAATGAAGACCCCTTACCAGTGGGATTCTTGGAAATCATATTTTAAACACTGTTTTCTCTCAGGGCTTTAAGCATTATCTACCATTATCAACTTGACGCTGTGGCATTTAACTCAGAAATAAGAAAAAATAAATCAGAGTATCAGGGTAAAAAAAAAAAGTAAAGTTCTGACCATTCACAGACACCCTACTTCTGCTCATCAATCCTCAGTGAAAGCCACAGACTTTGGACCTGTGGATATCTGTGCTGATCACTAGAAGAGATCATCTCTGAAGAAGGACCATGCCTGAACTGCCTGGCTTGAAGCAGGAGAGATTAAATGCTAAACCCAGGGATGGAATATGCTGAATATCAGTGTGAAGGTCAGAGATGAAAAGCTTCCATCCATACCAGAGATTTTCTTTAGGAAAAGCAGACAACTGATATATTTGTTCACTGGAGAAAATACATTCCAATAAGGAAATTAAGGACATTAAGTGCATCTCTGAGACAAAATGCACGTTTGTCTACCTCTTGTCACTTTCATTGAAGTTAAAAGCCAGGTTAAAAGATGCACAGTTTATATTTTGCATCTTTATTGCTCTGTCTTTCTATTTGCTTTGTGTAATATAGATTTTTTTTGTGCTGTTCTGTCTGTGTGACCATGTTGCTTCCATCAGTATTTTAACCTGAATAAATATACTTCCATTTATCTCTGAAACAGTTAACTGTATAGGCTGCTCTTTCCTGTACCTTTTACTACTGATAACTTGTGATAGGCATTCAGTCCTTAAACCTGGTGAGCTCCTTATATATGTCCTAATGCTGTATTCTTGATATTCAAAGGAACGTTCAAAGGACAAGCTTGTTTTATCCTGCAAGACTATTACTGACAACCACGCACAATGTGGGTTGAAGTATCTTGTCACAAAACTAAATTTATTCCGTTTTAATGACAGACAATTTTGTCCTGTGATTAGATCTCGGCAACACAAGAGCATTTAGCCACATTTCTTGTAGTGATATCAAATAATATACACAGCTCCACTTGAATGGTTTTTGGTTTTAACTTCAGCTCAGATTCAAGGGAAACTTTGAAGCCCAAAAATCAGGTTTATTTTAGACAGAGAGAAAAATGAGCCACTCAAAGTACAAATTTATGTCAAACTCTAATTTCTAGTAAGTACAAAATGCCTTTTTTTTAACATTGTTTGTTTCACAAAAAAAGTACAATTGCTTTATTTGCAATTTAGTCACCTCAGTTACCTCATCAGTTTGCTCTAGAAGCCATTTCTATACTAAAGTGATTCTTTTTTAGACAGCTGATATCATCGTGATCCAAAAGCATGGGGACTATTACAGACATATGATATTATTTTAATAAAAGAAAATATTTTAAATTTCTAATAAACGTACCCAGCGTTTCCTTTCAATGCTCCAGAACACCTTAAGTAGAAGTTTTACTTCTTTTGGCTCTCTTTAACTTTGAATAACCTTCTTCTTTCTGCTTACAAAAACAAGACAAACAGAAAAGGGCAAAAGCCAATAAAGCAAATGAAGCAGCAATACTAAGCTAAAAGTTCAACTAAAAAAACTGTTTCTGAGTGAAATGCTTAGTTGAGTAAGAAGTAATTAATAAAAGTTTCTGTTTTCCAATATAAATAATCTGAAGTATGTTTATAAGTACAATGGCTAAATAATTAGGACCACAGCTACTTTGAAAATACCCTTTACATGCTGGTAACCATGACTTTCAAAACCAGCTATCAGTAATGACAAAGGCTGATTCTTCAGAGATGTGTTTACCAGTGTCCCCAATTGGCACCATCATATTTTAATCTGGGGACAGGAGGAATCAGCCTAATGAGCATCAGAGAGTCCATCCCGAAGCCAATTAACAGATAAGTCTCTTTCCTATTCCTGACACACCAATGAAACTTCCTGAGAACTGTGCATCCCCCTCTCTTGAGTCCAGCAGTGGCAGCACTGTGGCGCCAGTGAGAACTTGCTGTGTTCCTGACACTTCCCAAAAGTAGCTTGCAGGGCTCAGGCAGTACCTGTGCTACTCTCAGCCTGCCAGGGGAGTGAGGAGTGCATGGGGCACTTGTGACTCCTGACTAGGACAGGGCAGTGCCCCTTCCCCATTCCAACAGTGCTGCCAGAGCAGCTACAAGCTTCCCATGCTCACAAGCCCTAGTGTGTCTGAGTCATTCCCAGCAGCAGGCAAAGGACTCTATTTCATATTGTAGTGGAAGTCTCCCCTCTACACCCAGACCCCGTGTTGTTATTTCTATAAACAGCTATTTTTAGTTGCAGTTTTTCTTCTCTTTGTGAGAGTGACTCTACTGCTGCAGCACTGCAGTGCTGGCCCTGTGAGCACTGCCTCGGTTGTGGCCCTGTGGAAGGGCCTTTCCCAGCTGCACTTGGATGGGGCCAGCTCAGAGCAGCTGGGCTGGCGCTTCCCACACAGACTCCTCTTTTCCCTGCAGCAGCTCCAGCTCTGGGGTGTGTGTTCCTGCAGCAGGCCCCTGGGGTTGCTGCACTGGCCTTTTCTGATCTGCACAGACTGTGTTCCTTTAATTACAGTTAAATCATCCAGAATTGCCTTGTACTTGGCTTTAAAAGCATAACAAAACAAAAAGTCGTTTCTGCAGAATATTGCTAAATTCAGGTCCTTGAGATGAAAATCTCACAGAGCCCACTCTCAGAGCCACTGAGAATGCCCAGAACTTTTGTGCAGAATTAGAAAATCTGCTTCAGAAACAGTAACATCATTAAACATTTCAGCAGCATCTTTTGCTGCAAACATTTAACATGCACTCTTCAAGGGACAGCATCATACCTGATGGTTACTGTTACTTTTATCCTGCTTAAGGTTAATTTCATCCAGACAGGTCAGTAAGATTTCTTAGCCTGCCCATTTTAATTTGAACATACTAAAAGTTTTTAAATACCTTTTTTGTCCCTTAATTCACATCTTTCTGGAAAGGATTAAGGAGTGTATGTGTGTGTGTGGGTTTACCTGTCTTCTTCTGGCACAACTTTTCTTTACAGATCCTTCCATGTTGCTCTCCTTGACTGGCCAAGTTGGTTTTGAGGTCAGGGTTTCACATGTCAGATACTTGTTCCCTGTAATCACCTAAAAGTACAGAAGTTTGTAACTTCATTAGAAAAACACCCCACGGCATTTTGAACAAGATCTCTAACTTTTAAAATTACCTGCTTTTTCAAAAGGTGCCCTCATCACACAAAGCTGATAACCCACCAACTTACATTGTGATAAGCCCAAAACATTTCATCCATGTACGCCATATATCGTCCTCATAAAAATTGCACTGAAATCAGCTCAACTATTTATTCAATTGAAATGGAGGGAGAAGCACAGAAAAATTAGGTGGTAAAGTACTTCTAGCTGTCACCTAATCATAACTTTTACTCAAAATAGAGCTAACTTCAAAGATAGATCACCTTGCTTTGGGTCCCATTCAGTCAAGTTCTGAGAATAATAGAAGGCTAACAAACCCAAAAGCCTCCCTCTGCAACTTGTTCTAGTAGCTGACAAGCTGTGCTCACACTGAGGATTTTTTCCTCATGTCCAGTGGGATTTTTTTCCTGTTGCAACTTGTGCTTTTCATGAAACTGTAATTAAACTTGTATTTACAAAACTTCCATGTTTGTCTAACAGCACAATGCCTTACACACAACTGCTGTCAGCACTACACAATTGATGAGGTTTGAGATTCCTTCCATGAGAAAGGAATTATTCCATTAATATGGTTTTATGTGGAGAGAGACTGAACATCAAAAAAATGTCACTGTGTTAACCTCACACAGACCTGGATAAACTGTCTAAAACAAAGGAAAACTAATACCCCATCATAAAAGTCTCAAATTAAAGAAGTGTTTATTTCACAAAAAAACCAGTAAATCATCTTCCCTTTCAGAAAAACAAAAGCAGCAGTGGCTGAAAACATTAAGTTATATGGTAGAATTTTAGAAAACTATATTGAGAATGATGGTAGAACATGATGAAAGTCATGCCCTTTATTGCTTAACGTTGTTTTTGAATTTGTGAGAAGCAGTGAGAATGAGCCCTGCTCTTTACTCTACCTGTTCAAAGTCAGGTTTGGAAGGGTGACTGGTTGTCTCAGCAGCACAGTCCTTTGAGTGGCACACTGCTTTGTTTCCTTCACTTTTGGCCACGCACACTGTATCTTTGAAGACAGATTCATGAATATTTAACCCAGCTCCTTTATTTGATCTCTTTGTTTGTTGCAGTGACAAACTGGAATTTGTCATTTCACTGTCTAATTTACAAATCTGCAAATGCACTTCCGTTGACTGGTGTTGTTTCTCAAGAAATTGAGTAGTATTTTGACTTGTAAACTTTTTCCCCTTTCTTGCACTGGAAGTAGAAGATTCATGTGTATTCAGACATGGATTGGTATTTGATTTCTGAAGCACTGGCCCAGCATTCTTAAGAAAGAATGGAGAATTTGTCTTTTTGTGATTGACTTCACTTGGACTCCCACGTGAAGCTGAGCTTTCAGAAAAATCAGAGTCAGCCATTTGTCCACTAGACTGGGTTTTCCATAGGAATATGGGTGCACCATGTTTTGTGTGTGTCTTCGTGTTCTTCACCTGAAGCACACTGTTGTTAGTAGGAGTTTTGACTCGTATATTTTGAATGTGTTTGAAAACCTGAGTTATGCTGGATTTGTGCAGAGACAGCATAGAAGACGAAACACCCACACTTTTCATTGGTGAATGCCTTTCAGCACTTTCCTTTTTCTTCCTATCTGTTTGATTTGTGATCCTTCCATTCATTTGCATCAACTTTCCTTTGAAAATTGGTATAATTTTGCTGACTTTTGGGAGCGTGGATTCAAAGGCTGAGTTTACAGGTGTTCCTAAAGATTTTGCAGCAGGTAACTCTGGTACACCTGGTATTTGCTTATTGCTCATTGATTTCTCAGTGGCTCCAATGCTAACCCCTCCTGGACTCTCACTGCTGCTCGGAAAACTGTGTGCTCCTGGCTCTTTGATCAAACGCTCCATCCAGTGGCTGTTTTCCGTACTGCACCGTGAAGGAATTCCAGGCAAAGTCGGTTTTCTTGGAGGAGCCTCCGTTAGAGATACTACACAAACCATCTCACCGTCCAATTTCGTGTGCTTAGGTTTTATTTCCTGCAACACATCAAGAGCTGCTAAATTGAATAAACTGGATTTAACGATCTGATAGTGCCACCTAATGCATCCACTATATGGCATCAACCTAATACACATCACAGGATATAAGAATACAATTTTGTGGTTTGGATTAGAATTACTATATTTTAAAACAATATCTAGTTGTCACTATAAATTAAGGGGGTTTTTTTATCCTCCCCGAGTTCTTTGTTTACAATCTATGCTAGAATATCATATTTCTCAGAAAGAGAGACTTAAATTACAGTAATTATCTTGATTTAGCGCTTTCCAGCTGGATAATGTCTACCCCTTTTGAGGGGTTCTGCAGAGGGCTTGACTGACAGGGCTCCTCATCTCTTAAGACTTCTAAGAGCATCTGTATTCTGAGCAAAAGACAGTTTGGATGTCTATAAAAACTGCAGATGACACAGAGGACCCATTCTAGCTTTGATCACTGGAGAGACATAAACAGAAACTGCTTTCTGGAAGAGGATTATAGTATTTTAGAACCTCTGCATCTTCTGTCACTATTATTTGTTCAGAATTAATTACTTCATTTTTTCTTTAACACACTACTACCAAAGAAATTTGAGCCTTAGCCTTCATCACAACCTCAAATAATATAGGAGTTTTGATTACTTGCCTCCTTTATATCACCAGACATGGAGTAAACTTACAGCTTCAGTGTTTTAAAACGCTTATGTCCACACAGTCTTTTTTTATTGTTAAATAAATTGTAATATTACTACTACTGCTAGTAATAATAATAATAGAATCAAGAATCATGGTTTGGGTTGGAAGGGACCTGACAGATCATCTAGTTCCAGCCCCACTGCCATGGGCATAGACAACTTTGACCAGACCAGGTTGCTCAAAGACCAATCCAGCCTGGCCTCACACACTTCCAGAGATGGAGAATCCACATCTTTGGGCAACCTGTTCCAGTGCCTCACCATGCTCACTGCAAAAATTTCTTCCTAATATCTAATCTAAATCTACCCTCTTTCAGTTTAAAGCCATTCCCACTTATCCTGTCATTAAATGCTCTTGTAACAGCAACAATTGTAATAATGTTACTGTTATTATTGTTGTTATTACTGTCTTTTTTTTAATTATGGTAGAGATTTGAGACAGTTCTGGATATGTAAAAAAAAAAACCCTACAGAATTGCAAGTACTGATAGCAACTAATTAACACCAAGTCCATTTTCTAATGTATTTATAATGTTAGTAACAACTTTACAATGGCAAATACTGTAGCTTTTACTTATATGGTAATTAAAAGTTTTACAGGACTGATAGTTTGTTGTGAAAAGCATAGTTATATGCTCTTACTGTGCTCTGACTATGATCAACATGACTTCATACAATGAAAAATATGTGCCATTAATACATTTATAAAGAAAGCCTTACATGCACTGAAGCCCTGGAGAGCTCCTTTGTAGCATAAAGTGCTTTACTTGTCATCTTTACTGGAAATCCACACAGCTGTGAAAAATTGCTCTTCATGTCAGAAAGAAAAGAGTTCACTACTCCTTCTGCATCTGTTCTGGGGAAGTACTGCACTGGCTGACTTCGGATGCAACTTAAAGGGTACCTGAGTAAGTGTTCAGGGATACATAACAAGTTTCTTTACACTTCTATAATTATTAATCATCTTTGTTGAGAAGAAAACATGAGTTTGCCTAAATGTTTTTTAAAATTGTGAGAAAAGCACTTAATTTCTTATGGGCCTGAAGTTTATGAAGTTACAGGACTCTAGCACAATTATACCACACTAACCTATAACAGCAAAGATTACTCAATATAAGTAACCCTTAGTCTAGTGTTTCCTGGCAAAAAAAAAAGTCTCTTTAAAAGCAATCTTTGTTGGCCACATTTTTACACAATTTGACTTTCTTTTACACCCTGTCCTTTTACATCACATTTAAAGTGGCATTATCACATTTACAGAAGCTATGAAGCAAATTGCTCTATTTCACTTCCTATTATTCAATACTGGGACAGAGACTTGATTAAACATTTTGTTTCAATTTTTCTATTAAAACACCTCTCTCTACTGACTACTGTGAAATTATGAAAGAAGGAAGTGTGGCACACTCAAAAATGAAAAGCAGAGCTTTGCTAGAAGTGTAGGAGAGGAAATGTGACAAATATATTCTGAAAGGATACGTGAAGAACCTTTCCCCTATTGGTTTGAAGTAAACACTCAAGTATGTTTTTGTCTCTTCAAGATCCTCAGGAAGAATATATCCATACTTAGATAAACCAAATAAAGACAGGTATTACAAGGACATACTCAATAGGCAAACCAAAAAGGGAGGGGAAAATGAAAGCAGTGTGTGTGTTTCTTACCAGACTCTTCCAGTGCATCTGAAAATCCTTATATGAACGGAAAGGAGATTCTGGAGGAATTATGTGGCTGATGTTTATGATCTGACCCATTTTCATGCTGTGCACAGGTAAAGATGGGATGCTTAGAAAGGGTGCCATAAAATCCAGTTTAAAATATCCTGGCTTTTTTAGGGAAAAAATCTTATTTTTGGCATTCAAAGTATTTAGAGATTGTTTTTATATTTTGAGGACTAATACCTTTGGCTCATAAGTTTATGACATAACAATAGCAATATTCCTGAAGTATGGTAAAGAATAAAGTAAAAGTGACATTTCTCTTCTACACTCACTAGCAATGAATGCAGAACAAAAGCAAATATCATCATTACTTCTCTTTTATTTTATAATGAAAAATCTTAGGTAAAAATAGAGGTAGTTCATGGCAAAGGTGGAAATACTTTTTCTTTAAAATTGTATTTAAGAAAAACTGATGCTCTCACATACCACATAAGTAGCACAAAGATTAGTAAAACTGAAATAGTATTTAAATGTGTAATTTATTATTTGATTAATTTTTCTTATTTTTCCTAGCAATGAGACAATAAAAACAACAAATGCCTGACTTTAAAACAGACTGTAAAACAGAAGTGTTCTTATCACTAGCATCAAATTCACAATTTGTAGGGCAAACATTCTGAGAAATGTTTATTTCTGCTGAAATGTGAACAGATTCCTACCTTGGCAAAACATAGCACCAGTTACTTAATATGGAATGTTGCTGAATAACTGTGTTTTCATTGCTGTCAAACAGCTTTACGGTGTTTGCTGAAATATCAAAATCTCCCAGCTTAAAACAGAAAAGAAAATTTATTTGCAAACAATTCTACAGCAGTACAAATTTAAAAATTTCAAAAATAATTGTGTATCACGATACACTGAAGCTTGATGTATTATTATTTGTTCATCAGCTCTCACAGATTGATTATTTCAGAAGATTTTCCCATCATCAAATTGCACACTATCTTATGTTAGAGCCTACCCTTCCACAAGCCATATAAGTACAAGGTTTAAAGTTTATTGAAATGAGTGAGATTTAAACTTTATTCAAAATGGTTTAATAAGAGTATAGAAGGAATTTGTCAAATGAAACGAGAGCTGTCTCACTTCAGTGCATGTTTTTAAAAAGTTCAAATCAGGTATCTATGCTTGACATTCTAGTAACTGTGTGTGTCACTTTGCCTAAACATGTGCAAGTGTCCAAGGAACATAATTAATGGGACATTCAGCTTCATCCTCTGAGAAGTCAAAAAAATACCACACTTTTTCACAATGTCAGAATTTGACTGTAGGGAACAATCAAAGACAGAGATTTCAGAAACATTTTATGTTTCTGTTATCTATGAGGGTTTGCATTTATTCACTGAGAAGAAAATCTGGCCATTTTTTTTTTAGAAAAGTATTGAAAGGATCAAACTGGTAACAAAGACATATAATGACCTTTTCCATCATTGGTCTATATAATTTAGGAACTGGTTTCTTATAGATAGCTTTAATATTTATGCTGTCCCAAGCATGTCTCAGAAGAAATTATATTCTTCTATTTCAACAAAAAAAGAGCTTGGATCAGAAATATTTAAGAATATTTCTATAAGAAATATAGAAAAAAACGGCAAGCCTGACAAATACGCCCTGCACATAGGGATATACTCACCACAAGTGGCATGGCTGTCAAAAAGGATAACAAGTTTTCAACCTCAACCATGATTTCTTAAACAATGTATAAATTGAACTTATAAGCAGCATAGTCCTGGCTGCTCCATACTTTGGAACTGCATAGAAATTAAGTAGATTCCATAATAAGCATATAAAGGGACCTTGAACGTGGCGCAGAAACTCACCTGTAGTTGCTCTATTGTTACTCAAAACTGTGTACTAGAGTGTGACTGAAATCTCTCTAGAAAACACTGCTAGAAGGAAATCTAGAGTCACAAAGACACTTCACTGCTATATTTTGTTTGCTTTTTTGAAAACCCTCTCAGCCTCAAATCTCAGTTTCACAACTCTTGCTAGAATGCATCAACACAGATACAATATGGATGTTATGCTTTTGTAACCCGTGCAGATAGTCAATGAATATGGTTAATGTCTCAATGCAATCAGAAATAAGCACTTCTATCCCCATCATGCTAACTGGAAGTCACCTAACAGAAAAGAAGATTAAGATTAATAAAACAAACACAGTCATAGAAAATATAACTGGCTTATACCTCGGGGGGCGGCAGCCGAATTGAGCAAGGCTCCACGCTGATGCAAAGCTGTCTCTCTGACACATTGAGGTCTATAACTAAATTTAAAAAAAAAAAAAGCACAATGCCCTGTTTTGAATTACAGCTCATCTCTTAGGCTGAAAGCTAACCTAAATATTTATTTAAGGTAATTGTTAGTCAAAGTGCTGTGTTTGAAAATCAAAAGGTTAGACTTTCTCAGCACAGAAATTAAATTAAGTGCATTTTAACTGTGAAAAATAAAAATAATAATGAATTAGTGTCATACTGTAACTCAGAAAATCAAGTCTGGCTGTGCAACTGTGTGCTTGATCCTCATATCCTTGATAAACAAACACCCATTTACAAAGCAAATGTAGTTCATGTAACCATTTGCTGCACTGAGTCATTCAACACAGTATTTTCCATCCAGGAGCTGTCAATAGGAAAGATTAAATGGGCAAGGCAAGCATTTATGGACACACCTCCAGAACTTTCACTCAGCTCTGAGTTCTTCAACACATATCTCTGCTACAAACTTAGGCTCCAATATTGTCAAATGTAATCTTTAACTTTTATATTGGAATAAAAGTTAATTTAATTTTTGCAATAGCTAACCAGCATGCTTTGTGACTTCATTTTCGTGAGCAGCAAACAGTACATACTGGACAGTCACCATTCCCCATTTTCCTATCTATTATTATGGAACTTTCATACCACTTGCAAGACTCATAATTTAAGGCAAGTGCATTTAACTGCAATAATTATAACTTTGAAATGACAAATGTCAGTCTATGGCTGTAGATTAATAGTATGAAAATTATCTTTGTGAGTGATTTTTCAAAGGTTCAGTTGAGCTGACAGCTATTACAGACAGAACATTACCTACCACCAAGTGTGTTTTGACAGAAGTTATTTCAGAATGAAAACCAAAAAACCTGTGCTGGTAATACCAGTAGGAAAGTGCTTAACTTTACCTTGCTCTCTCAACTTTACTATTAACAGAATATTGTACTTACCAACAGCATTTTGCCTTCCTGAACAAGACAAAAAATCTTTCCCTTAATAAACAGAATAGACAGACATTATTTTCTAAACCACATTTCTAAAGTCTTTATTTGAAAAAAAAGAAAAGGAGAAATCACACAGCTTTATTTGTGTCTATCACAAATGCTGAAAGTGTGTTCCTTTTAAGGAGATAAAATCCCCTATTATCAATTAACTTTTCACTGATTCATTAACATCTATAGGAAAGAGAGATAGGTAAAGCTATATTAGTGGGCAGCAATCTGTACATCACTTTTTCCTCCTAACTCTGCTTCCAACAATATTTGGTTTCATGTGGTATGCTGCATTCAGTTGAAATAATTATTTGATCTATTACAAAGATAAGGAAGAAAATGAAAAGGTGAATGGAATGTCCATTCAGAACATTAACTTTTGTCATTGAACTTGGATAACAAAACAATAAAAGTGCAAATAAAGAAAAAAAAAGTAATAGGATAAAGGAATGAAACAATTTATTACAATGAATGAAATAATTATGGAATTTAAATGATGGAAAATAGGTACTACAATAAAGAACTGGAAACTAAATGCTTGATCCCTGACCCAAGTGAGTCAAATACCTTGCACCAAGAGATGACCAGCCTTGTTCCACCTGGGTGCAAGCCTGGCTGTAAGTGTGTAGGCGAGACAGGTTTGGAGAAGGGCTGGAGTAACTGTTTGCGGTGCTTCCAGCTAACAACAACAGTGACAAAAAGAAACATACATTTTTAATAATTTAACAGATTTTTTTAAAGGCCTCGGTCAAAACTTTAGCAAACATACTGCTGCTTCGTCTTGGAGCCAAATCCTAGTAAGTGCCACACATGTTTAGCTGTCATCTGCTTTGCTTCAAGAGGAAGGTAGCACAGTATTTGATGTAGGCATTTGGATTTCATGTGTCATTAATGTGAGGTGCACAACAGTTCCTAGAATGCTTTCACAGGGCGGATAATAGACCTGGGGAAAAGATTAACTGAACCCTCTGGAGTACTTTACTAGATATGCAACTCCCTCCAGGCAATAGGCACAACATCCAAAGCTGACATTACTTCTGCTGTCAGAGTCACCACCAGGACATTTTCTGGCAATCACAGCAGATAAATGCAGCTTTGCTCACCAAGAGCTCTGCTTCCCTGCCTGTCCTGAAGAGCTTTCTCTTGACCATCAGCATTAGACAAGGAACTAACTACAGCAGGCTAAAAGGAGTTAAGTAATACACCTCCAGAGAGATGTTTCTAAAGAATCATGTAGGAACTGCTTGGTGTTGGGAAACCTAACAATGACAGATCACCCACACATATCAACATTAACAGTTCTGTAAGGTAAGCATATTTGAACAGCGTATGTCTAACTAATCTGCTTATGCATTTGCACTTCTTGGAACAAATGAAGATACACCCAGCTGGCTGTACAAATGAATTATGAGAGCCACTGGCTTTGGTTACAATCAGCCTTCTGACTCACCAATTTTAGTGCATCCACACGTACATTCATAAACCCCACAGAGGTTGCATACTAGAAGATTGTAAATCACATGCACAATGGCCTAAAAATATATCAGCTGTTAAGCTCAGGCGTTCCATTTCTTCTCTATGCTTTTGTTTTGTTTCCCTGAGACTGTCCTGTGAACACTGGGTAAACCCAAAGGTGAATGGGGAGACAGTTCAGCTGCTTGAGCATTCCCACTGAATGAAGGGCATGACACTAGCAGGAGAGCTGCAGGTTTGTGGCCCAAACGTTGTCTTGAGGTCAGTCCCCAATGCCTCTGAGCAGGAGCAGGATGGCACTGCAGCAGAGAAATCTGGAGGTATTGCTCACAAACTTCTAACAGCTATTGAGTCTGACAAAATATATTTACCATGCCCCCATTCACAGGACACACTTTGTCTATGGGGCAGACTTAGTAACTCCCTTTAGTAGGGGGGTTATCTCTGCCAACAGTAATTGCAGATGAGTGTAACAGCCTAGAGAACTGTGTCATATTTCAGCACTTACAGTAGCTCCGTGTCTCTCTACATAGGCTTGACATATTCCTGATTCATAAAATGGTATCTAAAAGTAACAATAAAAAAAATAAATCAAGGGTTTGGTAGTAAGCATAAATTAAATTCTGGTACAAGAGTGACTTTGCCTTTGAAAATCATGCAAGGGAAGAGTTAAGCAAACACTTTATCCTGTGTTTTAAAGGAGAAAACTAAAACAAGCTCAGGCATTTGTCATAATGCAATCTCACTTCTAGCTAAGGATACAGTCACAAGCAAGACAAGTGAGCCAAAGACTGCCCAAAACAAAGCTGTAGAACTCTGCACCTTCTTCTCTCCATATGAATTGGGTAACAATCCACCAACTGAGTCCATTTCATCCCACAGATTGGTTCACCATCTGAAAAGGCCATTTCATCAAAAAAATAAAGGACTTAAGCTGTCCTACATCACTAATGAACAAATAAAGAAGTCTGTTTTAAATGAAATATTTTTACTTATCCTTGATCCTCAAACAAAACACTTGTAGAAACATGTATGTGTGACAAATACAATCGACCCCTAGCCATACTTTGGTCCTGACTGACCAAGAAGCAACAAGGCTCACATCCCTGGGATGAACTTGCCAGCTGGAAAGTCCCTGGCTCATCTACAAGGGAGTGAAGGTGTCTTGAAAAATATTTCAAAAGGTGTTTCCGAAACCCGAAAGTACAAGATAACCGAAGGACAGAAAGAGCTGTCAGCACTAAATCAAACACACATGTCTTGCCTATGCCATTGATTAGGAGCCAATTACTTCACCCTTTAAATATTAAAATCAGGACAGGCTCAATCTGAGCACTCCCTGAACGCCAGACTGTACGACAGCTGGCCTGCATGGCAGGTTTGAGCAGGACTCCTCTCAAGTTTAGAGATTCCATACTGGAAATTAGAGAACCTTCCTTACAAAAGGTCAAGAGACCTCTTACCTGTGATGTGCACTAAGTGACTGAAAGCATGCTGAATTCATGCTATGAAGAATTACTAATCCATGCAGCTACTCAGATACTATAAACACTGCAGGGATAATTCCACTAGGCATGAAGTGCTGACCAAGAGCGAGACAAAGATTGGGTACAGCCACACATAGGCTCCAAGAAGGAATTCTAAAAAGGGATCCCTCTGAACCTCATGTCTCCACACGAGGGCCCTCTTTACCCTTTGCACCTCCGGTCTCTCTCCGAGTCATTCTAACTCAGATTTCCTTTCCATGGTTCTTCCATGGGTAATTATTAAGATAAACCTTGGCATCAAACTTCCTGAACCTTGTCAGAACACTGTTAAAACCTTGCTAAATTCCACCAGACTCATCAAACTCTGTCAAATTATGATGTTACCTCAATAAAACATAGTGCTTCTTCTCTCTTTTGAGTGAGGTGCACTCTGCTCATCTGCAGAGCAGGCTGTAACTACAGATATTATTTACACAGTGATACTGACCGCCATCACCACCGAAATTTGATTCAGGGTCCCCATAACAGGTGCAGAAAGGATCTCTTGATACAGGAATAATAACTGTCTATGAAAAAGATGAGAAAGAAAATAAAAATGTTATTTTCTCTGCTTAAATTTCTTTTCCTTACCTTTTGCAAGCACAATACATTCCACTTTTAATCAGTTTCCATTGGTTCAGTATAATAAATTGGATTAGTCCAAGTTACTTGCTCTAGATGACCCACAGTGGTCTAAGACAAAGATTACAGGGCTTTGGCACACAAATGGAGCTCTCCAAAAGTGTTCCTTTTGGCAGAATTTTTCATTTCTCCCCTTTCTTTTAAAGGGAATAACATAATGCTTGGTGAATGCTAAGGCGTCTACATCTGCTTTCCAAATAGTCTTTTAACTTAGTCTCAACTACATGAAGCATCCCAGCTTTGCAAGTAAACACAGATTAATTTTAACCAGTTATTAATTTGAAGTATGTGTATCCTTTAGTTTTAGCTCGTGAAATTTAGAACATAATAGAAATTTTGTTTTTGTTCCCCAATAGCAAGCAAGTCCCTTGCCCAAGAAATAAAAAAAAGCTATTTTAAACAATTTTGTACTCCTTACCACTGATAAGGATTTTTCTGATTTTATTACAGCTAATTCTAGTACAGCTAATAAAATATTTGAATAACAACCACTAGCAGCTTTTGGAAACAACAGCCCCCAAAACTCTTTACCGGCAAGTCTTTATCTGTGTACTCCTTGTCTCAGTTTCTGGTGTCTGAGGACTCAGTGTTACTGTAGCAGCACAGAGTTTTTGCAGCTCAGGCAGACTGACAAAGAACAGAGGCTGGTGTCTGGTGCTATTCATGGTATGTTGTTGATTGCCCCCAAGCAACAGCTGGGTCTTAGAAAAAATAATAATTTTTGTAAGGCAGGTGTTTGTTTACAGAACTTTATATGTTATTAGGTAAATGAATAATCAATTCTCTTTTGATTAAGAATATAGAGAAAATATAATGTGGTCAGCTAAAACAGCTGAATATCCTTTTCGTATTTATAATGCATTATACTTGAAAAAAAAAATTATTTGCAAGAGCCAAAATATTCAAAGTAAAGACAAGGACAAAAGAATACAGAGTATATGTATGATGATTGCCATATTAACTGAGCACATGTAATGGAACTCTGTCATTTTTGGAACTTCCTAAAAACCAACGAAAAGAACCCAAAGAAGTAGAATTTCAGACTAAGACTCTGATCCTTTGATGCAGTACTAACAAATTACATGTGAATGGGAATAATATGATTTCATATTACCCATCTTGTTGAATGCCTGTGGTGTGCTCCTTTGCCCTGCGGCACAGGCCAGGGTCAGTGTAATGAGGTAGAATATAATGAGGTAGAATATTCATGACAAAAAAAAATCTAATATTTCATTACTTGAACATTTCATTACTTGAACATTTCATTACTTTTAACTGTATCACCTTTTTCAATCAAAGTATTTCAAAAAAAGAAGGTAGACAGAAAGCTGGGAACGAACACTCCACACCAGAAAAAGCTGGTTTTTATATTAAAAGCTGTTTTTTATAGTATATTTATATTTCTCCCTTCTCCAAACTTAAAAACAATCTTAGGAAATGGTCTCACCAACACAGTGAGGACAGCAATAAATATTTTGATCCCATATTTTATGAACTCACCAGGTATTCACCTGAAAAAGCAATTTTGTCAATTCTGATAAAACAATTATGAACTGAAAGCATATTTTGAGGAACAATGTCAAAGATAACTTTGGTGTTCTGATTTTCCTTTGCTTTCTTTACAGTGTAACACTTTAAACAGATTAACCTCCATCATATCCAAGAAAAATCACATGGTAAGTGTTTTATAACTGTCATTTAAAAGAAAATAATGCTTTCTTATTTCTTACCCTTACAGGAAAACACATTTCAATGTTTTTCAGCAGTCACAAAAAGCAGGGTTTTTTTAAATGCCAGCCAAGACTATCACTTCATCAGAGAATTCCAAAAGGTACAGCTCAAGGGAAAGTTCAATTAAAAAAAAAAAAAAGGGGAGAAAAAAATATTGTCTTTTTGCAACCATGGAAAAGAAAGCCTGAGTCCGAGGCTTTCATAATGTTTATTGGGGGGTTTTGTGGCAGAGATGTTGTAAAACACATGCTGCAATGCTCCAGTGCCCTGCTTGCTGCTTGAGGATGACTCCCCTGTGGGAACAATTTGCTGTATTACGCCTAAGTTAAATCTTCTCAGACATCTTAAAAGCTAATGGGACAGAGTGCTTGCAAAAGACTTCTCCCTTCAGGGGAGAGGATAAAGAGAAACGCAGCACAGAGCTGCCAGTTAAGAAAGAGCGACTGGATATAAATCACGGGAAATGAACACAACCGCCCTCTGTTCGAGGGGAATTTACGTGTGTGGGAGAAATGGGACCTTTACGTGCCAATAATCACAGCGCGTGAACTTGAAAGGAACATCAGTCAGGGAATGGCCATCCCTGTCTGTTCTGCCTGAACAGGCAACGAAATCCCAGAGCTCGGCAGCACTGTTTGCAATTTTCAGTAACTACCTGGAGCCGCAATGAAGAGCTTCTTTATCAAAGCTGGGAACAACACCAATCTGAGGGAGAGCAGCTACGCTTACTGTCAGGCTGACTGAAAAGTTGAGGCAGGATCTGAGGATGGGTGGTGACATTCCATGAAGTACGAAGCTGTCCTGCACTCAGGCTCAGAGTGCAGAAGTTAAGCTCTGAGGAAGGGTGACAGGTCACACTGGGTAAATTTTAAGCTACAAAAAATCCCCCCACAAATCCAGCCTATAATCACGCCTGAGTGTGTCCACGGGGCTATTGCTGCTGAGGCACCCAAGCTGCCATGGATGTGGGGATGTGGGGCCTGAAATACAGACAAAGCCATCGGACACATCTGAGACCGGAGCAAAGGAAACATATTTTACCTCAGCCTAAACTGCAGGGAAACAGGATGCTGGATTGGTGACAGAGCCTCCCGAGAGAAGGGGAAGGCACTGCTCCCTGTGCTCTCCGCCCACCTGGCAGCAAAGCAGGGCAGTGCCACAGGGAAGCCTCGCTCCAAGTCCCGCGGGGGAGCCCTCCTAAGGCAGGGCGAGGGACTCGTGCGGCAGCCGGGAGGTTTTGAGGAGCTGGGAGGAAGAGCCTGTGGCAGGGGCGCTCCCGCCGGGATCGCCTCACGGGCTGCGCGGGAAAAGCGGCGCTTCCCGCCTTCGTGCACTGCCGCCTGCCGGGATCAGCGAGGATGTGAGACTTCCCTGTGTGTGTGGCAGCCCCTGCCTGCTGGGACACCGGCAGGAGAGGGCAGGGGGTGCTCGGGCGGTCACAGCGCCGGCCAGAGCCCCGGCAGAGCCCCGGTGTGTCCGGGTGTAACTCAGCCGCACCCGGCCCTACGTGCGCCCTACGGGGCTTTAGCCGTGCACAGGCAGCGCTTGGCCGAGCCGGGGCGCCAGCCGGCTTTACCACAGCGGCACCAGGATAATTCACCTTAGATGTTAGGGGAAAAAATCTTTACTGTGAGGGTGCTGAGGCACTGGAACAGGCTGCGCGGGGAGCCTGAATCGCATAATCACAGACTGTTAGGGTTGGAAGGGACCTCTGGAGATGACCTAGCCCAACCCCCCTGCAGGCTTCACAGGAACACGTCCAGGTCGGGGCAGCCCCGACCGGCCCATCTGTGCCACTCTCAATGTGAACGTCTTCACGTTAAGGTGAAACTTCTTGTTTTTTAGTTTATGGCCATTGTTCCTCGACCTGTCTCACTGAAAAGAGTCTGACAGCTCCCTGTGTCTCTTCTCATAAGAAGAGCTGTAGACTCCTAAACATCTTTGTGGCCCTGTGCTGTACACTCTCCAGCTGTTCCTTATCTTTCTTGTACTGGAAGTGTTCAAGGCCAGGCTGGATCGGACTTTGAACAATCTTGTCGAGTGGTCCCCATATCAGGGAATAGGAACTAGATGACCGAAAAGGTCCCTTCCAACCTAAACCATTCCAATGCGGTTCTACATCGCAAGTCGGCGATTAGCTCGTCGCAGCGCACACCGGCAGCCCCCAGCTCGCCGCTGCCAAAGTGGGGAACGCTGAGGTGACCATGCCGGGAAGCGGACAGGAGAGAAGCTGCGACTGCAGTGCCCGGCACCGACAGAGGCCCGAGCGCGACCAGCGGGGCTGTCCCGGCACCATCCCCGCCCCGCCCCGCCCCGCCCGCCGCCAGCCGGTCACGTGGGACGGCGGGGAGGCGGGAGAGGGCGGGGCACCACGGCAAAGTCCCGCCCCCGGGCGTCACGGCAGCCTCCAGGCTGCCTGTCTGCTTTGAGTGGCATTGCCCTCGACCAATGAGAGGCCGGCGAGGCGGGAGGGGCGGGGCGCTAGCGGCTGGTGATAGGGCCTGCGGCGGGGCCCTGGCGGTGTGCGCGGTGCCGGCCTGTGGTGCGTGCGGTGCGGGACGGAACGGGAGATGGTGGGCTCCAGCGAGACCGGGAAGGAGTCGTGGCGGGGCCGCTACTACCGGCTGGAGGAGGTGCAGAAACACAACAACAGCCAGAGCACTTGGATCATCATCCACAACCGCATCTACGATGTCACCAAGTTCCTGGACGAGGTGGGTGCCCGCGCTGCCGGGACGCTGAGGGCACCGGAGCCCCGCGGGGCCGGATCGCTGGCGGCTCCCCGGCTCCCGTCCGCCTGCCCCGGCCCGCGGGAGCCGCCCTCGGGGCCGCGATAGCGCCGTGCAGGAGGAGCCGCGGGGCGGGCCCGGGCTCGGGGCGCCTCTCGGGCCGGGGAAACCCGCGAGTGCCGTGCCCCGGCTGCGCTGCCGTGTCATCCGCTGGGCGCCCGCCGGAAACTTTCGGGTTTGAATTTCTAGGAAATGAGCGCAAGGAGAAAAAACTGGAGTCAGGATTGAGGGCTGAGTTAGGCGGGCTGGCTGTGTGAATCTTGGGTTCCAAGAGTGGGGCTGAATCCATCTGCTTCTTGCTTTGGTGTGCCGGCTGGAAACAGAATTAAAGGTGAAGACGCAGCTGGGACCCAGAGCCATATTATCGTGTGAACTAAAAGGTCAGCAACTCCTCTCTTCACGCTAGTGTAGTGTGTGTTGTATTATGGAACAGGAAAGAAACTTCTCAAAGTGGAAGGAAAGTACCGCTACATGCAGAATATCACAGATCTGGAGGTTACTCTAATAGTACAGAATCACAAAGTATTTTGGTTTGGAAGAGGCATTACTGCTCATCTCATTCCAGCTCCCGGCCAAGGGCAGTAACACCTTCCACTAGACCAGGTTACTCCCACCCCTGGTCCTTGAACAGGTCCGGGGATGGGGCATTCCCCACTTCTCTGTGCAACCTGTGCCAGTGCCTCCCTCCTGTCCCTGTAAAAAAGTTCTTCCTTATATCCAGTCCTCGTTAAAGCCTCTTGGTCACAGTAGCTTTTGCTCCTGTCTGCCGAACTCATACATCCTGGGTAGCCTTAAGCCCTGGGAGGTCTTTTATTGCAGGGCATGGCACATGTGGCTTTATACACCGGCAGTGAGGTTCAGAAAATTAGGGTGGCTCTCACTGCTGCCCTAATCCTCTCGGTGTGGGGATGCAGTCTGCAAAGTTGCACCAGTTCCAGCTCTAGTATAGAGCACTAGAGGCAAGTTCAATTCCTTTGGCTGTGTTTTGTTGGGCTTTTTTCTTCCCACTTAGTGGTTGATGTTTTTGATCTCTGGCAGATAGCAGTTGGTGTAATCATTGATAGTCATGGTTAATAAAGAAGCATTTTACTTATTGGACTAAAACATTTTTCAGTGGCAATACAGAAATAAAAAAAATACTTTTTTTTTTCTTCCAGTAATTGAATGGTACTGGGATTTAGGCATTTTGAGTTTTCTCCCTTGCTCTGTGTTCTCAGTTAGCAAAGGTAGAATCACAGGTTCAATTTAGTTGGAAAAGACCTCTGAGATCTCGTCCAGTCTTTGACCACACACCACTGTGTCAATTAGACCATGGTAACAAGTGCCACATCTAGTCTTTCCCTAAAACTGTCAGGGACAGTGACTGCCACCTCTTTTGGCAGCCTATTCCAATGTCTAATCACCCTTTCTGTGAAGAAATTCTTCCTAAAAGCAACCAATTAAAAAGGGTATGCTAGACTCACATTAATTTCTTAAAGAATACAGTTTAGATGGGTAGAGATGTGATGGATTTTAAGCATCAGTAGTTCTGTAGCCCCATCTTGGTTATTGTGCTTGTAAACACTTCCAGTTCAAAGGAGAAAGAGCATTTTGTAAAGGAGGGTTGATAAGCGATTTTTCAAAGGCAGTGTTGACACAGGTAGTATTTCATTCTTAAGCTGTGTGTCAATGCAAATTGTTTGGCTTTTCAGCAAGGCAGATTATGGAACTGATCTGCTGACTCTTCCTTCATTATTTCTCATCTAGCTCTGCCCCTGCTCATCTTCATCCATTAGTTATGGACATTGCTGCATGGTTATACAGTCAGGGCCAATTTAATTATAGAAGCTCTGGAGGAGAATGCAGCTTTTTGTGCAGTCTGCAAAACTGAATTAGCTTTTGGGAACTTGATCAGTTTTGATTGATACAAAATTGTATTGTTTGTACATATTGTCCAGATTGAGGAGGTGAAAACAAAAAGACCCACACCTTAGAAAAACCCTAAACCTTACCCCGCCCAAGAAAAAAAAACATTGAACAAAAAAAATCCAGGATCCAATGAGCTTTTAAGTAGTTGCACAGCCTCTTCCTTCAGTACATGTGGTGAAATTGGTAAATATTACAAGGTATCACCTTGTGTAAATTTCTCCAAGAAAGCCTCATTTTTATCCTTCAGGCCAACATTGATAATTTGGTAGCATATCAAAAGAATTCAGTTTGTGAATATTTAAATAGTTGGGTTTTGGACGATGTAGGGGATGTCTTGAGACACTCTGATAAGCACAAGTCAGATTTCAACCTCAGATTGAACAACTTTCAATAGAACATGGCTGGTTTTGAGCTGAAATTTCCAAGACCTTCTCAGATAATCAATGAGATTGTAGGAAATAGTTACCTGAAATATTTTAACTGAAGCTGCAGTCCTAGGGAGAGTTCTTTGACATTTTACTATTCATTGTGTTGGTGATTTTTGTTATGGAACTCTTTGATTAAGGTACTTCATAGGGCATTTTTAACCTTTTTTTTAATGTTTTTGGTATTTAGTTAAATTATCAAGTGTTATGCTAATTCTTTTGATACTGTCAGAGACCCTGAGGATGTGACAGCTGAGGAGAAGTGGAAGCTAGCCTCTTGCTAGTTCATTCCAGAATCCAGTAAACCCGACTCAAAGTGGGGATTATGTTAGCTCTTTCAATAGCATTACTGGTTAAACTCAGGTGTATTTCTTGCAGTTCCCTTTGGAAGTAGAAAAGCTTAACATATTTTAAGACTTTAGTGTGGGCCACTGAAATTTGAGCCCAATAGTATTAAAAAGGGTGAATTGCTAAAGTGTCACCTCACTCATGCTCTTCCCAAGCAGTACATAAGTATCAGTTTACTGGGGAATGAAGAGCTGGGAAAGCAGCTAAGCTCACCTGTCCTGTTTCTTAAAATAAGGCATCTTTTCAGCTACTGCATTAACCTGTGGAAGTATTTTCTTATTAATGATGAAGTTGAAAACTTTACTGTGCTTCAGTCTTTAAGTCACCTTGGATGCTCTTGTGCCTAATAAGTGAACGTGTGGTGCTGTTTTTCACTCTATTACAGTAATTAAAGGGTGTGCTCCCTCTGTCCAGCTGTTGTGTCTTCATGGAGCTTGTCCATGTTTAGAGGAACTTGTTTGGCTTTGGGGAACCATCAGTCTCTGGGAACACTCGATTGAAAGTAGATAGGAAATGGGCTGGAGGTGGTGACATGTGTGTGTCACGTGGAGTGGAGGCATTGCATGGTGTGACCCATAGTGCTTGATTTCCTTAAGGACAAGGTTAAAGATCATATGAAATACAGAAAAAGTGCTGAATGAGGAAACAATTGTGTGCTTTGATATCTTATCTGTGGGGTTAATGAAGATGCCATCAACTGCTTTTTTTTAGTCTGTTTGATTGTTTTTCTTTGGCTTTTTGTTGTTGTGTTTGTTTCTTTTATTTTTGGTGGGGTTTTTTTTGTTTTGTTTTTGTTTTTAAGTGGCAGATATTGGGGAAAATTCATGGCTTGAATATTCATCTGTGAATTTTCTTTGATTTTCCAAGTTTGGGAGAAGAAATCAAGATACCTCAGCTTTTGGAATGCATTATTTAAAAGATCTTGGCAAGAAAGAGTATTCTTGAAACCAGAAACTTTGGTGTTGTTTGCCATTAAAGGCTGTCGGACCTGTGTTGCAGAAGATTTGGGATACCTTTTCCTTAGCTTCAGGTCTTGTAGTTGATCCCCGTGGAGTACCCATGTACCCCACAGTGGTTCACTCACCCTCCTGCCCAGTGCATGGGGAGGGGAATCAGAAAAAGGTCAGTTTTGTGGTTCAATATAAGAACAGTTTAATAATTGAAATAAAGTAAATGTAACAATGATGGTAATGATAAGGAGAGAGAGAAGTATAAAACCCAGCAGAAACAAGTGGTGCAGCAGGTGTGGGTTCTCCACTCACTGACCGATGCTCAGCCTCATTCTGAGCAGAGATTGGTGGCTCACAGATGGCTCTTCCCAGTCTATGGATGGAGTGTGACATTCTGTGGTATGGAATATCCCTTTGCCCACTTTGGGTCAGCTCCTGGCTGTGCTCCCTCGCTGGCAAAGTGTGGGACACTGAAAAGTCCTTGACTTAGGTGAGCATTACTTGGCTACCAAAGTATCAGTTCATTAACAACATTATTCTCATGCTGAATCCAAAGCACTGTAGTGTACCAGCTACTAAGAAGAAAATGAGCTGTATCCCAGCTGAAACCAGGATAAGGTCCTATATCATTTACAGGAAAATAGCCACTAGAAGTGCATGTGTATCACAGCAGGATGTCATGGCTATATCTGTACTGTAGATAATTACATATATGAGGAGTTCTTTTTTTCTGGAAGCCAACTATGGCATTTATTTAATATTAATTTAATACAGATTTATTTAAGTTAATTTGATTGCTGGTGGTCTAAGAATTCAGCAAAAACATTGTTGGTAAATATTTTTTTTTCCATACAGTATGAATTTGTGCATCCATAGCACTTTTCCTAAACTTCTCCTAGAATGGACAGCTGCCACTAAATGTGTTTTGTAATGCTGGTCAAATAAAGTGCAAAAAGCAAATATTGTTCTATTGTGTCAGGATGAAAAATGTTCTCTCCCCTCTGTGGCAATAAGTTGCATTCATGCAGTGTGATGATATTGTGGGGAGCAGCATAATGCATTCCATGTTTATAGTCATGATCAGCTTGCACTGAAAGATGCCTTTATTGGCACGTTTGGAGTCTGCCAGTGAACCATGGGCACTGTTCCTGCAGAACCTTGCAGTCTGAGGATTAAATCCAGTGTTAACACCTCAAGCTCTGATGAACCTTGCAGGAGAATTTGAAAATGTTTTAAGAAAAAGCACTTCTTGGGACTTAGATGTGAAGCTCTGCAAGCTGTAACTATTTTGTAAGCTGGGAAATGGGCCCTGTTGTGATTTAACCTCAGTGCAGCTCTGTGCTCCCTGCTCCCCACAGCCTCTTGGTGGGATGGGGAAGGGAATTGGAGAAAAAAAATAAATGTATGTGTTGAGATAAGAACAGTTTAATAACTGAAATAAAATAAAATGTAATGATTGCAATAAAAAGGGCAACAAAAAGAGATGCTATCCCATGCCCAGTCCATTGCCAAGCAGCAAGCTGCAGCCCTCAGTCAACTCCTTGCAGCTGGTGTACTGGGCATGATATTCTGTGGTATGGAATACCCCTTTGGCCAGTTTGGATCAGCTGTCCTGGCTGTGCTCCTTCCTGCTGGCAGAGCATGGGATGTTAAGAAGCCCTTGAATTAGGGTGAGTGCTACGTAGCAACACCTGCCGTGTCAGGGTGTTATCACTGATTGTTCTCATATGTCACTGAATCCAAAGCACAGCACTGTACCAGCCTCCAAGAAGAAAAGGCAACTCTATCCCAGCTGAAATCAGGGCAGGCACCAAGCTTCTGGGTATTTCATTTGCACTTCATCTAAAAACCTAATGATAGTTTTCAAAAATACACTTTCAGAGAGAGATCTTCTTTCCTAGGCTCCTGACATTTTACATGAGCGGTCAGTTTCTGTCCTGAAACTTAATTGGATGATAGAAATAATTTGGAGGACTCTTTTCAGGCTACATGAAAATGCCCTTGAAATAAGCAAGCATTTGTCTGTCTGTCCTGCATAATAGAGCTGAGGTTCTCTGAGTGTTCCTGGCTCTCTCACTGGCCCCTTTCTGCTTTTCATTCCTGTAGTGCCAAAAGGGAAATCTGAGTTTATGAGACTGTCACTAATGGAGACCTTTGCTGATCTTCCTGAAATTGTAATTAGACCCTAGATTTCATTCCCTCAGTATAGGAAGGGAGAGGGCACAGGAGTTGCAAATTAACGTAGTTATAGTTTAATGGAGTCTTGAACTATGACACTGAGAAATCTGCATGACCATAGCAAGGGGGAGAAAAGGTGGTATTCAGATGAGGTGAGTTGGACTTTTGACCCAGATGAGAGCAGCAAGATTAACTGCGTATTTGCCTTATCTAAAACTTTCTAATGTGCTGCTGTTAGGAATTTATCTGTGCTCTGTACTAGTGCTGGCTCTGTATGGGTATTTGTTATGCATATAGCTTAGACTATTTATTATATGGGGAATGTCCTAGGAATGAGCTAGCTGTCTTAATTTATCATCAAAAGCTTTTTCATTTCCCCTGAACTACAGTTTTACCTGCAAGAGCTCTTAGGTTACTTTTATCAACAGGATTTTAGTTAAGGAGTCACTATCTGTATACCCTTGTGGGCTTTCCAGTTCCAGGATCTGTCCAGAGGATCTTCATTAAAAGTAGCTGTTCTGGTAGCAGGCTTTGTTTACAGGCAGAATCATGAACAAAAGCCTTGTATAAACAAGCTTTGGGAAACTCATCCAACCATGAAAGATGCTCATTTTTTGATAGAAGAGTCAGTTCTTGCCCTTTGTATGAGACATTACAGTTGTTCCCTTTCATTAGGGGAGGCAAAAGCTTTTAATTAATTGCATGTATTATGTACTAGTTATTTACAGAGGGTTTGTAAGTTCATATCATTAAGCAGAGGTGGCATCTAAAAGCAAAGTGTTTAGTTTCAAAGTACTTCCATCAGTGTCTAGTAGGTTATAATTAACATTACCTGGTAGATGGCTTCAGTTCGGAATTCTGTGTGTAATTCTCCATACTTAGCCTTGCTCATGTCATAAAAAAAAAATTATCAGTTTTCCAGCTGTAGTGGCAGAGGTCAGGGTGAATTTGTCCTCTTCAGCTGACCTGTGATAGTCAAAGGGTTGGTAGAGAGATTGGGTGCAGTTACAATCTTGATACTAGTATTGTGGTTTTGTAGACAGAAGGATCAGTCACTAATTAGACAAAAAACTAGTTCTACAGAGGAAAGCTGGAGTGCCTCTGTGGTGCTGCCCATGCTGCTTCATGATTGCTTTGTAGTGCTCAAGGGAGGGATCTGGGAGCACAAGTTAGTACATGATCATTCTGTAGCTGGCAACGTGCAAGCAGTTTGTTCAAGTACTCCATGAAGTAATTGTAATGCAGATGCAGTTATGTTGGTAGGTATCCACTTGTTTGGCTGGATGGCAAATGTTTTTTGGTGAGGTAGTGTAAACCATGTGATCTTCATGACTTGCTGGAGTAACTGGTATTTTATGTGCTTGTATGAGAGGGGTTTGGGTTCATTGCAGTGCACGAGTGGGAGTTTGCATGCTGCTTGTGCTGCTGGTGCTTTAGGAGTGGTTTGACTTTGGGGCCTTCTGCTGCTTGTTGACACCTCGTTTGTCAAGCATGTTTTCCAAGGAGTTATGCCACCTTTCTGCTGAATTTGGTACATATGCTTTTCTGCTTGGTGGGGGCACAATTCTTTAGCATGGTTTTAAAAACCCAAACCCACGTTGCTGAAGAAATTCTGTGAAGATTTAGTTGAGGTAATGTCTTGGAGTGCTGGTTAGACCCAAGTTCACCTTCTTAAGTGCCATTTCAAGGCATTGAACTTGAGTGCTCCCTCAACTTTTGTCCAGTCCTTTCCCTGAATACTTAACAGAATGGATCCAAGGACAGGATTTTGGTGAGCATGCCATATTTGCAGGTTGCTTGCATAATCTTTACTCTGCTTGTACTCTTCTGACTTTTTTTTTGGCTCAGCTGCTGTGTGTAATCTCTCTATCAGTTGCTTAATCTTGGTTTTGCTTAGTCATGGTAGGGATCCTTTACCCTAATAACTGTGGTATCTTGGCTCTTTAAAAAGTGTTGAGATGAGGTTTTTTTTCTCCTCAACTTCCTTAATCTGTTAAAATAAATGTCTGCCTTTAATGTGAAGATTCAAGTTATGCAGTTCTGGTACTGCTGGAAATTCATAGTAGTAGTTTAGTTCAGCTGTATGAACAAATACTGGTTTTGTCAGAAGAGAAATTTTGATATGAGATTAATAGGAGGATTTGAAGTAAGTGCTAACCTGAATTGCCTAGACTAGTAGAAACGCCATTTCTTTAACCTGTGGGCTTTTTGGTGAGCTGTGTTCTCCACAAGATAACCCTAAATTGTGGAAATTTTGCCTATTTTCCATAACGTTATATCTTGTACTCAGAATCATTAAAAACTGAACTGAGCTTCAAAAGCCTTGTATCTTCTCTGCTACTGGTGAAGTGCTAATATCTATTCCATGGTTGCCTTAATCCAAGGCAGTGCTAATAAGTGCTTTTAACTTGTTTACCTAATCATTCCCAGTGTTTATGTAACACTTTCCTGCTTGAAAGTTGAGTGGTGAATTTTTGTGGTGTGTTACCTGTTACATAATAAGTAACTGGGAGCTGAGGAAATGCACTGAACTGGAAGATGTGATAGATCTTGCAGTATATTCAAGCAGAGTTATTTGCTAGATAAAAATGTACTTCATAAAACCCCCAAAGTGCATCCTGGGGAAGAATAAAAGTTAATGGAGAACAGGGGTTTAACTGTTAAGGGAATGGTGGTGGATTAAGGTATTAGAAGATCCCGGGAGATGACTTCTCTGTATCTCAGGGGTTTTATCAACAATGTGGTTTTGGGATTCCATAGTCTATGAAAACCAAATTGTTATTCTAGGGTCTTGAGTGAGCTTTCAGTTGTGCTTAATCACTTCCAAAGGAGCGGTCTTGATATTTGTACCATAATTTGTTTTGGAAAGGACCCTTAAATTTATCTGGCCCACCTCCCTGCTCAAACCAGGATTAATTAGAAGGTCAGATTCCTTAGCACCTTGCCAGCTTGTTTTGCCAATGCTTGATTCACATCTTGTGAACAGATTTTTTTTATCTTTCTGGAATGTTCTTGCTGCAGCTAATACCTTTTTGGCTTTTATCCTTCTGCTGTATAAAGCATTGCTTGGATAAAAATGCACATTTCCTAAAGAAGTGAAAACACAGAATGTTACTTCAGATGATAGTTGTGCTCTTAAAATACAGACTGATTCCCACACACCTTTTAAGTGCTTTAGTTGCAAGGGATAATGCCTCTTACTGCTTCTTTGCCAATGGCATAGAGACTTAGCTCCCTTGGTTTTGGCTTCAGAGAGTACACAAAGCTCTCTAGTTATTTAGAAAGGCTTATATTTGCTTTAGAAAGTCCAGCAGGTGATTTTGCTTTTTAATTTTAGAAATGTAAAAAATGCGGAATTTCTATTTCTGGAATTTGAAATGTATTTCACTAACAAATTCAAACTCATTAAAATTTGCAGCACCCAGGAGGTGAAGAGGTCCTTAGGGAGCAAGCTGGGGGAGATGCTACTGAGAACTTCGAAGATGTTGGCCATTCCACAGATGCAAGGACACTGTCAGAATCCTTTATTATTGGGGAACTTCATCCTGTGAGTATATGAGTGTATCCTTACTTTTGTGTTTGCTGTACTGCTTTTGCATCTAGTTACTTGTCTGGTAATTACTTCAAAATCCAGAACTGCTAGTTTGGTTGGATGTCCTGCAGCTGTTTGTGGATGGACCTAAGTTTGAGATAGTTCCCCCAATGTGAAGGGATTTATTTGTGTAGCATAAGCATAGTCACATCTTTTGGTGATTTAAATTGCCTTACAGCTTAGTTCTTGAATAAACTGAACATGGAATGGTGTCATTTCTGGTATACACTTTCAGCTTTATAATGAAGCTCTGTAACCCTGAAGGTGGCATGTCTGAATGTCTAGACCTTGTCTTATGCCACTATGCAGAGTGACTACTGAACAACCACTTTCATCCCTTCACCATTGTAAATACCTATCTGCCAGGCTCCCACCTGCATCAAATGGTGCAATCCTGGCTCTTTATGTCTAGAAAAGGGTTATTAAAAGCATTGTACTTCTAGTTTCTTGCTCTGTCTTCCCCTCTCCGTCTCCTGCCATTTTTAGCTGTATCATGGTTCCCACTTGTGGTTGTGTCCTGGTTTAGGGCAAATTTGTTAAAGAATCTGCAAAGGAGGGCCCCTCCAGAAAGCGAAACCCACACGGCCCCTCCCCCCAACCGGTTCGGGAAAAAATTCCTCGGAGAGAGGTGGAAAGAACCTGTTTATTTGACTGGCCCCGCACCCCCCAGCACACAAAATGAACAATACCCGATGACACCGCTCTGAGAAAGATGGCAAAATCAGAAAGTCTCTTTCGGGGGGTGGTTGCTCTGTTGTCAGTCCCTCCGGCGCTGGGCCAGCCGCTGCAGCCGAACCTTCGGTGTTCCCGGGTCCCAGTCCGGAGCAGGTTCAAGATGGTCACAGGAACAGGAGAGGAGAAACAGTCCAGGAAGGAATGTGGACTGTTTGGTTAAACTAGCTAATAAGCAGAGGCAGAAAGCAGAGCAGAAGCAAGAGCAGAAAAAGAGAGCAAGCAAAAGCAGCAAGCTGAAGCTGGAAGTGAAAAAACAGCCTTATGTACCGCTTTCCTCTGTGTCCCTGATAAGAGAAACCCAAACAAAACTTCCACTCTTCAGAGCTGGTCTTAAAGGCACAGAACAGATGAATGGGGATATACAAGCATCATAATGTCACCCCAGGACAGGTTGTCAGGGTTGTTTATGATCAGTTCCCACTGGATCATCTGTCACATCCTCTATTCTATACTGTTCATCCAATTCCCTGTACTTTTAATGAGCACCTTTCTGCTGTCTCAAGTTTGAAGTATTTCTTTCTAGCTAGAGCTGCTGCCTTGGCTTCCTTCAGCTAGGCCACAATTAAACTCTCCTGCATCTTAATAGTTGAAAACCACTGTTTAGAGGTTTAGGCTGCTAGAGGGTCTGTCTGCTCTACTTTACTGCCCACTCCTGACTCTTCTCTTTTCCTCTTGTTTCATGTATGTTTTGGAGTAAAAATCACTATATTGAGTAGCCTATTTCACAGTAAGGTTCCTGCTCTTGTCTCTTTTGTCTCAGGTCATCTCTTGATAAATATTATTAGTGTAGCTTGTCCTAATAAGAAGTGGTTTGGCTCTGATGCACATTTATGCATTTGTGGCTTTGCAGACTTGCCATCTATTTGTGATGCCACTAATGTTGTTCTTAACATGGGTATCAGTCCAGTTCTTCCTTGTTTGGCAAGTGCCTGTTTTCACTTGATATGAAACAAACAGCGTGGTAGTGTAATGCACAAATACAGCACTGACAGGATTATATACTGTTGGGCTTTTTTTTGTAATGAATGTGACTGTGCCAAGCAGAACTTTGAGTTTATGAAAGATCCCTAGATTTTGGGACCTTTGGTCGAGTGGACATTGGCACAACCAGTTAGTTGACTTTATCTGATAGTACAAGTACAGTAAGCAGAATCAATATGATTGCAGTCAGTGTATAAGCTAAGGTCATGTACTCTGCAGAGGCACAGGAAAGGTGAAAACATGGGCACAAGAATAATGAAATTTGTTGAGGGCTCAGGTTTCACTTCTTTGTTGCATACTGGGAAGTATTATTTAAGGAAGTGTTCTTGTTTATGTTAGCTCAAAATCAATCACTGGCATCTGCTCTCTTGCCAGTCTGTTTTTACCTAGGGAAAAATATTTACCCATTAACAGAATGAATTGCAAACTGAATTTAGTGATAAATTGTGTGAGTTTGGTTTTGTTTCCAGTGCATCAGATTTTGTCTAAATGTTTCTTGCTCTTTTCTCTTGCAGGATGATAGATCCAAGCTTCAGAAACCAACAGTAAGTGTGTTTCTTGAAATGCCACATTGTGTCTTTTGGGCATTACAGACAGTGACCTACTGTCTGTGTATGAATGGTATAACCCCAGAAAAAGAAACAATTCAGTTTAAGTGTGGTGTTTCAAATTTTAAATCTCCTAGACCTGTTGATACTGCTTCAAATTGTTCTTTCTCTCAACCATTATTTTCTTTGTGTGGCTTCATACCTTGGGATTACTAAGTGTGACGGCATTATACTATAGCAAAATCCTTCTTTCTTTAAATTAATTGCAAATGTTCTGGTACCAAAGCAAGTAATTTTGCAGTGATGGATCATGCACCACTAAATTTAGGTAGGGTTTTAATGCTTGGATTTTTAAAATAAACTTAGAGTCATACACAAGTAGAGTTACCCAAATTAATAAGTCTTCATATAAATTGTGCACTTGTACCCAGCTGGGATTTGGCCTTGTAGTACTGCTTTTTTCTGTGGAAACAGAACAAGTCCAATTCAGTATCAGGAACAGCTATAAAAATTTGACTCATATTTACACAATCTGAAACACCACACTAAAACCCCCAAGTTTAATAAGCCTTGTAGATGTAAATTAGTAGATTTCTTTATGTAGTTTTGATATAAAAATATTTGGGAATGAATTCCAAGTTTTTTCAATTTGATTTTAGTCAAGGAAAGTATTTTTGTCTTACAGATGACTGAAGCTTTTCAAATGTAAGCTGAGTTGGAAGTCAGCTTCATAGAAAACTTGCAGCAAAATATTTGTTGATTAATGTTTTAGGAACTTGATGCAATGCTAGCTATAGGAACTGCTACTAGCTAGCTTATAATACAACAGAACTGCTGTAGGAATTAGGAGAAAATGCTTCCCAAATGCATGCATTGAGTTGTTTCTGAATTAGTCTCACTTGATGAGTTTTGAGAAACTGTGGGGCTAGTTAAGTTGGAGAGGTTTGTCTTCATGGAGTAAATATTTTCTTATGCTTTGCTTTTCAGGAAACTCTTATTACCACTGCTCAGTCTACTTCCAGGTACTGTATCACATCTGTTGTCAAACTTGAAGTTCCCCATGATTTTTCTGAAGGTTAAAAAGCTGAATAGTTTTTATCTGCTGGAAGCTGAGATATCAGGGAGTGGTGCATGAAAATATCTGTTCTTTGTAAAGTCCAAGTTGGCATCTATGTGCCAGTTTACAAGTGTGGCAGCTTACTAGGTAGATACTTCTCTCATATTGGCAGGTGTCAGTATCTACCAAATGGTTTGTTTGGCACAGGCCTCTATTTCTGGAGTCTGCCACGTGAAAGGAAGACTCTTCTTGTCATTGCCAACTGTTTTACTGACACAGATGCCTTGCTTTTAAGATTTGCTTCTGTTGTTGTATCTAAGGGAAATAAGAGGATTCTGTGCGTAAGAAGGAAGATATGTCAGAATTGGGAGAAACTTGCAAAACACTTTGTAATACCACTGAATCAAAAACTTTGTGGACTTATATCCTGCTGACAATTGCCTACTGCTGAAACCTCAGAGGACTCTTCTGTGACCCTCTGGGTGGGGGGTTTGGGTGCTTAGATGAGTCATGTGATGCTGCTACTTAAATAGCTTTTAAATGAATGACATTCTGGGCAGCACACCATGACTTTAAATGTGCCTAGGTTTTTGCTCTTGTCTAGTAAGCAAACTTCTTTGTAAGCTGTAGTACAGAGCCTTACTGTACAAGCTTCTTCCCTTGTCTGGAGTATACTGGCCAATCCAGGTGTTCTGTAATCATTGAATTTGAAGTATTTGTTGGGGTGGCTAGAAAGGACTTCTTTAAGCAATGATTTTTTTTGTTTTTGTTTTTTGTTTTATAACTTGCTGGTTGTCACTTCCTAAACTGCTTTTTCAAAAACTTCCCTTTAGTTCATGGTCCAACTGGGTGATCCCAGCAATAGCAGCGATTATCGTGGCCCTGATGTATCGTTCCTACATGTCGGAGTAAGTGCCTTACTGAGAAGTAATGCAGGAAGAGAATACCTTCTCTGGAAGAAAATATAAGCAATCCTAACCCAATATGTTCCTGGAGAAAAGCCTGATGTCTGAAGAAAAATTCAAGTTTTTCAGAAAATGAAACAATTCTTTTTCTGCTGTGCACTTTTCTTAATGTTGCCTTCTTATGTGCTGCTGTGAAGTGATAAAAAGGCACCATTTCTCTTTTTGTATAACACTTTTATTCTCTAATGAGTTACTTGATAACTGTATTGGTTTCTGTGGTAGAATATTATTTTTTATGTAACACTGATTCTGGTTATTTCTCTTTAATCTGTAGTAGGGTCATTAGGACTCTCTTTACTTACACATTTTACAGCTTTAAAAAACTACCAAAACTGTGTACATGTACACAACTTAACTTAAAAAAATCATGCTGTCTTTTTAAATGTAGTATGAATGAAATGCAAGTTAAATGTAATGAATAAAACTGAGTGGAGTTATAGGTGCCTGGAAGTGGGGTGGGCCCTACCAATGAGCTATAATGAGCTGGTGTGTGTTCCATTTTTTTTGACAACTGCTCTTATAGTTTTTGTAGGTACTCCTTACTAGCAAACTGTTCTTTGTCTCCCATTGAAAAATTCAGGTGAATTGAAACTCAGTGTTTGGCCTAATTATGTCTGTCTCATTTTTGTGAAAAAAAGGCAGAAAAAAGTAACTGCTACTAAATAGTACTGTTCCTGCCAGACACTCAGGTGACTGTAGAATTTGTTCTGGAACTTTAGCCTTCGATAAAATCTTCAGCTTTGTCAAGTGCATTGTGAGGGGAAAAACTGATAAATTAAGTCCATTTCTGACTCTTCTGTTATGTGCTTTGGTGCTTTACTATGAAGAGGCAACTGTTTTTACTGCTGAATACAAGATAACTACAAGTTTGCATTTTGTGGTGAACATTTTTAGTCATATGTAAATGATCATGAATAAAAGTTTAATTGGTTACACCTGCTGGCTCAAGCACCTTCATTTCCAAATTCTTTGAAGGCCTTGAAAAGGATGTCCTATTGGGGCACTTCTCAGAAGTTCACTTGGAGTTGCTCCCATCCAGCTTCATGTCAAGGACTAACTTTTGTCCATGTTTGTCCATGGCTTTCCCTCTGAATGTGATGAAACAGAGTTTAAAACTTCAAGTTTTATTGGTAGTTTTCTAGATAACCTTTAAAAAGGATATAACTCAGAGTGAGTATTTAGAATCACAAATCAAGTTTAATTTTTAAAACAACACTTGAGCCCATATATGTAGGCAAGGCAAAAAAAAAAAGGGCAACTTTAGAAAGCTTGGCCTTCCCGCTCCAAGAATTTCAGACAGATAAGTATGTCCACATCAGCAGATAGAGCAGTGCAATTAAAGTGGATCTGTAATGTGAAACACTTGCTGTGAAATGCCTTTTTCCCATGCTGTGTATGTTGGATTTTTAATATGATGTAGCTCTATTTCAGTCCTGTATACTGGATATTTATGCAATTCCCTGGAGTAGCTATGGAAGCTCAGTCCCATCTAAAATTACTCAAGCTGGCATGTGCAGGGGATTTCCACAATGTGAAGCAGAAGCATGGGGAGTACAGATAAGTAGGCAGGCTTCAATAACTGATACAAGTAAAAATGCTCGTGTAGATGTTCACTCCCCTCCAATGGTGTGGATGCAAGTTGTTCCTCAGAGATACACATCCCTTTTGGGTTTTAAAATGTAAATGGAGATAGATCTAAACTAGAAAAATGATCAGGCTTATCTTTCTTTTTAATACTCTTCAGGTTAGAACTGCTTTCCATATAGATGTCATATAGATAACTATAGCTTTTGAGTATGAATAGAAGAGAAAATTCATATAGGTGTGGTGAGGAATGAATGACTGTGCTATTGTAAAAGCAAGTGAGTTAAGGGTAGTCGATGTTTTTACAGTCTGACAGCAAAAAGAAAATAATTGACAGTCTGCTTTCTTCTCAACAAAATCCTTTGTCCACAGATCCAATCTGAAAGTATTTACTCTAATTATCTGATAATAAATACTATTTTTTTAAGAGGCTGGTTTTTAGTGATTGATGCTTTAAATCAGTTGTCTTATTGTCTACTTGTGCAACCTTGTAATGTTTACACTGCCTTAAATTATTTGGGCATTGGATTTTTGGCCTTTATTTGCGTGTCCTCTGTTGTTCACAAGAATGCACAGTGATGGGGAGCTCCCCCTTAAATGGAGATGGCCTTGGCTGCTTCTTGGTGTCTGTGGAGTAAAGCCAGCACAGCTTGTTCACTTGCTCCTCTGAGATGACAAGGAAAAAACAGTGTGCTGTCCCTTTCTCTGGCTTCCTTGCTCTGTCTCGCTAGTCCAATGCCTTTCCCTGGCCCTCGTGCTGCTGTCAGCATTTTACAGAATGCTAGAGGGAAGCTGGCAAAGGGGAAAAAGCTAGGCGAATGGAAGCTGATGACAAATTTTCTTAAAAAAATGCAAAGGTGCTCTTTTTTTATTTTCCGTATGTTTGACTACTGAGGGTAAAACTGTTTATAAATTCATGGGCATTTGAAGCAAAACTGTTCCTGTATTTTCTGCAAGGCTGGCAGTGACTTAACTGAAACTCAGTGGGAACAAATGAGTTATATCAGTGTGCACAAAACTTACAGAATGTTATTAACAGTATTACAGCATTTTTTCTTGAATATAGAAAAGCATTTCAGAATTGGCATAGAAGAAACAAGAAGCAAGAGGAAACTCACGCTCCTCTATGCTTAGCTCTAATACCTGTCCATATCTATGGTGCAGCTAGTAACTGATGGATGACATATTTGAATTCCACTTTCACATTTCATTACATTCCTTCCTGTGATTTATTCATTATGTGTTGAAATATTTTGAGGTTTAAAGTAGGTGGGCAGACAAGCACATGAATTAATGAGAAAACGTTGGAACATTGGGTCTTGGTAGATGATTAATGCTGGATTTTCTATTCTTTCTGAAAACTAGTTAGACTTGTTCTTAATCTTCTTACATGTAGGAGTGTGCGTAAAGCAATCCTTGACGTTTTCTTTGCAAATTTTTTAAAAGTGGGGACGTAAAGTATGACTTTCTAAAAGTGGGAACATGCAATGGTATGTATTGGTTCTGCTAAAACAAAGCTCAGAATAAGCACAATTGCACTACAGTATCATGTGTAAGGCAGTAAGGGAGTGTAAGGGATTTTTACTTTTATCCTGTGTAGTATAATTCCTGTGCCTGTGCTTAAACAGTTTGCTGCATTTAGGCAGACACAGCCTAAGTACTGCCCATGGCTGTGCTTAGTTGTGCTCACTCAAAGTAGCACTGTCAGGCTAGAAGATTTATGCACAGGAAAGCCTCAGGGAAGGTTTTTTGGTGTTTCTGGACAGAACACCAGAGAGCTCCTGCAGACCTCCAGAGTCCAGGAACTGTGCTCAGTAGCACAACTACCACAGAAATTTTGTCCTTTTCCACAGACCCTGGTGTGTGGACAAACCTGATTGATCCTATGGCAGGGTGAGAGCACCACTGTGTCTCTGTGTTCCTACCTGTTTAGGTCTTGGATAAAAACAGTTTGAAACTAATAGGTGTTTTACCTCTCAGCAGTGGGAAATGTGTTCTGGAAACTGCCTCAAGGTTTAGGAGGGCACGAATAGAGAGGAAAAGGTGTGTGCTTTCCTAAGTGACTTTTTTCAAAAAGGAAACATCATTCTGTCACTGGTTTCTGAAGGCAGTTGATGTTTTTAGTATCACTCATCTTAACGTGGCTTGCGGAGATATCCATAAAAGGCAGTAGGTGCTTGAGGGTAGACATGAAAGAAGAGTTTAACCTGCTGCTTTAAAAGCCTTAGAAGCAGGGTTCTAAGGCGGGCCGGTCCCTGAAAACAAAAAAAAAAAAATCCTTTCATTTGTAAACAGGTGGATTCACAGCTTGTATTTATTTGGATCCATTTTCAGAGTAGTGCTGCAGTTGATAACATTCTCTGTATCAGTCTGAGGAGGACAAGCAATTTAAAAACACTCAAGAGAAATTTGTATTTGAGCAGTCACGGCTTCCAGGGTCAGAATGAGAAAACCTTGTTTTATTTTTAGGTGATTCTGTAGAACTACTTTTTGACCCTGTGGAAGTCACAAAGACATTTGACAATGCAGGTTATCATATATTTACGTGTCTTCAGGCATGAGGATATGGATGAACAAGTTAACAGAGTACAAGCTGAGGTGTGCAGACTTGGAGCTGACTGGCTGCTCTCAGGCAGCTCCTGGTGGTGGGCTGCTCTTAGTCTTGGTTGCATGCAAGATAATTTATTGCACCTTAGCTGAAGGCCGGACAATCACAGGCTGGAGAAGCTCAGCATCTATTGGATGTGCCATCCTGGGCAGACAAGATTATCCTGCCCCAAGGTCCCAGGAGAGTCTTGATCTGGGATTGTGTCTCAGATCACATATAACACACATCTACAGGATCAGACTCTTCAAAACAAATTATGCTTTTTCATTTAGTAAATTGGTGTCTTCAAATAAATGTCAGCAGGTGAGGAAGAGCAGAAAGGGTGGCTGAAGAAAAGAAAAACAGCTTGTGAAACAAGGATTGTTGTCTGCAATCTGCTTTCCAAGCTCTGTGCCCAAACTGCTAAGTGCAGAGATTTTTACCCTCTCCTCTCTGCTATGAATCCAGCATTGTTGTTTCTACTGGGACGGATGGACTGATTGCATATTTATCCTGGTTCTTGGACAAAGTTTTACAGCCTGGGCAGACTCTGGCCTAGTTTAGAGGGAGTTTGGATATGTCTGCATCATTCCTGTAGGTGTAACCTCACTGGTTTCTGATGGGCCTCGCTTCTGGCTTGCAAGAAGCATGAGAATGCAGCTCCAGATTTGTCACACACTTTCATGTGGGAACCTTTCAGTTTGTTCTTGAAGTCATCATAAGCTCATTATGAATCCCTTAAAAATAGATGGCCTTCCTACTTCCAACTGCTGTTACGCAATTAAAAAAAATAATAACAAAACAGCATAGAGTTAAAAAAATAAGTCACCAAACTACGTTCCTTTTGTGCTTTAAAATCCATATGTTTTAAATCCATTGTTGCAGGGACTTCACTCTTGTGTGTGAAAGAAAACCCTGGGCAAACAGATTCTGATTTTGTTTGGAATGCTCAGGAGTTCCAGTAACGCTGTTGAAAAGGGTGTCAGCAATGCAGCTTGCAAGCAAACAGAGGAGTGTAAATTCCCTCATAAATACAAATCTGTACGTCTGTTAGATTGTCTTTTGTTTACTAAGTAAACTACCAGCACAGTTAAAAATCGGAAGTATGGAATGAATTAAGACCACAAGCTTTGTCTTGGAGCTAAGCAGGGACTGAGCCCCGGCGTGTGAGCGCTGTGAGGCACTGCAGCTGCGAGCTGTGCTGTGTTATTGGAAAGCAAGCCAAGGGACTGTGTGTCAGCATCCTATTTCTTCTGGCACACAGCACTCTGGTAATTCTGGGAAATGTCTTCTGGGAAAACTTCCCTTAATACTCTCATTTTGAATCCACTAGTATAATGCTATTAGAACATGAAGGCTAAATTTACTTTAATACTTGTTTTATTAACACAATGAAAAAGGACTTACAGATTTTGAAAATGTCATACAAATATCATGATTTCTATTATTCATTGGTCATATCCTGGCTCAGATATTAACTCTGGAGATCAGTGACTAGGAATATCATGAAGGAAACAGGATTTCCACAAAAATATATCCAAAGTATATCATAAATATACTTTGGCTATTTTTAATTTAAAACTTTGAAGAAACTTTAAATACAGGTAACAGTGTTCATCTTAAAGGGATCAACCCCATCTATGCAACAAAGTGCCATCAAAATGCCCTGAAAAAGAACAGTCTTCTTCCAGAAACACATTTGCTTAGGTATGTGTACTTTTAGCATCTTGTTGCATAAATCAGTCATGTGTAGGCCACAAATCCTTGTAGGATGTGTAGGCCACACGCAGCTGCTCAGGATATGACAAATTTTGTCTCCTATGTGTACAACAAAATTAGCCTGTCTTTGTCAATGTGTTGCACTATAAGCAGCATAAACAGAAAATAGTATCAAACCAAGTTTTGGTGGCTTTTGTTTAGGTGGCTCAGACCTTAGTGGATACATATATATATATACACACACCATAGACCCTGGTTATCATCCACCTCCCAGTTCCTCCATTTAATGAAATAGTGTGAGCCTTCTTATTACAATTTAATGTGTCCAAGTCAGAGTATATGCATTTTATATCCCTGCCCTAGTAATAAAAATTTCATGGGGTACATTCTGTGACTTTGCAAGGTGAGAACTTGATTTGATTTCCACTCTAAGGACTAAAGGAAGGTTTGCCAACACTTCAAATACTGAGGTTTGCATCCAAAAGGTCCTCTAGTTTTTAATTATATTATGAGTTAACATGTCAGCAGGCAGTTCAGCAATAAGAATTATGATAGCAGAATAGAAAAGTTCATGGGACTCACCAGGGCTCTTTAAATTGCTGGTAGTAGAAAAAAAATAAGGAAGGTAAGTGCAATTTTAACAGTTTTTAATTGGTAAAATGAAAGTAAGTTTTGCTCCAGGCAATGGGCATCAAAGATAGTGGATTTTAAAAATCTTAGAAACTCTTCTCAATAAATAGGAGTTGCTTTTCTTATGCCACTTTCTGAGTGTCCTCACTGGTGCTGATTTTCAGTTGCAGAGGATCTATGAAGTTACCTTTGGGCAGTGACAGTCTTCCTGTCTGATTCCTACCTTCCACATTGCTCCTGTACTGAGCCAAGCCACTGTGCTGGGGCTGCTGCAGCCTCCTCAGACATCAGAGCACATCCTCGTGCTGAGCATTTTGGCAGTGCTGTGTTGCATTGAGCAGGCTGGTCCCTCTGAAATGGGCACCACTGGCTCAGTTTAAAGATATTTTGTAGCAGTGAAGCTGCATTCACGAGATGCCTTGTGCTGGTAAAACAGGAACACCTTCACCCCCTCCTTCCATTAATACTCCAACGTTCTTGAAACCTAGTGCCAATGTAGCTCCACTTTTTGGAGGCACAGGCATGAAAGAGAGACAGTATTTATTAGAAACGCTTGAGCAAATAAACAGATTCACTGAGCTAAAGTCAGTCCTAAGGTTAATGCCAAAGCCTAGCTAGATTATTGTTCTGTGATGCTGAAATTTGGACAATTGTTTATCTAGTTGCCTATATGTTAATAACTGAAAAATGCTCTCATTATAAATCCAATTCTCAGACTTAGCTGCTCATCTCTGGGTACTGAGAACTGAACAGTTCTTTTCTTTTTGAAAACTTCTGGTCACACTTTTACTTAAGAATGATTAGCTCTCTCCCACATTCTTTTGAGTCTTTAACGCCTTCTCCCGTGGAGCAAAACCTGTGTCTGGGTTTTGTAGCTGTGCCAAAATACAGTCAAGACAAAGAACTCAGCCCAAACATAGAGCTGGTTTGTTGCCAGACAATGTGAGCAGTAAGGAACAAAAGGTTTTCTAAGAGGTTGAGCTGATTCATTAATTTTTTTCCTTCACATCTATACCATATGGGATTACATGGCTTTTGTGAGTTCTGCTGCAGTGTTTTCTTCTTTCAAAGATTTTCTGTCCCCAGCAGGGTGATAGAGAGCATGCCATGTGCAGGGGAAGCTGGGGGATCTCTATAAACACCCCACTCAGTCCACTTCCCCAGTTTTGCTGTGCTTTTAATGTTAAGTTAGGCAGAGGCAGAAAGAAACTGCTATTAACAAATCTTGGTCCAAATGCTTCCTGACCATAAGTTCAGCTAATTCCCTCTGACCTTGCTGAAATAACAGGGCTCTGAGCCACAGAGGGGCTTGGTCTGTGTCCAGGGGAGGTTTTGGAAGATGCTTACATTCCTAGAGGATTTTGTTGTTTTTAAGTAGTCGTGGTTCTGAGGAGGAAAAAGCGCTGCACACCCACCACAGAAGACTCATATCATGTATTGTGTGTTTTCAAAATGCTTGCCAGCCCTGGTGTATTGGCTGAGGGCATTCACTGACTCCTCTGTGGCCAAGGGTTTAAAAGCTACAGCTGAAGGTTTTTAAACACATCTGGCTGTAGTGGGTTGGGTCACAAGGGTGATGTCTCAGGGCTTTCTCCTGTGTGTCTGTAACTCTTTCTTTTCTGCTAGTGTGGCTCTATTTGCAACACTCCTTCCACAGGCACCTCTGAAGGCTGCTCAGCTCTCAGAGCAAACAGTACCCTGAGGGCTCTGAGGGGTTCTTTTGAAGATGAGCCAGGATCAGCCGTGTCACGCAAGTCGATGTTAATGAGGAGAAATTCAGTGACCTCAGAAGCAGGGCATCCCCGAGTTGTGCTAAGGGACCATATGCCGGGATCCTTGCAGGAGTCTTGTTAGGCTGATTAACAGTCAGAAAGGTTTTCTGTGGGGATGAGGAATATAGTTATGTCAGGCTGTGGGATTAACAGCAGAGATATAATGAAACTAACATCCTGAATCACAGTAGTGTTGTCTTCTGTAAAAAATTACTATTTACTAAAACATTTAATGATTAAAAAAAAGTGGAAAAATCCCTTAAGATCTATTTTTTTCAGTGTAATGATGGGTCAAAATAATGTTTTTATCTTAGGAAATTATTTTTGAACCTGTAGAGTATAAACAAAAAAGAATATAAGGAGATTGATCTTTTTTTAAGTAAGCATAGTCTTTACATTTGGTTTTGATTTCTTTTTTTAAAAAAGAGAAGAAATTATAAGAAACTTTTCTCTCCTACATGTTCAGTAATTTTTTTAACTCAGTGTCTATGTGTTGAATAATTTTCCTATAAGTACAAGTGGAAAAGACTTTGTTCTTGTTGTCTTTTCTATGTTTTGTCACTACAAAACTTGGATAAGCCTCTTATCCTTTCTCTATCCCTGCACTAGTAGCAACAATCAATCTTTTTATGGTTATCCAGGCAGTTTAATTTATCTTTCCTGTCCTTCCCAGTTGCCCAAGCAGACCAATAATCTTTTGTTTACTTGAACTTTGTGTCCTTCTGGACTATGTGAAGGCAACAGCCTCGGGACAGAGTCCAAGGCAAAAGAGTTAAATTGACCCTGTTGCATGACAACCCCATTCAGAAGTTCACAGCTTAATTAACTATTTCTGTTGCCCAAGAGCCATTGTCAAGCTCCAGTATCCAAATCGGAAAGAAAAATGTTCAGTTATGTATTCCTTCAGATCTAAGCCAAGTTCAGAGACACCAGAGAGCAGGAAACCCAAGGGAAAACTGAGATGCTTTGGGGACAGTGAGCTGTTTTGGGGTCTCCATGGGAAGCCTCTCTCCATTTCCCTTACTGTTGGCCCAGCAGCCTTTACTAAGCCTCCAAGCCTCCAGATTTAGGCAGAAGCAGCAGATCTGCTGGGAAGCTGTGGGAGTGCTGGTGGTACCAGTTGGACTCAGCTCCAGCCTACTGCTACACACAGGTGTTTGCAAGCCTGAGCCATCATCCTTACCCACAACCTGGCCACAGCTGGAATTTGGGATACACCAAGGCAACTGATAAGTCGAAAAAGGTGGTGGTAGGTTAAGTTGTCAGCTGATGCCTGCAAGGGTCTCTGAGTTTTGCCTCTGCACAGGATCACTGAACAGGGATCAATGCTTTTGTTGGAGTTGGGGATACAAAAACATAGCTACAGATGTGGAGGGATTACAGTTAATGACATGGGTTTAGCTCAGCCACACCTAACAGTCCTTTTGCAACCCAAGCTCTTCTGGAAAAGCTCTTCAAACCTGAGCTATGAATCCAACCTTAAACCAAACTCTGACTCCAGCTTTAACCAAGAAAATAATTTAGCATTAATGTAACTGAAGTCTTATCAGACTAATAGAAAAGTTGTTATTCTGCACATTAACTTGTTTGTTTTTCAAAGTTATTTATGGAAAGCCTCAGTAATAATGGTACAGACAAAACTATTATGTACACATGGTGTAGACTCTTCCCCATTCCTCTGGTGTCCCACTCACTCTTCCACTGTTCCTCTGGGCCAATGGCTTCGGCTAGGGGAAGTGGGTATGGCCAGGCTACGGCATTCAGAATTCTTCAATGGGATAAGTATGGTGAGGGTGGTGGTGGTGTCTTCCTCCTTCCACAAAAGGTGCTGGGAAATATGAGTATGACCTAGGTTCTACTTTAGGTCGTACTCATATTTCCCAGCACCTTTTGTGCTTTCTTCTTCCTTCATTGGTCTGAAGTTTGATGTTATATCTGTGTTTTCTATATATGGTACATTTTAGCTATGTTAGACACTTGCTCTTTTCTTCCCTCCTCCTTTTTTTTTTTTAAATATAATTTTCATTGCTACTAGGATGGGTGTTGTTCAGCTTCCAGGTCAGAACTTGTGTTGCCCACCACTGGTGTGCTGGTTATAGCCCTGCAGTGCTCAGCATCAGCCTGTCTCCAACATCCTGTGCCTGTGCTTCTCTATAGCACCTCTTAGGATCCCACCTTTGCAGCCTTTCCTCTCATACCAGGCCTGCATTGCATCATTCTGCAAAGATTGTAAAAGTTTCACTCTCCACACAAGAGCTGCATGTTGCTACTCTCCGTGTAAAAGCCATGGTTATACCTTTGGAAGGCAAGCAATCTAGGTTCAGTGTAGCTACTTGGTCATTAGAAAAATGGCTGTAAAAGCAACAAATCAAACCAAGTAAAAGGAAAGTCTTGTGCAGGTCTAGGCAAATTCAGGCAAAGCAAAACTTCCATCTCAAAGCTCTACAAAGCCAAAGGAAAGCCTTGTGTCCTGTTACCTGCAGGAGCTGTGCTGGCTTTAAAGGGCTGCAGCCTGCAGGGTGTGCTGGACAACCCATTTCTTTAAACCTGGGTACTCATGCTGTCCTGAAAAAATACCCCAAACCTAATCCTGCTCTAGGCATCCTGAGTAGCCTTAAGTGCTGAAATGTTTTGATATTAGTCACAGGGAGCAGGCCACAGTTCAGCCCAGTGAACCCTGGCCTGCTCAGTCACTTCCTGCACTGGGCTTTGCAGGGTCTGATAGCCAGCTTAAGCCCATGGAGCCACATGCACGTGTTCTCAGGTTCTCCCTGGAGCTCCCCCATACTCTTGGGATGAGCCCCTGACCCAGCAAACCATTCCCCATGGATGGTTGGTGTGGGATCCCTCACAAGAGAGTGAGTCCAGGCTTGCCAGAGACCCCTGTAGGTGCCAGCCTGCTGGGCAGCTCCTGGTGCCTTCTCAACATCTGTGAATTCTAGCTCTGTAACCTCATCCCTTGTGCTGTCCCTGGCCCTGGGGCAGTGCTCTCCATTGTGGTGGAGGCCCTGCCTGAAGCCAGACCTTCACTGTAGCCTCGGGCCCATCCTTAAAGCCCCAACCCTTTTGGCTCTCCTGTGTCAGGAGCCGCAAATCATGGTGTCCTCAAAGAGAGGCAGAGAGGGCTGGAGCTGCTTTGGAAAATGCTGGCCTCTCTGAGGTAGCAAGATGAATTTTTCTCTGGCAATACCAGATAATACTGTTTTCTCTCTGTTTTGGCCTAAGTTCAGCATGGGTCACATGCCGGCATCCCCTTGCCATGTCAACTTTGTAAAGAAGCATCGGATCCTATCTGGGTTTGATGACCAAGTTTTTGCAGACAGAAAATTTTAATATGGTTGGGCAAGAGGGAAAAATTCATTAATTTCATAACAATCTTAGCTATTGTTGCAGGAACTTGTATTCTTAACTTTATCCCATTTAATGTCTTGATCAACCCAATTTCTAAGTGGCGGATATTTTGGTAAGATTATGACTGATGCTGGATTTGTGGTTTTAGCTTTAGGAAGCTAGAGACTGAGCACAGGACAAATGCTTTGGTGGGTCATAGCTGAATTCTGATGTCCCAAGAGGAAAATGGAATGCAAACAGCTTGAGGACAGGATGGCACAGACTGAGGTAAGGCTAGGGATAGGTTCAGATGAAGGGCTGCTTTATTCAGGTAAAAAAGAAATGAGGCCTTGTTAAAGAACAGATTTAGGATCAGACTTTTCAGTGTAGTGATGTGTTGATATGCTGATATTCTGCCCGGAAGGCAGGACGGGAGGAGCTGATTGTAATTCCAGTCTACAAGAGGCCCAGCCTAGCAGAGAGAAGCTGGGGTTACAGGAGTGACTTCCCTGGTTTGTGGTCATCTCATCAGGAAGCTGTCTCACTTGACCACTGCTCCATGGAGTGAGCATGGAGTGAGCACTCCATGGGGTGCTGTGTCAGTGGGCAGTGGCCTTCTTGGACGTGTTCATTCTCTGCAGGTAGTCTGGCTGCTGCTGTGGGTGTAGTGCCACCAACACCCCTGAGATGGACAGAACTGCCTGGATTAGGTCTATGCAGTGGGGGCCTGGGCCTTGATCCTGTTTTATTTCCTGCTGCTGATGTGCTGTTGCTGAGGGTGTCAGAAGCCAGACAAAAGTATTGCCCAATTTCCAAAACTAAAGGTCCTGAAACCCATACCTAAGTGCTGCCTCTAAGTATCCACAAAAAACTTTTCCCATCTGACTTCAGTTTTCTGAATGGCTGCTGTAGCATCTATATGTGTTTCCAGGCTGACCAGATTGACACCTTGCTAATAGGAACCATAAAATAGATATTCTTCTGTGTAAAGTCCCTGAGGGCATGATCTAGAATAGCCTTGGTATAAACTTGGCTGAACTTGGTATAAACTTGGCTGAACTTTTCTTCTAAGAGATGAGAGGCAGGTAAAGGGAGGAGAAATCTGAGGAAATCCCTCATTTTGGGAAAAAATGCTCTAAAGCATGCTGCTGATCCTAATAGCTCTGAAGACAGGGACTGGTGGATTTAGTCCCATTCTGCTGGAGGCATCAGCTTTGTGCCAAGTTGGTATATAGCCCAGTTTACAAATCAGCACATTAGTACATGCTCATCTTCATAGGTGAGAATTTTGCAGTGGTCATGACTGTGATGGATGAAGAACGGAGACAGGACAATGTCTCCATGGGCTCAGCAATCTCCACTGGTGAACAGAAAGACCTTTAGCAGGATAAAGCACATCTGAAATTACTTTGACATAAGTTACAGCAGCCTTTGTTTTCCAGTCTCATCCTATATTTTACTTGGATCCTACCTATCTGAAAAAATTAACATGGCTATTCAATATTTTCTGTGTTTAAAACATTGTCTCTGCTAGTTTTTTCTCAAAACAATTATATTTTTAAGTAATTATATTTTTCAATGTAAAGTATCAACATTTTGCATCGCTTTCCAAAATAAATGTGGAGCTGATCAAATGCCACATTTTGAAACTTACCTTTAAGCAAACATATATTTTCACCAACTGATTTTATTTTTTTGCTTACTGATAACTCTGAGGTGGTGAAAAAGACTTTTTTCCCCAGGTAATTTATTAAAAAGCCTAACTAATTATTTTTATTGCTCTCTGAAAAGGTTCATCATTGAAAAAGTGCAAAAGAGTTCAGTCCTGCCAATAAAACTTTGGACTGTTTGATTACCAGGATCTATTAATCAGTAAAAGAAGTGTTTTAATGTTTGTGGGTGAAAGAGAACCTAAAAGGAAACATCTTGATACAATTTTAAGTTTAACCCTTAAATTGACTGTAATGTAATTAATTTTTTCTCCTAAGGGGAAAAATAACGATGATTTTTGTGATACTAGGTGGAGAGTAAAGCACTGGAATTGAAAAAGCAAAATTAATCATCAGAGCAGTAGGTCATAATTGAAGCCCAGGTCTGGGTCTAGTGAATGGAATGAAGTGTTTATGCTTTTGCATGATCCCTTCCACTAGTGTCCTTAATTTATTTTGCAGATAAACCCCAAAAGGTTAAGTCCTTGAGCTGTCTTTGCTCTAGATCTAAGCCACTTGTTTGTTATGGAAAGAGCATATATCTCCATCCTTGGAGATAATCAGAACTTGACTAGACGTGACCCTGAGCGATCCGATCTAATTTTAACATTGACTCTAACTTCAAGGCTGGCCCTGCTTTGAGCAGGGATCAGACCAGATGAGATCAGGAGGATCCTTCTCACTGAGGTTTCTCTATGAGTTTGTGCACATGTATACATGTGTACGCAAACAATACTGAAAGAGCTTACCCTTGGCTCCAGGGTAAGGATATAAGTTTCATACCTAGAGCATCACTGTGAAATTTGTCATAGGGCACTTTGGCTAGATCAGTGAGTAGAGAAAAATATTTATCTTGCTATTCTTTAAATTTTAAATTCTGAATTCAATTCTAAAGCATTGAAAGCAATTAAATCAGATACAGAGCAGCCAACTCAAGTGAATAAAGGCCACTATTCTAAGATTTCTGCAAGAAACCTTTTTCCCAAGATACTTATTTTTTGGAGGAAAAAGCTAGAAACAGTCGTGAATTCTTTTGTTTTGTTTTGTTTTTTGGTATTTCTCACTCCAAAACAGGTAGATTTAGAAGTCCTGGCTGCCTGCACAGCAAAAAGTGACCTGCAGCAACAACACAGAGATGGTGGCCTCACAGTATGGAGGCAGGTTGTTGGTGTCTCCACCAGTGTGACTTGATTAACTGGTTACCTGAGTACAATCTCCCTAGTTTTTTATTTTTCTCCCTCTATTCCTGTTCTCCTTCATCTTGTTCTTCTCTCTGCTAGTTGCTGTTATCTAGGAATACAAACTAAAACCCATCTAAGCCATTTTTAAATGGCCGTAAAATGTGTGCTGAAGTATTTGTTCATAGGAGATGAAACACCATTAGGAGAAAAAGCCCCCTAGGACACATGATGTATTACTGCATGCTGGTTTTTCAACATGCAAACACAGAGCTCCAGTTTTTGTTTTCCTGTTCCAAAACTCCAGTTTTTTTGAACAGAATAAGAAACTTTAGAAGTTGGATAGATTTTGACAGCTGTTAGAAACTAGAATTACAGCAAGTGTTTCTTCAGTCTGATCTCTGAGGGTTTAATGAGGCTTAGGTTCAGGCAGTCATCTGTGAAGCCTGAAAATTTTGCAATCTAATGCTCAACTGCATTCAAAGAAAGTTGTGTAAGGAGATGAAAATGACTGTGCAGTGGGTTAAAGGAACAATATAATTGGGAAATTATATAGAAGCTTGATCAGAACGTAGGGTGATCCCAGTATAAGTAAATGTAACCCTGTGTCAATTCAAAGATTTATTCCATCTTTCAGCATCTGTGAGTAGGCTGCCAGAGCAGCAAAGTAGTTATTGGTGTGTAGTACTGCAGCAGAGAAGAAAGCAAAGCAAAACAAAAACCCTGAAAGCATGTATGGAAAAGTAAGGGTTTGTCTATCAAGAAATCACTCAGAAACCTCTTTATTATTTCTTTCATTCATAGCATCAAGATTGGGATTTGAAATATCTTGATAATTTGATTAAATATTTGAAGGTTAGGGAACACAGAACTATTAAAAAAGGATAAAAAAAGGTAAGAATTGATTTGTGGCAACTCTCCCATTAAAAATGAGTATTTGACTGAATACTTAATTAATACTAGATACATATGCAATACTTATTTCTGTACTGCTTCACCTCAGAAAGTCAGTGTAAAAACAGTGTAAATGGTGTTTCTGGAGACAGAAGTCAAAATTATCTTGAAATTAAACATTTGCACTAGAAATTCTCTCATTGACTCACTTTGACTTGCACCAAATGAAGTCAAAGGTAAAATGTACTATAAATCAGGTTTGCTCCCTTGTTAGCATTTCTCTCTCATTTCTGTCTTTGTCATAGGAATGTAGATCACCCTCAGGGATGTGAGGCTGGAGCAGGGCCTGGGGCAGGTGCTGACTTTTGCATCCCAGCTGAAACTTGTTTTGCAACTCTAGAGAACAGTGTGCCTACCAGCATTGCTGAGAAGAGCGCTGTAATGATTTCCCTCTAGTGATGAAATATGTAAACTACAGATTATTCTACATATCTAAAGTGCTGCCACAGTACAAGTAGTTGTTTCTTCATTCTTTGGAACCGACACTTTGGGAGGGGAAGAAAAGAGAATCAGAAGCTTATTTCTGTCTGGAACTCCATGAAGTCAAAGTGAAAACACCAGCATTCTCTACCATGAAAAAAAAAGAAATCCCAGCAATCAAACAAGCCAAACCAAACAATCAAGCAAAAAAATAAAAACCCCAAAACCACCCAAACAAAACAAAACAAAACCAACCAAAACCAAAAAAACAGCCCTAAAACAAAACAAACTCACACATCAACCATCAAAAAATCTACCTTCAAAGTAACTCTTTAAAATCAGAAACAAAGTTTTGCACTAAATACACCTCTACATTTAGTTTGATATTCTGGATAGAAAATGGCTACCTCTTAAATTGAGTACCATACCTAGGCACAAAATGCCTTAACCAACCTTTTATTATTTTCTAAAGAACTGACACTTTTGGCATCAGAATTCTGTATTATTCCCCCTGAATACTTACTAAATTATTGGCTATTGTCAAATGAATTTGGCAGTGGGAAAAAAGGTTTTGGAAATAGAAAGTTTGACACTATCTGTAAAAACAACTAGATAGCTACAAAGGAAAATTCATTAAAGAATGCCCTGAAGGGCATCAGAGCACTGGTAGAGTCTGTGTGGACACAGAGTGCCTGTGGGAGGCTGGCATGGAGGAAACCCAGCCACACTTTCACTGGTGCTGCTCACACCAGATTAGAGAGCAGCTAATTTACACCCAGCTCAAGGTGATTTTCTTGGCCACAAGAAGATGTGAGCAGAGAACAAGGTTAGAATTAAAAAATGTTGGGAAATTTGAGATAAGAATGCCTTTTATCACAATAATAAAAGAAAGGTGGTACAGTTGGGCAGGAGTCACTGCGTGTCACTGCACAAGGGAAGATCAGAGGACATTTGGGGACTGCAGGTCCAACTGTGCTGCAGTGACATCCCAAGGATATGAAGCAGTGGAAGAGCTTGGGTGGTTGTGGAGCTAAAACAGCCAAAGGTCTTCAGGTTGGGCAATTTATTTTCACATGTAATTTTCCCTGGCCTTGATGCAGGACCTAGACTCTCTGACCTCTTTAGTTCTTTTACTGCTTTACAGCTGCACAAATTATATTTCCTGGGGTTGAATCACAAAGTTTGCTGCTGAGGATGAGGTGATGGCATTGGGATCACAGAGTTTTTCATACAAACAGTCAATCAAAATTAAGTGTAAGGAAATGGGGCCTCTCTAGTCCTGGTTAATCTGACAAATGCAGAGGACTGGGTGATTACATGATTCTGTACCAAAATTCTTAATGAGTTAAGATCTGAATTGGTCACAATTTATTAAATTTGAAACATTGGATAGACAGCCTGGTTTTCATAAATGGCTCATATCCTGGTTAAAACCACTTTCTTATATGTTACCCTTAGTTTTGCAGGAAAGGTTTGATGCAAAGTGCTAAAGTGAGGTGAACTTTGTCAAGTTTTTGGTTGATCCTGACTTTTATGGTCCCTTACCTCTGACAACCCCTGCCCTGTGTCTGTGTCCATCAGTGTTGGAACCCAGAAAATTCCTTTGGCTGCCCTGGAGGACTCAAGACCCTTCCAAGGGACACAGAGATCTTGGCACATGGCCCAAGACCCATGTGCCTTTGCTTTAGACCCTGGAAAAAACAATCACCAACCTCATATGAAGATCTGCAAGCCATGACAATCTAAGTAGAATAATAATTAGTTTGTCACGGGGTGGAAAAATAGATTTTTTTGGGTTTTTAGAATGGGGGTTCAAGGGGCAAGATGGAGCAACCTGGGTGTGTCCAGCTTTTCTCCTTCTTTTTCTTGGCCTCCATCTTCTGCTGTGATGTTGGCACTTTTAGATTGGTTTAGAGTAGAAGCTCACTGTCTAACATAGGTGATAGGTATTGGAAAGTAATGGTAAATAATGTACACATAGTTTTTAGTATAAAAGATAACACCCCCCAGGGGAGGCAGAGTGCCTCCGACTGTGAATTCAAACCAAAATTGAATTAATTTAGTTTGGTAGCTTGGCAGGTCAGGAAAAATAATTTTATAGATAAGATACAATAAACAACCTTGAGACTGAGAAGTGAAGAGCTCTGACTCCTTCTTTGACTGCCAGGCTGGGAAAAGAGACTCTCTAACATATCTCAGGGTCACTCTGGCCAGCTAGAGATCCTGAGACATCAGATGACCTAAGATATGGGGACAAGGAGAGGCAGAAAGGATAAGATGCTTTCAAATAGTCATTGGGGACACAGTTTTGGAGGGTTGCATTGCCATAATGTGCAGCTTTGGCAAGGGAGGTTCATGCCCTTGTGTCCAGCTTCTTGGAGGAGGGAAGCACCCCACTGCCTCCAGCCATCCGGGCTGTGGATGCACAGATGAAATTTGGTGTGTGTGAGATGACTGATAATAGTTTAGGCATCCTGGTTTTGATGATCCCCAGTTTTTCAAGATTCAACTGGACAAAGCCAGCAGCAGCTAATGTGACATCAGGGCTGTGGGCAGGAGGTTGGGCTGAGACCTCCTGCATGGTGCTGTGAGCTTGCAGCCAAGCGCAGGCTGCTCTGCAACTGCCTCCAGGTAACATAGTTTCTATTCCTTACCTTCTTATCCTTTCGTTTTTGTTTTGCTGATCACCTTTTTAACTTCCCTCTTTTGTCCCTTTCCCTGCCTCCCCCCATCTCCACTCAGATAAACAGCCTGCCCCAAATCACTTTTTCCTCACTGCTCCCAGTTTTCTGCATCCCACCTCAACTTTGCCATTGGTGATATCCTCAGCCTTGGAGGGCGTTACCAAAGTGGATCCCCAGGTCCTGGGAGGTACAGAGTGCCCAAAAGTCCCAGCACAACCTTCAGCTGTCCTGTCTTCCCCTTGTTCACACACCTTCCCCTCAGTCCCCTGTGAAACTGAGTTTCTCCACTGTCATCTGTCACCACCAGCAATTTCTCCATGTCCTGCTGAGAGAGATGGCACCAGCTCAGGCCAGGGACCAGCTGTCTACCTGCAGCCATTAGAAATCATCTCATTTCTTCCCTCCAGCTTGCTCCCTACGTCATCTGCCTCTCCCTCTGCCCCTGTCTTCCTCCCCACACATTTTACCCTTATTATTTAATGTGGTTTTCTTCACAGAATATTCAGCATGTGCAGAAAGACAGTGTTAACAAATATTTAAAAAGATGGAGGAAGGAAGGACATTACAGTTGCCAGATACTCTGCATATCCTGTGCACTGTGGTCATCACAATTGGAAGAAACCCCCACCATCCTGTTAATTTTAAATTTCAGTCTCAGTGGTCATGCGATATCTATGTGAACATGTAACACTCACAGCAAAAATGTCTCCCAAAGCTGGAAGGCTGCAGAGTCTGAAAAATAATCAGCATCACTTTAGCAAGACCTGCAAGTCACTAAATATTTGAACAAGTTTCTCTGAGGATTTTAATTATATTTAAAGAGCAATTCTTCTTTTGCCCATGACAACAAGAATGGTGTCTTCTGTGCCAGTAAATTTGCATCTAGGCTATATTTGAAATCAATTATGCATATTTTAGAAATTAAAATAAATTATTTCTTTGTTTTAGAGTTGTTAGCGTCACAATACTGATGTAAAATAACCCACCTATAATTAGATCTTTTACCTTCCCTCTAATGAGATCACATCTCTAAATGTTAATTTTGGATATATTGCCAATACAACACTTAGGTGCACCTCACTTTTTTTCAACAGCACATTAAATATGTATCTTCTCAGTTTTACTTGAAGTGACTGGGGATTTTTGTCTTAAAAATTCCCTACTGTAGGCAAGACTCATGAACTAAGGTGCTCACAACAAATTATTTTTCTACTGCAGATGCACTTGGGACAAGAATCGATGCTATTTGTAATCAGGAAGCCAGTCAGAAATACTGAAGCCACTTCACAGTTTTCAGTGTAGTTTAAATTGCTTAATAAAAAGTAGAATACAATTGCTGGTGCTGAAAAATGGAAACCTGTTCTCCTGTGGGAACTCAATTAATGAAGATTAAAAAAACTGAAAAAAATCCCAACAAAACACCCCTTATTTGACAGCTCTCTGGCAGGCTTTGCAGGGCTGGCTGTGTAAGAACTGTTTGACCTGCTGTAAACTCAGCAGATCCAAAACTCATCTGAGATAGGGAAGGTACCAAGCCTCATTCTCACACTTGCTTAAAACCTATCTGTTCAAACTTACATCTTCAAGTATATATAAACCCTCATTAAAAAAAAATAAAAATAATTTAAGTAGATTTTGGCCAAATTAACTTTTTTTACTGAATGGTACCCAAAATATCTGTTCTGATATTTTGTAGTTACCTTTCTGTAACTGCATCTAGGTAATGCTGCATGATTTCAGTCTCTTTAAGGCAAGAATTGTTCTCCTATAGACATTTTGACTTAAGGCTCTTTAAACCAGGGAAGTTGGATCAACTCCTAAGAACTTTACAGCTTTACATTTCAGCAGCAAGATGTCCAAGCAGCTTTGCTTGGCACATTGATTAACTCCCGTGTCAGGGAACATGAACAGACCACAAAAGCTTTAGATACATACAATAAGAAAGCTGTTAAATGTGTTCAGTGTACGTTTATTTACCTGTGTCAGAGTACTACAAGGCAAGGCATACACAACTGTAAAAACCAGCAGCTCCAATAGATGAGTAGCATGTCACTGCATGTCACTGCATGTCACTGCATGTCACTGCATGCCATGCTACTCAGGAACCAGAGATGTTTTGGAGACGGTGAACACATCACGTGTGTTTTGGAGGAGAGTCTAAAACATTACTGCACTGAAATTTCCCAAAACCATTAATCATCAGCTAAGGTTTAGGATCCAAAGTGATTCTCCTCTAAACTCATTCCTGCTAATTAAGCTGAGAAAGTGAGCAGAATCCATGAGGCAAGCACATAATGCTCTTATGGCAAAAGAAAGGGGCTATTAATTTTCTGCTAGTAATACACAAAGGAATATGTTTCCATGCTCCAAACTATCAAATCAATCATGTACAAAAAGAGGCCAGCAATTCTTCTTCTTTGGGATTTATTCTCTCCTGAAACTGTCATCCCAGGCCTTGGCAGGAGCTCAGAGTGAACTAGGACAAGAGACACTGATGAGAAAAATACCATCAAACTTTCTTTGCAGTATGGCAGCAGATACTGCAGCAGTTCAGTCACACCAATGGCCCATTTATAAGCTGCTGATCAATATGATCTAATGGTGATTTTGGGAGAATGTTTCTTCTAAAACCCAGGGGGAAAACAGTCTGTACGTGCAGATGAAAAATGTGTAAAGTAACAGCAGTAAAAATACATGTAGGGTTTTTTAGCAAGAATGGGTTGCCTTTAATACTGGTACCTCATTTTCATACACATAAAGTATTTTTTTAAACCTTTTTTTACCATATGAAAAGTTGATATCCTAGATGAAACCAAGGCAAGCAGCGAGGTTGCTGACATTTGCAGAAGACAGATTCTGATGTCTGTTCCACACTGTGTATGTCCCAGAGAAGGTACAGAACAGCACTGTTGTTGTGCAGTTCCCTTCATGTTTCTGAAGGAAATCTCTCTTGCAGCCTTGGAAAGTACCCTTTTTACAACATTGCTGTGGCCTTTGCTATTGCAGCTGATGATCTACCGATTAATTTTAAATTAGTAGAATTTAAAAGCAAGAGGTTCTTTCCCTATTAAACATGGCAATTAATAATATGGTATGTGATGACAAATTTTGTAAGGGTGATTTTGGGTGAAAGATAATTCACCTGCATTCAGAGGTTGTTTAACAGCTTTCTCTCTGATGATAAAAAATATTAATATTGATATATAAAATATATATGAAGGGCGTTTCTCTGACCTTGTTTATTAGTTTCTTCAGGGAAAAGATGATCCTGAAGACATCTCTGGAAAATCCCTAACTGTTGTTTGTAAACAATCTGCAAATATTTCGCTTACAACACACTTCCCTTTCATTTATTTTCATTTACCATTTGTTTGGTATTGGCAGTGGTGACTGTGGGTGTGGGATGTGTTAGCTTCAGATTACTTTCATAAGAGTAGTCTGTCTCTCCCATGACTTCTCAGGTCCAGAAGTTTGCAATATAAGGATACAGGGGAAGCTGAAAGGTGGGTGTGCATGCATTGGCTTTCCATAACAAACCTTCTGTCGTGCAAACACAGCAAAAGGTCTCTGGGTTTAAAATTCTTGGCAACCTGTGCAGCTAAATACACACTGAGAACAGATGCTCAGGAGAGAGTGAGTAATTGCTGTGGCTGGTGCCTGCAAAGCAGAGAAGTGAGGTATGGAGATGAGTATGATAACCTGATGTGTGCGTGGGCAAGTCCCACACATTTCCAGATTTTGTTGTGGGGCTACCTGTCCTGGTGAGTGCACAGATGTGTGGGGGAGCTTTGCATTTGGTTCTCTGACACAGTTCTGTGGCACTGACCTTGTGCTGTCCTGTGGGTGCTTTATGTATAAATATGAGTTTAGCAAATGGAGGTTTGGCACTGAGGTCAAAGGCAGTATGAACAAGAGAGCAAAAGTCAGCAATGAAACCATGACAGGTTGTAGCAGGCGATTTGAATCACAGACATTCAGGTAGTCTGGCCCATGGATTTAGGAAACATTGTAGGTTGTCCTCCCCGCATGGGCTTTTGGGCAAAGCTGGAGCAAAGCTGTTGAGCAAGTTTCTGTGGGTGCTGATCACTTCTTAAACTGAAGTAAATTAATTTTTTAAACAGAGATTTTTTCTATACAGTATGAAGAATTTGTGGGCTGAGGGAGCATGATACTTGGCCTGAGCCAGAACATGCTGCTTCAAAAGTCTCAGCAATTGCAGACACGCCCCCAGTGCCATGCTGTAAAGATATATCCTTAGCTTTTCATGGTGGCACAATAATCCTGAAATTATATGCCTTCAGCACATATGTGTCTTGTGTTCTTTCTAACCCCCATTTGAGTGTACAGAAGTGGGGCTGACTAGTTACAGTACCTGTTTGCTGCAACTTTCTGGATGAACATGTTTTAGTGAAACACCACTTTACATTTGCTAAACACTCTGCTCCTGTGCTCTAGTAGCAAAGCTAAGCAATTCTTACAAGTGTTTAATCATAGAGGGGTAGGATATTCCCAGGTACTACTTTTGAAAATAGACATTACACATCAGCCACAATTGTAAATAAAATATTGAAATGTATGGTATAAAACTAATTAGATGTCTGTTCAGTAATTGGTACTGTAGAGTTTTCACTTATTATAACTGTCAGATGGAAGTTGTGGTGAAAAAGTAAATCTGAGTGAGCCCCTTAGTAATGAACCCCATTACAATATTGTTTTTTATAATGCTGTCACCTAATAAGCTTCAATCTCTGTGTAGTTATACAATGCCTATTGAGATACTCAGAGGTGAGAGGAGATTGAATTTAACATTTTTCTGGTGGCCTCCAAGGACCCTGGAGCCAGCAGGAGAACAGCAGCAGGAGACCAAACACTTCACTTATCTGCACACTCACCTTTCCCTTTGCCTTGCAGAGGCACACAGCATCACGGATAAGGGCAAGTGACTGCTGGCTGCATGGCTTCATTGTGGAAACCAATAGCAGTTAAAGTTGTGGGTGTCAAAAAGAATTGTGTTGGTGAAAATACTCCAGCTTTAGTAAATTATTTACTAATTGAAAAGATGGATGACTGTATTTTAATTAATTTTAATTAATATGCAATTAGCAGGGGACTGTACAAGAGCTAAAATCTATTGTGATTTCCTTTAATAGTCTTAACATTTTCTCCTTACTAGTAAAGAATTGCATTAAGAACTATTGCATAGCTTGTATATTCAGTATATGGTCATTTAAACTAGTATACACTTTCATTTGAATTTTGTGATGATACACTAAAATATTTTGCAGCTACACTAGAAAAAAAGTGAATGTCTTGAGCTAATAGGCTACTTCTGCTTTACTGGCACAACAGAGAAGGATTAAAAATTGTTAACTCTCAATAGTTACTATGGTTTCATGTGTATGTTCTTTAGGGTTATTGTGCAATGTAACACAATTTTTTTATTATGCTTGCAGTGCACAACACGTACTGCACAGCCAATGTAGCCATCATAAATTCTTCCGTGTTATTCAGGATCAGTGCCTGCAGGCTGACCTGTCAGGATGAATTCCAGGCAAGTCAGCAATTAAATATCTGGGAACATCCATCCAATCAGCAATAGCTCAGTTAATTCAGTAGGATTTTTGCCATGACCTACTGATTCCCATAGGCTCTGAAGGACATTTTTTTCAGTTCTCAGAAACCACGAGGCATATCCAGCCCAACAGCTCATTCCTCTGCCTGCTGCAGCCACTTCATTGCTATGTTAATCTAACAAAAATTTGTGTTGAATCTGTTTCTTGCTCACATACAAAGACTTTGAGTTATTTGGCTTCAGCCAGAGTTAATATTATCCTCTTAGGGGCTATGTGGATTTGGTATGAGTCATAGTTGGTTGACATATGGCACTGGAAAAAAAACCCACTAGATATCTAGCCAAATTTGCTGGTTATCAGGGAAAGCTGGTAAACTTGTGAGCATTGTTTGGAAGTTATTCGTCCCATTTTATAGTATGTCACTGAAGCTATGTAAAAAGTGATGCATGATGCACACAAAAGCACTATGAAAACTTATACCTGCTCTTTGTAAAGATCAGCTGAACAACTTAGGTTATGAATAGAAGAAAAAAAATGATATTGTTCAGGAAAAAAAACAAAGAAACTGCATTTCCAGCTACTTTTAATCTATTTTTCATTCTGGGTAAAATGTCTGTCATTGCAACGCTGCAATGTAGTGGGAAGCATTAGATAACCACAAAACAGTTTTGAAGCAAAGTCATAATTCACAGGACTGATTTTTATGTGGTGATCAATCCCTCTCAAAATGGAGCATCAGCAGATCTGAGGCAGCAGACATCACTGTGTAGGGTTGTTACGATCCCTTCTGCTGTCATTAAACTCAAACCTTCTTCTGAATGTTATAAATTCTAAAGAAACAACCAAAGGGAAGAGACTTTTCCATTTCCAGTGAAGTGAGCTTAGGTTTTTTGTACTTCTATCTGAAGTAAGAAGCCTTGCTTTACTTTTTTTTAGGAATTGCCATACAATTTTCCAGTGTCCTCCAGACACGCATGTTTCATGGCCAACACATGTGACTAGGAACTCTTAGTGGAACCACAACAGTGAAGATCAAACAATTAAATTATACTTTCAGATGTAAATAATCCTCATCTACCAAGAGTTCTTACAGAAAAAGAAAGACTTAAAGTATCTAATCTAGTTTTCCTCCTTTATTTTCTTGTCTATTCCTTGAATTTGACTAGAAATAGGTAATACAATTTTCTTTCCCTTTAGTTTATAGGCTTTTACTTGCAGTGTTACTTTTTTAAAAAAAGATGCACATAAATCTTCAATTTCCAGAGTCAAGTGCTTTATCCAAGATTCTCAGTTTATGAGTTTGTAGGCTTTGTGACTGTGATGAAAATCAGAGCATATTGGCATGTAATTCATAGCCTAAACAGATCAATAAGGAAAAGGATTAGAAATTTTTTTCAAGAGCCTTAAGCCACGATTAGTGAATAGGCAGTGTTTGGTTGTGATACAACAACCAAAAAGATGTGGTCGATAAAGCTCCATTTTCCTAAAAGTATAATGCTTTTTCAAAGTCCTAAATTCCGGGGTTCTAAAATCTAGAAATGTCCTTTGTAATGTACCATTTATTCCTTATGAAGAATCTTCCTTTTTGAAGTTTTCATTGAAAACACTGAAGACAAAAAGAGTTCTTTTATGCATCTTGTCTCAAAGAGTCATCAGGGACCCAAGGAAGACAGAAAGATATATAAGGACACAGGGATTTTTGGAATAGGTAAGGTTGGACCTAAGAATTCTACTAACACTTTCAAAGTCTCAGGAGAGCAGATAATGAAAGATCCATTTATATTTATCAAAAAGTTACTGAATTACTGGTCTTCTAGAGTAGATAGAAAATAGAAACTTTTAGAAGTTTTATATTTCACACTTCTTCACTAAGTTCTGAAGTGCTAATCAGAGGTAATAACTTTAAAAATAATAATGTAAATATTAATAATTTTAATAGCTACTAAGAATATTATTTACAGAAGCCTGAAAATAAGTTTCACAGGCCACAGAAGTTCAGGTAGTAGTAGAAAGACAAATAGTTGTATCACTGAAACAATAAATGAACATATATTTTTATATATGAGTGAGCACATCAGGCACTGAGTATTGCCATTGGTTACCCAGGCAGGGAAGGCTGGCTCATACCAGTTCTGCATGGAAATAGTAACAGGGCAAGTAGTAACAGAGCAGAAGACAGAGAAAAGTGGGAAAACCAGTTACTCAGGGTGTGTGTTAGTCTATTTCAAATTTAGACTAAGAATGTTCACAGCCTTCAGCATTGGTGGATGAAGAATTCATTAACACATACAACTGCTGCTGCTCATGAAGGATAAATGCTGAATGTGGCAGGAGCTGTTTCCAGTACAGCAATTAATTGTATTTTTTGTTGATCACTCAACTGCAGACTGGCACCAGGAGGACCAAAAAGGAACCTGGCAGAATATGATAAAAATTTTATGAGATAAAATCTCTTATTCTTTACTCTCAAGTAAATTCTCTCTAATACCTATATTTGTTCATCTTGACCTAGCTTGAGTGGGGACCTTGGACATGGTGACCTCCAGAGTTCTCTTCCAACCTTAACTGTCATCCCAGAGCCTTTCCCTTCAGGGACAAGGGTCAGCAACTTCTACCCCCAGTGAAGCCCTTGGAAGAGCTGAGTTGGGGTGTGGATACTCTCAGTTCAGTTGAAAAAAGAACAGTGACAATTTCTTAGTGACAATCTTAGAACAGTGACAATCTTAGACAAAAGAATTTGAACAATTATTATCTCTCTTTCTGTAACCACTGTTAATAGTTATTGTTCTTTACAGTATGCTATTCATAGCCACCAATAATGTGAGATGTTTTCTGCTTTCAGACTAATCCAGTCCCACTTTGGACTGGATTAGTCTCAAAGTAGAAAACTTTGAGGCTAATCCAGACTTTTATAGCAAGAGATTATAAAGCTCTCTGCTTCTTGCTAATAAAGATTCTTCTTGAGCCTTCTGATCAACCTGAAGACTGAAGTCTTTCTGTCCCTTACTCAACAGCATCCTTTGGGTGCGTCCTCCATTGGCACTCAGGAGCTCACCAGGGCTCCCCCACTGTAGTGTGGTCTGCCTGTTTTCCAGGTGTCCATCTTTGGTTCACTGGTCCCAAATCACACATTGACCCTGAGGTTCAACCCCACTTCCAGCGCTTCCAGCTCCTCTGCTCAGCTGTGCAGGACTGTGTAGAATCCTTGGTGCCTGCCCTGGGTCCAGACATACCACAAAGAGTGCTAGGGATTTCAGTAGCACTGAATATTGCCCAGATTTTCTCACACCTCCTGAAGGCACATGTCCTGTGCTAATCCAGCTGGTGTCTGGTGAAGAGCACGGTGCTCTGGGGGCTTGGGGCTCCATCCCAGTGCCCTGATTGGATCTCAGACCTCAGACGAGGTGCCGAGCACGAGACACCTGGGGGGAGTCCTGGAAGTCCAGAAGTGTTGTGGACTTTGATCAACGGGAGGGACACTGAGAGATAGGAGACTTCACTGGGTAATGGGAAGGTTGTTAATAGGGAGACACAGGTTTAAGATTGCTGTACAGGGTTTAGAGAGTAGATGGAGAATTGGCGTGTCATGCCCTTTCTCTCTCCCTCATTCTGTGGTGATGGGCACTTGGATGGTCATTACTGAAGTGCACCGGCATAAGATAAAAAGATTTTGAAAATGATAAATATTGTACACGTAACTTGGGTATAAGATGTGACTGTCGAGGGAGGCAGAGTGTGTCATGCGGGTGACACTCTGTGGGCAAAGAAATCTTTGATAAATTAATAATAAGACGAAAGAGAACTGAGCCTCTCGTCCTTTACCAGGTGCCCAAGGCCACTCCGGGCCTTTCCAGGCCCTTCAAACAGCTGAAAACCGGATACCTGATAGCTCACCACAGTTTTCCCCTGGCATCTCACCTCAGGTGGCTTGAAAGATGGGGATTTGCTGAGGAGATCCATGTGGGTTTCCCCCACAGTTCTCTGGGCTTTTTCTCCTCCTCTTTTTTCAGCACCAAAAAGCTCCAGCACTCCGCATGACTCTCTTGGCAGGACATGGCACTGGGCACCATTGAGCCAGACCTGCAGGAGCAAGGAGCAGCAGCATGAGCCACAGGCAGGCCTGGAGGAGCCATCAGTGCCCCCTCTCCCGGGAAGATGTTGAGGACAGCCCGTGTACCCTTCTGCTCCATGGGTTCTGCTCTGCCTGCACCCAGCACAGGGCCAGACAGAGTGCCTGCTCTCAGGCAGCCATTCCAGCTGCTCTCGTGCTCCGTGCCAGCAGACAGACAATGTAAAGCTGTCACCATCTCAGCACCACTGCCACAGCACCAGGCCCAGGGAGGAGGCACCAGGCCCAGCTGGAAGCTGCACTGGCAGAGCACATTGGCCAGCTTGGTGCTTTGCTGGCTCTTGCCCTCAATAAACATTCAGATGCTTTCCAAGGGTTGTTTGTTGTACTGTTTTCAACACCAGAGACCCACCCACTCTAGGCAATGTTTTCCAGCACTGTGTGGCAGTGAGCTGCCCCAAGCTGGGTATTTTTCAAACTGAGAATGAGCATTAGGAGCAGGGAGGTTGCTCCTCTGCCTGCCACCAGTAGACACATACTGGGGGAGAGCACACAGTGCATGTCACAGTGCATACCTCTGACTGAACTTTTCTGGCTCCTTGAATTCCTTAAAGGCGTTATTCCCATAACTCTGGGATGCTCTGCATCCAAAAAGATAAAGCATTCCATTGGGTTCTTCACTTCTTTGCTTAGCTCCACTTTGGGGAATGGACTGTTCTGTATCTTGCAGTATTTTTATGTTGTGTCTAATAGCTGCGGACATGGAATGCCATGGAGCTAAAACAGATACTAAGACAAGAATCAGGTTTACTCAGATATCCTAGAAACACTATGTCATTTTAATTCTATCCCTAGAATCACTCTGAAATGAATGTGTAGTCCAAAGCAGTCACAGTAAAATCCCTCTTTCTCCCACCACTCACCACCATAAGTCAGAAGATGACTATAATGCTTTTTACAGCTTGAAGGAATGACCCAAAGCCACATGTAAATTTTGTTGTGACAGACCAGGAGAGACAAAGAGCATGTCTCCAGCATCTTACTGCAACTGGCTCTTCTCTGATGTCATTTTCTGACACTTGTTTTATAGCTGTTCAGCACTTTTATTGCCCTCCAATTCACAGAAAAGTTATTCACTGCTGCTGGCTATAAATGCTGTAGGAAAGGGTGAGACGCTGGAGAAAGGCTATTTACAAAGCTCCAGGGGATCTCCTGCTGCCCAGCAGGACATCCACACGGATATGACCCAGCAGCATGGGGCATGGTCACCCTAAGATGCTTGGGCTTGAGTGCCCCAAGGCATTTGGTAGCTGCCCTGTCCTGGGTGCTGGGGAATAACCACAGGCAGGAGACTTTGGCCTTGGTCTGTGCAAAGCACTCAAGTGCAATCATCACTTTTTTACTTATTGGAAACCTTCACCTGGATTTTCATGGGAATAAAAGTGCAGGTTTCTGCTACAAAACTTTTAGAGGGATAGAGTATGGGTAAATGAAGGTGGTATAGAATGTAATCTTAACCCCTAAAGAGTTGCAGCTGAGCCAATTATTAAGGATTAGGAGCAGGCCTGATTTTAACAGGCCACACCTGTAGGCAATAAGAAGAGTGTTACAAAAGAATGGATTGGTTGATTGAGGAGAACTGGGGTTTGTTGGCTGCTGTGAGGACAAGGAAAAGTCAGTGCCTAGAGGAGCTGCCTACAAGAAATGTCAGGGAGGTATGAAACTCTAGCAACATGGAACCCTTGCAATATAATGACAATGCAAATTGTATGCAGGAAAATCCAAATCCCTACTTCAAATCTGAGGTTGCTGGAGCTGGTAGAAGGCCTTGGTACTTTACATCAGGCAGAAGAAAAACAGTGACATGTTTTTTCCTCAGCCTTGGCCCCAGAAATGGGCAAGCTATCTTGATTGAAGCTTTTGCAGTGTGGAGAAAAATGAACTGATAACAGATGCTCATTGTGTAAAATTTAATTCCAAGTTGTCAAAGAACTGTAAGCACAACTTTTTCAGCTTTTATAGCTGGTGCTATCACTTTGTATTCATCAAACAATAATTGCTAATTCTGTGTGCCTTCTGTTCTCTCTGTATGCTTTTTTGTTCTGTTCAAATTTCTAGCAGCACACAATGCCATCAAATTTGAAGTGCAGCAGCTGGAGACAAAGAGAGCAATGTTAATGGGACGATTTTCTTGCAAATACCACACTCAGGAGCTAATTGGGTAGTTCACTTACCTGGAAGATGGAAAACTGCTTGGTAAACAAATGTCTTCACCAGGCCAGTACATTTGAGGCAGACACATCTCACTGCTCACAATAGTTTGACTTCCTCATCTATCATTCATGAGAAGAGATGGACTACCCTGAAGAAAAGCATTAAATCCAAGTGACTGAAGTCCATAACTCCTGCTCATGGGCAGCCCACAGATCCTTCTCCAGGCTCCTCTTTCACAGTGCCCCAGAGTCCCCAGGTGCTGCTGTTGTGTGACCTCTGGCACTGCCAGCAATGCTATGTGTGAAGGAAGATGGGGAGGAAGATGAGTACTTACTAGCAGCCCAGGGTGGCTGCCTGCTGCACTGGCTGTGCTTGCCAGGACTGTGACTTTTGATGGACCACAGCTGTAAAGGGCTTTTTCATCCAGTGCCAAGACCTCTGAGATATCTGCTGGCACAATACAGAACCAATGTTTTACAATGAGAAGCCAGAACCTACCAAAATCAACTTCAGGAACTGGAGATATAAATATTATGACTGGAAAATGCCATGATGCTTGAGTTGTCCCGATGGCTTTTTCAACCAAGCTGCCTGTCCTACCTACACTGTGGCTGGTCTGGATCTGATACTGGAGAATCTCAGAGGGGTTTTAGAGATAATGACTGCTGTCTGAGAAGGTCTGGACAGCCAGGGAATTACAGACAACTAAAACCAATTTCTCTGCTGTGTAGGAGCTAAACTGTTTACACTGGGCAAGTTTGCACAGAAATGAGTAGTTCCTGCAAAGGTAAATATCATATACAATTAAAACAGTACTCTTATATAACACTTTTTCTATGCAATCTTCAAGTGCAATTACAGTAAAATTCAAATTTTAACAGAAGCATCAAAAATATGGGCCATATGAGCACACAGTTGCATGTGTTGATGCAGTTGCCTCTACTGAGTAGCAATGTCTGTGGAAATATTGGTAGACTCCATTAACTGGGGCAAAAACTAATATATATTTGTTTAGCATTGCAGACTATCACGACATTCTTCTCAGTAATGCGTTTGGTGTTTGGCTCCTCAGGGCTGCACTGGAAAAGCACCCACAACAAATTAAGATGTGAATTTGAAAAGTCAAGAATTAAACTGCATTAAAAAGTATTACACGGGCGCTCCTAGCCAGAATTTCAGTTTCCTTAATTCAATCTGCTTTAGTTCTCATTGGAAATTTAATAAATTAAATTAAGGCCACTTTAGGATTTTTTTTTATTCGGAATGAGAATATACAGATAAAAGTGTAAAGAAATTAAACTAATACACCTTAAAAGACTCATTCACATGCATTTTCTTGAGTTAGCCTCCAGAAACCTTATCTGATTTACATGTGGAATTCGGGGAAGATTTTTAAAGGCTGACACCTGCAGGTCCTTTCTTATCATTTACTTTTCTGTCTGTGTGGTTGCCCACAGTCAGAAGATATTAAATGAGTGTGCATTTCTCAGCTTGCTACCTTAATTATAACTGCCATCATTTGCCATGGAGGTACTGATTTTGAGAAAATAAGTGTGTGATAGCAGGGTGGATACCTAGCAGGGAAAATGTTGCTTAATATGCAGTATCATGGGCTTTTTTCTTCCCTCAAAGACACAAAAATGAGGGGTTGTTTTACATTTGCAGCCAAATTACACTTGAGTGATTGCATAGGCAAAAAAATGAAGGAACAAAATGTAAAGAGGTCTCCCCAGCAATAAAAGTGTTTTCTAATTGGTTAATAAAGTAGAGAGGGAAGCAAAGGCTTAAGAGGGGATGGAGTTTTGGTACCCAACAGGGCAATGAGCAGCTCAGCCACCAGACTGTCCTGAGACACATGGGGAAATGGTGATGTGTCACCCAGAATTTTGTGACCATGTCTTATGGAGCACCTCCTGGGACTTCCTCATACAGTGCTGATGGGAAGCACCAAGCCAAGCACCAAACACAGACACCTCTGGACTGTTTTCAGGGATTACATATGAGAATTTTCCAAAACGGGTCATGTCATGGTGGGTATTTGCAGCTTCTGGGTCACAAGATAAGGAGATCAGCCTAGAAGGGGGTTTTGCAGGGGGTGACTGTAAGGTAATTTTGTGATTAAGCTTATTCTTAGGTAGCTGATCCTGGAAATATCCCATGCAAGTGAGGCCATGCTGGGGAACACACAAGAAGGGAAAATTGAAGAATGAATTAAAAAAAAATCTACATGCTTTGCATTCATTTTCTTTGAGGTATGGGTTTGTCTTTGACACCAATGCAGGTCAGTTACCCAGGTGTCTGTCACCTTTGCCATTTTTCTTACCAACTCCTTGGATTATGGAATAAAATATTTATATTTTTAAAAAATATATATATTTTGGACTATGAGGCTACAGGTTACCAGTGTCAGTTCTGTTTTTTTTTTATAATGAGACATTGAAACAGTCTCCTTAACAGCTATTTATCATGAAATGCAGAAAAGAGGTTGAAATTTGTTGCCTATGAATGTTGAGTGAAAGTAGCATGTTCATATCAAGCATTCTCAAGCTCATTTTTAAATATTAAAATACACTATATTAGCAGAAAATACAATTAACGTTATAAACTTCACTTTTCACGACTTGGAAACAAAAGCGATGGGCCCTGAAATTGTGACAGCACAGAACTGCAGCTATAGGGCCATAAGTGAAGTGCTACAGGTGGCATTAGTCTGTGGGATGGTTTCTGAAAACTTATGAGCTGCAAAAATTGCTAAGGACAGAGCTGTCGTGTTAAAAAAGTCTAGTAATTAAAACAGATAGGGAAATAACCACCTTTCTTTGCACTTTCCTTTTTGTTCTAAGGCTTTCAAGCCAAATGTTCTGGCAGTGCAAAGCTGCCATTCTCCGGTGTCTAGGAAGGTGGTGCTAAACTACAAATTATGGAAAAAGTTGCAGGAGCTGCACACACTGCAGCTAAAGGATGTTCAGCGTTAGGGAAGCTCAATCCTTTCTGTAGCATCTCTTACTTTTGTCATGCGAGAATCAAGATCTGCTCTCAGCTTTGTGGCTTTTAGGCCATTTATATTGTAGAGTGATGTATGTGCTCCCACTCACAACAGACAATGTTTGCCTCATAAAAAAGCTGCATCCAGCTCATAGAAATATATTTTATTCTTCATATGCATAAAGAATTTTATACTGTCCTCATGTGATCGTCTCTGTTCTGCTATGCATAAAATTCTTTGGTTTGCTGTTTTTTAACCTGAGTTTAAAAGTGAGCTTCTGCTTCTGGTCACGTTCTTTTTCGAGTCTGAAGACTTTTTCACTAAAACTAGAGATGAATTGCAGTGCAGACATGTGGGATGTCCAGGAATACCAGGCTTGGGCTACTGGACTACTTTGACTTTTTAGTATCAGTGCTAATAATTACCAGTTTCCTATGAAACTTCCTATAAAATAATGTAATTTTTTTAAGGAATGGCCTGAGAGAAAGGTTAATAGTGTTTGTTTCCTTAATGTTGTGACATTTTATCAAACAATTTCTTTACTTATCACTTTTATAGACAGAAGTGATGAGATCTTCTTCCTGGAAAATTGGATTCAAGTACTGACTTGAAATGTGTTTAAAAATCAAGGATTTGTGAAAATAGATCCCTCTGGTTTCCTCAAACTCCTTGTTTTGTTCTGAGGGCTCCTGTTCACCTGCCCAGGCTGTCTGCAGTTTCAGTTCCTTACCTGATTCTCACATTTGTAATAGGTGATTATTATAGCAGAGAGAAAGACAAAAATACTCACTCCTAGTCCACAGGAGAGGAGGATGAAAGAATCTATCATAGAATCAGTATTTTCTGAGTGCCAGCTCTGTGATCATTACCTATTTTTGTGATGAAAAAAATGTATATCATTACTAACATCATCTTTCTACTAAGTAAATTATTTCAGTGTGAAAGTGTGATTTGCCCATAACCCTAATGAAGCAGTGGTAATGTAATGTACAGGTAGTTCCAAAATAAATTCTCATCTTTAAAATCCTAGTGAGATCTGCACAGAGCTGCTGCAGAAAGCATGGCCTGAGGGACATGTGTGGTATGCAGAGGTCTAAAAGACCAGCCTGCAGTCAGTTGGCCCCCAGCAAATGGCCTCCTATTCTCTGAGAAGAGATGAATTAGAGACAAGAACCATCCCTGGGGCTCCAAGGCTGAGAAGAATGTCTGCCATTTGAAAGCAGGAGACTCCCACGAGCAGGACACCAGCTGGCACAGCAGCAGAGCCCTTTATAAAAGTCATCACAATGACCTCAATAGGGATATGTATGTGCTGGCTGCTCCTGAACCCTGTGGCAAGGGACAGCAATGTGACCACATCCAAATGGGCACACAGCAGTGTATTTAATGCTCTCACACAGCAAGACTGCTCACTGATTACAGTTTTACCTGGCAGTGTTCATAGAAGTGTGCTAAATCTAAAAACATTGATTTCAGTCCACGGAATACATATTGTTTCCTTGATGTTTCATTTTTTTGGAGTATTAGTTTTCCCTTGGTTTTGTGTATGCATTGATATTCACGCTGTGGTGGATGGTTACTTTGGAGACATTATGCAGGAACACTGTTTAGGAAGCATGGAGCTTGTCCTCTGTGAAAAGGATGTCCCTATGTCACATCCCCTACGTGAGCAGTACAGCATGATGGCCTAGTGGATAGATGGGGCCAGCTGTGACATTGACGGTTGCTTTAGGATTAATACTTCCCACATAAATAATGCATGCTTTTACAAAAGCACAAGAGCCATGTTAGCATACTTCTAATTTCATCCCAAACACTGACAACCACCAGCATAGCAGGACTATTTTACTATTTTACATCGTAATGCAGGATGGCTTATCAAGAAGGAACTGCCATCATGATTCACTCAGTACAGAAGAGATTAGAATTGACTGGCTCTAATCTTGGCACAAGTCACATCCTTTTGCTTATCTGGTTTCTTCATAATTCACCTTGAAGTATTTGCCACTGAGAGATGTCTGGAGCTTTTGTACCTGTCAGTCATGGAAGGTTTGGATGGGGTGCTGGATATCACTTAAAAATGAAGGTGTCAATCAAACCGACCACACAGAATTCCAGACTTGTTTGTTCCATGTGGCTTATGAGGATCACAGTGCTCTCAGGAACATCCCTGGAGACCAGCTCTGCAACATGACTTGGACAGCAGTGGGAGGTATCTGCTCTGGAATGGTCCTAGAAGCTGGTTTGTTTTGGTGTTACGTGAAAAGCTTTCACGATGAAGTCAAGAACACAAATATATACATATATGTAGATAGGCATTATTTTATGTACATAATATTTATTCTATAACATATATGCTCCACATCATACATTTATAGTGGTTTTTAGGGCTATATATGTACAAGGGCAATGAAGCTGGTGAAGGGTCTAGAAAATGTCCTATGATGAGAAGTTGAGGGGAATTAGCTTTTATTCTGCTAAATTAAGTATAGGCAAAGAAAAGACATGCAGACACAGAAGTTAAGCACAGTATTTTGAAGGAAAAGAGAAATATATGCAAAGGCTGGCAGGACTCCCCACAAAAAAAAAGGTGTTAAAAGAGAAATTCAAGGAAAATAAGGTGAAAAATGCAAAAAAAAAAAAATAGCACAGCAGGACATTTTTTATGGATGTTTTCAGGTAAAAAGAGTTGTGGCTTTTTAGGAGGGTTTTATGCTCAAGGCAGTTGATAGAAAGTTGCTGTTTCAAATCTTGAGATGTCTCAGTTATTTCTTTCCACCACTATTATCCTTACACCAGTGTTAGACCCCTGAATGTGGTGGTGTTGCAGCCACACAGAGGAGGGGAGGGCACCTGTACCTCACCAGTTATCACAACAAAAACCAACTGGTGGCATTTTGCAAACCTGCCCTCCAACAGTGGGATTTGTCTCCATTTCATTAAAACACGGGATAATGCATGGCCCCAGACAGCGCACAAAGTTGCAATTCACTTCCAGCTCCTCTACGGAGGTTGTAGCACTAATGAAGCAAATCACATCTCAGAGAATATAGCCATGATTTAGTACGTGTATAACTGTAATAAAATGTTGTTATGGCTGAGATTGTTATGTTTTTAATGGAAAAAAGAAGAATTAGGATTGAAATTGAAAAACAACCTAGTTCCCATAAAAGTAAAAATGTGCTTGGATAAAAGGTTAATAGAGTTAATTGTGGGGAGCAATACAAGACAGCAACTCATGCTAGAGGAGATAATTGTGATTCTGATAAAGGGGAATTGTAATTAAATAGAGGCTGGATAAACACGATTATCCTGAAAAGGTTTCCCAGCACAGTACTGGGAGGGTGTAAGATGTGGAGGCAGACGCCTGTACGTGATCTGGCAGTAGAGACACCGCTGCTGCCAGCCTTGCTGGGTGCTCACCACTGCGGCACGCTGCCCACGCTGCACTCTGGCCAGCAAAAGGCAATAAATTGAGCTCATTTTGAAGTTTAGTTCACCTGCAACACCAACTGGCAAGTGATCTTCCTGTCTTGCTCTTCTCATTTCTGCTGGTGCCCATTTCCACCCCCATCCTGCTGTGGGGGCAACAGCTCTGGGTGCTGGCCAAGGCTGATCTGCTGCAGCATGGCTGTGGGTGGAGCAGGTGAGGGCATCCCTCCCATACGATGCTTTTCCCAGAACTGATAAAAGGTTTTTGTACAAATATTAAAATGAAGTGCAGTGTTTTGATACTGAACCCTGAGAGACAAACAGGGACTTTCCACATTGATGTTGCTGAAATGGGTATCTGTGCTTAATATTTTTATTTGTTGAGTTACCAATGTTCCACAATAACCTATATGAGATGAAGGGAATCAAATACAGCGTATTTCTCCCAGGACAACCAGAAGAAGTCCAAAAAGCTATTTAGTTTATGTTTCCTTTAAATTGTGAAACATTTTTGCTATACTTTCAACTTTTAATGATATATCATTAAAATATAAATATACTTAATTTGAATACAGGATGGTATTAATTCACCTTTTTCTATAATTCCTACTTATAGATTATTTTACATAACACATACAGAATAAAAACCCCTGAGAATTTACTAAGAAAAACTATCAAATAGTTCTGCTGCTCAATTATTTATAGCACTGTTTGGAATCGCTGTATATAATAACAATATACATTCCCAGATGCCCAAGGAAAATTTCTACTGGAGTGCTATTATTCTCTATTCAGAGCAAGTGAACATCTCTCTAGGGACTAAGCAAATTTCCCCTCTCAAAAAAGGGGGGGAAAGATCTTTTTGCTTTCAAGTTTTTGTTTTTCCAGTGCCAACTTCCAGATCTTCAAGTAGACTTCACAATCCCATATACAGAGAGCAGTTTTCAGCCCTTACTGTCACCTTTAAGCTCCCTCTTTCAAACTTTTTTCCCCTGAAATTTTCTCCCCAATCTCTGTGCTTACCTGACATACTTGTCAGTTTACAAGCTGCAGTGAATCCTAAAAGCAGGCTTGGACTCAAAATGTGTCCTCAATGTTTTTTGGGCACAACCTGCAACACTCTAGGTTGCTGACAATATACATATTGGAATAATCCCACAAGTAGTAGGGGGGATAGTATCCATTGTGTGAATGAGACTGAGAGCAAAGTGAATTGCAATTGTGGAAACTCCCAGCACGGTTTCTTTGACTTTTTATCCCTGCAGCTGGCATGTGATACAGTAATGGTCTTACTCACATTCCTGTCTTCTCTGCTTGTTAAGCGAGTTTGTTGAAGTTTCTTGTACCAGACATGCATTTGTTTGCAACCATTTCTAAGATCATGACTCTACTGCCTAAATCAGTTGTTGAAACATGAATTCTGTGCAGAAAATATTTAGGTATCAAGGTTATTTTTAAACTCAGTCATGCACAACACCTTTGCTTCCTTGTCTACAACTACTTTTTCTTTTCAAGAGATTCTGTTTATTGAAGCTTACAGAAAGAGTAATGATTTCTTTTTTTTTAATATTTTTAAGCTTCCACTGAGTTCATTTCCTGGAGGGATATTTCTTTTTGTCACTGTACAGCAACTATACACAGGACCTAGAATAAAACACAGATGACACAGTAATATTATTCCCACAAAACACCTCTAAGGACATTGGCTGCATACACAGGTTTTGCCATCCACAAAAATTAATGTAGAGATGGGAAAGTTAAGACCAAGTTGAACACCTACCCAAAACATGTTTTGAATAGTCTGCCACACAGTGTTTCTGGAAAAACAACCTTTCACTGGTGAGTGACATATTTCAATTCCCTAAAGGAGAGAGGGGTTTTGAGAACATATATTTTTACTAATTCTGCAACAATCAAAACTGAACTCTGGAAAATGTGTTTAATTTCTATGAAAATGTCATTCCTCTGGCTCTGACTTGCTAGCAGTGATTTTTTTTCCCAACATTTTATTAACATGACACTTTTACTTGAGAAAGTAGCTGGCACGTGCTGTAAATTTTGTGTTCTCCCAGGAGAAAATGAAGCAAGAGCTTTAAAAAGGAAACAGTGAAATGGTTACTGCTCATGTTTACTGACAACTGAAGGTGAACCTTTCAGTTATTTTGCTGTCCCCCCGCCTCACATCCTCCAGTGAGAGGATGGAACACTGAGCTCCCTGCCATGGAAAAGGATCTCTGCACGACTTGCTGGTAGTGCACTGATTGAGTGAAACAGGGGCAGCTTCATAAGGAAAACTGAGGCTAACACACATCAGAATTACAAAAAGTAAAATTACAAAACATGTTTAAACTCAGTGAATGCAGCTGCTCCCCTCCAGTACAAACTACCACCAGGAAAGATGATACTGCACAAGAGATCAATGTTCTCTATTCCAGATGTCTTGTTCAACTAATCTTCATCTAATTTTGATTAAGGTATCTCCATACATGTTTGCATATAACAGAATTTAGGAAAATTTTGTAAGCATGGGTGCCACCCCACTTCATTGAAGACCAGGAGAACTTCAGCCTCAGGAGGACAATGGAAAGAAGTTATGAGTTCCCAAAGCTTGAATACTCCTGAAGTTTTGAGGGGCTTAAATAATCTTGCTGGTGATAGGTGTCTAGCCAGTACAAAGTTGATAAATCAAGCTATGAAGTTTTTTTTTTTTCTTCACTGATGAGATGTTCTAGAAAAAGAATTCCAAAAAGCTTTCTCCCACTGACATTGGAAAGCATTTGAGCCTTGTATTTATCATTTGTTCAAATTAAGAACACTAACACAGGTCAGGTAAAGGTGGATTTCTTCTGCTACCTTTTGTCTTCATTTTATCAAGCACATTCTCAGCTTTTTCACAACACAGAAGTGATGTCCTTTGCAGCTATATCCCCCTTTCATGAAATATACACAAGCATCCTGGTAAATCTTAGCTAGAAAGGTGATGCAGGCAGTAAAAGAAAATAATGTGGAACACTTTACGGATGAAAGACATGCCCTGATAAACACCACATGTGTGTTTATCACATGTAGATGCAGGCAAGGTGGGAAAGACAGAAATTTAAATGGAATATTGTGGTTTTCAAAATATTTTGAAGGTAATGTCCAATCCAAATCCCTCCTGACACAGCTTGAGGCCATGTCCTCTTGTCCTGTCACTAGCTGCCTGGGAGAAATGGCCAACCCCCATCTTGCTACAATCATGTGGAGCAGAATGGCAAACACTGGAAAGAGCAGATGGTAGTGATGTTCTGCTTGCTGGTAACTTATTTAGAAGACACCAATATTGAAGTCTTTATCTTCAGTTGCTTTTATGGGTGTGTGCCTCCACCATTCCTACCCTTACATGCCCAGATCTCTTTTGCATCACTACCATTTTACCTTCTTACCTACAAAGGTATCCAAAATGAAAACAGTAGAGTTCTGTCTACAGTTAAACTAACCCTTTCTTTATTGCAATGGTAGTAAGAAATCCAAGCCAAGGAAGACAAAAAACCTTGGAAAACTCAGGTTTTGGGTGTGCAGGGGTATTACCCAGCATAAACTTTATTAGGAGACATTATTTTCCTATGTCAAGAATATCTACCATGATCCTTTGGCTATATTTCATTGGTTTCACTTTAAATCTCATATCTGTTATTATCAAAAGTCCTTAGTGGAGGCCCTGAGAGGCTACTTCCCTTGACACAGCCCTGAAGCTGCGAGACACAATTGGCAACACCACACAATCCATATGTAGGCTGGCTACAACCCCATTTTCCAATGTGAGGTAAGGCAGCAGCTTTGATCGTTGGCTATCTGTTGTCCTCTATGACAATGGTTCTTCTTGGATACGTCTCAACATCCACAAATATGTAGCGAACCTCAAATCTTCCTGTTTCAAGATTCTGGAAAGAAAAGAATTTCAGAGTGTTTTTTTCTCTTTGGTAGTTTAAGTTCAAGACTAAGCTTGTCAGGAGTATCAAGCAATTGTACATACCTCTTTGACTTCCACATGGACTGTTCCCTGTTTCCCTGATTCAGTGCCCTCAATATAGAACTTCAAACGCATGTGTTTCAGTCCATCCTTTACGTATTCAATGTGACTAAAAACAGCAACACAAAACAAAAACCCAACCACCCAGCAAGAATACAGATTATATGCTAGTTAAGACTTCAAATTTAAAACTTACTTAGAGGAGTTGCTTACTTATTTTGTAAGAAAGTGTATTCCGGTGGTGTCCTTATGCTACCTTGGCTTCCTTCTCTACTGCTCCTCTCAAGCTTTACTGTGAGTGCCTAAGGACTAGTGGAGTTAGAAGAGCTAATTAGCTGCTGAGCATTATGAGATTAAATGCTTAAATGTCCTCACCCCAGTCCTCCCCTCAAAACTGAAAAGCAATCCACTGCTGAAGACCATGGAAATTCCTTGTATTTATTCTAAAAAAACCCCTGACTTGGAGATTTGGAGCCCAACATCTAGAAAGAGACCCCACACCACCAAGACTTCTAGAGTTTTCTTAGACACTTAAACTAAGTCATCAAGCCAAAACATATAGAACATGCTTTTCCAAATTAATTATAAGGTTGGTAAAAACAAATCAAAATGAACAGCTTACTATGTGCTTTACTTTGGCAATAATTTTGTTCTGCTGAAATTGTGGAACTTTAGCACTGTTTGAGATCTCCAACCTAAATGCTGGAGTTGGGTTATGCTCATGTATTAAATAAATAGCACATCACTTTCAAAGTGACTACTTTGGGAAATTAATGATCCCATGAGAGTTCTGGTGCCAGTTTATGTTTCCTACTGAAATTATTAACTGCTGTTTAGCACCAATCTTTATTTCTATAAGGCATGCCCAGGTACACACTATGAAATAAACCTGCAATACAGTTTAAAGTGACATGATGGAGTAGAGAGAACAAATATGATCAAAGAGCCTTAGTGCAGTAAATTTACATTCAAGGTGTTCATACACAGAAAACCCTGTGGATTTTTGAGATATGTAAAATCATTCTTACAGTGCAGATGCAAACTCTACAATCTTACCTAGTTCTCAGCTCAAAAATTTATTTAAAATACAAGGCATTCAAATTATGGAAATTAAATACTAGGAAAGTGGATTCACAGTAAATTTACTTATTTACAGACGTGCTCAGAATGTTTGTGCACAACAATTTCATTCAGCAGCTTCACTTTAAACATTATGTCACAGAGTCTGGTGAAGAGATAAAACTTCAACGAGTAAAAGTCACTTTCATCAGAAAAAATAAAAAATCTCAATTTCATGGTTCAACCTCTATCTGGGCTTATGTGTCTCATCCTATATAAAACTTCATTGAATGCATTCCTGCCAAATAACCCAATAAGGCAGGGAGGACTTATGTTTTGTAAGAAATAATTCTGTTGTTTCTTTCAAAAGGAAAATAACAGATACACTCATGAAAGGTTAAGGTGATAGATGTTCTGTTAAATACACATTAGAGATGTTGCCTCAAGTACCAAAAGCATTTTGCGTATCAGTTCAGTATAGTTTCAGACTGTAAACTTCTATCAGATTACTGCTCCCCCATGCAAGCCTAGGCCTCTGTACTACTCTTTTTAGACTCATCCTATTTTTTGGAGAGCTCTGTGTCTACCACGAAGACATTGCTTGTTTTGAGGCACTCAGAATTGGCATTTACGGTGTATGGCACACAAGAGGTACTGCAAAAAACTTCTATGTTCAATCAAAAGTGACAGGATGTGTCACATGCAGTTCATCACTCTAGAACTAACTTGTGATCCAAAAATATCTTTGCTGTGCAAAAACTGATGTCTTTATGGGGCATACACCAAGGGGTACCTGACATGCTGTCGTCTTCCTCTTCTTGTTGCCTCTCCATAACCTTTGATAGAGTCACCAAAAACAGCAATTATCTACAAGACAAAAGAGGTTTGAGCTGTCAGAAAGGATCACATATAAACAGGTATTCCAGTATCAGTTCCTGCCTCTGCTGTGAATGCATCTTCTTTTAACAAAATGCCCCTGGAGAACTTAACATGTCAAGAATACAAGCGTTTATGAAAGAAAACAGTTTAAGGAAAACTCCTCTGTATTCCAGTCCTTTTTAATCTTTATAGTGCCATATTAAATGTCTAAAATAAATCCTATTGATATCCTCCATTTGTACTGTTCTCTGAGATGAAGACATGTAACCTGATATTTTGCGTAAAAAGAAAAAAAAAAAGCACAAAATATTTGCTCACGTTTCCTCCAAGAGAATATGTTTCAAAGTTGAAAATGCAAATGCACTCCCCTTCATATTATCTAAAAACCACTACTGAATAAAAAATTTAGTAATCTTTTTTCTGATCTATAGAGTCAGAGTAGATCAACTTAGTCTTAAACGTACTTTAAATTTGGTTAGAAGGGGAGGTTAAGTTTTACTCTGCAAGCACTGGAAAGAAGTTTTAATTCTACAAACTCATTCCAAAGCAGTCTTAATTTTTATTTGAGCAACAACTTGTCACTTAATTTCTAGGTTATCCTCAAAGGCATCTGTAGCAACCTTGTTTGAAGGATGTTTTGTCTGAAGTAGTTTTTTTTTTTTAAATCTAGTTCCATATTGCTTTTTTTTTTACACATAGCTATGACAACTATGTGATCCCATTACTCTTCTCCACCTATTTTCCAGTTAGCCAAAAGAATGCTAATTGTGCTCCAAATGAAAAATTTAAATTCCTGGGTATCAGCACAGTGCCTCACAGAATGACAGAACCATAGTGAACTGTCACAATAGAGTAAGTGTGCTGAGAAAAGGCAGCAGGTAAGCTCTACACAGCTTAGTGGGACCAGTGGCCTCTCTGACCTGCAGAATTCAAGTGCTGGATTTAGCAGGCAATCAGAAAAGTCCCCAAGACTTTCTGTATGGTGACACAAGTGCATGCTCTGAAGGGCACACTGTATTTATATCAGTTTTTGTTCTGTGGCACAGTTAGTTGGCTTCTAGCAGGCTAGTTCAGACAAGCTCAATGCTTGCACTGACTTGTCCTAAGGGAGGCTTGCTCTGGAGCTGAGGCACCCCATGCCAGCTAAAAGCACTGGCAGAACTGCTCAAGCACCACGTGGGGCTTCATGTAGCTTGTGAGATTCCATGCACAAAGTTTTGACTTGAAGAGAGACAGTAACTGCTGAGAAACAAAAACTTAGGACTAAAGCTCAAAAACCAACCTCAGGGTGAGATCTGCATTTCTCCAAGGCATCTCCATAGATCTTATTTGGACTAGAAGAAGAGAACAGCTCTTTAAAAATCACATAGAACAAACCACCTGTAACAGAAACAACATCAGATGGAATGAAAACTTTTCAAACCAGGTGGAATTAATGAAAAGTGTCTTCTGATAAAGAATGTAATTTGAAAAAATAACCTGTAACACCAATTCCAACAAGCACCACAATAAAATAGGTAAAGTCTCTTCCAGCTTCTTTCACTGAAATTAAACAGAAAACAACACATAAGTTACAACTTTGGATAATAACACTTGTATGACTTTCTTACATAAATGCTCTTTTGTTAGTCTGTATATAGCAATAACATTTTAGCAGAAGAAAAAATTCCAGTAACAGTTTCCTTAATGCCTCATTGATGTAAAAGAGACCATGGAACATCTTTTATATTGTACAGGGCATGTTTACATCTCTGTGTTAAGCATTATTACTTTGTTTGCCAGATGTTTTCAAGATCCAAAGTAGCAATCACTGCTACTTTTTGGGTGCATGAGAGCCAGATTTTTCAGGAACTAATGAGGGATTTAGCACTGCAGTATTCATGCTACCACCTAAACCCACAACCACTGAAATCCTTATGCAAAGAAAAGAAGTAAAAATAAAAAAGTAAAAGCTTATAAGTTCCACACACTGAAAAGAACTGATTTTATGAATTTGCAATCAATAGAAAAATAAAAAGGGGAATATTACACCAAAATAATTTTTAACATTAACTGCTGTTTGTCTGATTAGTTTTTATCTTTCAATTTTGATCGAAAGTACAAGTGTCAGTATATACCACAAAATAAGTCATAGGAGATTCTCTATTTCAAAATATTTGAGTACTTGGAAAGAGACTACTATCTTTTAGCGATAAAGTGGAGTATAAGTTATGGAGGAAACATTAATAACTATTTCTCCTGCAGTCTTCTAATCAGTTGAAGTGTTTTTCATAAGTAATTTCAAAGTACTTAAATTTTCTGAGGCTAATTATGTAGTAACCACTTTTCACTGAAGTGAATGAGACCAACTAAAGTGAAGGCAATCCATAAAGAAACTACCATCACATGTAGAGCTTTGACAATTTTGCTGGAGGTGAACTTATTTCAACAGCTGTACAGACAGGCCGCATGTGATAGGTTTTCCTTCTGAAAATGAGAAGCTATTATATCTTGTGCCTGATAATTATTTAGATCAACAGGCTGTTTAGAAGAAGTCACATAATTTATTCTGATTGTGCAATGCATACAGAGAAGTGTAACATCTGCTCCAAACAACACGATGGGAAAGGAAAGCAGCTTGGTGTGCTGAGATCTTTTTTTTCTAGATACTTGATGTTTGGAAGTACAAAACTTTAGCTGCAGAAGGAACCGTCTCCAGCCCTTCTGAGCAGCACACAGCATCCTCCGCCTTACCTTTCTGAGCCGCCGACACCAGCGTTTCCTCGTTCAGCGCCCTTTGCACGGACACATCCTTGCTATTACCTCCCGGTTTTGCAGCTTTCAGCCCTCCCGCCCGCGTCCCGAAGCTCTGCCGGGCGGCGCCGAGCAGCAGCGGGGGCTGGTGCCGCCAGCCCGGGCAGGAGCAGGAGCAGGACGGGGTGCGGGCCCCCAGGAGCGCCCAGCCGCGAGTGGCGAGCAGCCAGCGGCCCAGGCAGCCCCGCCCGAGGGCGGCGGGCAGCGTGCGGGGCAGCACGCCGGGCATGGCTCCCGCCGCCCGCACAGGGCAGGCCGGCCGAAGGGAGAGTTCGTGCCGCTCGCCGGGGAAGTGCCCGGGCAGCTTCCCGCCCCGAGAGGCCGCTGCTCCAGCTCAGGAGCCCACCTGAACCTTTACCGCCGGCGGCCGCCGCTGGCCGCTGCCCCGGCGGAAATGTTTGGGACGGCGGAGCAGCGAGCGGCGGCGGCGGGCGCTGGGAGCCGTAGTTTGAGCGGGCTCCCTCTCCCGCCCGCCGCCGGGAGCGGCTCGCAGCGAGGTCACTACAGCGCCCGCCATGCCCAGCGCCGCTGCCGCCGCCGCTGCCACCGGCACAGCCCGCCCTCCGCGGGCGGGGACCCCCGGCTCCTTTCGGGGTGGGAAGGCGGCGGGCAGCTCGCCGTGCATGCGGTGCCGGTCACCCTTGTAAAGCTGTGTTTTCAGACATGTTTTTCTTCGTCTTGCCCACATATATTTGTTAAAGCGATGCATTGAGGTTTCCGCGAATGGAGACGGCTAGAGGGATCTGGACAGGCCAAATCATTGGGCTGAGATGGACGGCATGAAGTTCAACAAGGCCAAGTGTCGGGTCCTGCTAACAAGAACCCCAGGCAGCGCTGGGGACAGAGTGGCTGGAACCGTGCTGGTGGAAAAGGACGTGAGCCAGTGTGTGCCCAGGTGGCCAAAGCCAATGGCTTCCTGGCCTGTATCAAAAGCCGTGTTGTGAGCAGGACTAGGAAGGAGATTGTCCCACTGTAGTTGGCACTGTTGAAGCCGCACCTTGAGTACTGTGTTGAGTTTTGAAGCCCTCGGTTTAAGAAGGACATTAAGCTGCTGGAGCAGGTCCAGAGAAGGGCAATGGAGCTGGTGAAGCTGTATCACAAGTTTTATGAGGAGTGGCTGAGGGAGCTGGGGATGTTTGGAGAAAAGGAGGCTCAGTGTAACTTTATCACTCTGTACAAATCCCTGGAAGGAGGCTGTGGCCGGGTGGGGGACGGCCTGCTCTCCGAGAAGAGGAAATGGCCTCAAGTTGTTCCAGGGGAGGTTTAGGTTGGACATTAAGAATTTCTTCACAGAAAAGTCGATTAGGCATTGGGATGGGCTGCTCATGGAGGTGGTGGAACCACCACCCCTGGTTTAAGAAAAAACTGGTATTGGCACATAGTGGAATTGACACAGTGCTGTGGTGTAATTGACATGGTGGTGCTCGGTCATAGGTTGGACTAAGTAATCTCAGAGGTATTTTCCAAGCTAACCAGTTCTGTGATTCTGAGGCCCGAGAACACAGTGCCCGAGAGCCCCGAGCTCCCTGTGGGCCGGAGAAGGCACCAGGATGCTCATGGCGGCAACACTGCCGTTCCCGGGACGTTAACGCTTCCCGAGTCCCCGCACTGCCGTGCTCCAGCCCCGCCTTCCCCAGCCCGCGCTCCGGGCACCGCCTCCCTCGGGCTGCCGCCGTCCCACCCCGCCCCAGGGCGTACTACGGGAGGCGGCAGCGCTTGTTCCTCCCCTGCCCTCCCCGCTGGGGGTGCGAGGCTGCTGCTGTCCCGCGGCGCAGCGGCCATGGCGACGGGCCGTGGCAGGTAACCGCGGGCGCGCCGAGCGGGGCTCCGCCGGCCCGGGACTGCCTGCTCGGCCTTCTTCACCTTTTCCTGGGAGGGTGGTTTGCTGTTTTCCCTCAGCTCCCATTGCTCCTCTGGGAAAGTTAGTTCACCTGCTCCACGGCTCTGGTTTCTAGCTCTTTACTCTTCACGGCCAGGGCTGTGGGCGTAGTGCTCTCCTCTCCCTTCCCCTGGCCTTATGGGCGCCTTGCAGCGGGAAAACGCTGGTGTTGCATGGTGGCCTGAGTTTAACACTTTTTTTTTCTGCCTGGAAAAGGGAGCTTAAACTTCGATATGTGCTTCAGCTTGGAGGAGATGTTATAATGAGAATACACAAAATTAGTTTAATGTCTACTTTATGTGGTTAGGTCTCTGTAATATATAGGAAGATTTCACTGTGGAAGGTGTGATTACCTTAATTCTTACAGTGCAGGTTTAGCTTTCAAAATTTTAAAGCATCAGTCTGAGAGGCAAAGTTGAGAAAGCAGATTTTTCTGCTAGCCCATTCCTTCAACCTTGAGTTTCAGAGCAGTTTCATTCCCCCTGCTTTTTTTTGTTTGTTTGTTTGTGTGGTTTTTTTTTTTTAACCTGCAAATGGATTGAGGCAATACCCACCTTTTAAAAAGACTGAAATTGTTAGCTGAGGGAACAAAACCCAACCAACCCATGTCAAAACATTATTGTTATTTTTGTTTATCCCCAGATACACTCTAACACGTGGAGGAGACAGGTGTTATCACTACTTAAAACTTTATGTTATTTGAAATGTAACTCGAAAGACAATGGTTTGCTGACCATCAAAAAACCAGGGCACATTGCAAGTATTATGTGAAAGTGAAATATTGGTATGAAACTGAGCCACACAGGTTGAAAGCTAATGAAAAAGCAATTGAAGTTGTTGTGCTTCTTACATAAGATCATCTCAGTGGTTCTAGAAGTTTCTAAAGAGGGGGTGTAACAGCTGTCATTGATTTTATCTTAGGCTTATCTGCCCAAGCTGTGTCAATGCAATGTGAAAGCATTCTGTTAATGCTAATTTAAAATCTTAGCACACACAGTACTTGAAAAGTAATTTATGGGTTTGCTGTTTGTTTCTTCACACCTTGAGAATATTTTTGTTTTGGAAGATGCAAAAGTTCTGCAGTTTATTTTTTTTTTTAATTGAAGCTTACAAAAACAATAGCTGTTGCATTAAACTTTTTGAGGTATGTATGGGCAAAATGTTTCTTTCCTCAGATATTTCTCCCTGGGGTAAAGGAAGGGGGGGGTGGTTTAAATGAGCAAGAAGGACTGAATACAGGCTATGCAGGTTATGCTTGTCCAAGTTAGTGTGTTTTAAAATCCAGAATCCAGCTTCTTATCAGAATTAGTCCCATGGCTGGAGTCTGTGAAGTTGTGTCCCTATAGAGTATGCCCAAACACTCTGCTTTCAGCATGGATTCAGGGCAGAATAGCCTGGGATTTGCTGCCCTGAAACATACAGAAGTGATAGCTCCTGCTGCTGTTGGTCACAACTTGTGTCTCTAAATCCCTTAATGGCAGTTTGTTAGTGCCTCATCATCTAGGAGTTCTTGATAATGATACATGACTAAAACCCTTGTTTGATCTCCAGGGTCTATTATCTTTATTATAAGACTGCTTTTTTGTAGTTGTTAATTTAGTTGGTCTGTCAGTGATAGACCAGCACCTTGGCACTCAGGCTGAAATGTGCATGTCTTTTTGTTAAGCTTATAACAATTCTCAGTAAAATGTCTTGGATTGTTTTTTTTACATAGTGCAGTTGACAATGTAGACCAGAGTTGTTAATTTCTTTTTATTTTATTTTATTTTTCTTTGAGCATAAATCAATCTTAAATCAACATCAGTAGGTATTAAATTTGTATGGTAGCCATATAGGTTAAAAATAGCTATTCCACCCTCCCCCATATGGATTGGTTTCCTAGAAACCCAGAGCTGGTTTGGCCAGGTGTTGGAAGTCTGCTGGCAATTTAAAGCATCAGTAACACAGTGAATGGGGAGCTGTGCCTGCTTGGTGTATTTGGTTTAAGATTGAAACTCTGTCTCCGTATTTCTCTATGGATTAATGATAGTATGTGTTTGCAATTGCAGCTTATGAAGTCCTTCCTGTCAGAAAACTTGGAAAAATGTATGAGTGGTTGGATTGTAAGAATTTGTGTTAGAAATATGCAAAGTTCCTTTCTTTTCTATCCAAATTGTGATGTGGAAGTGTTAGCAAAATAGGTTCTTTCACTGTGATGTGCAAGAGGCCAATCCAGACACAGGGTTGAGGTTTTTGATATAATTACAGTTCTACGTAGAAAGGGATGCTGGGTGGCAAATCCACAAAGCCGACACACCAGCTATCGAAACGTTTTACTATTTTATACATTTTAGCTAAGGAAGGAATTAGTTTTCATTGCCTACCAGTTACATAATTCTCTTATTAATTAGTTTTCTGTCTTCTATTGGATAATGATTCTCTTCCCTCTCATGCTAATCACTTTGCATGTTCAGTCTTTATCTTTTTTGAGCCAGTGAGTTCCTTGGGTCAGTGATTGCAATCTCACGTTTCTGGAAGCTGGGGCTGATTTCAGCACAATTGCTGAGTTGGCTGTAATAGTTTCCTCCTTATCTTGGGAGTTGTTCCAGGTATCCTTGCGGCCTGTAAATTCTGCATTCTTTGTGCCACTAGCAGTGGCCATCCTTCTTCCCAAGTTTTGTTAACCTCCCCCTAGGTCTGAAATCAGTGAAGCATGTCAAGCTCTAAACCTTAACAAAGTAATTCTACCCACAAGTAATTTATCTGTCTAACATCTGGACATCCCTTGGAGCTTGCTAGCTGCCCTCTGTTTCATGGATTAAATCTCCTTTCTTGCTGTTCAAGCAAGTAAAGAAGATGGTATAGTATGAAAGTATACAAATTCTTTTTGAACCACAACAGTTTCTGAGGAAGTTTCAACATATCGTTTTTATCTGGTATCTTTTAATAATTTAGCAGAGTTGGGTGGCTCAAAAATGTCTCTGGATTAATGTTGTGAAACAGAAGATTAATCAGTGAGTTTGACTTACTGCAGGGGCCTCAGTGGGAGCTTGTTTGTGGTGGCCAAGCAGTGGTGCTGCTGTCTAAGGATAATAGATCTCCACAGGATTCAAACTGATTTGAGGGAACACTATTATTCCTTTTACCTGCTGTGAGAGATCTATCACAGGATTGACAGCTGTGAGTTTAAATCTGAATCTTCCTCATGCCAGGTATTTTAACTTGGGTGTAATTGTTCAGATAATAATGGTTGTCATGTGATGTATTATCTGCATCCTGCATTGGTTGAAATATTGTGTCTAAGTGTGCACAGTATGTGTATTTCTTAATTTTGTGAATATGTGACTCTTAACAGCTTTTCCTTCTTACAAGTAGGTTAAGGACCTTTGCTGCCAGGCCTAGGGAATGTTCTGAAACTGTAAATGCTGGAATTAAAAGTCTGTACTTGACGCCTCCCGTAAAACCGAAACCAAGTGTGCGCATTGAGAGGTGAGTATGTCTTTATGTGAGTATGTCTTTAGGAGTAAGAGTGGAAGTCCCTCTGTAAGCTGTCTTTTGACTGCTTGCAGTAATTATTTTCATATCTTAGCGATTTCTAGGTCAGATACTCTGAGTTGAAAAGATTTGCTTTCCTGGCCTACTTTAGGATCCTGTATCCACGTTCTAATGTTTTCTGGTGTGGTTTTCCTTTGTGTTCTTTTCTAAGTTCATAAGGAATATGTACGTTTTCCAAGCCATGTGAAGCCTTCAGTAACTCCTTTGCAAGTCATGAGCAATGTTGTTCCTTGAGAATAAAAATTGGTATTTTATTCCTTCAATGAAAGCCAGTTCAGAATTAAACTACTTTTGTTTCTCTTGGTAGTCATCAAGTGGATCTTAGTGTATAGAGAGGCTGAGAATGGTGGATGGGGATGAGGGAGGAGGAATAAGTGGCTGCTGCATATTTGCTACAAGGTAAATGTTTCTCTTCCTGTTTGACGGCAAAAAGGCACTTTCAGTGTAATTGTGAGTTTTCTTTTTGAAAATTAGTTACATTTTTTCACAAAAAAAATTCTAAGAATATATTACCTGAAAAACTAATTAGTTTTCCTTGTTTTATACATTTGATATTGTGACGGTATTCACAGGGGTCCGAGGAAGAGGGAAGAGACGAGGATTTGACTCCATGTTTCAGAAGGCTTGATTTATTATTTTATGATATATATTATATTAAAACTATACTAAAAGAATAGAAGAAAGGATTTCATCAGAAGGCTGGCTAAGAATAGAAAAAGAAAGAATGGTAACAAAGGCTTGTGTTGGACAGAGAGTCCGAGCCAGCTGACTGTGATTGGCCATTAATTAGAAACAACTCTGTGAGACCAATCACAGATGCACCTGTTGCATTCCACAGCAGCAGATAACCATTGTTTACCTTTTGTTCCTGAAGCCTCTCAGCTTCTCAGGAGGAAAAATCCTAAGGAAAGGATTTTTCAGAAAATATAATGGCTACATGATAGCTTTCTGTGTATTGCTTTCTCTGTTTTGCATTGGATAGCCAGTGTAATATTTCAGTGCTGTCAGATGGGTGTAATACTGAGAGAAAAAAGAAAAAAATCATTTCAGCTTCCTTCAGAAGAAAAAGAATATGGTTGAAAATTCTGGATCAAGTGTGTTATTTTAGCTAATCTGCAGCCTTTTAAGGTATCGCTTCTAAATTATCTCTGGAATGAGTGCACTAACTGCTTTGGGCTTACAGTGTATAAGTTATTTCGCATAATAACAGTGCCAGTTTTGGCATGTTGCTTCTATGTCAATGCAACTAAGATTCTGAGTTTAATACAAACACTGAGATATTGGCATTATCATGCTACCCTTTAAAGCTCTCTGCTTCTGAAATAGTGTTATAAATCAACAAGTGTTGCAAATAACCCAGTAGTAAAAGGACAAGAGGCACACCTGGAGCATTGACTTTCAAAGAACCTTTTATTTTCAGTGGTGATTTTGATGTGACCATACTCAATGCTTAAGGAAATTAGAGTATAAAATGCATGTATTTTAAACTCTGTGCAGTTATGAGGTACTGCTCAAATGGTATGGGGTTCCTGTCTGTTAATGCAGAAATCACATTGGCTCATCTCCAGGGTATATTCTGCTTGCCATGCTTAGACTGGCACCTGCATTTCGTGCAGCATTCCAGATGCACAGAGACATTGACATTTTCAAGATATCACTTGGCTCTTACTTTGATGTTCACATCTTTCTGTTGGCATAAATAAAAACTGCACAAGACACCTGAGCATGTACAGTTTGAAGATTATGATGAGGTAGAGCATGATCTTGCTGTTAGACCGGGGCATTTCTGTCCTGGTGCTTCCTGACACCTGACACAGCAGTCAAAAGGGAGGGTGAATATGTCTGCAGTTTTGCAAATGCTGGTTATGGAATAAATGTTAAAATAATAGTACAAGCAGCAAGAAACTGAAGCAAAACAAGATAGTTTCATGTCAAACATAACAAAATTTAATGGAAGTGCAAACACAAAACTTTTCAGGTAATTGTGCTGTGCCACTTGAATAAGTTGTCATGAATTATTTTAGGCAAATGCCACGTACCAGAGAATGAAATGAGAACCCAAACTCCACAGTTTAACTCTTCAGGTGATTTTTGATTAATCTGTTTACAACCTGCTGGTTTTCACCTCTTTTGTTTTTGTCTGGTATGAAATTTAAATTCTCTGCCATTGTCATTTCTGGAGTTTGCTGGCATGTCTAACAGTATTCATTTTTCTTTTCTTTTCCAGCATGCCATCAGAAATGCTGCTGAAGATATTTTCCTATTTGGATGCTGTGTCCCTATTGGCTGTTGGCTGCGTGAATAAGCGCTTCCATGAGCTGGCCAATGATAAGTAAGGAAGAGGGAAGGTCTCAGTTGTGCAGTAGATGTGTTTGCCTGAATTATGAGTCCTTCTGATTTAGTTCCTCTGATGCCAGAGTGCTGATGCATGCACCTATGGGCACTTACTCTGTTGAAATTGCCCTGCACAGCCCGCAGCATGCGTTGCATGGAATTCTAGCTGTGTAGGGCCTGTTGTTTAATGGGAGTTATGAGGTAAAAACTAAATCTAGTACTTTGAAATGTTGCTGTTAGCGCTTTTTTTTGTTTTAAATTTCTGTCTGAATTCACATGGACCTGCACAAACTTCTCAGTTCAGGTGATCCTTAATGGTGTGTCTCCAGCAGCTTTATGAAATTGTCATAGCTTTCACAATTTTGGAGTCCTACTTACTTAATTCTTTCATCAGCTTTTTGCAGAGGGATTGATTCAATCAAGTGATACACTAGTGGTTTTTGTCTGTTGCTCCGTTTGTGAAATTTTGGTGATTTCTAATGCAGACAAAAGAGACGAAGATAAATACCGACACATTTTTTTATGAGGATTGCTTATTCAGAGTTCTTAATTTGTCCAATATGATGATAATTTTGTCATCAAAAAGGGTAAAGAGGAGACACCCAGATTGGTATGTGGTAACTAGGATCCGGGCATCCTTTTCTTTCTAGGATTCTACTGCATTAGTGTTGTCCAAATGAGAAAATGTCTTCCTCTATAGGAGGTTGCTGTACCTGGTATTAATCTATTTCTCCCTTATTTACTGAAACTTGTATGGTGAATCAATTTCTTTACCTTGGCATTGATACCTTTAGAACTGATGAATTTAAAGGGAAGATCTGTAGTCCAGATTAAGGTTTTGAGGCTGTCAGCAGGTAAGAGTAGATAAAAATTGCATAGTTGACACAAATTACCAGTCTTGGCATGTGTTTTCCACTTCAGGGTGGTAAGGCAGGATAAAATCACTGTGGCTGTCCAGGGGAAGATGATTCATCTGTCTCCATCGCAACGATCTCTGTTTCCGTTTTCTAATCTCAACAGAGATTACTATGTGGGCACAAATAGGACTTGGGGAAGAGTTACTTTCCCTTATCTAGGAGCCTGACTGGTTCAGTGGGACCCAGGTCATTTCTTCCTGATGGATTTTAATGGACCTTCTTAAGACCCTGAGTCTTGCAGTGTATGAACAGAAGTTTTAATTGAAGTCCCTGCATATTTCTGTGACAAATCTGACCTTGGTTTTTAGACTGAGTGTGTTTTTTAGGATATTTCTGCTGTCCTTGATGCAACTGGACCATCAGTCTTTCATTGTGGTATGTCTGTGCTGCCTAATGCAGTGATTTGTCTTTTGGCTGTTCATATAATGAGTGTGCTTGAGCAGTTCTTAGCACTGATGTCTCCAATATAACTGTTGAAGACAAGAAGATGTTTATGACCCCCCCCCTTTCTGCACCCTCTGTGCCCCAGCATGGGGTATTCCAGCCTTCCTGTCATGCAGTGTGGGAAGTTCACAGGTATGGTCTGCCTGCAAAAACTTGAGGATTCTGATCACCAGAAGAACGTGCCTGTGTGAGAGGAAGCGAGAGCACAGGGTCTTTTGGGCATTGTGGTCAAGTGATGGCTGATGATGATGTGCCTGATTCTGGCATTTGAGTTAAAGGCTTGTTGTAGTAATTGATGTCCAGTAAGAGGTCTTGAGATGAGTATTAGAAATTTGAGGCAAAAAGGGCTTATATTCTGTTGTGAAAGAGGCAAACTTGTGCTTCCCTGTTGGATGCCTTTTTGATTTATCTGTCCTGAATTCTTCAAAAGTTGATGATAAAGGGGCAGTGATACCTTCCTAAATACTTGTGATTCTAAGTCTTCCTTCATCTTGTTCTCTGTCTCTCTGCCCTAGCTGAATTTTTGAGTTTCTTGAACTAATTTCTTTTCTTGCACAACACTGTTTTGGGAAAGGAAGAAGCAATATATTACTGAGAGTGAGTATGAGGATGTTAGGTATTTGTTATAGTCTGTTTTCAGTCAACCAAATTGCTTGAGTCTGTGACTCCAAAATGCAGGAAATGCCTACTACTAAGCCCTGTTTTTCAGCATAATTCAGCAGAGTATCTCCCTCCATCAAAGGATGTCTCTCTTGGGAAGGGGTTTCTAGTTAACAGAGAGTTTTATAGGAGGTTATTTTGCTGGACTTTTTAGGCTGATGAAGATCAGTTGGATGATACACAGCTCAAATTCCCCTGGTGGTGTTGTATTAAGGACATCCCTCTTTTTTTTCATCACTGGACAATTCTAAGCAGCTTTGTAGTTAAAGAAGAATTTTCCTTCTCCATCATATACTGTCTGGTAACTTGGCTGCCTTTTATGGTCTTAATATAGAAGTATCTTAAAACTTTGTTTCAGTTATGGGATTATCCGTTATGTTACCCTTTCCACCCTGCTTTTGGTGAAAGGAAGGTTGAAAACTCATGTTGACTGTGACCCCACTTTTACAAGTCATAGTAGTTTATTGGTCTGTGTGTTTTAGACACTTTCATGTCAAAAAATGGCAGTGGGGAATTCTGTATGTATCTGCAGAGCAGCAGGCTGGAAGGCTTTTGCAAAATCCCTGAATAGGTTTGCATCAATAAGCAGAGCCTGGCTTTCAGCATGTGGGGGCTTATTCTCAGTGGCTGATGAATTGAGAATAGTTTTGATGGGTAGGAGGCAGTGTGGGATGGATCTAGTCCTTGAATGCTTTGAGGAGAGGGGAAGATGCCATACAATACTCACTAGTGTAAGTTTGCCTGAGGATAAGTGAGAACTGGTAAAGGTAATCTTGCTGATAAGTGGTATAAAATGTCTCTTAAGAATTTGTTGCCCTTGCTATTTATTTTTTTTAGTGCAGTTATGTACACTATGTGTCTAGCTCACTTCAGAATGAGAAAACTTACTGGCAACCTGTATTCTCAAGATTATTGCTTGAGTTCTTGTAGGTTCCTGTACTCGATATTCTGTGAACTGTCCTAGAGATACTGGGGCATGAGAGGCTGAAATGTGACCTCATAGTTTCCCTGGTGTGAAAGAGATGAGCCCATCATTACAGTCACATTTCTTTCACTTCAGAAAGTCATGTCTTCTGTGGGCTTTCCCAAAGAGAGTGCAGAAGGGATCAACATGACATTGATACCACCAAACAAAGGTGATTCTGAATTGTCCTCCTCCACACCACTTTCAGCTGGATCTGTGAAACTTGAAGTGTACAGATTATCTGTTGAATAGGAGGTATTAAACCACTTTTCCCACTAGCTGATTTTCTATGAGGAGGATGAATCATTGTTTTGGGGTAGAATTTTCAAAATTTTCTGCTTAACCTTTATCAGTTTTCACTTACTTTGCTGACTATGACTGTGCTATCACAGAGCTTCATCCTGGCTCCCATATCTTTGGGAAGACAGACAAGACTTGTTTTGTGCTAACACTATGCTCAGTGGTAGCTGAGATGTGCATATAAAAAATGAAGTAACTATTCTTGAAATTTATTCCTCTTTATTCTGTTTTTATTTTCAGTGGAATTTGGCTGAAACTCTATTCCAGCTCTTTGCACCCAAAACGGACAATTTGGAAAATGAAGTCTAAACAAACAGAAACTGTTTCTTTGGGCTGTGCTGCTTTACATGATAAAGGGCCTGGGTACTGGAAGAAAGAATACATCTTCAAAAAAACATCTGCCTTCAAAACTAGAGTAATGCGGCTCGTTAAATTTCTAGATCCTTATACAGGTCTTCCATGTAAAAACAAAGAAGCTATGAAGTAAGCAATGCCTTGTCACAAAGATTTACTTGAGAACAATGTATAAAATATTAATGACTTTGGGGGGGTATAGAATTAGAGCTAAAAAATGTATATCATAATGGGAAGATACAATGATAATTATAACTGACTGAAACTGAGGAAAATAAGAAGCAGCTAGTAGAAATTAAAAAATTCTATTGAAAGCATAGTTTAAGTTTTATCACTTTGGGAATTTGTTTTTAAACACCCCTCTCCCCTCTCAATTCCTGAATAACAGAGTCTCTGGGTTGAGTTGGATAATTGTCTTAAAGGACAAAAATGGAAAAGAACATGTAGTAGAGAAGCCAAACCTATCATTTAAGGACACATCTCTTACTGTACTTTGGCATGGTACAGACTGGCCATGCTTAGACATGCTGTCAACCCTGAAGCTATTTGGAGTTACACCGTTGCTTCCTGACCAAAGCATACCTCCCAACAACAATGGGTGAGTTTTGACATAGGATTTTTGAGGATTTTTTTGGGTGCAACTGGTTGATAATGTGTCTGTATGAGCTATCTGACATTTGTTTGACTCAAGAAATTAACTCTTCATTTGAAGGCCTCCCTGCAATTTTCTTTCTATGTTCTTCTCTTCTTTGGTAGAGCTTTTCAGCAAGTAATAGTATAATCCAGCAAGCTATGAAATTAATTCATAGGTTAATGTAGCTCTTGGCATGTGATATGCAGACTGATAGGTCCTGACTTGGAAAGCTTAATCTAAGGTATAGACACAAATGAGCACGAAAGAAAAATGTAAATCTAGGAGAATTTATTGTGAGAAATTTAGCTTGGAAAAGTTCATCAGTATTTATGTGGCTACAGTCAGGTAATCTGTGTTGTTAAAGTTTATTTTCTGTCTGGTAGGTGTGTGTGTGAATTTAGCGAACTTGGTGTTTAACTATGCATGCAATCTTCAGCATACGCATATAAAGTCACACAGTCCACAGCCTGTCCCTTGTTTTTTAACTTAAATGTGTACAGTGGTTTTTCTTGTTATAGTCTAAGAATATATTTAAATGAAAAGTGTCTATTTGAGGTATTTGTTTGCTGTCAAGGAGCTTAGCACACATCTGGGCCTAGGTGCAGTGTCAGGTACATGCTTCTTACACAAAGCCCCTAGCCATAGAGCTCTGAAAAGAGAGAGAATTATTTACCTACAAAACACTGGGTTCCTCAACCAAAAGAAAAGTATTTACTTAAAAAAGAAATAAATCAAGATAAACTTTTGTATAAAGTTAGCTGACCAAGTCTTGCAGTCAATTATATAGGAAATGTAGTTGTTTTGCCAAGATGCTGATTCATATGTAGAAAATAAAAAAGAAAACTTGCAGGCAATTGATGTACTTATTTCACAGAGTTACAGGTTTTTACAAATTGTGATTATAGATGAAGGCAGTGGATTCACCAGTTTCAGTATTGGTCATTGCTAAAACTGTAAGTGCAGCGACAGGCCTGATGACTGTTCAGACTGTAAGTGCAGGGAAAGGGTTGATGTTGATTAGGATGAAATTTTTTACTGTGAGGGTGGTGGGACACTGGAGCAGGATGTCCAGGAAGGTTGTGGATGCCCCATCCAGGCAGTGTTCAGTGTGTAGTTGTAGGTGATACTACAGCGATACCAGTGGAAATCTAGGAACTATTTTGAATACAATAAGAGCCTAAGTCTGAGAAGGATTTTAGAAAGACTTCTTTCTTCATTCTGAATAGGTAATCAAACTCTACTTTCTGCTCTTTTTTAAATGTGTCATTAGTTAATAAGAGTGTCCATGAACTTACATTTAAGAGTGTTTTGGAGCTAAATGGCTTTGATTATAGGTAAAAAATAAAAAAAAAATCTAAAAAAGGAAAGCTTTGAATAACACAAACTTTTAATTCATTATATATACAATTTGATCCTTTCCTTTGAATTTTGCTTCACAGTGATAAATGTTCAGTGATTCCGTATAGTATCAATAAAGTATCAAAAACAAATTGTAAAGTAATTCTGTATTTTGAAAAGGTGGGCAAGCACATAAGTTTTTTAAAAGAGTATTTTAGAAGGTCATATAGTGTTTTTTGTTTCTTACCTTGTTAAGGTTTCAGGTAGATCCTGCTAGTACACTGTAGTTGTTCAAATGTATAGTTTATGACTCTGCATGCCAAATGCTTTCAAAACCATTTTCATCATGTTTGCTGGTCAGACTTCAGAGTTAAAAATATACTTAGGCTGAACTTTTACATGTTTAAGGAGACATAAACTTCTGCTACATTCTGTATGTTCTTTCCAAAGACCTCGTCGATTTTCCTTGATTGCTGAATACCATCTTGCTAACCTGACTGAAAATAGTGTAGTGGTTGGTGCTGATGAGCTTGTCCAGCTCTTCAGTCTGAGTCCAGGACTGTTAGTAGGAATGTGGAAGGTAAGATAACATTTTGTTTCAGTATTTTATTATTTGAAGGAAAAGAGTTGGGTTTTTTTGGGCTTGGGGAGTTTTTTTTTTAAAAAATCTTTCTTTTTTTTTTTCTGTTTGGATTTTGAAAGATGTTGTCTAAACTAGTAACCACGCAACACATGTAGGGACTGTAAGTGGATGATTTATTATATCCTAAAGAGCTGTCGCTGGAGTATATATGCATAAAGAAATCTACTTCTAATTAAAAGATCAGTTATGTATCATTCTGTACTAGATACTGTGTTCAGTTTTACTTATTTTGCAGTCTTCACATGCCCAAGTTCGATATCCTAGAGTAATTTTCAATAGAATGGTTTGAGAAGTGCTTCTTCCTGTGATTCATGCCATTGCCTGTCCATATCAGTCAAAGTGATGAGTTCCCACATAGTGACTTAACTTCGATTTACATCACCAGGTAGCTGTATCCTGCTCCACCAGTAGGAATGCTGTAAATCGTGCCCTTTTGGGGGTATTAAATTCTTGTATTAAGAGTCTAGGTTAAGCAGTTAGCCTCTGTAGGGTGGGTGTAGATATGAGTCTCTTCAGAGGGCAGTGCAGAACATCTAAAGTAGACTTCTACACAAAAGGAGTCTGCATCTTTGCATGGGGTGCACGGGGACCTCTGTGTCTGCCTGTTGCTGTGCAGGGCTGTGTGCTATGGAAGCCTATCTCAGGTGTTCTGCTCTTGATCTCAGTTCAGAGGTGGCAGCTCTTTTTTCCTCCCCTCAGTCATGCTGTTGACATTGACTTAGGTTATTTGGCACTGGCAAGGAACTTTCCATGGGGAGGCTGTGAACAATTCTTGGAAGTTGCCTAATTTCCATCTGCAAGCATGGTGCCTCAAATGTGCACAATCACCAGAGGCAATGTTTGAAACTGCAGAAGGACTATTCCTTTCACTCTTAAGAGTGAAAGTCCATTTCCTAGAAAACTTGAGACTGCCTGACCAGCATAAACTTGTTACAGGTTGTTTCAGTCTGTGAAAAGCTCTGCTAAATGAGCAACCATTTCTCTCGTAACTTCAGAAGTTTTGTAGACTGGTGTCCCTGTATTGTTGGCTCTGTGGTCTTGCTTGTGCATCGGCCCCATTCGTGCTTGGAAAGAGAGCTCTTTCAGCCCCTGGAAATGGTTCAATCATAACCAAGTTCCACATAGTTGTTAAAAATTGAGTGCCTCAATCTAGTATATTGTCCCTGCTTGTTTTTCTGAACAGCAGTTCTCACTCTCTGTGTAGGCAGAGTAATACAAGATAGTTAAGTGTCAGTGGGTGTAATAATTGTAAATGCCACACATCTTGTTTTTTAGTACATAGCTGCATAACAGAAACCAAGGGCAGGTTATGTGGGCCTCCTGGTATTTGGATAGAGAAAGACTGAGAAATTATGTGATTGATAGACCTCCCTAGTTAAATACTTTATAGCAGTAATTTTGTACTATGAACATACAGGAGTAGTTAAAAAGCCAAAAATTTGAATAGAGGATGTAATTTTCTGGTAACCCAGAGAGATGAAAACAGTAGTTGCCCATATTTCAGGAAAGTATGGCAGTGAATAATTTTCCTATTGACTTAGGTGTTTGTAAATGTAGGATTTAAAGAATGCATTTAAAGAAAAAAACCTGAGATCCTAGCATTCTGTGTTTTTGAAGTAAATACGTGCCTCTGTCTCTGTTTAGTTTTCACATAGATGTTTTTTTTGACTATAGAAGGTTATGTTTTTAATATTTTCCCAGGAGTAAATAATCTGGTGAAGACACAATTTTTACTTTGAAATTCACAATTTCTATTGAATAATTCTGTGTTCCTCACTGATGTTAGCCCTCTTTGGAAATAGTTCCTTAGACATGAAAATAAACTTGATGCTTCAGTAGTCGGGAATAAGTGCTGTTTGATTCTGTTTAGGTATCTTTTTTAAAGTGGTCAGTAGAAGCTAGGGAAGTACAATTCTTGGATTGCTCTCATAATTTTTGCCTTGCCATAGCTGGCTTCTCTCTCTTTCCCCGTAATACAAAAGTGTTGCAGCCTTTTATAACTATTCTGTATTCTTGTGAAAAGACAGTAAAGGTTTTACGAGTCCAAGTGTTAAAGCAAGCCATTACTAACATTATTATAGTAATTGACAGAGTAATAAGCAGCAGCATTTATCTATGAATTTTAATGCTCAGAAAGACCTTGTGAAAAAAAAGAATTTCCAGATGAAAATACATCTACTTTAATTAACTTTTCAGGGGAAAAATGAAATTGCTTTTGTTATGGCGAATCTTCATTATAATCACCTTCTTGAGAGAAGCATTTTGGGTTCTGCTACTGTGTAAGTAGAAGCATTTTGGGTTCTGTTACTGTGTAAGTTTTCCTTTGTGGGTAATAAAGATAACCTTTTGAATAAAGCTTTGAATTTTACAGTTAAAATTGGCTGCTGGTGAGAGGTTTATATTTAGGCAGTAATGAACTATTCTTGTTTAATATAAACAACAGGTACAGTAACTAAATAAAAAACTGTAGAAGCATTTTCATACTAAAATATGGCCATTGTTATGCTATTAAGAAGATAATTTAGTTATACAAGTGTACTGGTACTTGCCATATTGAGAAAGATAGAAATACACTGCACATACTTTCTCCCTTTCCACAAGCAGTCTTCTTATTTCCTCTTTCTATCTGAAACAGAAAGAAAAGAGAGAGACATTTCAGGAAGTAGGGAAGTAATCTTTGGCTGTATAAGAGGGGGGAAACTCTGGTAAACTGGTGAGGTGCCTGCATTAATCTTTCAATCCTTTTGAGAAAGTAACTGGGTTTCCTATGAAGTGTTTGTATGATTTTTTAGCTTTAGAATAGTATTTGGGGAATTTATTTCCCACTCAGCTTTCTGGTCAGATACTGTTGTATCTACCAGTAGTCTTAAATGCCCACTATAACTTAGTGTGGCTCTTCTCACACAGAATGTAAGATTTAACACCATCTCCCTTAGTACCAAATTGAATCCTATGTAGAAGTTGCTCAGTTGCCTCTGGCATGTGGTCTCTTTAAGTCACTTGTGTGCAGTACTTATTTAGCTAGCCTCAGACAAAATTATTTCAATATTTGCTATTTCAGAGAAGTGTCTAGAGCTAGTGGACTTTTATATGTGTAGCTGAGCTGATGCTTTTTTCTTTTTTGTAGACAAGTTCCATGTTTTGAAGTTTAACAGATGTACCTTTTAAAGTTGACTGCTATATTTTCTGCCTTTGGGTAGGCTGAACAGCTGATCAGCAATATTAGACACTGTAGTATCTTAAAAGAAGCATGATGAACTAGAGATGTTTGATTTTGAAACCGTCTTAAGATGACAGTCTCAATGTTGGCCTATGTGTTATATCTTTACTAAGTCATCCTCCCTTGCTAAATTCTATCTTTTTTTTTTCAAGTCAATATTCTCCTCCACCTAATAGACCTTTACTGGATGATATTGACTCAGAATATGGACTGCATGACTACAGGCTGCATCTTGATCTGCATGGCAGAAACTGCATGTACCTGTGTGGATCCTTCAAGTGCCTCTTCTGCAGAAAACGTAAAGTTGATGGAGCAATAATGTCTGTTTTAAAAATGATCCCTGCTGTTGCATCTTTCCTTCTTATATCCAGTTTCTCTGTTTTAAGGGGTGAAACTGAAATGGAATTTTAAGAGTAAGCTATCTTTCTGTTTGTGATGTGGTTTCTTTATATCTGCATGGTGCTTTGTGTGGCGTCCTAAGCCTCCTCTGTAAGAAGTCTGCATGCTGTTAATTGACACTGTCAGCCTGGCACACAAATTCTGCAAATTTTCTGGGTCTTTTATTTCAGTTCTGTGCTACATTAATAATACACTGGCACAGTTCTTGGTGCAGGTTGATGTTTCTTTCACATGTATTTTATGAAGGAGAGAGGGATACATATTAGAATCTTGTTTCTGTAGAATTCTCCTCAAGTATACTTTGGGTGCACAGACAGATTATATGTATGGATACATTTGTACAAGTTATTGTGAACTTTAAGATTTAGAGTTTCTATTTTGGTGAGCTTAAGATTGCCTGTTTTGACATCCTTTCATTGTGTGGAAAACAGTCTTCTGCTGCTGCTGCATTCTGTTCTCAGCGCTTCTTTCCATGAGACATGATTGGCCATCCCTGTTCTTCTCATACAGCCCAAATTCATAATTTTACTGAGGTTTTGAAGAGTACATGGGTGATCTCTCTTTTGACTTAACTTCAGCATAACTTCCTATGCTACACAGCTGTCTTTCTGTAATCAGAGGTAGATTAAAATATTAAAATTGTACACTGTCATTAATTTAATTTAGAATTAAGTACTGTAAATTAATTATTGCTCCCCAGTATTTTTGTTTGATACCGGCACTCCTGAGCGGTGTGGGTTTCAGAACATACTGTTTTTCTGTCAGTAGAGGGCGCTGTTGTCAGGCGTGAGTTCTTTTACAGGGCTGTGGATTTTCCCCGTGATTTGGTTTGTTTTTTCTCATTTGTGTTTGGTGATTCCAAGAACTGTGCTTTAGATTGCAGCCTTATGCGGTGTGGAGTGTTGTTGCCCTTGAACCTGAAAGATACATGTTTTCAGATTTTAGAAAAGCGCCAAGCTTGAATTAAAGGAAGACTTCTAAAGATAAAATTACAGCGAAAGTCTATGCATGTAGCTAGAAATCTTACCTGAAGTGTTATGTAGTACAAGAGTCCTCTTTATGTTCTCAGAAAAAAAAATTCTCAAAATTGGCCAGAGGAGTGGGTTTTTCTTGTTTAGCTGAATATCACATTTTTCTAAAATGAAAATGTTATACTTCTAGCAATACAGTTGCACAAGAAAAAGTACTATGTGACATACTTCCTTTCTTGGTATCACTTTCTTGCTGCTTAGAAGCTACTTCCACAAAAGATCAAACTGAAGTTTATGCAAGTTGAAGCAAATGTCCATGAGCTACAGTTGTGATGCCATCTCACTTTGCAAGTTATAGAATGTTTGTTTTATGTTCACAAGTGTTTTCTGAATTGCTTTGGTTTTGTGACCTTCAGCAATGTCACAGCCATCAGATTCTGGTCTCAAGGGACATCAGACAGCTGAAGCCATGGTTCTGCAGACAATAAGCTCATTTGTCATCTCATCCCTTCCGTGCGCTTGCACAATAATTCCTTTTGGAAAATGCTTGACTTCCTCCAAAAAGGTGTGGTGAGGCAGCATATGGCTGTCTGCTGTCACATTTTTCATTGTGATATGTTATTAATTTTTCTCATTATGGTGAACATGGTGTTGCTGAATGTGGCCAGGTTTATCCACACTGATTGTGTTGGATGGTTTGTGTTTTATTTTTAGGATCCATTTTAATAATGCGCTCTATCCCATCCTCTGGGAGGACTCAGAAGCATGGAAGTCCTGCAACATACTGGGAAGTCTTGCTATTTCTGAAAATTCTCTACCCAGTCCAGTTTTATTTTAAATTATAGATGCAACATACCCACAGCAGTTTCCACAACTTGAGGCACATACCAGTTGTGAGATAGTTCTGTTGTTTTACTTATTTATTGGTTTTCACTAAGAAGCTTTAGGCACTCCTAGGTTACCAGAGAATGCCCATTTGTATTTTGCAGAATAACTGATTTGTTCAAGATTAATTTTTGTCTGCTTTTTGTTTGTATATATTAATATTGTGCTGCCCTTTGCTACTCCATTTTCAATTTCATTTTGCTGAATTCTTAAATTGATTATTAAATCAAAAAAGGTTATGTCACACTACATTGGACCAAGCAGATGGAATGTGTATGGCTACAGATTTTTTTCCTGTTATTTTATTTGTATTGCAGTAACTAGCTGTTTTTTCACTGTTTTGGTTGGGATTTAGCATTTTATTTTATGCTCCTTTTCATGTAAACAGAATTTGTAATATGGTCTCATTGACAGGTACTGTAGGATGAATTTGTTAAATATGTTGTAACTTAATTGAAAATATTTAGAAAACTTTCCTTGTTTTCAGGAAGTTATGACAGGCTTTTCATATGACTCCCAGAAGCCATGGATCCAACTTCTTCATAAATATTTTTGAAATGTATTTACCTAGGTTTTCAACTTTTTAAGCACAGCTTTGTAGCCTCATGGTAGTTTAAGCTTTTGCTTTTCAATGTCATTTCTTGTTGATGTAAAATGATGTGTTGTGCTTGCAAAATGTAAGGGTTGATTTTGGTGTATTTAGAGAACTGTTAAGCTTTGTTTGTAAAATTTCATATCAGGCATTTGAAATGTTTTGCTTGACCTTGAAGACTGATTTGCAAGTTTGAATAATGATTTTAGTGTGATAAGGCTGGTTGTTGGCTCCCAAATTAGTGTTAAGCATAGCTTTTCCTCTGAAAATACCAATCAAATGACAACTTGCAACAAAGGCTTGGTTAGCAAAACAAACTTCTTGTCTTTTAGTTAAAATAAGTGCTTTGGAACTATTGGTCTATTTGTTTCTTTCCCCTGAAGTTTGTCTACATGTTATATATTCTCTTTGTTGGTATTACCTTTATTTGGAAATATTTGTTCCCTATAATTTACTCTGCTGCTTTGCTTGCAGTTGCTATGCGTATCTTGCATGAGTCAAGGACTAGAGATGTCATAAGGGAACAATGAAACAAAGTTTGGATCAGCCTGAAGAAAGCCCTGTCCAATTTGCTTCCTCTGTGTTTCTCTTTGTATGTTTAACATAGCTTAATTCTGCCCTTTAATTTCATTTTCTCATCTGACTGGGGTGAGGAAGGGGAGATTTCATTACTTAGCCTTCAGTTTCTTGCTTGTTTCTAGGCAGGCTTTTCCTTCCTTCTGAATGTGAGGACTGAAATAGAGCTTTTGTATTAAAAAAAAAAACATATATAAAGTCTGGATTAACCAACCCATTAAGAATTAGCTTTCAGATTCCTGATCTGTTGCTTGTTTCCATTCTGGCTAAAGTTAAGAAGTAACTGCAATGCATCATAGCCGGATGATCTATCTGGCAATGTGTATTAATGCCATGCAATAGTAATTTATTAGCAGAAGAATGCTTTTTTCAATCCTTTTTTATTCCATTCAAACTTCATGTGATCTGAATGAGTAAGAGAAATAGCCACTTCCATGCAGATTGGAATTGTGCATAACCAAGGAGTCCTTTGGGAAAAAATGCTTGTTGACTCATGTTTTCAAATTTCTTGTATAAAAGCTCAGCTTTAAATGTGGACTTTCACTGGTTAGTCAGTAAACTATTTCAATAAGATTTTTACCTTGAATGAAATTTTGTCATTGAATTTGATTTACTGAGGTTTTGGAACTGGACCATTTGGACAGGTGGTAACTTATGGCCTTTTTCTACTTTGAGCTGGATCCTGGCAATGAATTCTGCATACATTTTCCTCACTGACTTCTTTTGCACTTCACTGAAAGTGGGTATCACAGTTTGGAGGATTGCATTTTCCTTCAACTATAATGAAGTATTTCCTACAAAATGTTTCTTGGGCATACTCATGTTGGTTTCACTGTATTCGCACTCCTATTCCAAACAGTGTCTGTACTGAAAATCCTGCAGCTGTTCTCTGTCATGTGCTGGGCAGCTTCCTTTCCGTAATAACTGTTCTTCGGACTCCCCACTGGTGAGTGGTGCCTTTCCAGCATTGGTTTGTGGCCAGCTGTATCTTGGGAGTTGCTTGGCTCTACAGTACCAATTCAGAGAAGTTTTTGGCATCTGTGTTAAAGTGTGGGCTTTCTTTCTCCATCACTGCCTCCAACTATCTGCTTCAAGTAGCCACCAAGCAGAGGTTTTGCTGCCCCTGCACGCTGGATGCAGCCACTGAACTCACAGCCAGCCTTCCTGATGTTGCTGCTTCTGTAGCCTCATGCTGCTGCTTGGGCTTGATTGAAGGAGAATCACAGGCAAAACACTTCTGCCTTTTTTACTTCTGCCTCTTGCATCTTAAATCTCTGCAAGTCCCTTCACTTGTTACCTTACCATCCAGGACCTACTACTGGATCCTGACAAGCATTATGTTCCTGGGAATTCTTCTCTCCCTTTGTATCTGTCTCCTGCATGTGCTAGATACTCTTTTTTCTACTGAGGTCTCTAGTGCTTTTGTTTTGCTCTTTTGAGAGATTATCTCTTGTTCAAGGAAACTTGTTTAAGGGATGTCCTACCAAGAAATTTGCTTGTGTCATGATGTGATGCTTTTATTTTTACTTTTCTTTGTAGTCAGATCATGTTCACTATGATGTATCCCAAGTTTAATTAGACTGTTGGATTCCCTGGTTAACTTTCCTTCTCTGACAGCAAAAGAAAAAAAATTAAAAAAAATGCCAATCTCTTTTGAGAGGAGAGGAAGAGATTCCAAAGAAATATGGTTATATGTAGTAATAAAAAAATCACAAATCATAGTTATTCTGCCAAAAAAACCCCAGGGGCCTTGGAAAGCTATTTAAAAAATGAAAAAATCCATAATTTAAAAACTTGATTCAAATCAAATCATACTTCATGTCAATTCAAATGATGCATTATCCTTTCTAAGGAGGAATAGTTATCTGTGTGCCTTTTGTATTGGGTTATTTGAGTTTCCAGTCAGACATAAGAGATTTGAATAACTTGAAAAAAAAAAGGTTGGGGAGGTATCTCATTGTTTTATTTTGTGTGTTAGTGTTGAGCTTGACTTCTGGGGAATGGGAAGTTATGGAGGCACTGGTGGCATGAAATTGAAATGCTGGGCGTGAAATTTACTCTTTGCATCCTTGTGTAAGTTCTTTAGGTAGCATTCCTATTTTTGTACTAAAAAATACAAAAGATTTTTTTATCTGCAGTTTCTACTGTGAATCACAGAATCAAAGCTCCAAACTGCAATTTGATTCCTCTATAAAGTGCTTGATGTTTAGCTGTTGGTGTATGCCAGGGTTTCTTACTGGTGAGTGGGAAGAAAAAGACATGGAAAGGAGATAAGAGAACATTTACAGTGTACTTGAGCTCAATTTGATTTATGCTGCTGTAATGTTGTATATTGTTTATATTTTCAGGTGACATTGAAAATGGATACGTGAGGCTCGTAGTTGTAAACTTAAAGGATAACAGGAAGCACTTGCCTATTATTGGGACACTTGGCATATGCTGGGAAACAGATGTATTTAAAGGCAATGTAAAGGTCAGAAATATTCTTTGTTTCTGGAAATGCTTACCTCAAAACAGAGTTGTGTTTGTGCATCCTAAATAGGCTAATTTTTAAACAACCTTTTGTTTTGTAGAAGCTGTCTGTAACCGGACAAAACCTCTATTCCAATATTCAAAAAAAAAAGTGAATTTTCAGGGAAAGAGTTTTCTCTTTTCTCTCATAGACTCTGGATTGCATGATAGACCCATTATCTGTGTGTAATTGCTTTCCTCTCAGCAAAGGGGCTGTGACTGACCAGCCCATGGAAATGCTGGACAAAAAAAATGTACTGCAGATGCACTTTTTGTGGGGATTTTTTTTTTAATTTGGTGTGAGAGTGTTATTCTTTGTTTTGTGTTTTTTATTTCTTTTGGTTTGGTTTTTTGGTTGGTTGATTGGGGTTTTTTTGTGAGCAATAAGCCTTGAACCTCTGGGGAAATACTCTGCAGTTCTGTACTGTATGTGCAGTGGAAGTTAGGAACTGCTGGGGATTATTAAAATGCCAGTGGACACAGGAAACTACAGTCCACATCCACACAGTCAGCACCAGCTCCAGTCAGGTACATCAGTCAGCTAGATTAACTCTTTATTTTAGAGGAATGCTCACACATTCTATTGGATAAAATTCCTAAAAGAATTATTTCAAACAAAATTTCAGAGTGGTTCTGTAGCTTTTGCAATAGTGGTGAGGGCACATATTTAAAAATATACTTTATCAGCATGAATATTTCAGAAGCTGTGAAGATTCTGATAAATATGATTTAAGCACAACTGAAAAATCATCTAGTTCAACCTTTGATTTCAATTTCGGCACTTCTTTTGGAAAAAACCCTCAGAATTAATAAAAATGTTGTTTCTGCCAATCCTGTATGAATTTGGAATGGAATACTCTTTGATGAGACTTTTTTTACCAAGGCATGTAGTGACAAAACAAGGAACAATGTTTTTAAACTGAAAGAGAGTAGATTTAAACTGGACACTCCATGCTGAGCATGGTGAGGCAGGAGAGTTGGAATTACATGACTTATAAAGGCCCTTTCTAACCCAAATAATTTGTGATTTTATAGGATTAACAGCTGCTTGGCAGAGTCTTTTTTTTTTTTTAATGAAAAAAATCCTGAGTAGTACATAAGAATTTACATTATCTGTCAGAGGAAACAGAGAGCTATGGCTGTAGTCTTTAGTTTTTTCAATTTTAATCATTTTTCTATGTACTTACAGCATAAATTATATTTAGTGTTTGTTTCTAGGACAAAATAAAGAGTGCAGTATTTTTTTTAAACCTCATTTTGTGATGAGAGATGGAATATGTCAGCATATAGCTGTGGGTCGAATTCAGTGTAGTTTTTACCAAAAGTCTCTAAAATTCTTGAACCATGTGAATGTCAGATGACATCAGCCTCAAAAGTAGGACATTCCATTACTTTGAATTTATTTGAATTTTAGCCAATACTTTAAAGAAACAAGAAAACCCTAAAAACTTCCTTGGCACTTCTGGGGTTTTCAAAAAAAAAATTAATTTCCGAAGTACAGATAGTTGGAAATTATCATAGGAATGGTATTTTCCAATTAAGTATTCTTACTGTAACCACTCCAAATCACACTACACTGGCTTGCTTTCCCCTTCCTCTCCCCTGTGTTGTGCTGGAGTGGAGAGGTGGAGGCACGAAAGGTAAAGATCAAGGTTGAGATAAGAGCAGCAATGAGATAAGAAAACTGAGAGTAACAGCAATAATATTAACAAGAAGAATGTACAAGAGAGGGGAGTGATTCATGGCCAAATGCTCACCATGGAGCACAACCTGACCATGGCACAATACCCCTAAGGAGAAGAAAGCCCTTTCCTTGGCCCTGGAAATGGGGTGAGGTGGTGTAGAAAAACCAGCCTCTTAGCCATGCTCCCTCCTGGCTACTGCAGAAATTAACCAGATCCTGACCAGAACCAGGACAGAACTGCATGGGAAGACCCCACCATCCCAACGCCATCCTACTTTACTATTCATAATTAGCTTTTTATATGCAAGCTGTCAGACCAGAAAAGAGTGATTCTTTCATGTTTCCAGTGATTCTGTAGCTCATATAAGTTTATTACACCATCATTAGGTTCAGTTTGAATTTTGTATTTTCAGCATAGTCTACAGTAAAAAGCTTAGGGAAACTATGTGTATCATATTGCCTCATGTTTGTGCCATCTGCCCTTCTCTTGTTTGATTGAAGTAAAGTAATAGTGAAAGCAATGTTAGAGCAACAGAAGCACAACTGTGTAGTACAGAGAAATAAAGCATTCCAAATGAATTTTTTTTGGCATGGAATATGTGATGTTGGTTTGTTTACGCTTTTGGAGCACAGATATAACATAATTAAGATAATTTGATTCATTTAATGATTCAGAACTCATGAGAATAAGGAACAGCTGATACTAACAATGACACATTACTCCTATGCTTCCAAGGGATATGCGAAACTATCAGTTTGCCAAGACCAAGGAATTGGCATTAACATTTTAAAATTATCTAGTTGTGTAATCTTGTAAAGAAATATTTTCAAGAATTTGTAAGCGGAGGAATTACAGCAAGATTCTTAATATTACCTTTTTGGGAACTGAAGCTGTGAGCCTTTCAAAGAGTACTGTATACAGCTGGTTTGGAAGGGTAATTGTGTGTGCACTGCCTTGGGTGGTCCTTGAGTATCTTTGCAAGCCTTGCTGTATTCACACAAGTTTAGTATCTGACTTTAAACTTAGGTTGCTTTCTCATATTGAAGGGACCATCATTATTTGAGTGGTAAAGTAACTAATAGTTGAGAAAAACAGATGTTAAAGGTTTAAAAATGTTCAAGAAGTAATGTTTGATTTGGTTTGGCAGTGGTACCTTCTGTAGCACAGCATTTGATGTGTGTAGGCTGCAGTTTTGATTTCTGCCGGAAACTTCTAAGTATGTATTTGTTGCAGTAGGTCAGTGAAGCGCTATCAATTGTATTTTGAGGTTTTAGCCTTTGCGCAAAACTCTCTGAACCTCTACTTACTTTGCCATGACATAGGGAAATAATCTCTTCTGCTTGTGTTTGTAGGACTGCTTTGTGATGGATCTGACTCTCTTGGATGAAACTGGAATGCCTTTCTGGTGTTTTAGTGATCCAGTCCGCATGGAATTGTCTACCAGGTCATCTGGCCTTTATGACTACATGGGTCATGTCTATACTGCAGACTATGCAGATTCAGAGGGTAAAGTCTGTGTTGAGTTTGTATGGTTGGAAGAAACCAAGGAATATATTATAGTCAGTTTGGTGCTTTATGTAAGCACCAAAAAGGTAAATAGCTGGTATGGAACAAACTACTGACCTAATTAGGTCACTCATTTCCTTGTTTTGAGAACCAAACAAACAACCCTGCTACAACAAAAAACACAGTAAACTGGTGATGCTTAAGATTGACACCAACAAGCAAGACTGTTCCTGCAAGGTTTGCAGTAACAAATGCAATTGCCTAAGTTTTTTAATAGGCAATTGAGGAATCAAAGAGACATATTGATATAAGTGAGAGGTTTTCTTCTCTGTTGAACATTACATGGTTAGTCTGTTTCTCACTGGCTATATTGAAATTATTTTCAGGAAGACTTCTTTATAGACACTTGTTAGTGTGGTTAAGGAATTGGTTCTTTTGAGAGCCATGCTGTGAAGATGCCTTACCTTCCATAAGCTACACTGCTTTTGAGAACATTGACTTTTATGCTTAGTAATAAAACAGCGTGTGTGCTGTTCCCTCCAGGTTTGTTGGAGTGTAATTGGTAAATGAGAAGTTTTGTTAAACGCTTTTACCAGAAAAACTTCACTGAAATGTATTTTAGTAAAAGATTGAAAGGCTAGATGGGAAGCCAGATCTGAAAATGTGTCAGTCAAGGCATTTGTTAAGAAAGTTGTGTAAAATCTGTTTATGATGTTTCTCTAAATTCTTGTTTGTTCTGTTTTCCCATGTTCTAACCTTGTCTGATTGAGACTAGATACTTGCCTTACATACTGGCCTATGAATAAGTGTCCCAATTATCAGCCAACCTGAGCTGATGTCTGCTCTTACGGAATGTATGGAACATTCAGTTGTTTTGGAAACAATGCATATCTGATGCTGTTTATCTAACAGTATGAATCCATATAAAAATTGAATATATGTGTCTAATCTTTCCAGTTCCATGGAGTAACTTTAGAATCAAATTTTCTACTTTCTGTATTAAAATAGTTTTTTCTAAATTACAAGATATTGTGAGTCTAGTGTCATTACCTAGCAAGGACAATTACATTGCTGCCTGCTCTGACTTTATTATGGTAGTGATTTCCTTAAAAATAAATTCTCTCTATTTGTTTATATACATTAGTTGATTTGTGCAGACAATGTTCATATGTAAGCACTGTCTTCTGTGCTACAGAGGTAGATAGATATTACAGCCATAAAGTTGTTTCTTAATTTAAGTTTCAGAGACAGCAAGCTGAGGCTGACACAGTTCCAGTTCACCTTGTTAACCTTACCTAAAGAAGCAGTGGAAATGTTTCTGCATTTTGTCATTAGGCAGACTAACAAGAGTGATCAGCTGCATTTTGTCTTCTTTCTTACTGACTGCTGATGGGGACAGGGATCCCTTGAAGTGATATAAAGGTTTTAACATGTGGACTGGGTGTGATGAATGCCAGAATGACAGACACTGAAAGTGATCTGTGCAGACAAGTGGCCAGTCTATATTTTTGTTTTTCCCCAGATTTAGTTTTTGAGTTACTAGTTTTAGAAAGGAAATAGTGGCTCAATCCCAAAGTTTTCTTAGTCGTTGGCCTTACTGCTAAGCTTGTAAACAAAAATGTAGAATTATTCGGGATACATTGTTCCTTTGAAATGTGCAAGTATGTTCTCTTCCATGCTGTGAAGGTACCAGGGACAATGGGCACCCAGCAGCCATCAAATGTTGAAAGGTCTGTCACTGTTCATTCCAGCTGAATTTTTATTGTATTTCCAATATTTCTGGTTTTAGTGTTTTTTAATAAAAATAAAATACTTCCTTTAATAAGCAATTTCAATTTCTAATTAATTTGATTATTTTATACATTTACTTGATTAATTTGATTATTTTATACAATTGAATTGCTTTATAGAAAATGCTGGCATCGCTGTTGGAAGTGGAAGAGGAGAGTATGCTGTCCCTACCCCTGACATGCTAATCTAGTAGCCTGATGAAAGTTTACTATCTGAATTGATTAGGATGAGAATAAGTCTTTAGCAGCACTGTCAACCTAAAAGGTGATACAAGGCAGAGCAGTTTTGTCAGGTTATTGCTGGCTTATTTCTGCTGTGCATAAACATATATTCAGCAAACCCAAGCAACTGTTCCAACATCTTAAAAAATGGACCCAAATGTTGCAGAGCTGTTCTCCTGTATATTCACAGGCTATAATTGCATCCTTTCTGAAGATGTGAAGGATATGTCCTGAAACAGGCCTCAGATGGACCTAAACTTGATCTCATGCTTATGCCACTCCTTTGATTTCAGCTGACAGTTGCTTTTAACTTGCACAACAGAAGTAAATTCAGTAGCCACCAGCTGTATGATCAAACCTGGTAAGTTATATATGCCTTAACTCAAGCTTCCATTTCTTCAACTCTCATCTTCTTTTCTTTGTATAAGTAAGGACACAGACTGAACTTCCAGGAAGGAAAGGGTTTGCATTAGGAAAACTGCACTGGTCTATTTCATGAAAGATCCCATCTGTTCCAAAAACTGATGCTTTGATAAAATCATCTCCTAATCTTCTAAGTCCCGTTTTATATACCTGGTGCAAAAGGTGGTAGAGTGAGTTGCATGTACCATTCTACAGTAAAAGATTCTTGTTATATAAAAGACAATTATTAGAACAAACAGGAAAGATGGAGGTACCAGTTGAAATCTTGTCATGTCACAACTGGTTGTGACAATAAGCCATACCAGCACATTTTTCTTTTAATGCCTCAAGATTTTTCTTGCAACTGTTTTTAATAATTTTGTGTTACATACTGAAGATAGAACAATGTGTTTGTTGTAATTTTATGCTTTATACAAGTTGTATGACAGTTTCTGTGAGAAGTATAAACACTTGTAAGTTAAAAATTTTACTTGTGCACTTCAGGTACCAACTCATCCAATTAAAAATAGAGCAACCCCTACCAACTTCCAAATGTGTATGTTTAAGTACACTGCAACAGACAGAACTATGGTATTTTTAGAGGGTGATTTACATGGTAGGCAAGCATAAAAACAGTACTTATGTTTATTTTAGTGCAGATATAATAGTGCTCATTTAACATAATGAGTTTAAATTGCATTGAAAAGGAATCAGTGTGAAAGTGATTTAGTGAAAGGGGCTTTCATGAGATTGTTGTAGCAGTAGAGGAGTTGTCATCTAATAGAACTACATCTAAATGTTAATCCTGGTATTTATCCTTGTTTTGCTAGATGTCTGCTGTGTACCTAAATGTTTCTGTATTCTGTCTTCGTCATTTTTTAAAAAATACTTTTAGGAGGTATTTCTAAAGGGAAAATATCTTCAATGAGCAATTCATTAATATTTTTGGGTATTTAATGTGATCTTCCATTGATACAAGCTAGAACAGTTGGTTTACATCATCTGAACAATTGTCTTTAATTTTACCAGTGCCACTATGGAATCATAGCTCTTTACTGCAGTTGGCTTACCATAGTGGGAAGCTAATAGCAGCTATAGATTCTGAAGTCTTTGTAGCACAGGCAAGTAATGACATTATTTTTCTTCCAACTGGCCTGTCAGTTGCTTTGGTTTTTCTTCCCTTCTTTTTGCAATTGCTTTTATAATACATTTCAGTTGCAATGTGCTTTTTGGTATCTCTGATTTAATATGGAAAGCTTTCCATATGTATGTGAATGACTCATTGACTTTACTCTTCTCTGTTTGGCCTCTTTCCCTGTTTATCAAATATGTTTTGATTTGTATTCATCCACTAGGTTGTTTAGGTATGGTTTTGGTTTTGTTGAAACTGTTCTCATTGTCATGTGCTTGCTTTTAGAAACAAGGACTATCTTCTTTTTTTTCTTTATTTCCCACTCCCCCAGGTACATGGCTACCTGATACTAGGGATTGAGTGCTTAGCAGAAGTACATGAATAGGATACCATCAGCTGAAATGGATTAATTCTGTTTCAGATTAAGAATTTAGGCAAGTGATCAAGTTTTATATGTTAGGTATATCTGAATGATTTACTACCTGGCAACAGTTACGTAGTAGCCTACACTGTATTTACCAGACTGTTCAATGTATTCAAACAATTAGAAGGAGATTAGGTAAAAGCATTTGCTTTTCTGCCTTTGTTGTGTACTAGTATGGCTCAACTGATTTGCTGTGTCTAAGTTAGTTGAGATAACTGAAATTGAACTCAAACATAATTGAATTAGAAACTGTACAGAAAAAAAGGTGCTTCATGAAGTTAAAATGAGAACAAGTGATGGGTTTTGTACTCTGTTTGTGTGTAGTGAGTTGGAAGGACATTAGTATGAAAAGTTAAAGCCTGTCTCTTGCAAGCATCATAAATCAGAGGGGGAAATGGTGGCAACAGGGATAACTAGAGTATGGTGAGGAATTTATCATTCTGAATGTCAAAGCAGTGCTTATTCTAGTCTTTCTGACTCTTAAATGGTTTAAAATTTTTTCTCATGCTGTGCCTCTAAAAATGTTGGTGAAAAAGGAGTAATGATACTTTGTTAATGCACTTCAGTTGTGGAAGGTTTATAATGAAGTTCAAAACTAAGGTTTTTAAATGTATTGAAAAAACTAAAATGGGAGTTATTTTTTCTGGATTTAAGTTGCTAATCTTTTGAAAAATGATGAACCTTTTGAAGGGAGATGCACTTCTGAGTCAGACACTGATCATCTGTTGGTAGGTAGAAGTACTTCTGTTCTGCTTATAGGCCACTTAGAATATATGTTAGCAGTTATTTCTGTCCTGAATCAGTCATAAAGTTAAATTCAGCTGTCTTGATGAAATGTTATTCAAAAAATGCAAGGTAGAGAAAAATGTGTAATAGCTCTGTTATGCCCTGTTTATTCGCTGAAATACTACAAAGCAATTTAATCTGCAGGGGTTAGAAACTATTTAACCATTGAACAAAAAATACCACCACCAAACCCCTCAAGTTAATGCAAATGCTTAGCATATCAGAGCTCAGAATCATCAATATCCCTTCCTGTATCAAACAAACAATATACTTAGAAATAGGGCAGAAAACCCCTTGTTTAGAAGAATCTGAAAATAAAGATTATAGATTTAAAAAACCCTAACAAAACCCTAAAACCTTAGAAAGTATATTGAAAGCTCTCCATGTTTGGAAAAATCTGGAAATAATGGATAAAGCTATTCTTACTTGTGATTATCAGCGGTTTTTTGTTCATTTTTTTTCTCATTTGTTTTTAACACCTTGATTTGCAACTTTGCCTTTTCTGATAGAAATGTGGAAAGAGAGGCACACTTGTGTACCTAGTGAAAATGTTTAACAAAAACCTTGAAAGTGAAGTAACGTACTCTGTAACTAAATAATTTTATTCTGGGTTTGCTACCTGGATGAGATAGTAAATAAAACAATATTTTTGAGAAAAAACCCTCATCATATAACTATACCACATGTCCACCATGTTTTGTTCTAATGACACATGTATATAAGGATCTTAAAATTTCAGTTTGAATGCTACTGTGGAGTAATGAATGGAATATTTGTGTGTGAGGAAAGACAGAACTTTGTAAGACTAGCGTTCATCCATCCTGTAGAGACATTTAATGAACAAGTAATGGTGTGCTAGAATTACTTAGTAATTTTTTAATTTCAAGTTTTGCACCTGGTTTCAATGTTGTAGAAGACATTGTAAAGACTGAACTGGAAATAACACTGTCTTTAGAAAGTAGTAGAAGTAATTGATAGCATACACTTTTTTAGAAACTCATCATTTCATGTTTACAACTTATATATTCAAAGCATGAGCCAAAGGCAGCTATTTTGGCCTTCAGTTTTCACTATTTTTTGTAACTATGTAAGTATTTGTGGAACATGAGGATTCTTGCCCTTATACTTCAGTATTTCTGTAGGATCATAACTGTCGTAAGGATTGAAACTCTACTTTCATGCAGCTGGAGACCTCTATCTGTGGATTTAGGGTATTCTTTTGGATTGAGGTGGTAGTTAAACTGTTGATTGTTGAACAGTATATGAAAAAGTTTGCATTGTTTTATGCAGCTCTGTTCTGTTAAGAGCCAACCTGCAGTGAATTCTTTCTAAAAAACTAAATTCTTTCTAAAAAATTCCAAATGTATCCATTACTGATAAATACACTGCCTAATTCTCTTTAGCCAGCAAGCAGAACTGTAAAAAAACTGCCACAAAGTTTATTACTTTTGAGAGACAGAGGCTTTTTTCTGGCATCTCCCCACAATCACTGTTGGCAAGTACAGCATAATTGCTAATGTACATGGGGCCTTCCATTTCAGCTGCTTGGTGCACTTATAAGTGAAATTTAAATTTACTGTCACAGAGCTTTCCTTTATTTCTTCTGCTATGCCTTGATCCCTCATTTTGCATCTGCAGTAATTTTGTGGAAATTGTGTACTATAATATTACAGTGCAAAGAGGAAAATGTCTGCAAATTTTGAAATCCAAAGACAGCCCCATCTGCAAATCAGACTGTACATCCCTATTCGTGTTGCATGGGACATTTATTCCAGGATTTATTAAAGCTGGAGTTTTGGTTGGAGCTTTAGCTCAACTCTTTATGTTTATTCCTACTAATCCAGCAGTAAGGATTTCCAGTGTAGATGTCCTTTATAATGGCCTATCTCTGCGAGAGCTCAAATAAATTGTCTTGCAGTGAAACTGGACAGAATTATGTTCAGTAAAAAGAAGAAGAAGCTTTAAATTTTTGATTTGTGTTGGTAGTTTTATCTTGACTGTTGAAAATTCTATTTAAGCAAATGGCTTATTTCCAACTAATACTTGGGTAGTCACATAAAAACAGTCTTGATTCTTGCTTTTTTGGCCAAAATCTCTATAGAAACTTACCAGACTACCTCAAATTTATGACTTAGTCAACTGAAAGCATTGCATACCTTCCAAATGTTGTAGCAACTACTATGGCTTTCTCTGAGATTCCTCTTCAAAAGAGTAATTTATTCTGCTTTAAAGAAAAGAATAACAGAAATTGATTTACCCCTAATTAGTAATTATAAAATATTTTTTTTTATCAGGCTCTAGTTAAACTTATATTGTCATAATGTAGGCATTCTTACCTAGGTAGAGCATATATGTGTATCTGTTTTTGAAAACTGATGAACAGGTAATTACAGCATTTTCTATCTCTAAATAATTTGCTGCCTTCTTTAAATCTGCAATTCAAATCTTTTTCCAAGGACTGAGATTTTGGAAGTAGTTTTTTTTCAAGACTCCAATGTGATTTTAAACTACAAGATGTCTATGTCTCCTACCTACCACCCCCATTTTTTTTCTTTCTCTTTTTTTTTTTTTTTTTTTTTTTTTTTGTTTATTTTTTTGTTTGCTTGTTTGGGTTTGGTTTGGTTTTGTTCTCTCTCTGGAGGTCTATGCCACATCATTGTAGCAAATAATTCTTGTTTTATTGCCTTAATGATTTTTTCTTCTAGTCCTGTAGAAGTACCAAGCGTTAGGCATTCCCAGCATGTCTCATGTAAAGCAGCCTAATCCTTTAATTCCCTTTTTCTTGTTTCAATGTGATGTGTAATATACACTAATGTGCACACGAAGCCTTGCTCATAGAGAATGGTCCATGGCATTCACTCTGTTTCTGTGCAAGGTCACCTGCAGCTTAAGCATTCATTTTTTCTACTGTTAGGGTGCTTTGTAAGACTCCCAAATAAATGGTCTAAGATAAGATAGTCTGGCCATCTTTGTAACTCTTTCCAGTGAATAACTTTGTCTTGCAGATGCTTGCCTGCTATTTCATTTCTTGCTATTTACTGTAAAGATGTTGGTATGAGAAAGCAAAGACCTTTGTTATTACGGAGGGGTTATAGTGTAGACAAAGCCTAATAACTTTTAGGTGCGGGTTGCTAACAGTGTTTCCCACGTGGCATGCTAAGACTTCATCTGAAGAGCTCAAGTTCCAAGGTTCTGCTCTCTTGGAGGAAAATGAATGTTTCCCCCTCATTGGCTTCCTTCAGGTACCTCTTTCTTTCCCATGAAGGTAGCAAACAACTGCAGTTACAGGGAATTCACTGAGGTTCATGGAAACAGGTGAGATAAATCTAAGGCCTTTGAACCTTAGACATGAACTTTCTTGGACCAAATTAGAGTAAAGAGCTTGTCATGGGACAAGTCCCAGAAGAGTGATGGAGTTCCAGTAGAAGCAGAAAGTCATTTTGGATAGCCCATGGAACCCGTTGGTCTGTTGTAATCCTTATGGAGATGTGAATTTCTTTTCTTTTCAGCATAACTCTCAGAATGCAAAGTTTGCCCATGAGCAGTTTACTGAGTAATTTGCTGGAGTTTTTGACAAGCCTTTCTATGATTTAATTGTGTTACTACCGACCTGTCTCCTTTGCTGTGGGCTACTGTTCAGGATTCAGGGAATGTGGTATAGGATAGGTACAACAAATGTAGCCAACATATGCTACTCTTTGCAGCTTGGGAACTGCAGCAGGAATCTGCAAGATACAGGTCACCATGTGTAACAACATGCATAAGGGCTGCAGCTGAAAGTGGAAAAAAGTTTTGTACTTGAATCTTTGTCTCTTTTCTCTTACTTTGCTTTACTGCTTTTGCTTCTTTACCTGTTTCTTCCTACACTTGCGTCAACTTCTGCCTTGGTCATATCATAATCCTAGTGATATTCATAGAGGGATCATAGAAGGATTCGTTTATCTGCTGAATTATTTGGCAGGTTTGCTGCTGGGAGCTGCCTTATCTTTTTTAGCCTCATCAGTGTCAGGCAAATTGTCTTGCCACATAGTGACTACCATAAATCTTGTTTGATCTCTTCCCACAAGCATGGAACTATCTTAAGCAGTCATGGGGGCAATTCCTGATGTCCTTGATGAAAACAATGGTAGCTGCCCAGTGGATTTCAGCAAGTGAGAGACAGAAGATTGCAGGGTAGTGTAAACTTATAAAACAGTAAAGTTTATACAGAGTATGTCACTTAAGTACCATATTTTTACTACTGGCAGAATTGGACAGGTTATAGAACAGATTTCAGCCATTTGTAAGGAATATGTGAACTGAAGCATTAATTTAATATGTAGCTGCAATCTGGCAACAGGGACATAGTGAACTTTCTAGTCATCTATTCTCTAAAGGACATAAGTCATAAATCAGAACTTCCCCACTGAAACTTTCACTAATGCTCATTTTCACATTTTACTCCCTAAACTTTGAGAGGCAGCAAGAGAAGTCGCCCAGGCATGTGAGATTTATCTCATCTAGAAGAACAGGATATAAAATAGGGAGCAAAGAAAAGATGGGGTGCTTTTGTGAAGAAGTTCAATTTAACTTCTGTGGCACTGATTGCTATGGAGGGTACACAAAAGCAACAACACCCTCCCTTTACCAAGCCCCTCTCACTCAGGGGTCCCTGGGTTTGCTTTGCCCAAATGGTCACTAAAGGGTATCCAGTAGAAAAATCACTCCTACAAGAGAAGTGTTGAAGGCACTCAGTCCCAGGAAGTGTCCTTGCCTGGCATCCCAGTGCCAAGGGTAGGGCTTCCCCTCAGAGACCCACTACTCCCAGGAATACCCCATTGTAGGAAGGTTTCTGGCAGGGTGTGTATAACTTGGTCAGGTTGGGGCTTGTGGTCATGCAGGGTAACAGTCAATAAACTTCTCTGAGCCTCAGTGTGTCTGTGTTCTGTCACTAAAGAACATTAGCATGAAGGGGAATTAAATGAAAGCATGTAAATGAGTTTAATGAGTTAGCTTAAAAGGAATTTTGTAATTGACACTGAAATTGGTTAATTTTATGCATTAGATTTAGAAAACTCCTGTTGATGTTATAGGTGGTGCTTTTCCTAGTTTGCATTTTAAGAGAGTATAAGGCTGTGGAAAGTGCTTCCTTTAGGCAGAGATATTCTAAGTGGGTCAAGAATGGTGCAGGGTGCATCAGCAACTTCACCCTGGGAATGTCACTTTCAGACACAGGCAAGTAGCTCCCCAGTCATGTCCCTTCACCTTTGCTTCTTCCAGGGATAGTAAGGATGATGCAGCAAGTTAGCATCATCATTGTCATCCAGAAATTCCACCCCACAGTAGTAGAAACCTGCAGTTTCATTACTTTCACATTTCTTCAGGTAACTATGGGGAGAAATAGGTTTTGACAGGCAAGCAGTTCATGCCTATGTTGCCTGCTTTTCAGTAATGTGGCCTGTCTTACTCTGCTGCCTTGAAGTTTATAAGGTAGCATATCTTATCTGATAAGAAAGAAAGAAATCTGTGTTGAATTTCTTTGACTGAACCAGTGACTTGAAAGGTGCTTTCCACAAAATATCTTTGAGTATCTGTGCATATGTCTCGTGTAGATTTTTATGAATGAATTCATCATCTGCTTTTCCCCAGGTCCTGGGTTTTTTTTTCGGTGAGAATATTGACAGAAGAATATCTGTGGAAAGGGGTTTGATCCCAGCAGGACTTAAGTGATAAGCATAGTTAAACATGTGAGCATACATTTGAAATGTCTGAAGTTCACTCAATACATAATTTACGTTCTGTGTTCACATTTCCCTCATTGACTTTTTGAGAAGGTGTATCATTGTGTTCATTGGAAAATTTCTTTATCTTTGTGGCATTACGTAGGAAGCAGTGCGGTCATGTAATATAATGAATGGTGAAATGCATCTCCTTGTAACAGTTCACAATCAGATTATTGTGAGAGAGTAATTTTATGAGGTCTCTCTGAAAGCCACTTTTTTTCCTGAGAAGTGAAGTTTAATGATTGGAAATGGATGCTGAGAGGAATTCTAAAAGTAGCTGAACTGCTGCTCCAATCTTGCTGGGTTAGCTGAGCAAAGCGAAGCATTGATGTCCTTTGCCATTTTCCTTTTTCTAGTCAATGTATCCTGAAACTGCAGCAGTAAACCCAGGGTTAGTCAGGCAAATGTCCTTTCTGGATATCTGCTCTCCCCATAGGGTTGCACTGATGAACAGTCTTTAGTTTGTAGGTCAGGATTATTTGGTGATATGTGCTTGGTTATCACTGCCCTAGAGTCACTCATTGAAGAGCCAGTTATTGAGTGTGCAGTTCTAGTTCAGTCATTGTGGACGCTGGGGATTCTGCATTTTTGTCTTGAATAATGTCCTCACAGATTTCACAGAATATTCTGAGTTAGAAGGGACTCACATGGATCATCAAGTCCAACTTTTAAGTGAATGGCCTGTGCAGGGATTGAACCTGTGATCTTGGTGTTACTTAGCACTGTGCTCTAAACAGCTTTTTCAACAGCAATCCATCTACCCTCTAGCAGCTCCCATCTCCTCAGTGAATTCTATTCCAGGCTCCTTATTTTCATTATACCTGAGCCAATCCCAGTGTTTCTATATCCTGCTGCATTAATTTTTACAGGATATATAAAGAAACTTTGGGTGGAAGAGCTGGGGTGGTTCCACTGTAAAATGTTTTAGTGGGGTCAGAGTTGAATTTTGCTTCTAAGGATTGCATAGAAAGTGGTTTGTATTTCACTTCCTGTTGTTCCCTTACTATGTTTGTAACAATTGCTCAGCTAATTTGAAGCAAGAGATCGCTTTGAAGTGTTTGTTTTGCCAGCAGATGTTCATTAGTCAACAATTTGTATAGATTTTAAAACTCTTCATTGTCCCTGCTCTGCAAATGACTTAGATATTTGTCTTTGGTATCATAACAATGTTTTTGTCTAGTTTTCCCTTAGAACTGCTCCCTTTTCTGTACCACATGAAGCTGGATAGATTCAGAAAATGTTCTGCTTCACTTGAAAACCTCAAAAAGGCAAAGTTTTGGGGGAGTAATCCCAAATATAATTTTTATTATAGGGTTTAGAAAACTTCATAATTTGTATTAAGCTTTTGGCAGTGCAACCTTTGGCAAAGTGGTTCTTTAGTGTAGATTTGTAGAACTGTGTGTAGGTTTGAGGAAAAATATAGCTGTGGCAACACAGAACTAATGTGTTTGCATAGGTCTCTGTTGATACAATTTAGGAACTGGAAGCAAAGTGTTAGCATGGGTCTGCTTCTAACTATTCTGCACAGCACACAATGAAATGTTAAATAATTTGATTTAAAAAACAGCCCCAAGGCTGAAAAATTGCAAGCATTCTGAGATATTAGAAAGTCCTCCTCCAGAATTAAAAAAAAAAGGAATTAAATCTGCAGGCTACACTGATTCTGAAATTGATGTGCTGCATCTGAAGGTAGCCAAGGGACAATCTGTTATGTATGTGATGAGGTTAAATGAGGCACAGCTGTAATATGACAGAATTATACAATATTTTTTATACATGATAGACAAGAATTGTCCCGTTTATGTTGTAGCCCAGTAATGTGGCATAATGGATGTAACCTGCAGTAAGTAGATTAACCTTAAGTACTATGCAATGCCAGTGCATAGCTTAAAGATGATTCTAGCAGGTAGTAGGAAATAAATGATTTTCTGAAATAAAAAGCAAGATGTACATTTCAGCAGCAAATTTCTGATAAGATAGAAAAATGATAAATGAATATGGTGGTAGAGAAAATGCTCTGAAGAATAGATTATGAATATTATTGTAAATATTAGTAGTAGTGGTATTACTAAATTACAATAGCTGGCTGCACTGCTTCTGAAAAATGGCACACTCAGTGTTCTAGTGTTAGGGAGTCGTTGCATGCTGTATACTTCACTCAATCAGACATTTGCATGGCTTGATCTGTTTCAGATGTTCTCTGTTGTGCATATGAGAGTAATTTATTTTGGCAGCTGGAAAATACACTTAAATCTGTGGTATACATTGATTTGTAATTTTCTATTTTCTTGCATGCTGATGGCATTTAAAGACTTTGAATTGTTCACAGCAGTAGATGTTTATTCTAGGGGAGGTATAATAACATTCTTACACACTCAGTTGGATCTTGTTAGTGCACCCTACTGGTTTTGGTATGTGTTGGAATAAATGGATCAATATGGGCAACACAGACTCGTGCAAACGCATAATTATCTGCACTACATGAAATGTTTTAAACAATATTGTCTCAAAACCCCATTGTCAGGCACTGCAGGGAATGAAGATAAAACTGCAGCACAAAACAGTCTGCCTTTGGCCAGGAGGGAAGAGGTGTATTTGTAGAGAACAAAAACTGCATCAGAGTTAGGGGGATGACTAAATGAAAATACAGTCATCTGTCAGCCAAAAATTACTGCTCTAAAGGAGATAATCTAATCATGTAAGTCTCTTATGCAGTCATCATGTTTTAGAATGTGACTGCATAGTGCATCTTTCTCAGTGTACTTTGTAGTCTTTTTCCTACCTGGAAAAATCTAGAGAGGGGAAGAGGAACTGCCTTTTCATTTTACATTAATAATATCCCTTTACCACTTTCTGGAAAGCTTTATTTGCCTAGGTAGCTGTGTTTAGTAATGTTTACTTCTAAAAGCATAGCGAATATGCTGTTATGTCATACATTGAGTACAGATAATTATTTTGCCACTTCCTCAGTATATCACTGTTCTGGGATCCGTGGGAGGAAATCATCCCTTTAAGAGGAATGATGAAACTGCCGGTGACTGGAAATTGTTTGAATTTGTTCAAACAACTTGAATTGTTTGAATTGGTTGAAATTTATAAAAGCTAATATGAAGTTAACTCCTAAGAAAGTTGTTACCCATGGTTGTAAATGGCAACTGATTCAGGGCTGTGATAACTGCAGTGCTTGTATCCAATCAATCTATCAAGTGGCCAGGCTCTATTGTAACCTGACTTTTCCTGTGTGACTGCTTCTGATGCCTTCAAGATGTTATGGTGTCCTCACAGGAAATACTTGAGTTATACTAAGTCTTTCAAATAGGAGTAGTTGGGGGTGATGGTTGTCACTTCTTAAAATGTGCCATTTTCTGAAATGTCAAGACAGAATTTTATATTACTGAGTTTCATTTAACGTTTTTCAACCTTGCCTTTTTGTTTTTGCAAGGTACTGCTTTACAATAAAGTGACTAACATAATTGTTCCTTTGCCCATCCAGAATTAAAAAGCCATGCAGGTTCTTCTTGACATTTAAAAAATATGGGTGGTCGGAATGAAAAAATACTTCAATATATGTAGATCAACTTAATTAACCCTGCTCAGCTATTAAAAGCTGCCTTGTTAAGATAAACAGATTCTAAGGAGTCTGACTTGGAGGAGAAAAAAATAAGATATTGATGTCTAGTACAATGCACATGACATCAGTGCAGCTGATCTTTTCTTAGTGCTTGTATTTGTGACCCTGTATTTGCATTGCCAACAGTTCTCTTCAATTAAAATCAGTATTTTAGCATGGGTGGGGAATAAAATATTTGTGTTGAGGTAGATTCTCATAATGCTTAATATCTTGTAGTTTTAGAACCTAATTTGCAGGAGTGGTATGTTGTCAGGCAGGTGACAGATGTATTCTTCTGTTTGTCATTCCTGTGTTATAATAGTTGAGGAAAAAGAGTGAACTTGTGGAAATGCTCACTGATAAGAAGTACATATTTTAGTCTAGTATTTTGTGCAGAGCCTTTTAGAATGCAAATATATTAAAAGTAGTTGCAATGATTAAAAATGGTTGTGCCAATCTTCCTCTTTATGGCAATTACTCACATTTTCAGAATGACTTCCATGACTTTCACCTCAGCATTAATACTTTAGCTGGGGGATATTTTATACTACATTTCCCAGAACACTTATGTGGCTCACATCTGAATATTCTCCAAATAAATCATAATCTCTCATTTTGATGCCAGATTGATGGCTTATGACTTTCTCATGTAGTGTCATGATCAATTCTTCTACAAAGTGCCTTATTGTACAAAGCTGCATAATAATGTCTAAAACTGTGTATTATTTATTATTTCCATCCTGAGGCCCTATTATTTCATTAACTCTCTGACCTTTCCTGTCAGATCATATTGTTTCAGCAGAATATTTCTGCAGAATTAAAATTTTGATCTCAATATTGATATGTGTTCCTGCATTATCTTATTTATATGCAAATGGAGTTTCTTTAGTGTTTTTAGTAAGAACTACTTTTTTTTTGCAATTCTTTCAATTTCTGATAGTATTCACTTGCTCACGCCACCAAGACTCACAGAATATTTGATGTTTAACCGACAAAAGTTCTTGCTAAGTATGAGCAAGAAGTGAAGGTCTGCTTAAAGTTTGTCTTGAACAAGCCAAGCAAAATAAAATTGTTGTAGTTTAGGACTCAAAATGTTCCAGTGCAAACCAGGATTTCAGTCTTAAAAATGCTGTGCTAATTCTAGAAGTTGTGATTTCTGAGCAGGTTCATCATTTAGGCATCATGACCTCTTCCTTCAAAAATCCTTAGTTTATACTAAAAATACAGTAGTGCATAAATGTTTTAAGGTTTTAAGATATATTCAATTAAAACTTTGAGTGTTGAAACCAGACCTGTTTCCCAATATCCCTTTTTTCCCTCCTCTCCTTCCCAATTAAAACACTGCATTAGAAAAGAAGATTGCTGCCCTTTCTAATTTGGTGTTTATTACTTCTTCTAATCTGTGGTTATAGCACATTTCAAAGTGTCTCCTGTGGGGAGAGCTGCTGGTTCCACATTCTTGCTTTTTCACTTGGTTGCTAATACAACATATTTGATCTCACTTGAAGGATGATTTTGCAGTTTACAGAAGAGCTGATGTGAAATCTGACAAATAAGACTTACCCAGGATTTAACAAAAAAAGCTATACTGCAACCAGGCTCTGCAGTGCCATGGTATTTGCAACATTCCTACTGCATAAGGTTCTCAGACAACAGTTTATATAACAGGTTCCATCAGTCAGCTGATAATCGAGAAGCTACAGTTGCTTACTGTGGCCTTATTAGATATGGTTCATTAACAAAGTTGGGGTGGGAAATAAACACCAAGCGTCCTCAGGAAAATACTAAACTTTACTCTGAGGAAAGTGGAAAGAACTTTCATTTTTAAATGAGAACATTAGCAGAGCTAGGCTTTCTAACAGACTTCCTGTTTTATATAAAGTTTTGCTGAAAACAATATACTATAGCTGCCATTTAACTATTTGTTACTTTGATTGTAATCTCATACTTTATAATGAGAGCATGACAAGCTTTGTCTTTTCCTTGGCAATCACAGAATGAACTAGGTTGCAAAAGACCTTTGAGGTCATCAAATCCAACCTATGACCTAACACCTACTCATGAACTAAACCATGGCACTAAGTGCTATGTCCAGTCTTGTTCTAAACATGTCCAGGGATGGTGACTCCACCACCTCCCTGGGTAGATGATTCTAATGCCCAATCACTCTTTCAGTGAGGAATTTTTTCCTGATGTCTAATCTAAACTTTCCCTGCTGCAGCTTAAGACCGTGTCCTCTCATTGTGTCAATGGTTTCCTTGGAGAAGAGACCAAACTCCCGTGACTACATCCATCTTTCAGGCAGTTGTGGAGAGTGATAAGGTCACATCTGAGTCTCCTTCTCTCCAGGCTAAACACCCCCAGCTCCCTCAGCCATTCCTCATTGGACTTGTGTTCCAAGCCCTTCACCAGCCTTGTTGTCCTCCTCTGGACACACTCCAGTGTCTCAACATCCTTGTTAAACTTTGTGGTGATGGACTCTGCCCATCCATCCAACCATTCCAGGTCCCTTTGCAGTGCCCTCCTACCTTCCATCAGATCAACAGCTTGGTGTCATCTGTAAATTTACTGATGGTGAACTCAATCCTCTCATCCAGATCATCAATTAAGATATTGAACAGAACTGGTCCCAGCACAGACCCCTGAGGGACACCCCTGGTGACTGGCCCCAGCTGGATGCAGCACCATTCACCACCCCTCTCTGGGCCCAGCCAGTTCTGAACCCAGCAAGGAGTGCTCCTGTCCAAGCTGTGGGCAGCCAGGCTTTTCCAGAAGTGTGCTGTGGGAGACAGTGTCAAAGGTTTTGCTGGAGTCCAAGTGGACAACATCCACAGAATTTCCCACGTCCACCAGAAGGATGACCTGGTCATAAAAGGAGATCAGGTTCGTTCAAGCACAGCCTGCCCCTCCTAAACCCACGCTGGCTGGGTGTGATCCCTGGTGTAAGAGACTGAAATAGTTAATGCCTTAAACATTGATCCAAAATTTTGCTCATTATAGTAAAAACTGTATAAAGAAGCTACAACCACAGAAAACTCCTTGAAGAACTTTGGGCTGTGAGTCAAACTGCTGAGATTAGATAAAGAGAAACCCATTTATCAACGATCTCAGGCCTGGGGAGAAACCAAGAAGGCTGAGGGAAAGGAATGCATCCACAAGAGGGTCAAACACTACAGAAACTCTCTCCTGTCTGGGTTTGGGGTGGGGGAGACCACAGCCCACAGAATGCAGGTCTACACAGCCTCCTCCTGAAACAGTGATGGAGGAGGAGGCTTCAGGTGTAATCTCTGGTTAGAGGCAGTGACCCATCCTCCCTTACACAAACTGGCCCAGCTCTGAATCCCCAGGTAGGCCATATCCAAGGGACATTCATGTGAGAGGCAGCTGAGGGGGCATCACAATCCATCAAAGGCTCCCCCCCCACATCATTCCTGAAGCCTTGCACCACAGAACTGCACATGATACAGCAAACCCAGAATCTGTTGTAAGAGACAAGGGCAAACTCCCCCTGCCCAGGGAGGTGCCTGGATTTTCCTGCCTAGCCTGAGTGTATATTAATATTGGATTCTCTGTTTTCTGAGGGTACCTTCACCACCAAGAAGACCAGCTGGAGAGGGTCAACAGAACATTGTTGGGATCCACGGAGTGGTGATATTTTCCTTGCTCTGTGTCACCTTCTTTCTGTCTTCCTGACCTCTTTTCTATTTCTTCCTCTTGCTTCTCTCTTTCTCTCATATTTACTATCAAATAAAAAACCATACTATTGCCATTGGTGTATGGTATTATTTGCAACTTAATTCAGGCAGAGGCATTTCTAATAACTAATAACTAGATGATGACACCTGGCCATCCTCTAGGTGCTGTGTGATGGCACTCAAGATGATGTGTTTCATAATCTTGCTGGGCACTGAGGTCAGGCTGACAGGCCTGTAGTTTCCTGGATCCTCCTTCTTGTGGTGGTGTTCACAGGGGTCCCAGGAAGAGGGAGGAGATGAGGATCTGACTCCATGTTTCAGAAGGCTTGATTTATTATTTTATGATATATATTGTTGTAAGAGTGTCTGTAGGAGTGACGGGGGTCACACACAGTCGGGACGGACAGAGACGAGAGATCTCTGCAGCCAAGTCGTGGAACTATCGGTTTATTGCAAAGGGCGTGGGTGCAGGGCCCTGCTGGGAGCTGCCAGCCGCAGCTCGGAGCAGGCCCAGAGAAGAGAGGCTTAAAGTGTAAGAGAGTTAAAGACAAAGGTTTCGGAGCAGAGAGCATGTGGAAAGCAGGGGGTGAAAAAGTGCAGAGGAGAAGACGAAGAAGTGAGCGAGAGAAGACAGCACGAAAAAGAGGGGAGAAGAGAAGAGGAAGAGTGCACGAAAAGAGAAGAGGAAAGAGTGCGAAGTTCCTGTTACAATACAATAAATCATCTTCAGTGTTGAATATGCAGATTCTCATCAACCAATCTACTACAGCATGCATATCCTATAACATTTCCATACAACCTATAAGAATCACTACATTACCATACTGTGTTACATTTTAAACCCTAAATCTTACTCTTTGGGCCCTATCTGCCAAGCTGCAGGGTCTGCTCTGATCTTGGACCTGCCTGCTTGCAGAGGGTATTGTTTCATCAAGAGGGGATTACCTTCAGTCGGCCACACCATTGTTTTCCAGTTGTTCAGTAACTAAGGGATCTCAAAGCTTGCTTTCATTTCAGTCTCGCTTATAGCTTCTATATTCTCAAAATCTTTTGCCAGGCAATCATATTTATAAGGCTTTCCTGTTCCATCCTCCCCAACATATTATATTAAAGTGGCCTATTAAAACTATACTGAAAGAATTTCATCAGAGGGCTAGCAAGCAAGCAAGAAGAAAATGGAATGATAACAAAGGCTTGCGTCTGACCCAGAGTCCGAGACTGCTGGACTGTGATTGGCCATTAATTAGAAAAAACCAACATGTACCAATCACAGATGCACCTGTTGCATTCCACAGCAGCAGATAATCATTGTTTACATTTTGTTCCTGAGGCTTCTCAGCTTCCCAGGAGAAAAAAATCCTAAAGAACGGATTTTTCATAAAACATGTCTGTGACACCTTCTGGCCCTTCTTACGGCTGGGTGTAACACTGGCCAACCTGACAGTCATCTGGGACCTCCCTGCTGAGCCAGGACTGCTGGTAAATGATGAGAGTGGCTTCACAAGCTCATCTGCCAGCTCCCTCATCACATTAGGATGGATCCCGTCTGGTCCCATAGATTTGTGAGCCTCCAAGTGACTCAGCAGATCTCTGACTGCTTCCTTCTGGATAGCAGGGGAGCTATTCTGCTCCCTGACACTGTCTACTGGGCCCAGGAGGACAGTTGTTCAGGACCTGTCTTTCTGATGAAAATTGAGGCAAAGAAAGTGTTAAGTACCTCTGCCTTTTCCTCATGTTTAGTTACTGAATTCCCTCCTGCATCTGATAAAGGATGGAGGTTGTCCTTGCCCTTTTGCCATTAATGTATTTATAAAATATTTTTTATTGCCCTCCACACAAATGGCCAGATTGAGTTCTAACTAGGCTTTTGGCTCTTAATTTTTTTCCAACATGCCCTAGCATTGCTGGAAAAAAGCATCCCTTAGGCATTTTCTAATACACCTGACCCTCCTTCCAAAGGTGATACACCCTCTTTCTTTTCCTTAGCTCCTTGCCCAAACAGGCCAGTCATTTTCCCCATCAGCTCATCTTTCAGCACATAGGGACAGTCTCTTGCTGTGCCTTTAAGACTTCTGTTTTGAAGCACACCCATCCTTCCTGCACTCCTTTGGTTTTGCGGGCTGCTTCCCAAGGTAGTCTCCAATAAGTCTCCTGAATAGGCCAAATTCTGTCCTCTGGAAGGCCAGATGGCCCCCAACCACCACATTTCCCACCAGCCCAACTCTGTTTGCAATCAGCAGGTCTGGTATAGTCCCTCCCCGATGGACTCGCTCACCAGCTGTGACAAGGAACTCTCCTCCATTTACTCTACCAAGCTCCTAGAGTGTCTCTTCTCTGCTGTGTTGAGTTCCCATCATATATTTGGCAAGTTAAAGTCACCTACAAGAACAAGGGCTGGTTATCCTGAAACATCCTGCAGCTGCCTGTAGAATAAGTTATCCACCTCTTCTTCCTGGTTGGGTGGTCTATAATAGACTCCAACCAGGATGTCAGTCTTGTTGGCCTTCCACCTGATTCTTACCCATAGGCACTCAACTTTATCATCATTAATCACAATTTCTATGGCATTGAGAGTCTCCCTAATATAAAGAGCCATCTCTCCACCTTTTCTCCCTTGCCTTTCTCTTCTGAACAGCTTGTAGCCATCCATTGCAGCATTCCAGTTATGTGAGTCATGCCACAATATTTTCATGATGGTGACTATGTCATAGTTTCTTGCTGTACCATGGCTTCCACCTCCTCTTCTTTGTTACCCATGCTGTGTGCATTAGTGTACATGCACTTCAACTGGGCTGCTGATTTCATCCCTGGTTTATGACCCCTGGGCTTGTGTATGGAGAGCCTAGTTGCATCCCCTTCCTTCTTTGAACCTAGTTTAAAGCCCTCCCAATCAGTCCCACCAATTTATGGGCTAGAATCCTTTTGCCCTTGATAGATAGATGGAGTCCATCTGGCTTCACCAGACCAGGTGCCATAAAATGATCAAAACCCCCCACAATTCTGCTGATGCCACCAACCTTTGAGCCACTTGTTGATAATGCAGGGTCTCTTGTTCCTGTCATCATTTGTCCCTGCCACTGAAGGGACTGAGCAGAACATCACCTGTGCTCCTGCCCCATCAACCACTTGACCCAGAGCCCCAAAGTCCCTTTAAGTGTCCTTCTTTCCAAGTACTCTTCTTTTCAATCTCATCACTGCCAGCCTGGAGTATCAGTGGATAATAATGAGAGAGCTGAATCAGCTCAGGGAGTCTCCTGGTGACATCCCACCTGGGCCCGAGGGAGGCAGCAGACCTCCCTGTGGGATGGGTCTGGTTGACATATGGGGGCCTCTGTTTCCCTCAGAAGGGAGTCACCTGCTGACAACCCTTCTTGTTAATGCTAGAGGCAGCGATCCATCTGGCAGACCAAGTCTAACTGGGAGGCTCTCTGGGCAGTTTATTTTCTTTTACGTCTTCTGCCTGACCCTCTGCATCCAGGCCTCATACCTATTCTGAAGTGGCACCTAGATAGGTGATGGGGATCAGGAGGAATTTTCACTACCTCCCTCAGTGGGGACCCGTTTTCACTCCCCTTCATCTACTAGGTCTCCTCCTTTTGCCTGATGGTATGAGAGTCCTCTGCCTCCTGGTGGGCTTCTCTCAGGTATTGGAAGGGCAAAACTTCTATAGACAACCAGTCTATTTTCCTTTCACTTTCCCTAATACCTCTTACCTATTTCCTTAATACTTCCTCCTTAAGCTCAGCCAGAAGACAGAGGAGGTCATTCACCTGTATGCACCACAGGCAGGCGTCCTTTGCACCATCCCATGGTACTGCTGACAGGCTCAAACACTCCTTACAGGAAGGGGTCTGGGCAGATGTGTCCTTTTTGGGGGATTCTGTTTGGGTTGCTACTTTTACTAGGTATGGCTTTTGATTGTTTGGGGACCATTGCTGTTAAGGAAAAGAAACCTTAAAAGAAACAAACAAAAAAAGCCAACACAAAATAAATACCCCAGTAGCGGGAGGATGACTGCAACCCTGCCTGCATGTCCTGCCTGTGCAAACTGCCATGCCCCTGTTTGCCTTCTCCCTAGAGCCTTCTTTAATCCCACCTCCAATGGCTAGAGGAAGTCCCCCCCAGCACCTGAATGGGTAACGAGAGGAGAAGATCCCAATTTTTCATCATTAGGTCATGACAGAACTCGCAAAATCTCTCTCTGACAAAATTCCCTGGTTTAATTCCATTAAACATCTGTAGTCTGTTATTTTCTTTATTAGGTGGAAACCCATGTTATAGTTTGTTGTTGTTATATTTCTAGAGTCCCATACTATCACAATCATATTTCTAACGTCCCGTACCTTCTCTTGGTGATATTTCTTGGGGGCAGTTCTTCTTCTTCTTCTGCTGCTTAGTCAGGGCTCCTTCCAGGGTCTCCCTGACTAGCCAAGCCCACTCCCTTTTATCACAGTTATCTTCACTAGCTACAGCTGCAGCCCAATTAAGGACATGGCAGCCGCAGCCCATCAAGAATAACTGGGGCTTATCAGGGCAAGGCCATATACACAGATATTCTAGTACTATATTTCCCCCTTTTCTTTTACTTACAGATATTCAAGTACAATACATACATTTCCCCATGACTCAAAGGCCGTGTACAACACACACAGCTCCTTGCTCAAAGGCCATATTTCTCACAGCTCCTGGCTGTCACAGCTCCTCAACTCAAAGGCCATGTTTCTTCACAGCTTTCAGGCTGCCACAGCTCTGGCTGTCCTATCTTCTATCACCACTTGTTGTTGTTATATTTCTAGAATCCCAGCTCTCAGGCTGCCACAGCTCTCAGATGTCCTATCTTGTTTAACATCAGGGTCACCACTTATTGTATTCATATTTCTAGAGTCCCATACTTTCTTGGCTATATTCCTTGGGGGCAGTTCTTCACAGCACAGACTTCTTCCTCTGCTTGTTGCTGCTTCTTAATCAGGACTCCTTCCAGGCTCTCTCTGACTGGCCAAGCTCAGCCCCTTTTCATCCCAGTTATCTTCACTACCTACAGGTGCAGCCCAATTAAGGACATTGCAGCTGCAACCCATCAAAACCAACTGGGGCTTATCAGGGCAAGGCCTATATACAGATATTCTAGTACTATATTTCCCCTTTTTTCTTTTCCTTACAGATATTCAAGTACTATAATAGTTCATTTGAAATTTCTAAAACTCACACATTTTCTATATGCCAAGCAGTATGGTGGCTGTTTAAAAATGCATGTATTTTTCTTCTGTGAACTTGACCAGTTGAGTTTCTGTTGGCTTGGCTTGCTTTGTGTCAGAGTAAAATTAATTAGAAGTGAAGGCATTCTGAGTGACAAGTTTGGAATGCCAGGATGCTGCAGATGTAGAGGTGATGGAAATGTACTATTTATATCCATTGTTAATTCCAAAGTCACAACATGGAAATTTCTCACAAGCTTTCATGAGAGGTCAGTTGTGGAATGCTTTAGGGAGATATTTCTAAAATTAGCAAGATTGGAATAAAAAATTAAAGTCAAAATAATAGCTTCCAGAATGTGAGATTTTTTGGATGAACACTTGGTCTATATTGATCTACTAAGATTTTTATCATTGGAATGGAATATTACACTTTAGATAAGTTAAAAGGAATTAGAAATATCCTGGCCCGCTGCAATGAGCCCTTACAGAGCTGCAAAGAGGAAGCTCTACTTTGACTTACATGCAAGGTGAAGTTTTTTCCATAGCACAAAATATCTGCCTTGTGAATTTGGTTTAGTTATGGGAAAGAGGAGAGCAGGGAGTAAGTTGGAAGGTACCTACAGATAAGCTGGTGATGCATTTTCAAACAAGAAGGGAAAGAATATATATGGGCTGGTTTCTGTGCTATAGCTACCTAGTGAATTTATAATTCATGACACATCCTCACAGCTGGAAGTAGTTTTTGAAAAAGAAACCACTTTTTCTTTTATGACATTATTTAAAAAAGAGATTATTACTTTTGAAAGTGTAGGAATGTTAAGAAAGTACTTGCTTGGAAAGTAACTGCTGTGACTCAGCATGTAGCTACAATGTCCTACTGGAGCTAAATGTAAAACAATCAATTGATGGCCTTGCATATCCTAAATTGTTACCTCCTGCAGCCCTTGTAAAGTAGTCACTGTGGTGGCAGCACTTCTGCTGAGTTTAGAGTCCTCCAATGCTGATCAAATGCAGGAGAACCATTGGAGTGAAAGGGATATGTGAGCAGACACACAGGGAGCTCTGAAGTTTCTTTGAAAGTGTGGCAGATCTGCCTTCTGAGGTGGAAAAGGACTGCAGAATTGCCACTTTTTAAGTTTTAGGTGAGACTCTCAGCTGTTCTCAGTAATGAAAGTGGAAGTGCAGGACTTTCTGCAAGACCTTGTTTGGGCTGGATTTTAGTCAGAGTCTGACCATAGAGCCCACAAATTTTTATTTTAAAGCGTATAATACTTGGAGCTTATAAATACTTACTTTCTCCTCATTTCTCTCAGATCTTCATAAACTTCATTGCTGCTGCTTGATTTTATGCCTTTCCTGTTTGGTTTGTTTGAGTTTTTTCCATCAGTTTGTGTAGACTTGAGCTAAAGAGTATAGTGTGGGTTTTTTATTTTATTAAACAGCTTAAGGCAAAACCCCTTTATCCGATTGATCTTATTAGCAGTATCTTGTTCATACATCACAATATTTTATCATGCAGTAATAATGTTTCTTGTTTATTCAGCTTTTACTGTAATACCCGTTAAATTGTAATGAACTCTTTGAGCTAACTTTCCATTTTAAAAAATCTGTGTCATGATATTTAAGGCAAAAGTCTATGCCTTAGAATGCATTAGCCAAAGGCAGAATTTGTATTCCTGCACAGCATTTATTCCAAAAGTAATAATTTCTGGTAATAAGAAAATGAAAATGAGATGATGTGCGTTTAGACATTAGGGTCATGGTCATGGAATGAATTGTTTGACTATAGTCCAAGTCTTTTTCAGCAGGCTGTCTTTGAGAAGTCTTTTTTTCTTCTACTTTTCTCCCTTGACAGTGGCTAAAAGAATGAGTTTTAGGGAGAGCAGAAGGCTAGAGCAAGCCTGTAATGATTATTTGACAGAATATTCTCCCTCTTGCTAACCATTTTCACTGTAGGACTTCTAAAGCTGAATTTGGTTTCTATTCATTTAATAGCTCGTTTTGTTGTCAGGGAGCTGTCTGTGGAGGATCTACTGTCACTGTGCCTTCTGTTGCAGATTTCTTTTTGAGTCTCTCAAGCAACATTTCTCAACACCTCTGATTTCAGGGCTGTTCTGAGGAGAAAGACACTGACCTGATTTCCTCTGATATTTAAAGCCTCCCCTGTAAGTCCTCTGATACCAATTCATACACCACTGAATGGATGAAAAGAGACAAGAATAAACATCCTCAAAAGCATCATTACAGTGGATGAACAGTGAAACAATGTATTATTCAGTGTTTGCACACAGTAGAATATTCTGCTTGTGTTCTGTCATTCTCATTGTAGTAGATAATTGTGTGCCGTTTGCAAGTAGAACAAGGTTGAAATACAAGCGTACCCAATGTCTGCAGTTTCAAGAAGAATGAACACTGTGTTGAGTTAGTGAATTTAATTCTGTTTCTGGAGGAAAAAAGAATTGCAAAAATGCTTTAATTTAGGGAAGTGAATAGGAACCTGAATTGCTTTGGAATTGAAGTCTTCCAAAGTTTCCTACTCTAAATAGTAAGTACGATAAATGTATCACTACTGCAGTGATTTTTTTTGTCTTTGCCTCCTCCTAAGTGAGGAGGCTTATATGCACATATATAAAAGTAGTTTACTACTTCTAAATGATAGTAGTAAACTGGTGATCTGATTTTGCAACATGTACTCACCATGCCTAAGCACACATGCTATTTGTTAAAGTGTTAATGCACTACTCATTTTCTGAAGTTACATGCATATACAATGAAATGGAAATGTTCCTTGCAAAAGGCAGACACTTTATTTAGCATCTTTTGAAAGCAGTTGTAGATAGCCTCACTTACAGGTTAGCAATGATTTACAAGTTTTCTGTCTTCTCTGAGTGTAGGGTTTTCTTAGCCTTACAAAACAAGCTGCGAGAGATGGAGGAAGGAAGAATGAGAAGTACGTGTAGATTATTTTAAAGCATTGTGTTTTTTAAGCTTACTTAAACTCAGAATTTCAGGTTGTTGTTCTGCTAGAAATAAAAACAATAACATATGTTCCACTTTATTGGGATTTTCTTTGAAAACATTTTTGCATGAGCTCAAGAAAACTATGCATTTGCTAGTCAAGAAATAAATGAAACCTTTTTTCACTTGGATTCATTATTCTGCAGATCGCTGCAGTTGGTAGGGAAGATACAAGTAACAATGCACTTTCTAACTATCCCAAACCCTGCTGAATCAATGCAAGTTCTAACTATACAAAACCCTGCTGAATCAACTTTTTAGACCATGCTTTTCTATTTTCTTGTTATTAGTGTCATTCTAGGGTACTATGTCTATTTACTTGAAGTAATATGTAAATTTTACCTCAAGCAGTTTGAGTTCAAATATTTCCAAGAGCAATGTTGATTGTAGTAAATTCTGGCCACTCCTTGCTTAGGCTTATCTATAAAAAAACCTCTTACCTGAGAGGAATTAATGGTTACTGAATCTTTTTTGTTAAAAACAAATAAAAACCTTACCTCAAAGGCTAGACAGTTGCTTACTTGCTTACTGATTTGGGGAAATAATGTCATTGGAAGGGGTATTAAAATATGTGTTGAAACTGTTGCTGCAATTTACACAGGTTTTTTTAAACTTTATGTTTCTCTTTTGGACATGGTTTAAATGTTTCAAAAAATATTTTAGTTCAGACAGATCTGATATTTACCTTGTTTCTTCCCCTGATCACCACTAACAGAATCATACAGTTCGTTTTTTCCTTGCAAATTAATTGCAATTAAATACAAATTCAAATGACTTTTTGGCTTTTATCTACCTGGATATGCTCCTCATCAGGAGGTTAATTACAAACTTGCAGCTACTATTTTTCTTGCCTTCTAAGGAAAAAGGATTTTGCTAAAATATTTGAAGAGTATTTGAAACTAGTAAATGAAGCAAAGGCATTGATGGTGATAGCAGACATATATTTCTCCACAATGACTGTTCTCTGCCTCTGGCCTTACCACTGTTTGGAAGAGAAGTTCTTTCTTTGGCCTTTACATCCATGGCTTCTTTATCAGGTTTTCTAGCTGATTTGACAATTTCTTCCAAGTTTGATATTTAATTGTAGGAAGTTCATAATTCTTGTTTCATATCAGTTTTCAAGCTCTCCTGCTATCTCATAGATGCCTGACATGGGCTCGGTTTAAGCTTTTCATTTATATATTCCCCCAGGGTTTGGAAGAAAACACAGAACCAGCACACCCTGTGTGATTGAATTACAGTTTCTAGGATAGCTAGGCACTGCCAACAAACAGCCATTTCTACTGAGCACGATGTTCACTGTAGCACGTATTACAGAACCAAACAAGCCATTTGCAATCAATGGAGAAAAGTAGGATGCTAAGCTTCAGTGAGCACTCAGATGATTGTGGATCAATTGTGCAAACAATTTGAGGAAAGTTAAAACAGCTTTTAGTACACTGGTTGTTTACATGAGCTTAATGCAGTGGATAAGCTGTTGATGCCTTTTGCAATTGCATTAGGCCCTGTCTCCATTCCAATCTCCTTGGCCTTAGTGCAAGGATCAGCACAATGGTGTTTGTCTCCTCTGTAGCACTCCTCGCAAAACTGGCAGGGTGTAGGTGATGGACACAGGGGGTCAGCTGCTGCCTCCCGCAGGATGGGGCAAACCTTAATTGGGGATGCAGGCCAGGTGCACCTGGGTGTAGCACTGGGGGTATTTATCTGTGAGTTAGCCAGCAGACTCTGGTTCTCTGGGAGGAAAGGTAAGTGTTACTGCTGTTGCAATTGATTTTTTTTTCCCCCTCCCGTTTCTTTTCCTTGGCCTTGGCTTTAAGACAGCAGTGACCTGGGCCCTGTATTGGAAATACCTAATCTATTAAGTAGTAAAGCTTAATTTGTACCTTATAATTTAATTAGTGAGTGATTATAAACTGACCTAATCAGGAGCTTATTTCTTCACAAGATGTGTGAGAAGCCAAAACCCCAACCTGATACCTTATGGAGGATTAATTTCCTAAATTGCATACTTTTGCTGATCCTTTTCAGTGAGAATTCTTTGCTACATATAGCAGTATCAGATTTCTTGAGAGAGAGCTTCTTTGTTTGTTTTGTAAGTAGCTGTTGGGTTATTGCTGTTTGCTTTTCACAGTGTTCTTATTCTATGGCAGCCTTGTTCAAATATGTTATACCTGTGTTATGTCAAGCAGCAAGAGTTTTTTGGTCAAAATGCTGGAATACCAGAATATATCTATCTATACTTGTATTTGTAGGGCTTTTGGTTTATTGTGAACCCACAACTCTGTGCTATTTGGAATGATGCTACACATAACTGGCAATTAAAGTCTTCTGAAAAAGGAAAGACAAAACATGCTCTTCATACTGTCACTGAACGTTGGGAATGAGACTTTCTAACACTGTAATCTCAGTATTAGAGAGCAGCATCTCTTTTATTTTCAGCATTGGGTGTGAGGGGAAGATTTGCCCCAAATCCCCATGGAGCAGCTACCTAACAGATAGTTGAAATCTATATAACTTATACATAAATCTTTTTAACTTATACATATTCATTACATTTCCCCAAACTCGTGCATATATGCTAAATGTTCCTGCAATTTTTTGGCACATTTAAAGCACTTCTCAAAGCTTATTTACATCAGAGTAGGGGTCTTTTGTGAGTTTTTGGTGGTTGTTTGGCAAACATGCTGTTCCTCAAATTACTCTTTATTGGCTGTAGGCTTCCAAAAAAACTTTCTTCTCTTTGGGTCCATCCCAGGGATGTGGTCTGGCCAATAAATACCTTCTTGAAAGTGTTTCTTAGGCCCACAGCCTTAAAGGCTAAGGTAACCACTTGAACATATTAATACAGGACTAAGCACTGTCATTTAAAGCTGAAGGCATTTATAAGATTTAAGCACTCTTTGCTAAAATTAAAGATTGCCCCAACAATAATAAATGTGTTTCTTATAAGAGAAAACAAAGCATTTCTTGGTTGCCTATTTAATTTGCATAGATTTACTCTAGAATTCTGGCTTTTTCTGCTCAGATGGTCTATAAAGGTCTGTGTTTATATCATTAAATAGTATGTAGGTGATCACAGTAATGATGGTCAAGATGTGTTTCTGAAGAGTAATTTAGTGCTGCTGTGGTCAGAGTACCCTATGACACACAAAAGACTTATATGTTCACCTGCTGTTCCCCCTGACAGTGTTCCTGTAGCACAGCCAGTTTTTCCTTTCATTAAAAAGTTCCTGACTGCATGTCTGACTTTTATTACCATTATAATGTAAAACAACATGGGTGCACTTAGAGAGTAGTGAAATATAATAATTGAGAGAAGTCCTTATCCAGTACCCCAGGATTTAAACTGATTTCAGCTGTCAATGTTTCTCCCATCCACCTGTCAAATTGATTTTCTTCTTATTGTCATAGAGCAGGGATTGTCACTGTTCACTTAAAGCAGATAAATTTCCAAGTATATTTCAGGCTTGTTTTTAGTATCTAAGAGCAAACATCTGAAAAGCCACTTGCCTAAATTACAGTAGTAGTCACTTGGACAAAATGTGTTTGTGAATATATACAGATACTTACACACACAGGTATGTACTTGGTGCCTTCTCAGGGAATGTTTATTTATTTGCCTGGGTTATATTGGTGGGTTCTTTTTAGTTCATGAAAGTTAATGAATAGGACTGTTCTTAGAGAGACAGAATGCCCTATAGGATTCCACGTGTCTTGAGATGCAGTACTCGCTTCTCCACTGCCTTGCACCTTACACTGTTTTATGCTTGCATAGGAGGGCGTATCAAATATTATCAGTGCAAACCAGTACAGGCAATGGTAGAGGAGTGGACAAAAGCAATACTCAAGACAAGCATGGCCCTAATTGTTTCTTGAAGTAGTATCATGCTCATGAATAAATATAATAAATCTATTTGGTCTACTAAACAAAGCAGAAGCGTTAATTCATTTCTTGGGATGCAGACATGATGGATCACATCTTGAGCCTTCTGATGTTGCAACAAGCTGGTGATTTATGGTTTGTCATCTATAATTAAGAGTTCCCAGCAGATGTGTTTATTACTCTTCCATAGCACTGTGACAGTAAAGCAACACCTGCATGCAGTGGTTGCACAATTATATATGACTGAGAGTCTCAGCTCAAATGAGTTCAATCTCTAGCTCATAACTGACTCTTTTATTGCCTTCAAATGGAACTAATTTTCTTTGACTGTAGCATGTCAACTTTGAATTAGTGTCCTTACCTTAGGTGGTTCTAAAACTGATTGACATCAACATGCATTTTTGCTTTATTTTCTATTAAATTGGGAAAATACTTTAGGAATTCAGGTCTTTAGAAGATCAGGTTTTCCTGACTCTCTTATCTGTAGTCTGTATCATCAGATATGTGTATGATTTTCCACTTATTTTGACAGCCTTTCCACTAAGACCTGTGTGGAATGGGCAAGGGTGATTTGTGTTTATACACTACTCTGCAGCTACAAAGCTGACCAGAGTGTATAAATGTAAGAAAACAGTATATTATTCATTTTCTTTGTTTGATGTTTTTTAAAAATAAATTAACTCCCGTGGGTTTTTTCATTCTTTTTAAACAAGTGATGATGTTTGATGGAAGTTAATTTCCAGACTAATAGGATGGCATGCTGTTCCTTTAATTATGTATTCACAACTTCTGTCTACTATGCTTTGTTTCAGAGTAAATATTTAAAAACTCACTCTTTCAAAATCTTTACATTTGCCTTTGCATCCAGCATGAAATTAAATACTTTCTATATGTGATAAAATGGATTGACATTTTTTATTATATAAGTGTTTAGTGGTGGACTCAGGTGTAAATATGAATTTAATACTAGGAAAATATCTAATGTGATTTCTGGAAGTACTGAATTTTCACTCTCTAGAAAGAAGCAGTTATTAGTTGGTAAATAGATTGGTTTGACACCCACCCATGCTTATTCAGATTGGTTCCTGCACTTGCAAACTGCCAGCTTGTTTTCTGCTGTTGAGAGAGCAGCAGGAACTCAATATTTAAGAACCGAATTAAATAATACTCACAATTTAAGGGAGACTTCCTATGTTCTGACTACTTTTTTACACTTTTCAAAATGTTATTGCCCTAATGAATACCTGGGACTTTGTAAAAGTTTTCTGTGGCAGTCAGTAACTCATGTTACTGTGCAGCACAGGAGAGATCAGCTCTTGCTGGAGAGGTAAAAGTCAGTGCTGAAAAAAGGGGAAGGATCTTGTCCTTCAGTAGGCTGGCAGGATTCTTCAAAAGCCTTTTATTATTCTGCTCACTCACAGCAGAAGCCCCCCTTCTCACATAGTATGTTATCTTAAGCCACATAAAGCAAAATTCTCCAAATAATCACAAATCATTTTGATTAATTCAGTTCTGTCTTTGAAGACTTCTGGGGTCTGATTTCATACCAAAGCCATATAAGCTCAGTTTTACCTTGGAATTTTTGAGCAGAAAAACTCAAGGAATAATTCAAGCACTGAAGCCCCTAGCCTGGCTTTCCAACTTCCCAGGGGATCCCAAGGGCAGCTCAGAGAGAGCCTCTACTTTGCATTGTGGAGACACTCTTCAACAAGATTTATCAACCAAAGGATTTACCTAGAAAATAAACTCCTTTGAAGTAAGGCTGCAGCTTCTTTTCTATTGCATTGACAGCTGCAGAATGCTGGCACTTTTCTGTTACTAGTTCTGCCCAATACTGATATTTTGGATGGTCTTTGGTAGGGCTTGAGAATGGTGCAGGAATGACAATAACCAGTGTCTGCAAGTGAGCTGAGCCAAGTCAGGTAGCAGGGAACATCAGTTTGTTATGAGAGCAATTGAATTCAGAGTTGCTTTTAGAGTCCCAGAAGAGCACTTTTCTGCTGAGAAGTGCTTATTCAAGTTCAATTTGAAGTATTTTGCAGGAAGCCATTTCTAAAAAAAGCCCCTTTTGACAGCTAACATAATTATATTAACATTGATATATAATAACAGTTTGTGTCTAAGATAATTGAGAGAGTGACTGTTAGAGTCAATATATGAAAAATGCCTTCCAGAAGGATTTGGGAAAGAACCAACTTGTCAGCATTTTGAAGTGATTAAAAGTGCATCTATACATTTGCCATCTCTTGAGAGCTGTTACAACTCAAACCAGCGCTGACTGTCACCACAGGGGGTCACAAACCTCTCTTTATAAGAGATCTATTTTTTGCTTGATGCTCTTGAGTAATTTCATGCAATAATTACTCTCGGTGGCTATGACAAGTGTACCTGTTCTATACCCTATTTGACCTATTTGTGTCCCTCCTCTCATGATGCTGTTCTGAAACTTCTGCAAGGTGTTTGGCCTTCCCTTTCTATTTGTTATTATTGAACTGAAAAATTCAGCAATTATGAGGCCTGTGTTGCAGCTAAGTGTAGAGAAGAAACTGGTTAGTGACAGTTTTTTGATGACCCAAGTGTATAAAAGGAAGAGACTTTCCTGATTTATTTATTAGTCCTCCTATAAGCAAAATGCCACTTGGGGATTGCTCTGTTGAGTCAGAATCTGTCCCATTTCTTCCTAGGTCTGTTTAGTGATGAGATAAATATTGGTCATTTTTGGAGGAAGAATCTGTGTTAAAGAAATAGTGTTAATCTTGAAGCAACTAGAAACTGGCCAAATTCAGCTGAGGACGCAAGAGGTGGCTACTGTTGGGTGGCCCTGCTCTGCAGGGCAGGGTCTCTCTTCCAGGAGCTTCCTTGGTACCTCACAGACCTTCAGCAAAATGCTGGAGCTTGGGCTGGGGCAGGGGAGGAGGATGCTATGACCTGCCTGTAGGAGGGGAACCATCTGTGTAGAATCAGGAAAGATGGGAAATAGTGATATTTCTGTGTATAGACCTGGCGTTTTAAGTGGCAAACTGGCTTTTACAGCTACAACACCCTTTTAAAAGATGAAGGATTGCTGTGGAGAGGAGGATCTACCTGACCAAATGGGTCAACCGCACCTTTGCCAACAGGCTGGCCAGCCTGATGAGGACAGCTTTAATAAGGGACAACTTGGAAAGTAAGGACACCATATGTGAAGGTGCAGACTGGCAGTTACACGAGACAGCTCAGAAACAATAAAACAAGGCAAAATACATCTGTATAAAATGTATGTATATGAATGCATGGGGCCTGTAAAACAAATGGGAGGAACAATCACTCTGGTTGTGCTGCAAAATATACAGTTGAGCTGCATCACTTGCCAAGAAGGGGATTGATTAACTCCCTTGATTTGTCACTTGTTAGGCCATACCTAGGCTGCTGCATGCAGCTTTGGACCAGCCCCCTTTTCAGTGCAAGACACACATTCAGCAGAGACCATCAGGATGGGAACCCTTGTCCTGTAGGAAGAGGCTGAGGGACTAGGGCTGGGAGCAGGGAGCAGTACCCCAGTACTTTGGGGTTCTTAGCAGCAGCCCTGCATGCTATTGGAGAGGTTACTGGGGAACAGGATAAGCCATGCATGGGCAGGATGTGAAAGGCAACTTGCAGAAGCCGAAATAGAGGGTCCGGCCTGCATGTGAGGAACAAAGGCTTCCCCATGAGGACAGCTCAGCAGGGAAGCAGGCTGTGCTTGCTCTGGTGCATTCTACTTAGAAATTGGAGTAGCTGCACTTTATCACAGTTCTGCCTTGGTAATCTCAGGAGAGTCAGGAGTGATTGACATGTGCCTAGCTGATCTTATCTTCATGCATAGATCAAATGTGCCATGTCATCTCATGGGCTTTGGGGAATAATGCCACCAACTGCTCTATGCTCCATTGTTACATTCTTAGTCCTATGCAAAATTGTCAGGGAATGCAATGCTGTGTCTTTTCTGTTCACAAATTCACAAACTCAGTGGTATGCTGGCCTCTTAAAACCTTAGAAGTGTTCCAATTTTCTGTTTTAGAAGGCGGATTATAGTAGGACTATGTTTGTAGAAGTCTGGGGAAGGTAGTTCAGCATACAGATCTCTGCAGTTATAATTTGGTTACTAATCTGGTCTTTCTCATTTTCTAACCATAGGTGTAGAACATCCAAATTAATTTTGCTCAAATATCTGAATCTGCAGATGCAGGGATTTTACCATCCTAAATACAATATTTTGATTTTTCAGTAAGTGAAACCTATATTCCTTGTTCTGGGAACAGTGCCTTGATCACACACTTCACATGCTTAGCATGTCATAAATTATTTAGACAATTCCATTTAAACATTAGAGATGTGACAGTTCTATCCAAAATAAAACTTCAGTACAGACAAATTCTGCCAGTCTGGCTTTAGGCCTCTGCCTAAAGCTCTAATTTAAGAGCTTGTGATGTTTCAGCTCAATTTGTAGAAGCTATGTAGGGCATTCAAAGTAAGAGATTATAGGATGGGCATATCAGACTCCTTCAATCATATCCCATCCTCCTACAGTACTTTTTGCTCTTCTCAAGTATAAATTCAAATTCATTTCAGAGGAATAGAGGTTTCAGAAAGATCTTAAACTTACCTTCTACATTACAAATAAAATTTGCCGCTGTTCTGCACATACTGATAAATTTGCCTTGGATTTTTTGGGTTACACCAGCCAGGGGATTTAATAAAAGTTCATCTGTTTCTTCACAGGAAAGTTAGTGTAATAGAATGCTGATTCAGTTATCTCCAAAAGATGGGACCTCATTTCAGTGATGAATAATTTTCTATATATTCCAATCTATTTCTCTACAGTACAGCATCAGTTTTTGCAGACCTATTTCTTGACATCCTCACTGGTTTAATTTGGCCTTGGGATGTGTTCTTGTTCTTGAGATCATCTTGCAGAGGTTTAGTTGCTAATTGCTTGTTTGACAATAGAGTTAGATATTTGATACTAGGGAAAAATCTGAAGCAAACTTATGGAATATGGCCCTCTTTTCATGTAGCTTGCACCATATCTTTGTTTAAAAAAATCTGTGCTTTTCTACTTCTTGTGGCAGTCTCTAAGTCATGTCTTATAAGTGGTAAGTATTCTTGTACTCTGTCTAGAGTAATGCATAGAGATGAGTATTGTTTCCAAAGGGATTCACAGGGCAGTTCACACATCATTTCTTTTTATTAATTTATTTGGGTTTTAGACTGGGTTTGTATTTTTAGTCTTGGTATGAAATCTGCACACCCCCACACAGGCAGTTGCATGTATCCTCTGCTTAGTTTGGGGTGACCAGATTATGATATTCTGGTTTTTATGTACTGGAACATGGAAAATGTCATATGCAGTAAGGTCACTGATTTACCATTGAGCTAGTCTCTTCATTAAGCTATAACATGTTGCTAAAGAATTCAAAACTGGAGCATCCATGAGACTGAAGATCTGAAGCTCCAAACACTGTTGGCAAAATGCTGAAGATCTGTCCTGGGCCACTTTCTTCTGCTCTGTGTAGACTACCTTGAAAATGAAAGAGTTTAGTCACATATTCAATAAATTTAGCTTTAGTATTTGAGACTTGTATCTGGTAATTGTAACAAAAAGGCTTTGGAGGATAAAAAGAGCCAATAATATAATGAGACTGTTAAAAAGTCAATGAAAAGTGAACCCAACCTTTGTGTAATCAAGGTGCATTACAGACTTAATCCCCAAAAGGAATTTGGAACTCTGAGTGTATTTTGGCTTCATGGTTTAAGTGTGAGCCCTGTTCAGATTTGAATGTGCAAAGAGTCATGCACATAATAGATATTTTTCCCCTTGGCTAAAGCCTGATGAGACTGTAGTTTAAATGTTAGACTCAAGAACTAAAATCAGTGTTTTTCAGGAGTTTGCTATCACACTGATTGCTCAGCTACCTTGATATTTTAATTAGATGGCGGAAGATATTTTTGGTCAGAACATAAACATGAGTATGTACCTTGCTGAATTTGGCAGGCATATGAGTTTCTTCACTTTCTTAGGACTGGTGAGAAGTTAAGCATGTCCTTGAATAACTTCTGTAATTGTGGAAAAATGTGGAGCAGCTTTTGGTCCTTGATGAATGTTTTTTTTTTTTTTTTTACCTGCACAGCTGGACAGGGCAAAGATGACCTTCAACTTCTAAGCTGATAGCAGTTAGTTTGCTTGATAAATAAGGTGAGGGAAATCTTAATCTCTCATACTGGAGCTTGCAAAGACCTCTAGATAACCAGCTTTGGATGGTAAAATGGTAAAATGCTGTATTTCTTGTGTGGGGGTAGCCTGGTATGAAATCTGCAGGTTTTGGTGTAGGTTACATAACATTCTCCTTTCCACATTTGCAGATATTGCTCAGAGAGCTTGAGCACTGCCCTGACTTCAGCTGTTCCCAAAACACTGCCCTGACAAAGTAAATCTTGTGCCATGTTTTGAATCATCTGGAATGTTTATGTATGAGTAAGACCAGCTGGGTTAGTTGCATTGATTTATGACTAAGTCATTCAGCTATTGATTCAATTTGTGATTGGCAAGTAACACACTGCATTGCAGAACTACATGCCCGCTAATCGGCTCTGTTGTTCACCACTGAACAATTTGGTTTTTCTTTCCAATGGAAACAAAATCCTTAGCTGGAAAAGACTGAAAACATATTTCTGTTGCTGCCTCTCAGTTTCTAAGCCTGACATAACACTTGCTGTTGGCCTGGTTCTTGCCATGCAGCTGCATGCCAGGGGCAGTGCTGCTGGTGTTGGAAGTTTCCCTGCGCAGACCAAGTTTTGAATCCTTTATAAACTTCACAATTTCCTTCTGGAAACAGGTCACTTTTCTAATCAGCTGTGTACTGCTGGGGCACTTGGTCCTCATGGCCCTCATCTAGTAAAGCACAATGGTTTTGGGTATGCAGAGAGACAGAGCACGAGCCTTAGTGCCTGCAGGTTGTCTGTCTGGGTGGGTGCTCCAGGGACTCTCCCTCTGCAGCTGGGCTGTGCAGCAGCTTTGCTTCTGATCTGTACTCCTGGATAATAAATTCATGCAGAAGGCAGAGTGGATATGCCGTATTAAACTAGCATTGTTCTATAAGTGTCTGGCTGCCCCCATGGGATTTCACTTGTACTTGGTTTTTGAGCAGGAAGCTGAAGGAACAGCCCCTAACATGAGTGCCTGCAGTTGGCACTGGGGGTTCAGGGAACAGTGTGCTTGTAATACTTTTTCATGTCACTTAAGAGGGATCAGAAGCAGAAAATGAATGATCTTTTTTTTTTGGAACCTGTCCCCTTTCTCTTCATTTCTTGCAATAAATTTTAGAATCTGTGAAAATAGTTCCAAGTTATTTGCTATCCAGTTCAAAGGCCCTCTTGGAGAAAGTGTGAGATACCACACTTCTGCTGGCTCTTGTACCAGTGCTTTTATGAAAGTTCTCTAAATGCTAAAAAAAGCTGTATTTGCAGGGAGAGACTTGCCCTCAATCAGGGTGTTTGACTTTCCCAAAGGCTATTAAGCTGCCAGTACCTCAGTGAGAGACCAGGGGACAAATTGTGGTACATTACTGCAGGAATTCTGCTTTTCTTTGGGCTGTGGGAGGGCTGCTGTGTCAAACTAAAGTATTTTAAATAAAAGAGTTTATTAGAGGAGAGATACTAAGCCTGTCCTTGTTTGAGTCTCAAGTGTTTCTGCACTGAGTTTTAGTTGTAACAATTAGCCTTGTATATTTCAAAACACCACAAAATGGTCATAGAATAAGCGATTTTAAAGAAATATTATTCCAGTTGCCTTTTGTTTTAAGGGAGCATAATATCTTAGGAAACTACTGTTTTGAACTAGAGGGTTTTTTTCCTGGTGAAGGCTTTAGAAAACACAGATATGTGTCCTAAAATACAAGGCTGGCTTTTAATTTGCAGTTTTAGAAATTTAAGATGGATATTTGAAAGCTGAACTTCTAGTAATGGAGGAAAGAGGATTTTTAAAATTATGATAAATATTTTAAAAAGTGTGGGGTTGTAAGTATATTTTGAAAATATACTTATGTATGGAATGGTTGCAAGCCTGAAGTTTAGTTCAAAGTATTCTATGTTCTATTCTATGTTCTAACTAAAGTGGAGTTGAATTTGTAACTGTTGTGTATGCAAGAGAAATCTAAGGTTGTGATTGTTTAATGTGACTATTTAGTTCTGAATTTGTTCTACTCCAGCTGCAATGAAAATATGAGGAGCTGAGCAGCAATTACTGTGGTTGTCACAAAATTAATCATTAATGTGGGACAGGCAAAGGGAAAATTACACTTCAGCACTTTCTCTCTGGCCTGACAGATACCCTTCAATTTCTGCTGCTGTTGGTTAAATATGTTCCCCTTTGCAGTGATGGATTTTCCCTGGGCTTCAAACAACCGGCACAAGCCATGAGTTGCTGGTGAAGGGTGAAGAGCTTGCAGAGAATTCAGCTTGGCTTTTCGAGCAGGACTCTAAAGTTCTTTCTTTTGCCTCTTGCAGAGAGGTAAAAGAATGCAGTTTTCTCATGAAAAGAAAACAGATTTTGTGATTATTTGTAATAACCACTATTTATGACAGTTGGTTTTGACCTTACTGATTTATAGAAGAAGGAAGAATAAATTCTCCAGTAGAGCATTTCAAGTATATTGAAATAATTTGGTTTTTAAACCCATGTTTTTGCATGGTAACATTTTTGAGTCACTATTTTTAATTTAAGCCAACTGAAATCAGAAGGAAAAAAAGTGACATTCAAGTTGATTTGTTAGGAGAAATGATTGAAAACCTTAAGTCTTTGCATGAATATGAAAATTATGTCAAAGGGTTGTTTTGGCTACAAGTTTTTGGAGGAAAAAAAAAGAGACTGGGAAGAGGAAGTGTCCAGAGCAAAATTTCTTCTAATCCTCCTCTTTGAAAGTCTCTTACCCCTTCTAAAAAAAGAAGAGATCTGGTGTCTTACTGTGCTGGGTGTTCTAGGGTCTGCCTGACAGGCGGCAAGAAGCCTTTTGATGATCAGTGAGTTGCTTTTGAAGTGGGAAAATCTGGATGACTAATAGCTGGGACCATTTTCAGTGATGTGTAGCCTCACTGAGGTCTAACAGGAATAAATATTTGATAACTGAGTGATGTCTCATATCTGTGTTTGTTGGTTTTGAGTGAAGATGGCATTCCATCCACCAAGTAATCATTTTAATTCATGTTCTGTGAGAATGGCTTGCTGAGAAATCTTTGTGTGAGTGTTTGCTTTTAATCTATTCTACCAGAAACAGCTTGGAAGAAGCAGCAGATGCTTACTGTACTCCTTTCTTTTTTGCCTGGTGTTAAAAGTGGAAAATGAGCTGGCTTAGACATGCTGCTTTCTAAATGATGAGTTTATGGAATTCATGAGAGTTGGGAGAAGAGATACATATTGAAAAGCAGAAGGGAAAATAAGGGACAATCATAACTGTGGAACTGTAATCTGCTACTCCTACTTACTTTACCTAATCTTAAAGCCATTAGCTGTTTTCTGTATGGGGCTTCATACTTTTATAGTGATATTGCAGGGGGTTAGTGATGATCTCACACTAGAAAAGGAATTTATGAAAAAACTGCAAGTCTTGACTCTTTCTGAAGAGCAGTCCTGGCTTTCCTCCCTCCCAGCTTCTTTTGCACCAGCTTGCTGGCAGAGCTTGGGAAACTGAGCAGTCACTGACTTAAGGTAAGCCCCAGTTAGCAGCAAACAAAACATCAGTGTGTTGTCATCATGTTTGTCATACTAAATCCAAAGAACAGCACTGCACCAGTGACTAAGAAGAAAAGCAACTCTATTCCAGCCCAAAACAGGAAAGCAATATTGGTTGGCTAGACCAGTTCCTTGCTTCACATTGGTGTTTGGGAAGAGATTTCTGAGGTGTGAGACATAAGGCTAACAAGAACTAGAACAAATGGAATCTGAAGCCACCTTATGTATGTATGCTGAAGTACAAACAACCTTGCCTTTGCTGATATATTTACCCCCTCTTCACACACTTGATGTGTCACTTGGAAACAAAAAGAAATCCTCAGGTCATTCATCTGAATCTCAGCTGCTCAGCCTGCAGGAGCTGTGCTGCATCAACGTTCCTGGAGGAGGTGAATGTGTGTAGGTAAAACAATTTGAAAATTCCAACAAACTAGTTTGATGTTGATTATAAACAGTTTACAGACTTGTGAGTCCTCCCTTGACAACTCTTGCTGACATTGCACCTAGGTCAGGTTGTACCTGCCTCACATAGAACTTCCTGCTTGTGTCTCATCTGAGCTTTCCATTTTGCTTATATAAGAGCTAAAACCAGACTAACTTCATTGTTCTATTTAAATCTGGCCCTTTATAAACCATTTTAAATAGAAATTTATTCTTTATTCAAACAGTATTTTTGTGGTCCAGCAAGTTTATAAGTTTTTATTCAATTTCTCAACTGACTATGTGAGGGTGAGCCTTGGTAGAATGTGTACCACCAGTAAATCCTTGCATTGCAAATGTTTTTGTAAGATTTGCAGATGCATGCCTAGATTTATTCCCTCTCTCTCCTAGCTGGAAGCTGAATGAGAAGTTTGGGCTGTCTTTTGACCAGTCATTCTTTAGGATTGTTGACTCATCATTGACGAGATCAAGCTATTATTCCTCTCAATTTGTAATACGAATGGGTGGAGGGAAGAGGAAGCCTTCTAAGTAAATATTTTCAAGAGTCCCTAAGAATTTATAGCTAGCTTGCTTGAGGTTAGTGACTCAAGGTTTTTGGCGTTCAGTCCATCAGTTCTGCATATTTCTACATGTAGAGGGCAAATATACATTCCTTTAAATCATAATGCTTTTATAAAAAAAAGGGGCTTTGTTTTGGTGTTTTCTTTTAAAAGAACTGTACATGTTTGAGTCACAACATTGTTTTTCCTGTTGGGAGGCATAATTAATATATAAGCCTCTATCCTTTTCTCATTCTAAAGTAAGAAGTGCTAAACAATTTTATATGCAAAGATCTTTTTTTATTCAGCACCGCAGCATGCTGGTCTGCAAGCAGATCTGCTGATTTAAATGGTGGTGTTTCTGAATACTGTTAGAAGAGTTAGAGCAAATTTAGAAGGTCATGTTTGATTCTGATGAGGCTACAGCTGCAGAAAAGTGTTTGAAGCATGTACAAGTTGCAGAACACAGCCTTATTACAAATGGGCAATTATGCAGATGTGAGTGTGGTCTTCCATGTGTGATGTCTTCCTTCAGTAGAGAAATTACACAGTTTAGTGCTATACCACCTTAGAGCAAGATGGTGTGTAGAAGGTTTCACCTATTTTCTATTGCAGAAATTTATTGCATTAATTTCAAAATTCTATTTGATGAGTTTGTACATAAAATTTTAGAACAAAGATTCTTTTTCTTGCTTATCTGTCATAGGCCTTTCACAAGTAGCTCATGGAAATGAGGATGGAAGTCATTAGGAATATTGTCTTTGTTCTCTGTCCTATTACTGGGTAATGGACTCTTTGTTGAACAGCAGTGGTGAGCACCCACTGGCCACCAGCAGCTGATTCTCCATAGAAATGATAATACTTTCACAGATGTAAGTATTGGTTTCCTTTTCCCTCTGCCTTAGGAAATTATATGATACTTATTGTTTATTATCTCTTTGGCTAGCAGAAGTTGGTAGTGGAAACACTGGTAACATAAATTCCTGGGTCTGTCAGGAGGCTGGTGAAGTATTCTGTTGGATGAGCCTTTCCAAATCCAAAGACCTCTAGATGAGGGAAACAGTGTTGTGTTCAGAGCTCTGGCAGATGATTTTTTTTTTCTCCTTCTTTCCTATCTCTGGAGAAATATAGCAAACTTGAATGATGAACTCTCTTCATCCTGACCGGATAAAGAATGTCCATCTTGCTGTGATCTATAATATTACTGGTTCTGCAGCTATGTGTAAAAAAGGGATCAGGCATCCACATTATGGGGCTTTTTGATGGTTCAGTTAGGGGTGACACAGTCCTTTTCACCTCCTCTTCAGTATTGAACCCAAAATGTTATAGGCCTGTTGCTTTTCTCTGCATTTTGACTTTTTCAGACTTGAACTTGGTTTTTTTATAGGAAGTCTGCCATTTTTATTTTCCTTGAACTTGGTTTTTTTTCTAGGAAGTCTGCCATTTTTATTTTCCTAACTCTTTATGTCAGGGTCTGCCTTAAACAGAGGATCTTACTTGCCTCTGTTTTTTTCAGGGAGTTCCATTATATCCTATGTAAAATTCATATTTCCACAAAAGTTCAGTCTCATATTATACCTGTTGTGTCTGGACAGATTTGGGTTTACATGTCAAAAATGGCTGGAAGAATTGTAGGGTGATAGAATATAAGAAAATAAACATAGCGTAGAAAGTAATCTTACCCCTAAGGAGTTGCAGCTGGGCCAATTATCACAGATTAGGAGCAGACCTGACTTTAACAAGTCTGTAACCAATGAGAAGAAGATGCTATAAAAGAGTGGGGTGGATGGTTGAGAAGGGAACTGGAATCAGTTGGCTGCTTTGTGAAGAAGAAAGAGTCAGTGCTCTGAGGAGATGCCCACGAGAAACACCAATAAGGTATGAAACTTTTGTGATAAGGAGAATAGTATGGAACTCCTGCAATATGATGACAACAAAAATAGTTTGTAATATTCTTCTTTGCCTCACTCAGGAGAAGGTGTGCTTCTTATCAACAGAAGAGGGAGTTAAATATCAGCTTTCATCATTTACACATTTAAAGAAATTAATTATTGTGTAGAGGGCAAGGGATAAATGTTTCTTATTTATTTGAACCTTCTGCACGTTGGTGTGAATGTGGACACAGGGCAAGATAAATGTCACCTGATTTTTAGTTAGCCCTTCAAAATGCATCAAGGGCCAGGGAGCAGGGGAGCAATGCCCTCTTAAGAATGTGGTCCATAACTCTGGCTTCTCTTTTTATGGTCACTTGTTCTTGAGCCTGAAAGCTGGTCTCCTGCTTGTTCTTCACTTTCTCAATAGCGATATTTCTTTCTACAGAGGGCTGGAAAGTCTCTCTTTTCTTCCAGCAGAGTGCTGTCAGAACACTTTCTCAAAAAGTAGGAGGACAGGAAGAAAGCTCTGAAACAATCATGGGAGTTTTTGTGGGACAAGAGGGCTTGCTGTGACTACTAGGTGTGCATTACTTTCTAATGAGACAAGAAATGTATTGAAGTGTCTAGACTTTCACAAGAATTAAGTTGGTCTAGGGATAGGACAAGAGAGAGAGATATGTTTTTATAACTAAGTTTTTATCAGTAAACAATTTTCTTCACTGAAAGGAAGAGGAAGTGTGAACCAATACTATGTTAAATAGGATAAATGTTAGCTGGATGCAAATGCAAACTCAAGGGGTTTTTTTAATACTTTACTGAAACACTGGATTAAGGCTTAATTCTGATGACTAAATCCATTAATAGATATATTTCTTACTAACTTAGATAAATGAGTTTTTCAGGCAATTTTGTTATTCCCTCAGGACATGGTTTCCAGTTGCCTGAATATTGCTCTAATTAGATGATGACACAGTATCCCAATAGCTCTTTTTAAGATATAGGACCTCTGCTACTAGACAATAGGTTTAGTTCAGCTTCTTTGTTTTTAATTAATGAAAAGGAGGTATTTTGTTTGCCAAAATCAGATGATGCTCAAGGGATATAAAGTATTTAGTATCATCCCAGTTAAGGTAGAAGAGACTGAATTTAGAGACACGGAATATCTTTGCTTCAAAAGGCAGTTCCATAATTTCTTTTATGTTTTCCATTTTTGAGTCTCTTGAAATAATTAAATTCTTATTTTACCAAATTAAGAATGACCCTACTCTCTAACTGGCTTTCAAACAAAAGCTATTGTTTGAAGTCTATTACAAAAATCAAGGGGCACCAAGGAAGTTGAACTTTTTAAAAACAGTTTGGTAGGTGCATTTAACCTATAGAAAGATGGAGAAATTGGTGCAGGCTGCTCTTCATATTGTATGTGATAACTCATGACTGGAATGTGAGCTATTCATGTGTAGCTGACATGGGAGGAAACAACCTGGCTTTAGACAATGGATCTGCACGGGAGGAAAAAAATCCTTTTGGTATCAGCTACAAAGCTGAGGCTACAGTGACGGGATGCATTTTCCAACAACTGTTTACATAAAGGGTTTTTGCTTGACATAAGGCATTGCTCTGTTTCTTCTGCCTGTTTGTGTGACAGCTGTCACTACTCTCATTGCTCTGGTTCATGAGCACACCAGAATGTGAGTCCCTGAGTGGGAATTGCCTTGGTTTTCTTCCTACCTGCTGGATGTAGAATCATTCTCAGCACACGTCAACACAAAATAATAACTCATCTAGCTTTATCTAGAGAATAATATTGGGCAGCCATATTTAAAAGTAAAGACCATAAATCTTGAACTATGGAATGATAAGGAGCCAATGAAGGTCATCTAGTCCCTGCTTGAAATAGGGGCTGAACTAGCTTCAGTGTTAAGTCAGGGTACTTAGGCATTGTCCTGCTGGATTTTAAATAGCTCCAAGAATGTAGATCCCCAAACCACTCAGGGCAACCTGTTCCAGTGCTTATCCATGCTCACTGTGAACCTTGAATCCCTTTTATAGCTAGCAGAAATTTGCAGTGTCTCAAATAGTGACTATTGTCCTTCTCCTTTCACTGTCCTCATCTGAGAAAATGGTGGCATCTTTATAACCACCCATAAAGTAGAAGACACTATATTTATTCCTGGGATCTTGAAGTTAGACTTGATCTGGGTAGAATAACAGGTTATGTTGAGAAGGCATGAAGAATAGAGATTTCAAGCAATAGAGATGGAAACAGAAGTCTGGTGATTGGCTGTTGGGATTTGGGATACACAGGCTCAAGTTCTTGCTCAGCTTCAGTCAAAGTGTAGATCTTTCTGCCTCTGGCAAAGACACAATGTTAGAACTTTGGTGTGTCAGGCACTATGACAGGATTTCAGCATCATGTGAGTTTACAGACTCTCCAGTGCCAGTATAGGGTACAATCTCACTTTAAGGACTACCTTTGGTCGCAAATGGCTTTTTATCTGGTTTCATGGGGAGTGATAGTGTGACATTAAGTAACTCTTTGCTTTCGTAAAATATGTGACTTGACAGGAATGTTGATACAGGTCTTGACTTAGTCTTAGGGGAAATTTATAAGCCAAGAAGTTTAAAAGCAGTTAAGTAGTCTTGAAAATTTTGAGAATAGGCTCTTTCTACTTTTTTTTTCATCTGGAGTCAACTGCATATATTTCTGTTTTAATTCTCTTTTCCCCAAATAAAAAAAAAAGCCCTTTACAGTCTCATTTTGAAAGAATGCAAATAGTGAGTTCAGCAAATGAGGTGTATAAATGTGTGAATAGGACACAAAATGTCAGCACAGATTTGGCCTTTTTTGCATTTGCAGTTGTCACTGCCAAGGGAGTAAGTGATATTCAGTGTTGGCTTCAGTATTAAAACATGGCATTCCCCTATGGCAGTATCCCAATGAGGCAGGCAGAGTTTCAGAGTGGGAAGAGCAGAAAAATATCTCTTTTTTTCTGCTTAATGAGCAGTTTTGTGATGTTTTCCTTTGTGTGAAGAAAATACTTTGACAGAGCAAAATCCAAGGCAAGTAAATTAACTGCTGGTGAAAGACTTTATTCTAGGGCAGGAAATTTCAGCAGATGGGAACACAGGGCATGCCTCAGTGGCTACAGTGCTGGTCTTGGAGAATGGGGCTCATCCTACTTTCTCTGAGAGATTTGTCATTAAATGGATATTTCCTCACTACGTGTGCTGTTTGAAGGGTGCTGAAGACAGAAAGCTGCAAGGCTGAGGAGGGCACTGGTTGTTAGTTTTTGAGAACTTTGCTGATACTTGAATGATAGAAATTCTGATTGATTTTGTTGATATTTGTATGATAGAAATTCTAGTCCCAGCATTCTGTTGGAGTGGTGCAGCAGAATTGTCCAGGTTCAATGGGCAATGATGATCCATGAGCCTTTATGCATGGGAATGGTACCACCCATCAATCTCTGGATACAGAAGAACCTTGAAATCAGGCCAAGGAAGGAGAAGTCATATTATTTTAGCAATTTCAAGGTGCATAGCCTGAGCAGTGATCTGGATCATGACATCTTGCCAGTTGTTCAGAATCACTAGTAGGTGCTAAAGTGAAATGCTCCCCTGAGCAGCGGTAAATCCTACCAAACCTGTAAATGCTGAATTGTGTTCAGTCTTGTACAAGACCAAGATACACCTTACTGTCTTACCTTGAACTTCAAAACATTAAACAAAAACTGAGGTGGTTTTCTGAAAGTTGATCTTGTGATTAAAAAAATAAAAGATACAAGGTTAGACAGGGCTGGCTTTTATGAGTCTCTATGGGGAAATTTGTTTTTATTGTGTCTCAGTGGCAAGACCTGCAGGAAACTGCTTTTCTATCAGAGCTGGCATGCTACCGTGGAATTTATTGCTTGGAATACCTGTGATTCCATCTGAGATACCTATTGAGTACATGTGCTCTTTATTTCCTGGCAAGCAAGGGAATCATCTTTCACATATGCCATGCTGATGAATTGTCTGGAGAACATTGGAAGAATATGAAATTTACTCTAAAGCACAGTTAGGTAGTGCACTGTCTTTGACCTTGGGCTTTCCCAAGTGTTGATTGCATTGGCCATGATGACGGCAGAGTAAGCCAGGAGGGTTATTTTCCCCACTGTTGACCTGCTGCACAGACTGGGCATGCTGTCATGTGCTGGTTCACCCAGCCCCTACTCATGAGTACATGCAGAGTTTGCCTGACTTGCTTAATGTTACCCTTTTTTTGTTCCCCACAGAACATAATAAAGATATTCAACTGTTTAGGAAAGAATATTGTATTTGTATCTCAACAGCAGGTTTGATTACTTTTTTTAAAGCTCTTGCGCCTGATCTCAATAAATTACAGAGTGTTTGCTCAATTGAATGTAAAACTATCTGCCTTTGTCCCCAAGTTTATGCCTTATCTATTTTTATGTATTTTCAGTCCTCACAGATGCAAAAGTTGATTCTTCTGTACACCTTGATCTTGGATTTCAATAAGTTTTATGTATTGATTTACAGCTATGAAGGTCTTTTATTTTTGTCAGCTAGTCCTTTTTTAAGATTTTTCTGAAAAAATTAGATATTTTCTTCAGTGATATTCTGTCATAAATGAAAGAGAAGAACATAACTGGAATTGAGTTCAGGAGAGCTTTTTGGTTGCTACATTTGGTTTATTTTGATGGCTCAGAGAGCAAAAGTCTGACAACAGCTCTTTGATTAGGTTTTACACTTGATAAAGGTTTTCAATACATATTTTTCTGTTTCAAAATCCAGAAAACTTGCAAATCTTTTTCTTCAACCTAGTATGCAATCTTGGTGTCTTGACTTGGACTTTCTTCAGGAGAGAGCTTATTTATAGTTATTTATCTGTAGGTGATTTCATCCATTAGTTCTGACTGGTAGGAATCCGATTTTGAAAATATTTCTTTTCAGTACCTTGTTGACTGACTTCCATTTCAGTGTTCCCTCTGGTAGGTTGAGTTTTCAAATGTCACGTGTTCTTTTCTTGCCCAAGTATCTAAATTAAGTCACAAGCTTTTAAATAGTGAATATAAAAAAAAAAAAAAGTGCTATTACATGTGACCTCATTGGGTTTATTCAAAGTCAGGGGGGAGACTTTCAAAGTGTTAAAATGCTGTGTTTGTGGTACTTCTATGAGGCAAGAAAGTAACTGCATCTAACTTAGAGTCAAGATTTCTCAGCACTTTTAACTATGTTCTAGATGGGTTAGTTTAATATCAGACCTTTACAGTTAAAATAATATGGTAAAAATATGCTCCTTATTTTATGGATTTGCATAGCCACCTGTATCTGTTAAGATACCAGGGCTCTCCTGAATCAGAATGTTGCTGCTGGGTGAAACTGTGTCTCCTTGGTTTGCTCTGTCTCTGCCTGCAGCTGGAACAAAATGAAATGGGTATGATAAATACCAATTAGTTATGGCTTTTTGATGCAGATCAGACTTGGAAGACACCGGGCCCATCTCTTGCTGATATGTTTGGGAGTGAGCCTGGTGCTATATTTGGAGCAAAACTGTAACTGGACAGATTATTTTCTGACTCACTCTAAACCATTTAAACAGCAAGGCTCTCATCCTGCTGGGTGAACGTGGGGTGAATTTGGCTGCTGCTACAGAAAGTCTGTGGATTGACTGTGCAGGGAAAGAGTGCCATTAATGCTTAATGCCATTAAGCAGTTGCTGTACTTGTGACTGTTTCAGCAGTTGTAATTTAATGAAGGAGGGGTCTGCACGTATGCACATGTGATTTGTGTGTGTAATTTGATCCAGAGGTTGGATTACAGTTTGCCTGCAGCTGACTGAAGATCCTTCGGGTGAAAGATGACTTGCTGATGTGCTGCTAAGTTTATTAATATCCAGCAGAGCAGCTATTATCCATTTTTATCAACAGATTACTGTGCTTGGTTTATGGCTCCTTTTTTGCCTTCTCATGACTTGTCAAATTGGTTCCAACTGAGTATCAATGTTTCAAAGCTACAATACCTGCAGAAAGCACTGCAAGTGTATAAAATTAATCTTTCATGGTGCAGCTAATTTTCTTTGAATGCAGAACACCAGTGCTTTCTTGGTGGGAGGCATTAATGTCTATCTGCATTTGTTTTTTAAGGAACTCATAGACTTTTACTGAAAACTTGATTGAGCATCACTCTGACATGTAGAACTTGCTGTATTGTATGACCTAAGTGCTGTACTTGTCACCTAGCAATCCAAACACATAGACCATGCAGAAATTTTCCGGCTGGATAATTTTTTTTTTAAGGCAGATCCTGAATTCTGAGTAATTGAGTAGGAATGATTGAGCATAGATAATTTTCCCATGTATTAATGATTTTGGAACTTGTTTCAAAGCTTACTGAAAGCTTATTTGTGAAAGAGTCTTTTGCTTTCTTAATAGCTTATGAAACATTCAGATGTCTAGTGATTAATTCAGTGTTCTGCATTGTTCTAAGATCATTGGTATTTCAGATATGTTATTTGAAATTTGACAACTTTTAGCAGAAAAGAGCTTTGCATGTTGCTCATACTGTTTCTGTTCCTTGAACAAAGATATCTGAATTAATGACTTAATGAATGAAGAGGAAAGGATATTGCTCACCATGGTTAATTACTACCATATGTCCCATGCTTGCTTTGCTACCATTAATCTTCCTAAATCTTGAGGAATTTTTTGTTGGTTGGTGTGTCTCAGGATTAAATGGAGAGGACATCAGCTTGTGGTGTAGTGGCCAAACTGCACCTACTGTGAGATCCCTTCCCAGGCAGGTTTACTGTGGTCAGGAAAGCTGCTCCCCATCTGCTCTTCCTTACTGCAGAAGAGTCTGTGCATCCATTGCCTCACCATATTCTTCCTTTCTCTGGCATGATATGAAAAGATATCTGTATGGAAATAATATTGCTCCTAAACATAATGCACAATCAGAACTGCTGCAACAGACTGCTGCAGTTCTGTGCTGGCCCTGGCATGAAATGTCCTGGGGACACTCCAAGAGCTCTCTGAGCACTGTGCTGGCTGCTAATGGCAGCACTTTGTACTGTCACCCATGATGGATGCTGGTTAGTAGGTCATCTCCCTTCCAGAGCTGTATCTGCTTTTGGCACTGCTTTACTGCAAATAGAGCTGTAGACTGGTTTTACAAAGGCCTAACACTTGACTGGTGGTGCACAAGCAATAGAAATGTCCCAGAAATTTTTACTTAATTTTTTTTAGTTTCCATGAACTGTCACAGATTCAGGGCATTTTAAGCTGCTGAGGTACCCAGACAGGACAGTTACTTCCTGCAGACAGAGTACTTCAACCTCAAAGGAAAAGCACTGTGCTAAATAAGCTTCTCAGCCTGTAATGTGAATTTGAGAGTCTTAAAACTACTATTAACTGCTGTTCCAGTCTGGTTTTGTAGGCTGGATATGGATCACTTGTATTACAACATTTGTGGATCATAACTCAAGTGAGTTAGTACTTTATTCTTCTGGATTTAAAACAGGCTAAGATGGCAAAGAGCAAACAGTTTTGGGATGGGAGGAGGAGGAGGACATAAGACTACATGTTAGAAGTGGCAAAGCTTGCACTTTGAGATTTTGTTCCTGCAGTAAAATCACTTAACAGGGCACAGGAGATTTTTTTCCTTTGGAGATTTTTGAGCTCAAGGCTTTTCACTAGTTATCACTGAAAACATGTATCAGCTATGGCTGTTTGAAATTTCTGAGAAATTTCTCAGTACAAACTGAGAATTGAAGAGACTGTTACTATAATATTCCCAGTGGAAAGTGCTTTTCTGCTAGTGTGTTTACGGAGCTGAAGAGGATGGTAGAAATGCATGGACAGCCATGGATGGGATAGGAGCAATGTTAAACTAGATTGCTGACTTTGAACACTTCTGCATAGAAGTAGTGTTTTTATAATTGCATTATCCACTTGTAGAGAAACTCTAGCTAGTTGCTAGGATCTCTGTGAGTTGTAGGTGCTAAAACACATTGAATCTTCTCTAGAGTGTTCACAAAAATTGGGCTGTTCCACCTCTATGGGAAAATATACACATGTAAATATATAAATATGTATTCAAAGAGAATTAGAGATGCATGCAAATGGCAATCTAATAGAATCTAATAGAATTCCATAGCCCCACCCCTACCCCTCAGCTAGTTTAGCCTTAATTTAAATCTGTTGATTTATATTAGTAGTGAAAGGAAAAAGAGCCAGGGAGGAAGGTTTCAAAACTGATGTACTCTCCCAAAAAACAATAAAGTTAAGGATTTTATTTTGTGAACAGGCTTCTGTATTGGCAAGTAGACCCTACAGTACAGGAAATATCTGAAGTAAACCATACTGCCTTTTGTGCTTTCACATGCTCCACAATTTATCTGTGCAAGTCTTTCCAGTTGGAACGTTGCCTCTTTTTGATGGACTGGCAAGTGAAAGAGGCAGCTGTTAATGTTTATTGTCATCCTTCATAGAACCATAGAATGGTTTGGGTTGGAAAGGACCTTAAAGACCATCTAGTTCCAATCCCCCTGCCATGGGCAGGGACACCCTCCAGTAGGCAAAAATGCTTGCTGGGAATAGGAGCACATCCAGGATGGATGTTGTGTTCTAGTGAAACCATAACGGCAGGGACTCTGGCAGAAGGCTTGTAATAATCTGAATATTTATATAAAATAACGAGTGACTGCTAATGTTTTAGTGTAACTTCAATCTATCTAGACCTACTGTTTTTTTTTTCTTTTCTGTAAGTTCTCTTATTTCTTGATTTTTATGAGGAGGAAAATGGAGCATCTTCTTCCCGAGACCAGCGGAGGTTAGGTGAGACCTTGTCTCTTGTACTTAGAGATGAACTTCACAAAATTGTTTTCTTCTTTCAAGACTGTAGGGAAAAATACATTCTTCTTGTTCCTAATTTCTAGATGTGTGCAGAATTGCATTTGGAACTAATTAAAAAGGTTTGAAGGTGTTATCTTGTGTAGCAATATTGAGTCAAGGTGCATGGAGATAAAAGTTCTGTCTGCTCAAGCCTAGCAAGCTGTGAATTTCTAGTAAAACCTTTCCTACTCTGTGGCATAATTGCATTGTGACAATGCTAGTTTTTTAAACTGTTTAATGAAGTACTTCTGTATTGCAGGAACTGCCACTAATATTTTCCCCTTCTTTTCTGCTATTCCCTCTTTCATTCAATTTATCATTTATTCTTGAGTAATCTTTGATATTTATTTTCTACATTTTTCCACTATATTTAGCCGTCTTACTGCAGTGTCAACGATTAACTTTTTTTACAGTATTCATGATGTAATATCAACAGAAAGAGGTAGAAAAGCTTTTTTAAGTTTGTTATTAGTTTGTTTTTAAAATCTTGCGCAAGTCATTGAAAGGCAAGAAGATGAACTATTTTTAATGCTATTTTGAATTACTGTATCTGCCTGCCTTCCAAATTGGATTGTTTGAAAATATCAGAGGAAGAAAAGTTCCACTTTCTGAAATCCTCAACTTTCAATTGACCCTCTTATTTTGTGACTTTACAGCTAGCTATGATATGCTCTAGGCAGGCCTACTTTGAAGGAAGGAAGAGTGCTGGCAAAATAAAAGGCTGGAGAGGCAGGGAAGAAGAAATACCTGGACAACATGATGGTGAAGAAGTAGAGATGAAAACAGAGAGACTCATACCTCAGCCTGTTAGATAATTGTTTCCAAATCTGGAAAGTTGAAGAGCTGTGTCTCACTCTGCTCTGAAGGTTTGCGGCTCCTTACAGCAGGGGGAACATTTTCAGGACAGTAGGAGCTGCAGGGTTGTTGATTTTAGTAGGGATAATTTTAGAAAGTTTGGAAAAGGTGGCAGTGGGTAGAAGCTGTGAAGCCAAACACTGAGCTGCACTCTAAGGGCACATCAACTAGTGAATGTGTATCTTGTCATGTATTATTTTGAGAATCCTTGAGACAGCAATACTTTTTGTAGGGAATAAAATTACTGGGCTGCACAGATAGGAGGGGCAAGGAAGTGTATTCATTCACTGAGTATTTCAAACTAGAGAAGCATCAGAAATAATCACTAATAGTCAAAATGTAGAGGTATGTGGTGCCTCCTTTCCTGCACCCCTGGAGCCTTTTACGTCCGTAAGGCAGCATCTTTGTGACACTCATTCCTGTCTCTTTACAGATCAGCAGGGAGTTCTTCAGGCATGACAGTAGGGTACAGGCTTTACCTATGGTTATCTGTCTGCATTTACTTGCCTTTTAAAACTGTTCCAAACAAGAGATCATCACTTTACTTTCACCTAACAAATGGTCAGGGAGTATTTGTAAGCTTCTAAATTTGAATAAAAGCCTTTTGGAGTGAGTAGTTAGTATGGTTGGCACCAGAAGGCCACTGCAGGTCTTAGGCTTTTTGTATTCTCTGGTGTATTACTGCAAGCTACAAGAAAAACAGAGATAAAAGGGAGGAGATGATTCCCCTAGAACATAATAGAACAGCAAAATGTTCTAATATGGCTGGCAGGTTTGCTTATCTAGTGCTATTTTAAGCTAATGAAAGCAGTATTTCATCCTTGGATCAAGGTTTATGCATATTCTTACAGTTGTGAGGGTTGTCAAAGTAATTGATGTACTGCCAAAACTGCAGTGAGGATACAAATAGATTTTTGTGTGGGTTGGAGTAGATCTCATGGTAATTTAGTGGCAATTGGTGTGTGTAGGAAGACTATTTAGTCCCTTGTTCTGAGGTAAAAACAGTCCATTTGTAATGTCGATCTTGAGGAATATGGATGTTGCCTTCCTGAAGAGGGACAGAAATTTATCTAACCGTATTTTGCTTGGATCAGTGGCCAAAACAACAGAGGAAGATGAAGTCCTTTTATAATTTGAGCTCATATGGATGGCCTGGACTAGCTTCTCTTTGCATCTGTATTATGAGTGTTATGTTTTGTCCCTTTACCATGAGCATGGTTCTGGTCCCTGTGATCAGTTGCTGGTATGGATGGTTTGTAGAGAGGGAGCAAAGTATTCACAAAGCTCTCTCTGGGTATCCAGCAAGGAAACAATGCAGCACACTGACCCTCAGAATCCAGCATTTCCTGTGTGCCAGCAAAAAGCTGTGTGATCTTTCTGGGTGGTGTGACTCTGTTCTCCTCCCTGCACGCTGCTGTGCCACAGTGCAGCTGGTCAGTGTCTTGTCTTGTGGTGTGTTCTGACCCAGACTATTCCAGATCAAGGGCTGGGCCAGAGCATGTGGTACCTCTTCTCTGTGCTTCTCATCATGAGAAAAATGAGGCTCAAAGGTGGGGGAGAATTGAACCTTCCCCCCAATCTGTTCTGTTACAGCGTGGGTCGTTACTGTAAGTTCAAAAGCATTTCTAGGTCCCTCATTTTAGATACGGGAAAGTGTCTTTGTGCACTTGACAGAGCCATTTTGTGTTAATTTATTCTGCCTAGTTAGGAGTCAGAGAAGACTACCAAAGGTGTTGAATGTAACCATGAGTTTCACTGAATCAACAGATCCTTATATTTCTTCCTAGTATCAAAAAATGTAATGGTTCTGTTGATGCTATCCAGTTGAATCATGTCTTTTGCTCTCTTGAAGTTGGAAACCAAGCTCTTCAATACGTGCAAGATGTATGATTGCTTTCTAAATTATTATGCTAAATTCTATATGAGCTTCTTTATTTTGAGAAGCTTCACTTTGTTTCTGAAGCTGTCCCTTTTGAATTAATGTCCTTCCAAGTAGAAGTGATGAGATCTTGTGATGTGTCAGAGAGAAGCAGGCAGAGAACTGGTTTAGTGTTTTGGTTTCTTTCTTTCCAGTGACTAATGACAGGGACATTACAGACAAGAGTGTGGGAGGACTTTGAGCCCAGTGAAATGTAGGCAAGGACAGATATGGGTGTAAATGACCTGATAAAGATAAAAGAATCTTACTGTTTCAGTGACTTTTCCTGAAGATGATCTGCATAATTTTTTCTGTTCTTGTTGCTATACACTTTAAGACAGATGGAGTTTAAACTTTTTTTCTTTTTTAAATCCACAAGGTAAAGGGGAAGTATGTAGTATTTTGTTGGGGAAAGCCTACGAGTGATCTGTTTCTGCTATGGACCTCCAGTCATTGCTTACTGGTGCTGCTGATACCATGTATGTACAGGCTGATGTTTATCAGCTCGATGGTACAGTGAGGACTTCTTTACTTTTATTTGGTATGAATTGGCTGTTTTGGTATGAATATGAGTTATAATGCAAGAAAAAGCAAAATAGGAATGGTAATATTTTCCACAAACCATGTACTATTATTTTTATTACATTTCTTTTTTTCTTGTTTGTTTGTTGGGACTGCAGCCGGGGGCTAGGGTTAGGAAACACTACTATTTTAATGGTTGAACTGAGTGGTTTCAATTTCCTTTCATTTAGGTACCCTTTTGCAGTTGAGGTGAAAGCACACTAACAGCTGATTTAAGCCTGAAAATAGATTTCCTTTTCCTATTGGTTTTTATGATCTTCACAGAACTCGTCTGTGATCTTTGAAGGGTTGTTTTACTGCTGAGAACCGCTGAAGTGTCACGATCGGTGTGTCGGGGGAAATCGAGTGGGATTTTACCATAACAATCACAGTTGCGGGATTGGGCCGGCAGATGGCGCAGGCAGAAAAACTATCCTTTGAGACCTCGGCTTGAACAGAGAGATTTTGGGATTTGGGACTTCCAGCCAGGTCTTGGGCTCCCGAGACAAATTACCTGCCTGGTGTGATTTAATATTTCCTTCTGTGAAAGTGGATGTTGCAGCCTGGCCGTCTCAGCCGTGGAATTTGGAGCCAACTGTAGCTGCTGTAATGCTCAAAATGATGAGTTTCGGAGTAAATATGCAGCTGTTCTGCCCAGTGGTTGAATATGCTGCTAGATTAAATCCTGTCTACCCTATAGAGTGCAGACTAATACTAAGACAAACCTAGTCTTTCGTGGTTGGCCAAAATATTTTGGAGCTTTTTAAAGTGACCTGCAGCTGGACCTTTATGGGACATCGGTGTGCTCCGACTCGGTTGTGTTTTAAACCAGAGGTCTTCATACTTCAAGGACTAAGAGTCTGTGGTTGATCTGAATTTTGTCTGAGAAATGCTATTTTCCTTGGGGTACTGTGAATAATTGCTCTGAAAACATTCTTCAGCATGGCTAAATTGATAAGTTGCAGATTTTTAAAGCAGCTTTTAGATGCTGTGCTTGGAAATATTTGGTGTGAAGGATCAGCTACTGCAATATGCTTTAAAAATATTAGGGGGCACTATGAAAATCTTGGTTAGTTTTCCAGAATCTGAGCTTGATACTGATGATAAAGAGCATTATTATTCTGTAGTTGTTGGAAGGATTTGATTTGTAATTTTAAGCTGACATTCATAAAGGCAGAATGTATAACTCTGAATTGGTATAAAACTGAAAGTATAATTATTTGCTGTGAACTGACTATTTATTCCATTGGTTATGTACTCAAATTGTTTTTGTGATTAAAAAATGAAAAATTACATAGTATTTTAAAAATTCAAGGAAATATTTTATGATGACTTGCCTCAGTCCTTTAGCCTGTGTAGGGTGCTATTGGCCATGGAACAATCAAAGGAAAACCATTTCTTGGTCCTTGAGCACAATCTAAAAATTAAAAAGATGGGATCAATAGCTGTCCAAGTGCTGTGATTTTGTTTGTTTGAATAACTTTGTGGGTAATGTTGACTACATGCTTTGGAAGGGCTGTTGACAAGGCAAGAGAAGACTGTGAGCAGAAGGGAATGGTAGAGTATAAAGTGAGATGAATTTTTGTAAGTTTGGCTAAAATAATGTGTTCAACTGTCTTGATGGTTGCTTAAATTTCTCAACACTAAGGACAAGATTTTAAAAAGCAATTATAACAGTTGCATACATCAATTTTATGCATCAGGGCACCTGTATTACATTCTTTGCTCTCTATAAATGCTCAATTACTGCTTTGCCTATTATAAAAAAAAAAATCTATTCTTTCAAGATAATGCTAATTGAACATCTGAAAATTAAGCCACTCACTATCACTAGTAGAATCTGGTGAATTAGGCCAAGCTTGAGAAATAAGCTGGTATGATCATTCTGGCACAAAGTGGATAGGAGTAAAGTGCTTGTAAAACTACTGATCCAGGGTTTGCTTTTTTTGTTGTTTTATTTTTTAGAAAATTTAACTGCTTTAGAAGAATCAACCCACTTTTTGACCCAGTCACACTGCCAGAGATTTGTTCAAACTAGAAAGCTTTTCATGCTTTCTCTGCATGGAATTGTCTCACGCAGATCTCCAGTTAATGAATGTCACATTTAAAGTCCAAGCAGTGCACCACGTTCTGATGTTGTTTCACAGCTGTGAAATAACCTTGCTTCCAGGATTCCTGGTCCCTTGCTGCCAGCAGAGAACACTATGTACTCCCCAAGACTTTCCTAACTGTGGTTTGCAAGTTGCTAACTAAGAACTTGCCCTGGTCTGCTGACACTGTGAACTGAGGCATGCAATACCCAAAATGACAGAGAAATTGCCTGTTTCCCCATGAAGTGTTGCCTCTTCTCTTCTTACACTTTGTGCTTCACTATAAATGCCATTTGCTTGGTGTTGTGAGGCTGGGAATAAATGACAGATGCTCTGCCTGTCAGTGGGTTATGAACTTGATGTTCTTGGAGAATTCACGGACTTTTTAAACAAAGAGCATGTTATTTCTTTTGCAAAAGTTGCTTTGTCATTGCCCTGAAGATGGCAAGAGGCAGTGTGTTTTTAATCTTCAGCCTTCTCAGCTCTTCACAAGAAGTAGATGTTCTTAAAATCACACAGCTCCTTTAATTGGGTAATTAGCACTGGAAAGACAATGCTAAGAAATCAGGAGTGGGAAAAATAATAGACTTTTGAGGCCTTAACAGTCTCTCTGCTACTAGAGTAATCTTTTAGCCTCATTCCCTTATCAACTAATATCCTCAGTGGTACTGTCATGTCTATAACTTTATTCCCATCAATGAAGCTGCACAGCCTAATAGATCTGTCCCAGGTAAGCAGTTTTCACTCTGCAGAACATAGATGCTTTGCCTACTCAATGGTCCGTGTCAGCTATTAAGTACTGACAATGGTGTTCCCTGAGCAGCCTTTTAGCAAACAGCTCATTTCAGTGAGCTTCCCTGGTGCAACAGGAGTGATGAAGGGGGGTTTTTTTGGTTGCTGGTTGGAGTTCTTGATAATTTAATATTCAGTATCAATTCAAGCAATAGTTGTATCTTTATGTAAGTGTACTGGGTCAAAAATTCCTCCTTACTCATCATGACTTTTTAAAAAACTGGTGCACAAAATGTGAGCTGGTTTTAGCAGTTCATCCTTCTGGTCACAGAACACATTTATTAATCATTCAGTACATTTCTGCTATTTTGATAGCTGAGAAAATCTTTGATGATGCCTTGTTTGAGTTCATTGGTTTGACTTGGGTTTTGTCTTTTTTTTTAAGCTTTTTTCCTTTGTTTTCCAAGGGAGAAGTGGTAAAATATAGGATTTTCCTTTATGCTATGTGTTCTTTGACTTTCTCCAGCCTCCTGTTACTCAGATGATTAATTGCTCATGCTGGAAGATAGGACTCTGAAAAGAGTCTTCTTTATCTGATAGAGACTAAATTTATTGGGGGTGTGGAGAGAAAAATATATTGGTTTTGGCTTACAATATAGTTTGTGTATTTTAGAAGTAAAGTTTGAAGGAACCCCAGCATTTCTGAGAGAGGCATGAGAGAAAAAGAAAGGCAGCTCCATGAAGTAAGTCATGTTTGTTGTTTAGGAGCTATTGGACTACTTGGCAATGGGAAGCATCAATTCTATATGTATACAGGAGAATTAATTCTGCATTTATCTGCAAACTAAGGCTCTGGACTGCTTGCATGACACCTAGTGCAAAGTCACTCACTGTAGTGTGAGGTCATGTCTTCAGGATCATCATCTCCAGGGAAAACAATCTCGGTTTGTCTCACTGGGAAAGTGTACTCCATGTCACATTTCTGGGAGGGAGGACGGACTGTCATCCTGTGGACCCAGCTGACTCCTTGGAGTATCCTGAGAATGGGGTTCCTTCTGTGTGGATGTTTGCTACACACCTCAGGGGAGATGCTGGATGGTGGCAGAGCCTGAAGGAGGAGCTGGGGAGAGGCTGCAGAGGATCCAGAGCTCTGGGTGGATTTTCTCAAATATTGCTTACCCTGCTGATCCTGGTAAGAGGTAGAGATCACCTTGGGAAGGTGACAGCAGAAAAACATGTTTTCATGGGCTGTGCTCTCTCCTGAGCTCAGATGCTACCTTGAATAACAAGAGCTATTTGCTGAGCATGTCCCTTAGTCTGGGGTTGCATGGACAGCAAAATCTCTGTAAGATCATCATGACTTGTATGGCAATAGTCATATTGCCCTAAAGGATCCAAAGTGATTTCTGACCTGCTTTGTGGCCTAGAGACAAGAGTCTGTTTTAACCTCTGCTGTGCAAGGGATGGCCTATGTGGGTCCCCTGCTTTCCCTTTCTGTTTCACTGTGTGTGCCCTTCTGCAGGGAGTGTTGAGCAGATGGGCTGGCCTGGCATAGGCTGGCTTTCAACATCTGCTTCTTCTGTAACACAAAATGAGGAGAGATCCATTTCCTTCAGCAGCTGTGAGAGTGCCCCTCTGGTGGTGCTGACAAATGTTCATCTGCAGCCCCATCTATGTAGGATGGTTTGGTTCGTCTCCAAAGCCAATCCCACTTTGTGTTTTTGCTGCAATGATATCTATATGCCACTGGGGAAAGTTAGTGTCCTACTGTCCATCTCTAAACTCTTGAGACAATCAAAGTCTCTTGCTTTGTTGCATTTAGCAGTGTTAGAACTCATCTAAATCCAAGTTACTTGTCTGGCTGTAGATTTTTGACTGGGATGGGGAAAATGAGAGAAAATTATGTGAGAAGGGAAAATCCACTTCCTTTGGTCTCTTTCTGTCTCTTTTCCAACAGCTTTATGAAATAAAAGTTGGAGCTTTCTGATCTGTGTATTTTCAAATCATATTGCCTTCTATGATTGTTTCCTGTAAATGAAAAATAAAACCAAGAATTTCAAGTCTTTCTAGAGTAAGTACATTTTCTGCTTTTCCTTGAACAAAGTTTTGTGCGTAGACTTTGCTATTTTAGCAGAACATTTAGTTTTCTGTACCTAATTTGCTACTCCTGCTTGTCTTCCTTATCACCATCCCAAGCTGGTCCTCCCACTCCAGATAGAACTTAAGAGGAGGCTGGAGTGCCAGAAGTATCAGACTGATCTCTTAGTCACCTCAGAAAGTTCTGTTTTTTCAATGAGTAAGTTAGAGAATAAAGGAGCAGCACTGAAGGAGGAAAAAAAAAAGGCTGTTTTGGAATGGAAAATACCTGTCACCTCTATCAGCTCTTCTCTTCAGCCTCCAGAAATGCAAGCAGTGATCCTGTCCCAGAATATCACCTGCTAGTCTAACTGTGGAGCCCCATTTCTGTTAGGGCTTCGCTGCCTTCCTCTCAGTATCACTCATATACTGTGTAATTATATTCTGAATTATGTGAAATGATTACTTTCTGTAAGTGGGTTGAACTAGCCATTTGGTACATACTGCTCTAGATATAAATAAGCCATCTTTAAAACAGGCTGGACGGTCTCTGGAAACTTCCCTAGCACTGTTTCTGTTGTGGGCATGAGAAAACACTGTCAGGGTTTTGTTTACACAATGTGGTTCATAGGTTTTTCTTTAGAAGAAAGACAGCTTTTTTTTGATATCAGCTTCTTCTGCCCAAAACTTGCTGACTGCTGCTACCTTACCTTGTCTATGTAAGACGAAAGACTTTTGCTACCTTCTGTAACTGACTGATGAATGATGTGCTGAAGAAAAGTAAAAATCCAGTGTGAAAGTTATGGGAGAGTAATGTATATCTTCATCTAAAGAGGTCTCAAATGTATAGTTTATCCAGGGGAGTTTTTGGATGAGATATTGGTCAGGCATTGGAATGGTGGAATCACCATCCCTGGAATATTTTAGTAATACCTAAATGTGATACTTGGGGACATCGTTTAGTTGTGGGCTTGGTAGTGCTGAGTTAAGTTAGACTCATTGAACATAAAGGTCTTTTCCAGCTGTTGTGATTCTATGGTTTTATGCATGTTTTACATGCTGTACTGGTGTGTTTATAGCAACTTCTGAGTAGGAGGCCTTGTTTTGTCCCCTCCAGTAACGTAACTGGGCCATTTGTTATAGTTACAGAATAGATTTATGAGAACAACAGTTACATCTGGGGATGCACAAGGAACAGGAATAGCACAAATAACATACTGTTATTGAAGCATATTGAAATGCTTCAATGATAACCTGTATAACAGAAAAGCTGAAATACTCCATCAGCTTTTTTACTTAGATTGAGCAATTAGATCAGGGAAGTCAATGGCACCTTGTACACAAGAGAAAATCTGGGAGCCTCACTGTCTGAGGAGCCCAGCTGGAAAGTGACATGATGGCACATTTCTTCCTGCCAGTGATGTCTCCTTGTCATCTGAATTGTCATCATTACTGCACTTCTTTCAGGTTGCTGTACTTGGCTATTCATCAGATTTTGTCCTGCTTACTTACAAAATTTATCCACCTTAGCTTTGGATGGTGGCTCGAAGGGTTGCTGCTCTTTTGTGTTGGGAGCAGTAATGTGGTGGCATAAAGAGCAGTGGATCCTTCTAGGGTGATAGAAGACCTGCAATTAGTCCATAAGTGGTTTTTTAATCAGATTTATTTTCAATATTTACATAAATACCTCTTTTCTTTAACAAGTGCAAAGCTGAGTTGGGTGTTTCGTGCAGACTGCCTAAATCAAAATTCCTTCTTGTATTTCTTATTTCAGTTGGGCCAGAAAAATAGAGCCTCTATAATATCCAAATTTTACAAGGAATGTAAAATACTGGGTTACTATCTATTTTTCTTTTTCCCTTGTGGGTTTGGTTTTTTGGTGGCTGTGTTTGTGTTTTTTTGCTGCATCTTCAGCACTGGGAAAAGTATTTGAGTAATGCTTCACTCTGTCTAGGACTTTTTCTATTACAAAAGACTGTCACTTTTGCTGGTCGTTGTTTTTTTTTGTTTTGTTTTGTCTATTTGTTTAGCTTTTTTAGTCCTAAAGTACCTGGATTTTCTCTTTCCCTCTCAGTGGATAAATTTAATAATTAAAAAAATATTTTTAATCTCAAGTGCCCTCTAGATATTGTTTAGGTTGATTCTGGAAAAAAGTTATTTCATGATGGTGAAGATGCAAGTTTTGGGATCCTTTGCCTCTTGTCTAGAACTGTTTGTGGAAGAACACACTTCTCATTTGCTGGATTGGAAGGATTCTGAATTTGTAGTGTGACTGCACTTGGATTCATTGGCACTGTTGTAAAAATGAATTAGATGATGCCCAGAGTGTATTTAGGAGTTTAACTGCTTAATATTTTAACCTACAGTGAAGATAGGAAAATAAGAAAAGTTGGACTATGATGAATATGCTGAGTACAAAACATGTTAAGTTTTAATGAGTTATCTGGAGCATAAAAGGGAAAAAGCACAGAGTCAAAGAAGTAAGATTTTATCATTGTTGCAGAAAATAAGAGCAATATTATGTTATGTTATCTTGAAGGATGGCAGGATGTTGTTTTGATATTATTGGAAGGTGAAACAGTGAAGTCCATGCTGGAAAATGTAGTAATGTTTGAGTTTTTGTAGCAAATGCTGGTCTCAAAAATACTTCTGTTGGGAAAGATGAGTGTGCATGAGCAAATGTGATCAGCGATATGTGATCTTATACTTGCAAAATCATATTGAAAACCCTGGCCTTGGGCACTTTGCACATTACAGCATGCCATTAAGCATATTTGACTTTTTATTTAAGGTTTTTTTATCTTTGTTGTTGTGCAAGACGTGTAGCAATTTATAATTAGCTAGTATTCATTATTATTTGGAAAAGGTGAGGCAGAAGAGAAACTATGGACTCAGAATTGATAAAACTTGTCTTACCAGCAATGCAGCAATGATTATTTTGAGGAGACCTCAGTTTCTCAGCAATGCTCACTTCACAGATTACCTTTCTCTGCCTCATATCAGCAGGTCAAAGGACATAGTCAAGCTACAACTTGAAGAATAAAAGAGTAGAAACATCTTGTCTGTTTTTCTGAGATATCTCTTTGTGTGGCATTTGCTTCCCATTTAAGTAAAATCTAAACCAAACAGCAAATTTGCAGAATGTGCAGCAGAGTCTCTCTTGACAGGAAACTTGAGGGAAATGATAAACTGGCAGATTAAAAAAAAAAAAAGTTAGTTTTGGCGGCAATGTACTTCTTAATTACTTCCACAAGAAGATCCTGACTTTTGTTTCCCCCACTAATTCCTATCTCCTACCTGCTAAAATGTATATGACATCTGTCAGAATTCTGCCAGTCTGCTGACATGGTTAGACATAATACTGTCTCTGCTTGAGAAATGTCTTTTTCCCTCTGGCTCATGAAAGCCTGAAAAGGAAATATCTGATGACAAAAAGAGAAAAGTTGGTAACTCATTAAAAGGCCATATAGAAGGAAATGGATTCCTTTTTACAGCATTTAAAGCTGTGATTTGATTCAGAAATACAGGCTCCCCTTAAGCTATTTTCTTTAATTTGGGTTTTTATTTTTTTCTTGGTGTTTTTGTTTGCTTTTTTAAAATAAATGCAGTACAGAAAGCCCCCAGGTATAATGATGAGTACTTAGTACTGTAATTCTAGTAGTTTTTAAGGGAATGAACTACAGGTTTTAGACCTTATCTGTAACCAAGCTGGCTTTTCTCCTAGATGGGCACACCTGATGAGGGGTCTGACATCAGCATCATAATGAATTCTTGATTTGTCACATCTCTCAGAGCTGTTCTAAGGTCTTGCTGGGACCTGAGGGTGTCCTTTGCCATCATTCTGAAGGAGTTCACTCTGAAGCCAGGACTGAAATCTTAAAAAGCTATGTTGTTGAGGTTTTTTTAATATATTTTCTTTCTCCCCCTGCTAACAGACTGGTGAACCTTGATCTTTCCAGATTTTATTCCCTAGAGTTTTGAGAAGCTTCTTTACCTCAAGCTCATTGCAAACATTGTACATCCAGTGAACACAAAAAGCAGTACTTGACCAATTGCAAATAAGCAATACAGTCCACTTGGTCATTGGTAAATATTTCACAGAAAGATCTGTGTGAGTAAAGATTTGGAAAGGCAGTTGTTTAAATAGTTTCCAATGAGATATGAAAAGACATCAAGACCATTTCTGTCACTGAAGAGGCTGAACTGGCTCTGTTCAATCATTGGCTCAAGTCTGGTTTTGTTTGTGCCTTGATATTTGTTTTAGTGATGCTCTGTCTCAGTGAATACATATTTGGTATCCTGCAGAAAGCAGCTTAAATTGTGTGCAGAGAGGTGCAGTCCAAGACTCCTGATGGAACACTTAAGGATTCAAGAGATTTGCATTCTGAATAAGAAGATCCTCATTTTCTGTGTATAAACTGATATCCTGGTACACTTGGCTACTGCATAGATTACCAGTGTTGGTTGGCATTGGTTGTTTCTTTTTTTTCTTTGCTTTGATGGGTCCAGTGGTAGAATAAAGTACTTTGGTAGCTGAATGGATAACTATATTTAAACTAACAAATACTTAGCAATGGAGTGTTTCAAAAAGCAAAACACCAGCCTTGGTGTCTTGACAATACAGCCCTTAGCAATAAGGGACAAAACACCACAATTCAGAAGTAAAATTCTACCATTGATTAGAAAAAATTTTAGTTAAGCAAACATTGTGCTGCTTGATGCAAGAATTGAAATGTGGTAGCTCTTTGCTAACCCCAGTGTGTAGGTGGGGTGTAGTTGCCTGATGGTCTTGGCATGGTTTAGGAATGCTATTCCCCAATTAAGTGCTCCCATCACAACCAACTGCTGCTTGTTCACCCCACTTTTGCCCTCCCCTTCCCCACTTTTCAATGGAGAGCGGATTTGGAGGCCCAAAGGCAAAGATCACTGGTTGAGATAAGAACCATTTACTGGAAACAGCAATGGGACAAGAAAATAAACAGTAACAGCAACAATCCTAATGACAGACGGTGCAAAGAAAGCAACGATTCACATGGAAAACTCAACCAGTAATGGACAATACTGGGCAGCTCCCTGTGCCAGGGAAGGAACCACTTCTTCCTGGAAGAGTGTTTTTCCTGTGCCCTGGCAGTGATGTGAGGTGGTACAGAATAACCTGTGTCCTGGCCATGCCTCATCCTAGGAACTGGAAAAAGTTAACCCCTTCCTAGCTGGAAGCAGGGCATCTGCCCATAGAAAATGTTTTAATTAAGTTGTTGAAGAAAACTGTGCAAGTCTTACACCAGATTTAAGACCAGCTATTTTCTGCCTTTGTTTTTCTGTGTTGTCTTTGATGCAGAGACTGCAGAAGGTGCTTTGGACCCTTTCCAGAAAGTTATTGAAATCAGTCTTCAGTAACTGTATTGGTTTTTACTGTGTACCAAGGTCACTGAGCTGCATGAGCAGACAGCTGTGTTCAAAACAGGATTTGAGGCTTTTAGAAGGTGTCTTTTAACAGTTTGAAATAAATAAGGCATATAAAAGCATGCATACATCTAATATTTACTACTTTTGTCCTGATCTTCTGCCTCTCTTTCTCTTCAGCTGTGGTATTGCAGGTCAGTTTTGGTATCAGTATCAGCTCTCCAACATTTATCACGTCAAACCTCAGAAAAGAAGAGAGGTATTGGCTGCCCCACAGCTGCTGACACTGATAATTAGAAATACAAGTACATATCTTTGTGAGGGTCATGATTTGTACTTCTATACAAAGGAGGTGGTAATTTTTGACAAAGCTGCTTGGTAGTTCCTCGTGAAGTATTGTTCTCAGCAGAAACAAAATCAGTATTTGATGTCTTTCTGTCTAAAACTTCAAGACAGTCATGTTTGAACTAATTGTTTTCAGCTTTTAAGTAAAGTAGAAATTTAAAAGGACATGCAGGTGCTGAGGTTGCTTTTACTATATCCACCACAGCATTCTTTCCACCATAGTGTGAGCCCTGGATTCAAGCCTATCCCCTATGTACATTAGACCAGTCACCAGAAACAGGTGAGTGTTAAGATACCAAGACAGGATTTGCTTTGGGGTGGATCTCTTATTTCTTCTCTTTAAGCTTATTTCACATTCAGATGGATATAGACATGCAGTACTTCAGACTAGGTGGAGGTGGGAAGGGAGAGGTAGAATTAACTTGGTCATGCCTGTCTTTGCTTTCTGTTTTAGGGGCAGATCTTGGATATCTAGAACAATAGTGTCAGGATAGCTTTATGAATCTCAGGTAGCTGTAGGAAAGCTACCTCTTGCAGAATTCTTTAGACTTATCAAGATATGCTTTTAATTAACTTACATTGGAATATATAATGGAGAAGGACAATATTTCAGAGAAAAGAGCTTGCAACTAGGGTGAGCTTTTTTAAATTGTAGCAAACACCTGGAGGAGGACTTGAAAACTTGCAGCCTATGGAGAATGTTGACCTACACTTCATTCATGTTATGACAAAAGTTTAAATATTTATTTATTTCTCTTGGCTTAGTTTTTAAATCATACTATTATTGACTATTGTTGAAGTCAGAATAGCTGGCCAAAGAAGCTTCAAAGCTGTAGTTCCTTCAGCAAGGGTAAAGACCTAAAACCATTATTGCAGGATTTCTGTGAACTCCATATGATTTTGTGTGGTCTGTTTTATTTCCAGAATTCCCCAGAGATGACCCCTGCCTTCCTCAAAGTATCTTTTCAGAAGGGAAACTTTTCTGAATGTACATAACTGGCTGGGTGCCTTCAGCATTAACAAGCTTATTAACCACTAATCCAGCACAACAATTGTTAGTGCAGCTGCTGCAGAAATGCACTGTGAGGAAACACAGAAACTGTGCCTGAAAACAGAAAAATAAATAACAGTGTAGTGATAATTGCCTCCTGTAGGTACTGCAGTGTGGCAGTCATCGGAAACCTATTCACTGCATCTACCTTTCCCTCTCTCCCTGATGAATTTCCTTCATCCCCACCATGCTAGCTTGCCTGCAACCTTTTAGAGAAGTTCTCTGGATCCTGGCAGAAATGCTAGCAGTAATTAGGTAAAACACTGCTGTCAATTTCTGTGAAGAGAAATAAATTTATTACCTTAGTTGAATTCAGGCCAAACTTAGCCTCTTCCATATATAAGTAGTTGGATGAACAGATAAACAGCTGGGTAGAGTAATTTTGCTTTATCTACCTTCAAACAGGACAAAAGGTAACACACTGAAATGACTAAAGAATCGGAAATCTGTCACTCCGAAGCTGGCTTGTTTAATCATGGTCCAATACCTCACCCTCTGCATAAACTGCTGAGCACTCGCTTCTTGTGCCTTACCTTGTCAGGCTGAGGAGCCCTCCCAGAGAAAGGTCACACTTTTAGCTGATGGTGGGTTCTTGCTGGCATGAGTCAAGGCAAGATGAAATTCTGCTGCATGTATCTTCTGCTGTCAGCTGGAATTCTTTGTAGGTGTGCAAGGAGTGGGAGATCAGCACTTCCAAATTAATCCAAAGTGCGCTGTGGTGTATTGGCCACTTGGATTTGATAAGTGACGCATCTTGTGTCTGAAGCCCAGGATCTGATTGAGGGTTAGTGATGGCTTGCAACAGTTCTACTTTAAGAGTTGTGTGAGAGTTATAAAATGGAATATATATTGCAAGGAAAAAACAAGAAATCAGAAATCAGAGTTTTGAAATTGAGTGAATCATAGGAATTAGGACAAGCTCAAGTGACTAAGCAAAGCTATTGAATTTGATGCTCCATCAAGATGTAAGACTGTATTTGGTATGATTGTGACTCAGCACTTGCTGGTGAGTCATTCCTCATCACTGGGACCTCAGTGCTGTTGGTTTTTGGGCTGAAAAACAAAAGTCAAGTGGGAAGCGATTTAAACCTACAGAGAAAGTTTAAACTTCATGAATACAAAGGACAGGGGGGAACTTGTACCCCTAATTAGATTATTTTTCTTGGAAGACTTTATTTTTTAGCTTTTGAATCTGTTATTTTTAGTGGTATGAGATGAATTTTCCCAGCATTACTTATAGTGGATGTTTTTCTTTTTTTTTTTTTTGTATAATTAATTTGTGACTACATAAAACTATCAAAGCTTTAAGGCAATGTATTTTGCTTTTCCATGGCTCTTTCACACAGATGAATTTAAAGTTCTTCATACCAATAACTCATTTGTGAGAAGACAATAATAGCAGAGAAGAGTGGAAATCAGTAAGTGAAAACAGGAGAATAGATGTCTGAGAATATACAAGTATTTAATAAACTTTGTGTGTCTAGTAGAAAGTGCAGAACAAAGTCTTGTCAGCAGTTATAATGTCCTGAGAGGGTGAGGACTTGAGGGGAAATGAGAGGTGAAAAGCAGTGAAATCCTCACCTGAACTCTGACAGTCTGTGTTTATGATATCACAAGTCAGAAATGGAATAAAAGTGTAAGGGTTCTATCACCTTATCCTGCCAGAGCAAGGGTGTTCCCCTTCAGCCACAGTGAGGTCAGGAGGACTGCGTTAATCTTTCTGTGAAGCTTCAAACTTAGCTATTAATAGAGACGGGTTTGTTTGTGAGCATGCTTGGGTGTATTGGTGTGTTAACATCTTTTACCAGATATGGAGATGAGGAGGGAAAACCCTTTTTGCTTACCTGCTCCATTTGCCAGGTCTGGCAGAGACCATGGGGGAGCTGTAGCTTGTGTTGTAATGTGGAGCTTGGGCAGCTGCTTGGGAGCACCTGGGAATTCCAATTAGCAAGTTCTTTGCACTCCTGCAGGGCCAAGGCACTGGCAATGCTATGGATTTTTTTTTTCTTTCTCCTGTGTCAAATTGAAGTTATGTCTTTGGTCTTTTTATTGCAAGTCTCAGTATATTATGATCCATGCTACTACCCATGTCTGTGGTACTAGCTGTATGTATAGATTATAAAGAATTTCTAAATGCAGCATTAATTCAAAAAAGTTGCAAAATCTGGGGTGTTTTTCTAAATGCGGCTTTTTAAACCACCTTCTGCAGGTGATGTGCTGCAAAATACCTGCAGTGTCAGATCTCACTGTTCCTTTTTTAAACAAAGGATGTGATAAAATCACTTAATATGGCAAAGGCACTGTCATACATGCTCACAACTTTTTTTTTGACCTCCAGACTCTGAGTTTGGTTTTCAAATGTAAGTGCCTCCATGGGATTTGTGAATCTCTGATGGGCATGTGGTTTGGTACATTAGGTACAAAAGCATGCCACTGCTCCCACTGGAAACCTTGACTATCTGGCAGTGTTACATTAAGGAATATGAAAGAAGATGTTTAGGGACAGACAAGGTCTGGGAAACCCATCTGGAGGATTTAATAAATGAGGACAGTAATTTTTAAGGGATTAATTTTAAGGGATTCCTTACACATAGCCTTTCAGCACTATGGGGAATTATCACTGTGTTTGATTTATGTCTAGAAGTAATAATATTTCTTATGGTCATACTTCTATTGCATATAGTTGGTGCTTTTCCAGATTGTTAAGTAATTATATTTAAGTGGTGACTGAGCTAATGTGGAGCCTGGCTTAGAGTCTGAAGAAATGGATATATGGCAAAGCCCATAAGACCTGATTCAAAAAGATCTTCTACTTCAAAAAGCCCATAATTAGTTTTATGCAAATTATAGAGGAAGATATCTTGGTAAAACAGGAAGAAACAAAGGAAGGTCCCAAGTTAGTTTTTCCTTTCATGCTTATTTTGTTACAGCACACGAGCCTGGTGATGTCTCTGGCATGAGAACATCTGTGTGCAGGTGTGAGCCCACCTCTGCTGCATCCTCACAACACGCTGGTGCCATGCTTTCAGATGAGATCAGGCCATGTGGTCCTGCAGGTTCTACTTCAAAATGTTATCCAGGGATTTAGAATTTAATAGCTGTTGAAAGTAACTTTCTAGTGAGTTCCTTCATTTTTTTCCCCCCTCTCAAAATTATAATAACAAAGCAGTTTAATTTCATACCACATACACTTGGGTATTGAGCATCTTGAGTATTTTATGATAAATGAACAGAGAGAACAGTTCTGATTCTCAGCAGTTTTTTGGGATTACAGATTTTGTCAGTTTATTTTTCCACATTAGAAAAAACCCGGAGCATTTTGATGATACTGCACAACAAAATTGCACGGAAGTTGCCCATTTTCTATTTCGAAGGGCCAAGATTTTAATTTCAACTGCTTTGGCTAGAAACTAATACCACTGTATCTTGGATATCTTCCAGGTGAAAGCTTTAACCTGTTTCACTGGAAATGTTGCAATTAGTGCTTGTTCCCGCTTCAGACTCTTTTAAAACCAGAACAAAGCAGCAAACTGCTAGCAAATCTCAGCCAACAAAGATAAAGTGTGCAAAGGATTAGACCTAAGGACCCTGAGAAGAAGAGCTGTAGTCAGAGCTTGGCCAGATGTAACTCAGCCTAGAAGTCCTGTTCATTTGAACAAGGAATTTCTCAGTTCTTGGCAGTTGCTTGTCTCAGAACACCCCAAAATGAAAGCATTGTGGTATTATTTATTACTCAAAAATTGCTCAATAAATGAATATTTTGCATGGCTTCTTCACTTTTGATGTGTTTCTGTTGGGCTGAAGCCAATCTGAAAACATTTCAGCTGTGTTAGAAAACAAATATGAAGCTCATTTGCTTAATACGTTTTTATTCAGGTTTTAATGAGATTGAAGATTTTTCACTATTAGATACAAAATATTAAGAAATGTGAATGAGACACTGAGTTTCTGCTCAAGTAATGGTTTTGTTCTTCCAAAAGGGACCAGCCTCCAAAGTAACCTTTTCAATATGTGTCTCTCCTTCCTTAGTAAGGAGCCCCTGTTCCTGTTCAGGAGACAGACATTAAGAAAACAAGTGAAGCCATATTTACACTGTCCACCTCATTCTTTGGAGCAAATGCTTATAATTTAATTAGTATGGGCTTTTAGCTATTCTCCACATGAAAGACAAGGGAAGAGTAGGGCTGATATTTGATAAATCCGCAATTTGGGATTTTTTTGTCTATGCTCTTCTGGTTTGTTGCCTTTCTATCTCTGCTGCAGATTGTAGGACTAGGGTGAGAGATGTGAGATGTTATTTAGACTGCAGAAATTTCAGTTTGAAATTTTTTCTCTGTCTAGGCAGGAGTAGATATGCTGGAACCGAATTGATTACTTTTAGGATTTTTCAAAGGATGAAGACTCTTTATCACTGGGAAAAGGCCATATAGGTGTTATTTCCCCTCTTCCACCATTCACCAGGTGAATCAGAGTTCAGTGATGTACTTCTGCATGTACCTGAACTAGTGGTATTTGGGGGCTCTAAGAATAACTGTGATGTAAATAATATACTGTGAATGAGTTTTCCTATGGCATTATGCATTTTTTTCCTGGAGGAGATCTTGCAACTTTATGGCTTCTGTGGTGTCATCTAGTACATTACTGCAGCAATAAATGGATGCAGAAGACAAGTGTCTGTTACTTATCTCTATTCTGTCTTTAAGGTGTTAGACCACCACTTCTCTCCCTGCCTCTGGGATACATTGAAAATATGGTAAAGGTGGAAGCTATTGCCATCAAGTATGAAGCAGTTTGGTTATGTAAAGATCTTTGTAATTTTATTTTGCTGTGTTCTTTGCTAGTAAAGGAACACTGATAAAACTTTCTTTGTTCTTGAAATGTGTTTCTAGTTGCTCCTTTATAACCTCCATGTAGCCAGACACTGTTGTTTTTATTGTCGTTAGTCACTAAAAGATAGATTCACTAAAAGATTAATGGAAGCCTTTTGTACACCTGATTTTGAAGAGTACATGTGTGTGTCAGCAGTTAAATCTCTGCATACAATCAAATAACCCTGCTTTTCATTGATTCTTGCTCCCCTCCATCCCATACAGTTTGCAGTCAGTATAATGAATTGGGTTTTTTTGCATGGAAATTGACTCCACTCCATTATTCACATGCATTGGATTTAGCATGGCATGCTACATACTGATAGAGAGCAATAACAGGCAAGGCTATTCACAAGTATTTCTGTAGCTCTTATATTGCTTTCTCTGATGGGAGCCCACCAAATAGATCTTGTTATTCTTTGTTTAGGCTTTGAGGCCTGAAGTATAGAGAAGAAAAACTGAGCCACGATGGCAAAGACTGATCCAACCATTGGTTTTGCACAAGTCCTTTTCCTGTACCTCACTTCAATTTCAAAGAAGCATTTCCTGTGCTGTCAGTTTTCCTCAATGATAGTTGCATGTTCAGTGGTTAAATAGTTTCAGACCCACTTATTTGCTTTGCACAAGGACTTGTATTATAATTCTACTTGTTTCTGTGAGTATTTGGCTATTGAAACATGCATATTGATTTTTCAGTGGTGTTGGGGTTTGTTGCGGAACTGGGAGAAAATGGCTTACTTGCAGCTGTTAAGGGGGAAGGTTTGGCATTTAAAAACATTTGAAGATTTGCCTTCAATTAATGATAGCTCAATATTTGGCACATTCTGCTTAGTTATGAACATTCTTCTCTCTTCAGCCTGTTTTCTTGTGTAGGAATGGAAATTGGTTGCTCACTCCTAAGTCTGCTTATCAAAATTGCAAGACTGAGCACTGGAATTCAAGATCTTGCTTGGTTACTTGGGTGCCTTGTCAATAAAGAAAGCTGTTGTTCCTGTGCCAGAGCGGTGTAGGGCAGAAGCTGACTATTATCATGTGAGAGGCTTTGTTTTCAAATGTATTGTGCTCTGACAGAGCAAGGTCCTCACTTATGTAAATGTTTAAACAGAATTATCACTACATGGGTATTTCTGGAATATTAAGCAGCTGTACTGCGAAAGTCTTGTCTGTGTAGGAATAAATTGTCTAGTAGTCCTTCAAATTGTTTAATATCACTGAAATTGTTCAGTAATTCTTCATACTCTTCTAGTAAATGTTAATCAATTGGTGATCAGCAGGAGAATTTGATCAGTTTGCACCAAAATTGCTGGGTGATATTGGTACCCTCAATAGAAATGCATGATTTTTCTCATGTAATTTTGGTTTTAAAATAAAACCACTCAAAGCTCACTATTTGAAAAACATTTTTATCCATATTTATATACATAAAGTGGTCTAGAGCTCCCTCATGGGGGGAAGCAGAGGGGCAGGACTGATCTCCTCTCTGTGGTGACCAGAGATAGGAAGTGAGGGAATTGCCTGAAGCTTTGTCAGGGGACATTTAGGTTGGATATTAGGAATTTTTTTTTACCCAGAGGGTGACTGGGCATTGGAACAGGCTCCTCAGGGAAGTGGTCACATCACCAAGCCTGACAGAGCTCAGGAAGAGTTGGGACAATACCCTCAGCACATGGTGTGATTTTTGGGGCTGCCCTGTGCAGGGTCAGGAGCTGGACTTTGATAATCCTTGTGGATCACCCTTCCAACACAGAATGTTCTATGACTCTCTATCACCTTGTTCCAGGTTATTTGCTCAATTTTGAGGTTTTGATGATTTTGATTGATTACCAAGGTCAGTTTGGAAGAAGACATGGCCTGTTTTTACTGAGGAAGGTATGCAGGGTATTGCTCTAGCTGGATCACTTAAGTTGTGATTTGAATGCAGTGAGTGAAATGCACAGGAGGCAAGATAAATAATAGCTCCAGAAAATATTCAGAAAGAATGATGTGGTGGGCTGACCCCAGCCTACAGCAAAACTCCTGCTCTAATCATCTCTCCCTCTCCTATCAAATATGTGTAATGATTTCATGGGAAGACAAATGCCATCATGAATGTCCCCACACCCCATCCATTTCCTTGAGATTTTATTGCTAAACATGGCATGGCATGGAATGGAATGTCTGTTTAGGCAGTGGAGGCAGCTGTCCCAGCTGTGTCCCCTTCCAGCCTTTTGCCCACCTCTGACCTGCTGGCCTCTGAGTGTCTGGGAAGTTGGCGTGGTACAAACACTGGTTCACCTTCACATGCAGAGAACAGGTTTACACAGTTACTATGAAGAAAGCTAACTTTGTCCCAAGAAAACTCAGTGAAAATAAATAGGTTTTAGGAAACTTTAATTGCATGAGTCTGTATTTGCATCTTAGCAGCATAAGATATCCATCAGAGATAAGTGAAGAAGAAGCAAAAATTCTACTTGGTGACCTCCCAATTCCATGCTGACTTCAATTAGTATACTGCTGTCTGTAAATGAATGAAATTATGCCCTAATGACTGAAATATTTCTTAGAATGCATAGTTTTTTACATGATAGAAAGTGTTTGAACTTTAATTACAAGATTAAAAGATAGCTTGACAGGTTTCTCAGGACAATATGTCTCTTGAGTTATTAATTTTTAATTATTAACTGTAGTTCTGACAAAAATAATACCCAAATTACAGTAGGATGCCATCTGGGATCTCAGTTCTGTATAAGAAGTACTCAGTGACTCTTCTCACAAAATGGCAAAGTGGAAGAAAGATTTGAAGTACAGGCAGAAAAAAATCCATTCCTGACTCTGGAAAAGCTTTTCTCTGTTCTGGAAGCAGCTGGTTCTGAGACAGTTGCAGAGTTAAACTTGGATGAAGAATACTGTACTTAGTTGTACGTTTGTTTATTTGGTTTATTATGCCTGGTCACAGATTTACATGTTTTAATTGTAATAGTGTATGCTCTGCCAGTGCTCAACTGCCCAAATTCTTAGTCTGAGAGAAGCAGAGAAAGATGGAAAGAACTAAAGAGATTTTGGATGTTCTCCTTGTATTTGTCCTCTTTGCAGTAATTTGTTGCTAAAAACATAAAGCTTTGCTTGGAAATGAAAAGTGTTAATCAGTACATGGGGACGAACTTACCATTCTGCACTTGCTGAAATGAATGATTCTTTGCAGACTCTGCAGCACTCAAAGTTGCTGCAATACCTCTTTATTTAATCCTGATCTCTTGCCCTTGTGAAAACAGTCCAGAAATGTTGTTTTCATTTAAATCCACATTGATTGTGTGGGCACACACTATTGTTATTCTGAGGTTGGATGCTTAGTTAGATGTTTTTAAACAGTTACAAGCAAACCAAATACAAGATAGTCTTTCTCTTACACTTGGGCAAAAAGATGGCTTTCTATTTATTTTGGTGTTTTCTGTCTAGAAATGTTCCTTTTCACTGGTCCTTATGCAGTCATTTTCCTAAATTTCTGTGTGGCTCTGATAAAGACCTCTCCTTATCTGTCTTTTTGTTAAGACTTTTTTACAAATGGAAGCGATTTGTTTACAGACGGGTATCTCTGGAGCACAGTGAGGATTTCTTATTCTGCAGTGATGCCTAATTATCCAAGGGGCACAGGAAAGATGCAAGTAGCTCTGAGTGTCTGGGAAATTAAGGCTATTTGCCTTTTGTTCCTGGTTAGCAGCTGATAAATGACCCTTTCTCCAGCTTGGGCTGTTGCAGCAGAGACTGCTAGTATGTTCATGTTAAAAATTGGACTAAATATTTATATGCACATTTTGATAAGCTCTTGACATCTTTTTGCGCTGTCAATTCTCTACAGCACAGAGACACATAATGCAATATTAATGAAGATGGTGCAATTAGTAATGTGCCACTTTGCTTGCATACATCCTCCCTGTTTATGTATTAATCCATATCAATGAAGGGAGAAGAGACAGAGAGGGTGAAGTGGTTGAATGGATTTTGGCTCAGCCATCTCTGCATGAGGTCCAGACTAGTTCTGTTTAAGCTCTGGAGTTTCATGGATATGGCTTAATAAATGTAAAGGAGCAGTAAAATATATTAATGTAATTTCTCTAAAGAGTAGGTTGTGCACTGAGCTGACATTTACTGCATGCACATGTTCTGTGTGTATGTGCACACACGCACATGCACAAAACATGGGTTGTGCGTATATGATGTCTAAATGTGTAAATTTAATGTATGTTAAGCAGCAGCTCCTTCCGATTCACTTAGTAGGATATTGGGTAATTAAAGTGTCCAAGGATTTCTGTCTGGTTTCCTAGGCAGGAAACTAAAACATGTGTAGTCAGTTTGATTTTGAATCCGTAGAGTACAAGCTACTAACTGGAGACTAGGTAATCTAATTTAATTTAAGTGCCCTTATATTGATGTTCTGTGTAGAAGTTCAGGAATTTGGAAAATAAGGTTTTGCAAAGTGTGTTAAAACATGTGAAAAGCAGTCACCCAGAAGTTAGGAGCTGAAATACAGTCATAGATTTGGTGGAGTTTTACAAGTTAGCAAAAGCAATGTCCATTTGTGTTGCATCTCATGAATTAATTCATTTATTTCAGATAGAAAATCTTTTTGGCAGTGACCATGCCTTCATAAAGTTCCTCAGTGTTCCATAGACATAATGTATTGGTAGGAGGCTAATGGATTTATCAGTGTTACCATTACTGCTGTTTTGTTTCTTTATTTTCATAGAATTTGCTATGGTAACTCCTGCTGTCAGCAGACTGGCAGTCACTCTGCGATCAGCTCATTGTAGACAACTGTCAAGAGATGGAACCTAGCATGGTTCCTCTGAGTTCTCACTGTGATATTTTTTTAATTTCCCCAGTCCAAAAGGGTCTCTGTGGCTGCATAGGTATTTCCTGCCTTCCATATGGGGAAATCTGAGGCTTGACCTGGAATAAACAACATGCTGTTCAGTGCTGAAAATGCAGATGAATGCAACAATGCCTTGCAGTCCTTCTCTGTGCCAGAAATAGCAGAAGGCATTTAAATTTCCCTCAAATGGCTTTTTCTTGGCAGAGGTTTAGCTAGCACTAGAAGCACAGAGCAATTCAGCGTGGGGCTCCCAGGGCCAGCTGTAGCTCAGCTCCGTGGCCCAGCTGTGCCTGGGTGGATCAGCACAGGCAGAGTCACTGCACCTTTCTCAGGCAGACCTTGGGAAATGTTACGTGGACTTAGAGAAGGCTGGGGATCAAAATGTCTTGGATGGCAAAAGGATTGGATGAAATGCTGTAAGAACATAGGGTGAAATGCGGTAATAACCCACTGATTTTTTTGGTTTTTTTTCCCCACAGCTCCTAATTTTCTGTAGTGAAGGCCAGGCTTGAAATGAGATCCCAGTGTCTGGTGCCTGTTGAGCAAAGCAAATCCTCTCCAAGTGAGGCTGCTCAGTAACGTTAATCTGTGTATGGGTGGTTTGGGTCATACTTAACTTTTACAAAGTGTACGATGTGTGTATTGAACACCAGAAAAGGGATATACTCTACATTTACAAAGAGAAAAAATCAAATGAGTATTTAAATAGAATTTTTTTATTGTGGAACAACATTTTTTTTCTGCATAGAAAAAGATCCTGTATTTCATCACTGTAGAAATGTTATGTTCTTTTTCACTCAAGCAGACTAAAACTTACAGGATGAACGATTTCAATAAAAGTGAATGTTGGTTTTAAATGCAGTTCTGTAAAACATATCCTGGGGTAAACCCAAAATCTTCTGTGTGCTATATCTGAATTACAAAACAGCAGGACCTAAGCTGAACTATAAAACAGCAGGATTTGAAGTGAGAACCTTTTAAAGAAAAGCTAACAGGTGATGTACAGTGGGGCAATCAACACTAATTCCCACTGAGACAGCACTGGGCTGTGCCCCTGGAGTGGTGCAATTGATAAGTGATTGTGAAGGCTGCATGGAGAGAAAAAGAATATAAAAATTCTTGTAATGGCATATTAATAAAGTAGGTCTGCTCTTGGAATTGTCACCATAGGATTTTCAGGCATTCAAAACATGAGTTGGTCATATCGTCTTCGGCAACCTGGGCTCCTTGTTACAATGGAGCATGGGGCTTGCTGCAGTGTTGGTGCCCAGGTGCTGATGCTGCCTGCCTACCTTTTATTGAGGTAGCATTGTTACGCTGGAGTAGGCTTTTGTGTAAGTGCATCTTCTGAAATGCCTCAGAGCAAAGAAACTCAAAGAATGAGATGGGTGATAGATCTGCAAGATGAAACACTGGCATGCTTCCAGGTAGAGTGTTTTTTTTATTGTTGAAAAGGAGTGTGTTAATCAGTGTTTTGAGTAGAAGTGCTTTGTTTGGAAAGGAAAAAAGAGGGCTGTTGTGTGAAAATCTCAGCTTTACTCACCATGGTGGAAGGAAGCTGGGATGCATATATCTTCCACAAAGCTGGAACCTGCTGCATAAAGTGTCAGGCGTATTGGCAATACTCCATGTTCTGAACTTTTTCATGGATTTCAATTTTTTTTTCCCATAGTGTAGTTAGAAAAGTTTTCAGAAGTTTTGAGAGTTGTCAGAAAGTTTAGTTTTTAAGGTGGTTTCCCTTCATGTTAGTGCAGAGCTACTGCACAGCGATTATCTTCCTATAAACTGGAATCAGCGCACCCCTGAATAAGTCCCAGCTCTGACAAGGATGCATTTCCTAGCATAAACAGTGGACTTCATCAGGCCATTGTTACTTTTCCAGCATTCCTAACAAGCCAAATTGTACTTAATAACAGCCAAGAGAAATCTGAATTCCTTTGCCTTGTTGAAAATGACACTGAATTCTACGTAAATTGTTATCCTCAGTTCATAGGATTGCATCAGGAGTGAGAACAGATTATCCTCTTTGCCCTGGAAAAATGTGAAGAGAAATAAGACTTCACCGGCTCAGGTCATCTGTTTTTTTCTTTTCCAGTGAGTGGGTTTTTTCCCATCAAAAATCAGGCTGAGACTTTGCCACCAACTGTGCAGTTTCATTACAGCATCTGTATTGCAGTCCTGCCTTGCTCTGATGGCATGCAGCTCCTGAGTCTCCCCATGAATGTTGAGGAAGTCAGGCTGGATTTTATCCATCTTCCCTCTTTCATGTCTGACTCTAAAACATTTTGAGTTCAGTGATCTGAGGAGAAGGCTGCCTGTGGCATGTGAGCCCTGATCTCCCTTGGTGCTCAGAGCAGAGCAGTGGTTATATTGATGAACTGGTCTCTGGGGTGGTGCTCAAAGGTGGAAGGTTACAGTGCAAGCTCAGACACAACTTGTTTGTAATCCTTCCTGTGTGAGAGAGACCAGAAGCTGTCTTATGTAATTTATTTCTTACATTTAATCCAAGTCTTTCATTTATGAAGCCAAATAGAGAGAAATGCATAAAGACTTATATAGAGATTTAATATTTTACTAAAACTCTGTCCACTCTAGTTGAATTAGTTAGTGGAAGAATCACAAGGAAATAGATGCCAAATTTTTTTATAAGACCTATATTTTCATCTGAGTTTCTTTAAAGAGTGTTGCTATATACTTCTGCCTTTAGCAAGGTCTGTGCATCACCATCATGTGTCTGTAAACAGGATGCGCAAGTGGTTGTGCTTCATTAGATGAAGGCAGTAATTCACTGGGCACTCAGACCTGCATTGAGCTCTCTTTTGGGATGCAGGCTGGGTGCTGCTGATGTTCCAGTCAGGGGAAGCAGAAGGCATTTGGTACCCAAACAAGTGTACCTACTAACTTGTTTAAGTGGATGTGGCTTCCCTCCACCTATTGCATTCTGGGGTATTTTTATTTTCTTCATGGTCTTTGTAAGCTACTTCTGCTCAGCAGATGCTCTGTCCTCCTGAAAATGATAAACTTCCGTGGTTAATTAGCTGCTAAAGGTTTATTTCTAAGAATTTCTGTAATATGCTGGGGTCTTGCAAAATACATATGCACTTTAAAAAAAAGGCGATTCACTTTGCATTGGAAACTATTTTAACTTCTCAAGCTTTGTGGCCTAGTCTAACTTTTCTTCAGGCTGGACATGGCTAATAGAAGATACAACTTTGGCCAGCAGGGGTCTGAACACTCAGTTTTTATTGAAGTAACCTTTCTTATCTTAGGCATCTTTAAAAAAAGATGTGATTATTTCATCCTGTTTCCAGTAGTCTTCTTATTTCAACCTGCCATCTCTGCCCTTTGTGTCCCAGGGGAAGGAGAGGGAGGTGGCTTGTGGCTTTCTTTCTAGTGGGAGTACTAAATTGAGGGATACCATTCCTAAACCAAGACAGGTGAATGTAAAAAACCCACAAAATATTACCTGGACTCTTATAACATCAAATTTTTTTTTAATACACAGAAAAACTATTCATTTCACAAAGGTAGAATGGAGTCTTATGTTTTGACACAGAAGGATTAATTTTCAAAATGGCAATGCTGTAGTATTTAGATTAATTTTAAAACTCTCCATGCTAGTGAAATAGTTATTTTTGGAAATCAAAGAGTGACTTTTAGTGTAGTTAGCACACATTCTAATTAGCATATTTCTATGCCTAAAAGAGTTATGATGCTGTTGTAACAGGGTTTTTTCCCCTGAATAAAAACCCACCATGTACTTCTTCTGACAGGACTGATTCTCTTTGTAGGAAGAACCTGAAATAATGACATAATGAACAGCACTCAGTGTATTGTGGTTTATTTTTGTTGTTCTTCTTGCATTTGTGTGCTCTACCTATTGTCTAATTTTTCATACCCTTTTATAATCCAAAACTTAATCTCAATCTACATGTGTCTCTCTCTTTTTCAATTTTTTTTTACAAAATGTGTAACTTTCTTTGTTTTTGGGTGAATCACATTATGTATTTTTAATGTTACTCCCATGCTGTGTTCTTCAGTTAACTGAGTTCCTAGGTTGAGTTTGCCTGCCTGGCAATGCTGTGTAATTTATTGTATTTTAAGTCAAGAGGGGAAAAATAATTATCATCTTACTTAATTATCATCTTCTTTATTAAAGTAATAGGCATTTCCTATTTTGCATGAAAAAAAAATCTGCAGTCTATTAAGTTTTTGATAGCATCAGTGTGAAAAATTGAAAATAACTTTAAGTGGAGGGAGAGGTTGCCATCTCACCTAGAGTGTATCTGTTATTTTTCTGTCCTTTATGTAACAGACATCAGCAGTGATTTTTTGGTGAGACTGTAAGCAAAGGTCACTGTGTGGGTCAGTGGCCATCATTTCATTGGGTCCTACTCCCTGCTGTTAAACTGCAGCTCCTGCATGGCGTCTTCTCTTTCATGTGAATTTATGAATTTTTCTAAAAGAGAATGTGTGAATTTGCACACAACCTATAGTTGAACTCTCTATAAATTATCAACCCTAGATTAAAGATCTTCTCTTTATTTCTGTCAGATGCAGAGGATTAATGATAGCCATTTAAAAAATAGTATTGATCAGAAATCTGCTGTTTTGTGTTGAACACTTGAATACCTTACACCTTCAAATGGAAAGAATATTGCTAACTTTATTTAAATACAATTAATCATTAGTGTATACAGGTTTTAACCTCTACCTGAAAAAAGGCCTTTCTCTTGAAAAGGGCTTTTCCTTTCTCCAGAGCGTGTTCGGAACAGTACACAAATGTGACTAGACTCCCTTGAAGTCAAAAGCAATACTTTTAATTGACATAGATGGGACCAGATTGACAAATGTATGTACAAGGGTTGTTTCTCCCGCCAGTGAACTGAAACCCCTTCAGGGGGTGAGGGCCACTCTCTGTTTCACCAATTTTCTGCCTGTATAACTTCATTGATTTCCACTGCACAGCCATGACATGTGAAATGGAGTGGACAATCAGGCCCTGGGGATGGTGGTTGCACAGTCAGCTCTGCCTCACACTTTGGGGCGAGAAGAATAAAAGGAGATATGTGCTCTCCTCACAAACACCTCTGCACCATGCCTGTGTGTCCTCTCCTCCTGTGTGCTGCATGCAGGCAGCTGGTATTCACTTTGTAAAGGGTGCAGCAGAGATTTGAGCACCTGGCACAGAAACCCAATCAAAGTGTGTGTTGGGGGTTAGATCTAGGCAGTTGTAAATAGCATTCATGTGCTCAAGAAACCACGCTTGCTTCTGTAGTTGGAAAAATCCAAAATTCTTCAATAAAACTTCACTCAGCTAGGAGTGTATCATCTCTAAGAGGGTGTTTTGTGCATCCTACCCTCTGTTCATAGATGCATCCCATAAGTAATGATGAAAATGTCATTTTTAGCATAGCTTAGGAGAAACCAGTCCTCCTAAGAAAATTTGCAAATTTTTGTCTTTGTAACTAAGTTAAATCAGCACAGAATAAAACCTTTTGAAAACATTTCATTCTAAAAAAGAGCCATCTATATTTAACTTTTATTTAATTTTCTACATCATGTATTTAATCAATATGCTCTGATATAGAAAGAAAATTGCTGCCAAGAAAAATTTTGTTTTATTGATGGCAGCCACAAGGAATGATGAGAACATCCTCAGTATATTTTGAAATACAGGGTAGTATGTAGCAGGAAATCCTACTTGAAAAATTCAAATTTACTTGAATGCCACAGTAGCATCATGTGGGTTGCAGTCTATGTCACGTCTTCTATAAAAAAGATACTGAAATGCAGGAAAGCTTTCTACGTGGAAAGGAGAAGTCTCTTCTGCAGATGTGTGCCAGAATTAATGCTAACTGCTGTCTTCCTGGTTCTCCTCTTTGGCAAGAGGTGAAAGGGGGCTTATTTTTTTATGGAGATAGAATTCACTTGTAGATCTAATCCAGACACAGCTTGCTCAGGAATGACAAGCAAGCAGCAGGTCTGTGCCGTGCTTGTCTGTGGCTGGCTGCAGCCATGGGACAATCCCACTGTAAATAACTGTGTCACAGGCTGGGATGCTTTTCCCTCTGGTATTAAAAACCCCTTAGGGCTGGTGGAGCAAGCAGAGATCAGCTGAGAAGCAGAGGTGTGACAATGACCCCTCCTCCAGGGAGGGAGGGCTGTCCCTGCTCCCACTGGGTTGTGGTGATCCCATGCAAGGCTTTCTTATGTGCTACGAAGTACCAGCCAGAGCAGCTGTCAGCCTGGTGGCATTGCCAAAATGCCACTGAAGGAACTGAGCCGGGGTGAGCATTTGTTCTGCAGCCTGTGCTGACAGATTTGAGTCACTGCTGTTGAGCTGCAACTGCTGTCGAACGTTTTGCAATGGTGCAAATGACTTGTGATGTTTTACAGCTGTAGGACCCACTTATCGAGGTCTTGGGGCACCCTACAAATAAGCTGGATGTTGGAAGGTGCAGTGTTTGTCTCCAACTGTAAATACTCTCAAAGTCTGGAGATAATGAGTGATTTTTCTATAGGTGTTCATTTACATCAGAATGAGACCTTTCCTTGTCCCTCCTACAAAGCATAGCCCTCCTATAACATATTAATCTTCTGTTAAGAGATAGAACTTTTTTTTTTTTTACCCCCAAAGGACTATTTATACCCATACCAAAGTGAAGAATTGAGTTCATTTGCTCTCTATGTGCTGCAGTGATAGCAGCAGATGTGTTAATGCACTTTCAGCTTTTCCACGTTAGTATTTCTCATCTCATGCCATCCCTGTGCTCCTGTGGGTATTGGCTGAATAACAGGGGAAATGACTAAAAGGAAATCTTGATTTATAGCAGCTGGATGCAGCATCTCAAGCCAGCTCCTAAACATCCAAATCTTCATGAGTGGGAGAGACAAATCTGTTTCCTGAGCTGAGGATTCTAAGGTGTTTCTGCATGTTTGCACATTTAGTTTTGTGAAAGAAGACAAATGTAGGGGCCTGGAAATTAGAAGGAGTGTGAAGACAGTCTGAGCTGATTCAGCATGTTCTGGGTTCAGGTGAGGGTGGAAAATTTGGCCGATTTTCTTCATCAGAAAATAAAATGAAAAAAACCTGTGCACACAGTGCTGTTTTAGGCTGGTGACCAAACCAATGTTTTTAACACACCAAACTACCATGTTTTTGCTATTGATGAACAGTCCTTGAACAGCATCAAGGCTTTCTGTCGTTCTCATTTTGCCACTTCAGTGAGAACTCTGGACAAGATACTAGGAGGGGATGGAGCTGGACAGCTGACCCCAACTGGATCTCACATGGCATATGGTGTTATGCTTAGCAATAAAATGTGTATGTTTGGGTGGGGGCTGTGGGAAGAGAGGGAGACATTCTTCCAGGATAGCTCTTGCTGGGGCGTCTCTCTGGCTGGGCATGAGCCCACTGGTGATGAGAGGATGTTTTTTTTTCTTTTTCATCCCTCATTGAACTATCTGTATCTTGATCTGTTATGTACTTTTTGACCTTCTAATTCTCTCCCCTGTTCCCCTTGGGGGTTAAGTGATTTTTCCTGCCAGCTGTGGTCAATCTACCACAAGCACTGTGATTTGAGAACTAGTGAGGATTCTTTTACATTTAATGCTCAATGGTCAGTATCACCTTAGGAATCCTTCACCTTTCTTTCTTGTAACTGTATTATTAGCTGTGGTATCATAGACTCAGCTTCTATTTTTGACTGGGAAGATCAAGCTTAGTTAGCTCTTGGCCTCATACAGACCTAAGTAAGGTCAAGTATATGTTGACAGCAGACTGTCATATGCTCGTTCACTTGAATGAGATTGTGCAGAAAGCCTGGGCGAAGAGGTTGAGGTATTCTCCCAAGAGAACATCTTTATCCCCAGGGGAGAGGGTCAGAGTCATGCAATGAATCAGTCCTCTTTCTGGTCCAGTAAGTCACAAATCATGGTTTGCTCGGTGGTGTGGCTTTAGTGGGAAGGTGAATTATGTCACACCAGATACCCTGTGTATGCCTGGGATGCACTTTCTGCAGGGAAATACACATATTTCAGCCTCCTCAGGCTGAGGAGGCAACACTGTTCAGTGCTTTCCTGAAAAAGTGATTTAGCCACTGGGCTCTTGGATAAAAGTACTCCAGCTACTGGGAAACACAAGTATTTGTGTCTGTAATGTTTTAAATGGTTAGTTCTTGAAGTGTGCATGAAACATTCATTGTGTGTGCCTCTCAGATTAAATTGTTTATTTAGATTTAATCCTCTAATTAAATCTAGAGCCCTGTGAAGAGCATTTAGTCCTGCATGACCACTGGAACAGTGTTGCTCCAAACTCCAGGGCCCATATTCCTGTTTCTCAGTTGACAAGGATTAAGCTCAGGATAATATATTAATTTACATGGCAACATAATTTACAGAGTTCTTCTAACAGATTTCTATAAGGTGTGGGATTAACTCACCTAATGAGTTACTATTACTTGATTCACCTATTAGTTAGGAAGTTTTTACAGAGTAAGTGAGGATCCAGCTCCCTGTTCCAGACCACTGGCTTAGAAAATTGGACAGGACCTAACCAGTAAGGCCAAGGATGTTGGTTTATATATGGGGGTGAAAAATGAAATAGTAAGCTGGTGGACAGAGCTTTGTGCAGAAAGTTTGTCTTAAATTGAAGTAGAAAATGGGAAACACGTGTTAGACTTTCACAGATACATACCTGTATTTTGCTTGTAGTTCTCCAGCTGGGGAAATTTAAAACTGTCCTTATTTTGTCCTGCAAATTTGTAACAATGAATTTTTATGTCCCTATATTAAAAAAAAAGATTTTTTAATATCTGAGGTTATTGTACTTTATTTTAAAAAACATATTTTTTAACATCTCAGGTTACTGTACTTTTTTATTGAAAACAGTGCATCTCAAATTGTTATTTTTAAATTTCCATTTTTATGAAATTTGGCTGTGGTGAAACAATTTTTTATTTTGAATAAATAATTTTGGGAACAGGTTTGAGTCTTGGACTTTGTGCAAGACTAAGGGTATGAAATGCTGCCATTGTCAAAGAAAAAAGGAATGACTCCTGTTAGTAATGTTCTTTAAGTCAACACTCTTTTTCCTCCCCATCAGTAAATCATTTATTTATTAGCAAATAAATCTGTTTGGTGCTTCCTTCACACAGCTGTAAAAAAAAAAAAAAACAACAACAACAAATCCACACACCAATTTTTGCTATGTCTTTTTCAACTTAGCAAATTGCCATCTTGTGTTACTCATAACTTCAATGTGCAAGGTACAGTTCTACTGTAGTCCTTGCTACCAAGTATGCCACGGTTGAATAAAAGATAAATATGTACATGCACAGCTAGCCAGTACTCCTGTATGTGCTTAAATGTGGAAACCTAGCCATAATTTGCATTGTTAGTTTTTTAAAAGGCTTTTGTATGTGATTCAGACAAGGCAATTTTGCATATTAGTCAACATTTAACTTTGCTTACTAAACAATTTGTCTTTGCCTATGTAAGTATGCTCGAATGTGTTTTTTTCTATTGCTGTCACCAGGGATAAATGTGCAGGTATGGAAGAGAAAGGAGCATTTGTTCTCAAGATTGCATTTACTAGGAATTAATTGGATGTATGAAATTTTATGTTTTTGTGTTGGTGGCTAAAAGCATGAGATCTTTCTTCACTGACAAGTTTAAGAGAAAAAAAGGGGAGATTCAAATATCCATGTGGACTTTTCCTTTGAGACTCTGATGGTAAATATCAAAGAATGTTTACCAAACTGGCTATTTCATATCATTGCAGGGTCAACAACTGCAAAAGCTGGCTTGTTTTTTATGGCAGTTTAGGTAGCAATGATCTTATCCTTTCTTCCCTTCTCAAACCCTCCTTTTTGTCTTAAAATTTTGGCTTTGGCTGTTTTTTTCTCCAGTGTTTACCCCATCTCTCTGTTTCAGGAACTTAAGCCAAAATATTTACTCTTGACTTGGAAGTATGTAATGAGTGGTTATTAATGCACAGTTTTCTCAGAAATCTTGCTGTTGATGTTTAACTGGGAAACTGCCTGTTTATAACTGGGAAATACTGATGGATGATAAAAGTTGACAGAAATACCTGCTTTTTCCTTATACTGGACAGGAATTCTATTATGCAAAAGAACATGTTATACCACTCCTACGTGCTTTTACAGATTGAACAGTGCTGCTTCTATACCTTTCACAATGTTATTGCCTTTTGCAATAGGACTTTAAAGTATTTGTTTCCTCAGTAAAACAGGAGTTATCATATTACTGATGGAAACAGATGTCACTGTTTTGACCAGTTATCACACCAAACAAGTTATCTGAATCCTTGAAGACACTTTTGTATACCTATTTTGTTTTGACAAATGTGAAAAACACAGACTTAGTGAGTGAAAGAAGAATTCTAAGTGCATCATGGGCCAGGCAGGGATTAGCCCGTTCATACCTAATAAAAATAGTCTTTGTATTCTAGAAAAATATTTAGGGATCTGGATGCAAATGCATGTGGATCATTGAACCAGATGCTTTTTCTACAGCACGTTGGTCTCCTTCATGTGGAAGCCCTGGGTAACAAAAAGGAGGATAAATGTTTTAAGAGCAATGGCTGAAAGACTTGGAACCAAGCTGATGGAGCAAAAAGCAAAATCTGTCTTCAGGCCTCCCAAGGAGGCTGGAAGAGGAGTGGTGGTGGAAGATCACCACTGGGTGAGAGGAGGATATGCAGTGAAAGGATTGGCAAACAGACCTGCAATGTTATTGCATTTCTCATAATGTGGTGACATATTTAAAATGCATTTCTAGCAAAAAGAAAAATAAAAATTTGTTGGCCACCCATCTAAACATGGAAAGGAAGCAGTCTAGAAAAGAAAGAAGAAATTCAGATGTGTGAGGTTTGGAGAAGATTTGAATGCAAGGCATAACTGGCGGAAGCTGCTAAAGGTGGCATGAGGATGGCTTGCAAACTGATGGGCAAATGGCTGAGGCGAGTTGTACCAACAGATCAGTGCTGCTGAAATCAAGCCTTGCTGTCTCTAGAACACTTTTGTGTCAAATTCTGAATGGTAGTTACTGCAGTGAAGGCAAAGCAACCAGCTGGATGAACATTTGCTTCTCCAGAGGGAAAGACTATGAAATTTTATGGGTTTAGTTATACTCTAGGAATTAATTCTTGTTGTTCTGTTCTCTTGCCTTGTTTTCTCTCTTTTTTTTTTATTTAAAATGCAAGTGTTAGACTGTTTTACTTAAAGTTGTAGATGGGCAGAAGTAGTTGCTGTGAGTGTAATTAGTATAATTTCCCCAGCTCTCTGCATAGGTCTTCAAGCAAGTGTTTACCTTGAAAGTCCCTTAAATTTGAATGCATCTGTGTTCTTGTCAACTGAATCATTGCAAGAAGGTGGCACTGGAAAGTGATTTGGATGTTTGGTTGGCTGACGGAGTGACATTGATTCCCAGGAATAGCAAGTATAAATAATGCATATAAATGCATCAAATCCAATGCTGAATTAAGGCTTGGTTTCTGCTTGTGATGTTGAAGGAAGGAGAGGCAATCTGGATTTCAAAGGCATGCATATTTCCATGCACATTTGTAAACACAAGAGTAGCTGGGACTCTCACATGTTTATATTCTGTTTTAGGGAAAGGTAACAGTACTTAAACATGGTATGAAAGAATTTTTTCCTATTTTTATTTTATTAATATTGGCAAATATATTCGTGAAGCTTTCTGCCTTGAGACAGCAAATGACTGCAACACTCTTTCAAAAGCAGGTATCTAAAGAAACCGTGTGCTCCAGTATCTACAGCCCTTACCCTCATATGCAAGGAAATACTGCCTGTGGTAACAAAGCTGTCATGCTAGCTCAGAATTTAGGAGATGTTTTATGCATTGCTGCACTCAGAGAAGCTCCTTTCAGTAGAGTGGATTATAAAACCAGTTGCTGAGGAACATTGTTTGTGACACGTTTTAGGTGATGGCATTTTGACTGTTGTTTTAACATACATAACTTTGCCTTTAGCAATGAGTAGCTGTTCCAGTTCTGCTGTCATCTCGGTTTTATTAAGCTTAAACCCAAAAAGCCATAGGGATGGAGCTTTTTTGTTTATGTTTTTCTGTTTACGTTTATTATTGCCCTCTGGTAATTGGCTAAGTGGATTTAAATCTGTCATGTTAAAGATTTTACTTTTAAATTTGCTTTTTACCTTTCTAATCCCGAAGTGCTCCTTGTGTTGCTCTCACTCACTATTGCTTGGTCTTGAGGAACTCCACTCATTTTCTCTAGGAAGGCTTTAGAAATTCTTGAAATTTGGCTGACAAAAGTACTATTTTTTAGGAAGACTGCTGAAGTTGTCAGTTTGGTTCTCTTAGGGCTGTGAATCATTTAGCAGCAGTGTCTACAGATCTGTCAAATCTCATGCCTTATACATAGCACTCATTCATTTGGTCCCTGTCTCTGGCTCATGTATTTTCAACAGTTCTACAGCTTCCCCTCTGCTCTTTGAGACTGACGTTAACGCAATCACTGACCCCATACCGAGAGTCAGAGGAAAATTTGGATTCTGCTGAGGTGATGACAAAATTATTGCCTTCCTTCAAGCTGATGGTGCCATCTACACTGGGGAAAAGTGATTGTTTTTCCCTTATTGTTCGACTGAGATTCCCTAGGGCTGGTGGAGTTATTACTTTTTTCACAACAGAGAGGATTGTATACCATGTGTAGACAGACAAACACATACATATGGACACAGACTACTCTTGAGCATTATTGATCTGACTTTATTAGGCACTTTCTTTCCAACCTGTCCGTTTCACTCACCTTGTGCCTTGCTACTTGGAACCTTAGCAATCAGAGCAACCTGTACTTGTGCTCCTCTTTGAAGGCTTTCTGGGTAGAGATTTACATGGTTTTCTTCACTCTCTCCAACTCTACTCAGCTGGAGAATTGCTTGGCACAAATGGCTCAGCTCTCTGCTGGTGTTATTTTAAGATGAATTGTAATATGTTGCTCTGTAAATATGGTTCATTGTAGCAAGAAAAATATTAGCCCATTCTTAATTCCCTATGATGGAATCTTGTTCTTTGGGGTTTCTTGGCTGGAAATAAATACACATTCATACTTTTACAGTGAACAGCGATAATGTCGTGTCTCAGATACATGAGATGTGTCGAACACATGTAATGTATGGAGTAAAAATATCCGACTGGGAACACAAATATACCCAGGAAATTCCAAATATGTGTCAACCCCTTCTGAGGTGCGACAGAAAGCTTTAAGAATAATGAAGAAATCAGTAAAAAATAGGGGACAAAGGCAACTCAATCCATAACTTGTATTTTTTATTGTATATGTAGAAGAGGAAGGAATAATTGTATCAGTTTTTGATAAACAGACCATAAAATAACCTAACAGAATATGAACTTAACCCTGTGTGTTGATACTACAGAAAATTCAAGGTGGTTGTTGGAGTATTATTTTGTTAGGGTTTGGGCTTGGTTTTTGCTTTTTGGGGAAGAGGGGGCGTGCTGTTAGTGGTTTTAATTTTGTTTTTGCAGGTGAATAGCTGAAAAACTTGAGGACTTCAGGATTTGATATAGTGAATAAAGACTAAAATACATGTTATCCATCTTCGAGCATTAATATAATTTCTGTTGCTTTTTCATTGCTAGTGACATCTGCATTCTTCCTGCAATACATTTCTTGAGCTACCTCCTTGCTGTCCTGAATCGCTCATTATTAGGTGGCATGCAAAAGTAAGATGCTATTTAAAAAGGAGTCAGAATGGCATTTTGAGTAATTTGAGTCATTGCTGGGTGGAAAGGTAGCCTGATGTTTTACGTCTGAGTCATAGGTATAGTAGAGTTTGTCAGGTGTTTCTTTTAGTCTTATGGTAGCATTTTTTAACTGTTATTTGGATTAATATTGCATGCAACAAAATTTGTCATGGTATCAGAATTCCATTATCATGTTAACAAAACAACATAATCAGATTCTATTCTTCCTGAAACTTCTAATTGGGTCACAGCTGTGATACAGCTTCCCCAAACATGAAAACAGGATTCAACTGCGCTGTTAGAGCAGTGGTTATAAATCCAGCCAATGGCCAAACTATGCAGTGATTAACTACATCCTGCAACTGCATAGATCTCTACAGATAGCTGTAGCCTGCAAGGTGAAGTGATTGCTCATAACTACTGAGCATATATCCCCCTACATCACCGCATGAAGACATCAATCCTTTTCAAGGTTAAAAGGATATTTCTCAAAAGCAGCCGTGGCTGCAGTTCACAGAGGCAATAGCACAAGCAAGCTTTCATTCTTGAACTCCTTTGTTGCTGTTAGAACTTGAGGATTATAGGCATTTTAAGCATGCAAGCCAGCATAAAAATATGGGGCATAGCTGCAGAGTACATCACCTTCAGGGCTCATCTTCTCTGTTTCCCCAGTTTTCAACAGCAGAAATGTATCTTTGATAGAACATGCAAATGTGGCTGCTACTTCTATCTTCTTGCCTTCTTTTGGGCTAAGCCTCCATTTCAAATAGCAGCAAAAGGATTTTTTTTTTTTGCTGTATGTATTCCTTAAGGGGTTTTTTTTGTGGGTTTTTTTTTTTTTTTTTTTTTGAGTCAGGTAATTCTAAAAAAATGCATAAATGCAGCAATCTTGTGAACACTTTTGCATATCATAAATGCAAGTTCTCATGGAGTTTGTTTCCAGTTCTGGTGGTGATTCAAGTGCCTGGCTGGAAATAGATTTGGCCTTTCCTGAGGCCATTCCTTGCTTATTACTGAGACTTAATGCATGTGAAGTGTTGATTATTTCATCACTGCTATGAAGAAAAAATGGCTTGATAAATGAGATATGTACATATGAATGTAGGTTCAGTTTCCAGTGTTACCCAAAGTGGTTTTGAGTAATTTTGAGTGAAGAAAATATTATTTTTATCATCTGGTAAAGTGGCAGTTTTCTATTCCTGTCTTGAAACAATTTGGGGAGAACAAATTCATTATTATATGTAAGAAGTTCAGAAATGGCACTCACAAGGATCTCAAAAATCTGGAAAAATACCAGAAATCTTTCTGGATGAAAAAAAACTTTGAAGTTGACATGATTTTATTCCTTTTATCTTGTCTTGTCCTTTTGTTTCTGTAATTCTCTATTGTCTACATAAATTCTGTAATTTCAAATCACAATCTGGCATAACCATAATATTGAGGAGAAAAGGATGTAAAAACAAAGTAAATAATTTTTTGTGGAGTGTTTTAATAACCATCTCCAACTCCCTTTAAGCACGAATTCAATTCTTTCACGTTGCAAGAATGTAGAGTTTCCTACTCAAGATAGCAGAATGTGCTCTTAGATTCAGTAGTCTTCCTAGAATGTACAAGAAAAGTAATTTATTATTTTGACCGAAAATCAATCTAAACACAATCCCTTTTAGAATATTAGTATTTGTCAGACCATTTTTATGTTCCTTATGGTCTTAATGGAGCATCAGAAACTCTCTAAACATGCTAGGTCTTTGTTCAGCTTCATTTGCAGATGATTATATTTTATTTTGGAATAATCCTAACCTTAATATTTAAATTTAATTTATAAGCTGGCCTTGATAGAGGAAGAAAGTACTCTTTCATGGAAAATTTCAGAGGCAAGTAACACAACATTGTAGAGGCAGAGTAACAACACATTTTCATGACTAACATATCTAAGACCCAGCAAACTTTTATTTAGACAGATGTAACTGAGATGCTAAAAGTAATTTAATTATTTTAAAATTAATAATTTAATTATTTTCAATTTAATTTGTCCCGTTAATATCAACGTTAATACAATTTTAATTTGGAGGTGTGCGGAGGGGGGCATATGTGGCCCGAAGTTTAGAGTCCGACTAGCTGAGAGCGAAAGGCCGGCGCCCCTCTGCAATTCCTGGCCAGCACCCTTCGGCGTCTAATGGCCTCGGGCTGTGCTGGCTGCGGACTGGCTTACATCGCTGGTATTGGAGAGGAACGGAGCTGACTATTTCCCGGGGGTTAAACATCGGTTTATTGAAAGTGTTGCGGGATCCAAACGCGGGGAAACCAACCGGGAAAAAGTTATTTCATAGGGGGTGAAACAGGATTATAAAGGAGGGGGGTGGGTACAGGCGGAACCAATCGGGAAAGGTGAGGGGATGAACTTCACAGAACTGACACTCCATGGAGACCAATAATCAAAAGGTAAAGGAGGTGTCCTGGGACCCCAGCCAACCACCATCTCCAGAGAGGAGAAGGTTCTCGAAACCTGGGAAGAGAAAGGGGGTGATTGACTGGACCTAGGGAGGAAACAACTTTCACTTATAAGGGAAACCAGGGGAGGAGCAATTACACATCGGCAACTATGAATAGCGGTTACTATAGCAACTTAGCTGACAGGCTAGCAGTGGCGGGAAAAACTGGGGGAACGAAACCATTTTACACATAATAGGGGAGAACCATACATAAATTGGGGGAATAACACAAGAAACTTAACAACACACTACAACATCACCCCGTTTTTTACCAAATAAAAATTAAAATGAAGAGAAAAGTCCAAATTAAGCTTAGAATGCAGGAACTCGCGGCTGGTCATGACAAGTGTCTTTGTCTTCTGAACATTGCAAGGGACAGTGGCACTCGGCGCTGTCAGTTTTCTCCGGACTAGCTTGCAAATTAGGAGGATGAAAATCAAAAGTGAGTTGGGGAAATGTACTAAAAGACAAAAAGGGAACAGTTAAACGCAAAATACTTAAACAGATGGTTCTGCCCCAAATAATAAATCCAGTTCGGGAGAAGGAGAAGAAATGGGGGAGGGAGGTTGGGATTAATAAACTAGAGGTAGTTCAGTGACAAGAGGGGTAGGAGCAGCAGTTTCAGCATTGGGGAGGAAGTAAACATCTGAGGAAACTGATGGTGTTTGGGAGGGTTTTCTCCGCCGCTGCCAGCACGCCTGAACCTGTGACTCAGCTTCCTTCTGCATCTTCTGCTTCGGGATGAGGGGCCTGACCTATTTGGATGGTCTTTCTCCTCTGTCTTCTTCCTATCTTGCTTCATAGGGCACTGGGGCAAGTAATGCTCCACTTTGCTACAGAGGCGGCAGGGGTGAGCTGCTGTCATCCTTCTCCCGGATCCCGGTGTCATTGGTCTGGTGGCGGTGGCAGCTTTGGCGTCTGTGTCCTCTGACGTCGGATACTCTGTAAATGCTACGGAGGCTCTTTTGGGGCACGCTTTCGGGTCTTGTAGAGGAACCGTCTTGGCACACACTTCGATCATCATTTCTACTGTAGGTCGGGGGTTTCGAGGGAGAGATCGGATAGCCCGCCTGCACGCTGTGTTGGCATTGTAATAAGCTATCTGCCTAAGCATCTCCTCTCTCTCCCTTTCTCCTGGACCCTGCGCTTCAACGAACCGGTAGAGTCTTTCTATAAATTCTAGGTAAGGTTCCTGTGCGCCTTGCCTTATTTCTTCTTCTTCTAGCTGGGAGGTGATAGTAGTTAGCTTATAAAAGGCATGCTCCGCAGCTTTCTCTGTTTTCCTAAGTTGTTCTGTGAACAACGCCTTTGCCTGAGCTGCCCCACTCGCCCACTGCCCGGTGCCTACAAGATGGTCCTCAGAAATTACCAAGCCCTCGGTGTCATGAGATGTGGAGGGGTTCTCCCAAAGCGTTGGGAGAACCTCCACAATCTGCCTCCTCCATTCTCCCGCCCAGACCCTAAATTCAACGGGTCTCAAAAGACTGGAGAAAAGAGTTCTCAGGTCCGCAGGCACCAGATTTCTCTGTGAGACTACTGGTCGAAGGAGCCCTCGGAAATATTCTGATTCCCGGGAGTGGTCACTCTGAGCTTTGCACAGTTCTATTATCCGGGCCTGGGCTATGGGTGCCCATTGGGCCTGAGCACTCTCCTCTCCGCCGAGGAGGTATGTAACCACGGCGGCTTCTAACAAGGGAGCTTGCTCCGGTTTCCGGCTTTCCCCCCCCCACTCCGAACACAAAGCGTGAGAGCTGGGGGGGGTGGCGTGGGAACCGAAACAGGAGGAGGTTGAGGCGGGGTTTGGCGATGACGCAAGGCAAGGGAGTGGACGCGGCAAACCACCCTTCTCCGCCCCCTGGGCGGCGTTCGGAGGCGGAGGGAAAAACGAAAGCGGAGCGGGGGGGGAGGGAACGGGGGGCTGAACCGGGGGAGGGGTTTGAGAAGGAGCTGAAGGTGGGGCAGAGTGCTGAGAAGTGAGCGGGACGGAGGGAGGGTATGAGGGAGGGGTAACTGGGCAAGGGATGTGGTTAGGGTAAAGGAAGGGGTTGGTGCTTGGGGAAAAAAGGGTTAGCGGAAGAAGAAGGAGCTCTGGCGGCAGAGACCGCGTGGTCCCCACCATCTTGAACAGTAAAGGAGCTACTTTGTGGAATTTCATTACTAAACCGAACAAACTTAGGGGTTGAAACTGGGGACTTGGGAACTGGGGTAGAGGGTGAGGATGGAGGAGGAGCTTGGCCAGGGCTCCTCGAACGGGGAGGCTGAGCAGGTCGAGAGGGAGCAGGGGCAGAATGGTTTCCCTGCTTTTTGTTGGCCTTTAAAATCCCTTTCGAGGGCTCCTGCTTGTGGGAAGAGGGAGAGGGCTGGGGGGTAAGGATGCGGGAACCGGGAGAACTGGGGAACAAACTCGAAGAAGAAAGAGCCTTTCTTGAACTCCCGGCTGGGCGCAGCGAAGTTAATACTTTGCTTGCCCAGTATGCCACGTTAGACAACCGGGGTTCCCCAGCGTTAACCTGTTGGTCTAATTTGGCCACAACGGCTGCCCAAAAACGCGGCTCTTTTGCAACTTCTGGGGAAACTTCGGGGAAATGTGAGAATACTTATCTAATCAACACTATCAACTCTTTCTTGGGGGCAGTAAAACCTCTTCCAAGTAACAAACTCTTAACTACAAAAAAAACTCCTTTTTGGGTTTTTCTCTGACCTACACCCATTATCGTGGGGGGTGTAGCGGCCCTGCCGCGGCAAACCGCGCGGAAAAGCCGCCCCGCGCTGAAAAAGCCCGCCGCAACCGCTCAGTGCCACGCCGAGAGCCCCGCTACTGGGCCCGGCGCCACCGTGCAGGAACACCGCAGGCGCGAAAAGCGGCAGACGGCAGCCCCCTGCGTAGAGCTCCCAGGGAAAATTAAAAAGGCAGGGAAGGTGGCCATTGAGTCTGGGGTTCACTTAAATCTAGCAGAGGTGCAAACGAAAAGTTCAGGCGGATGGTCTACTGACACCGGAGGTAGTCTGACGGCTAATAGATTTAAAGTCCAGTCCGCAGGGTACGGTGAAGCCCCCGCGTGGGCGCCAACTTGCAGAGGGGGGCATATGTGGCCCGAAGTTTAGAGTCCGACTAGCTGAGAGCGCAAGGCCGGCGCCCCTCTGCAATTCCTGGCCAGCACCCTTCGGCGTCTAATGGCCTCGGGCTGTGCTGGCTGCGGACTGGCTTACATCACTGGTATTAGAGAAGAACGGAGCTGACTATTTCCCGGAGGTTAAACATCGGTTTATTGAAAGTGTTGCGAGATCTAAACGCGGGGAAACCAACCGGGAAAAAGTTATTTCATAGGGGGTGAAACAGGATTATAAAGGAGGGAGGTGGGTACAGGCAGAATCAATCGGGAAAGGTGAGGGGATGAACTTCACAGAACTGACACTCCATGGAGACCAATAATCAAAAGGTAAAGGAGGTGTCCTGGGACCCCAGCCAACCACCATCTCCAGAGAGGAGAAGGTTCTCGAAACCTGGGAAGAGAAAGGGGGTGATTGACTGGACCTAGGGAGGAAACAACTTTCACTTATAAGGGAAACCAGGGGAGGAGCAATTACACATCGGCAACTATGAATAGCGGTTACTATAGCAACTTAGCTGACAGGCTAGCAGTGGCGGGAAAAACTGGGGGAACGAAACCATTTTACACATAATAGGGGAGAACCATACATAAATTAGGAGAATAACACAAGAAACTTAACAACACACTACAACAGAGGTGTATTTAGATGTATAGTTGTGATAGTGTGAGTTAGTCCATTCTGTCAATTTTTAGTAAATCTGTAAAAAGTGTGTGAAAAATGTCATGTCTGCCATGTGTTTGTTATGTAAGGGCTTAACGTAAACCTTCCAAACTCAAAGGAAGCATTCTTTGGAGGAATGGTGCTAAATCACCAAGTTAAATCAGAGGTATCAAACTCTGTGGATGTGTGGACACTGTACACCCTGAAGAACATTTATGCCATTGTTTCCACAGTACCAGCAAATCTACAAAAATGTTTTCATTTTTGAAATGTGGATTCGCTGGTGGTGTGCAAAAAAATCCACAATCTGACGTGGTATCTGTGTTTCCAGACTCTCCTACCCCCTGCAGCTGGCTGTCTACAGCATTTCATGTGATTCCCCTATTACCTGTTCTTTGATGTCACCTTTAGATGTTTTGAGATATTCTGTAATGAGGACATTTTCATCCTTTATGAGCACTGAGCATTAGGTACAAGTGTCCTTCTGGCTCTCTACACACAAAATATTTTGTGACATGCTAATCTTGTCACTTTGTGGAAGCAAAAATACACTTGAGAATGCAATCACAGTTTTTGACACTACTGATTTATTTTTGGTGTTTTGTTCGCATTATATCTTTTCCTATTAATCTGTCACCACACTTGATGGATAGAATAAGGCACCCTTCTTGTTGTTTGCAGGTGTTAGGTGAATTTGAGACATAAATCTATAAATAAATATTTATTTTCTCTTAGACTTTGGGGTTAAAGGCCCAAGAATCAGCAACTACAGTCTTTCTTGACTTGAAACAATTAATTACAGATTTTTAGTGTCATAAATGAGAAAACTTGAGTTGTTGTATAGTGTATTTCTGGAAGCCAAGACCAGATCATCTCTCTAATAATCTTCTTCCCCTGGAGAACCAACTTAAGATATCAATGTGAATAACTTCAGCCTGACATAACATGTCTACAATTGCTAATGCTAATGTTGGAGATATTTGTGTGAATTTGTTTTCTTCTAACAAAAATGACTGTGAGAATTATATGAAAATGACAAATGTAAGAGCTGGCTGCAGCATGAAAGGTAATTGATCTTAAGAGCAGGAAAATAGAATCTGTGGTTTTAATCTGGAAGCAAGAAGAGATGCTCAATGCAGAAATGCATTCTGTGTTAATTTTAAAATATAAACTTCTATTTCCCTTCTAGAGCAGAAATGAAGAAATGTCCTGTAATGAAATTTTCTCTTCAGGGTTAGATCCCTGCTCTGAGCTCCCCTGAGAATTACACTGCACTCACACCTTCTGAGGTGTACTGTGGCTAACCCCTGGGTAAATCCTTTGAAATATCCGTAAGGATCTCTTGGTCTTATTGAAACAGAGCCCTGTATGAGCAGGCTGAATTTGTGAGAAAGGTGGATACTGCAAAAGGGATATGAAAAAAACAGGTGACACTTGGCATGTCTTTCATCCCTTTGCTGGAATTAGCATTAGTAGAATAATAAGTTAGAGCTGGTGGAATAATAGATTAGAATAACAGCATCCATAAAGAGGTTCCTTAAGGTCACTAGTGTTTCTTCGTAATCTTGTTATTTTACAATTTATTAAAGTATTAAACTGGTGCTTTGATTTAACAAATTCTTTTTCTCGTTGGTTTAGATGTTTTTTATGCTATGGTGACTTGAATAATTTTGTGCAAATAGAAGTATTTATTTGGATTGAATTAAAGAAAATGTTTGGAATTAAAAGCTCCGAGTCATTTAAATTATCATTGGATAAATAATTTGCTTTCATTTCAAACAAGTCTGTGCATCTCTGATCTAGAATTTTTCCTAGCTTTCAATAATGCAGTAAGATATCAGAGAGCCTGTGTAGTCACTGCTGTCACTCAATAAGCTGATTTAGAACTGCCTGAAGAGGCAGCACAATTTCCTTGTGTGTGGAGTTTTGCTGACTCTTGGAACGCAGACTCCACAACTCTGTTCCCAGTGCTAATGTTGCGCAACTGTTCAGTAACTTCTGAAATATTAGACCTGAGGATCTTCTTTCTGCTCTCGTCTTTTCAACTTAATAGTCTCATTTTCTCCTCTTTATTTTCCTGCATTTTCCAAATAATATTTAAAATAGCCTTGAACTACCATCAACACAAAAAAAAGTTTGAGTAATTTGTGACACCTTCAGTTGACGTTATCACATTTCTGTTCGTATTCCTCTTTGTCTAGCGGAGTCAGCTGTACAGCTCTGCTTTGGCTGTCTCAGGAAATGTGGTGGCAAGATTGACTGCTTTAGGCAGAAACACACTGAGGATCTCATGTGGGATAGCAGATTAAGTAACATCCAGTGCATTATAAGGGTAGTTTATATTTTGAATGAACATAGTTGGTAGGTTAACTTTGCCATTCATCCTGTGCTAATTAGTTTTAGGACTCAATCAGTGGAATGGGAGGCAATGGACTGATACAGTACATATTTGTAAAAGCCAAATTTTACTTAAAAAAGATATGACACATTCCTAAAGTCTTTTTTTTTGTAAGCAAAGTAATACAGATTTTTATGAACATTTTTTAGCGAAGTTAATACTAATATATTGATGGAAAAAAATACAAAAATTGCTAACAGTATAATTATGAGGCTGGTTGTTCAGGAAATATTTTTCTTCTCTATGTAGAGTCCTTAATTTGAATATTACTGCAGAGACTAAATCAGGTATACCCCAAAGTCCTTGGCATGTGGTCACGCTGCCACTTGAGGAGAAACTGAGAATTACGACCAAAGTAAAAGTTTTCAATTGCACTTTTTGTTATGCCATGGGAAGCCTGCTTTGTAGAGAGGGAGATAGATGGAAAATTAGAAGTGAAAAATTCCTGTGCAGTATTCTGTGCCAGCTTCTACCTAATGAGATATGCAGCAACATCGATAGCCTTAATTTTGCTTTTCTTCTTACTGATTATAGCCTGGCATGGGATTATGCTGCAGACATATGGCAGAATGGCTAAGATGAAGACACCTTTCAATATTTTGACAGGCAAAATTATTTTGGGGCTTCATGATTGCATTAAGGAAATCAATTGCAAGTGCAGAAAATGTAGCACTAACTTCAAAAAGGGCAAAAGTTTGTGTTAAAGTTCTGAGGTTTGGATGGATAAAACATTCATAACATGTGTCTAATTTTGCTATATAAATAACAATATGGTTTCAATTAAGGCACTCCGATAAAAGCAATCTGAGATAAGGTTAAGATGGATTTGAAAATGAATTGCCTTCCTCTTTAAGGATGTGATTTGAGGTGGCTGGAGAACTATTTTTTCTTGCTTGTTAACTCTACTTGGCACAAGCTCTGGTGAGGTAGTGACTGAGATTCAGAATGTCTTCCGAGAAAAAAACAGAAAGCACTCCAACCTGGTCCATATCTGTCTTTCACACTGTGTGTGTGATGTTTTCTTGTTGCCAATGGCTGGATGTGGATTGGCCCTCTGGTTCATCCTGATGGTCCAGAGCCTCTTTTCAGTTGGTGGTCCAGGCTGCTGTTTGGAATTTTGGAGGCTCCAGCTCTGCACTCTGTCACTGCCCATCACTATTATTTTCATCAGGATGATTAATCCATTTTTCCCAAGAAAATCACCAAGATGCAAGTTTTGCTTATTTCTTTTATTAATTCACCTTGATAATAGCCTGTATAACCATATGCAAAATTATTCATCGCTAATTTAATAATTGTATTATTTATCATTAGCATAATAACTGTAGAGCCTTACATCAGGGAGCTAATACACTACAGGTGGGAAGCAAGCCAAATTAACTGCATGTCACCTGAATAATTTCCACAATAATTGTTGTTATTGTTGAGTCAACCAAGTAACTCATCAAATGCTGCTGTTTCTCTTCTAACACTTTGAATTTTGGAGGTCTCAAGCTTATAATTTGGCATCTTCCCCTTCAGCTGCTTTTGCCTCACCTTTGTTCCTATTGCAAAGCTGTTAGGGATTCTTGCTGCAATGCACTGTGAAAAACTGTTTTAACTTCTGATCTACACATATGGTTGTAGGGTCATTGGGTACTCTGTTGGTTATTAGGTGTGTTGGGATGCTAATAGGTTAAACCATAATTCACTATTGACCTGATTTTCCATTCTGAGGCTAAGGCATGTTTGTACATCAGGTGCCCTGTCTAAAGATTATTTTAGAGATTGGGGCTTGCTTATTCTTTAATCTGTTTTGTGCATTGGTAGCTAAAATCCAAAAGGTTGAACCAGGTTATGAAGAGATGTAGCAAAATGTATAATATATTTTTAGTGAAACTTACAACGGAGTGTTGATTAAAAAAAACCCCAAACCCTCATAGCATAGAAAGTTCATTATCAGGATTTTGTGGGAGGGGTATGGCAGGGGGCTTAAAACACTGGATTTTTGTCATTATCTCTGTCTCCTTGTAAGCTCTTTAATACTTCCCAATCCCTGCCACTGATGACCTTTGCTTAGAGAGTTGGATGGCAGCCCTTGACAGAGCCTTAGAGCCAGAACACAGTAATGACAGATGAAAAATCACCCATATATCAGAAAAAATGAAATGGGGAAGAATGAGGGACAAGAAACCTCTTATTTCCTTATTCTGCTCCCTTTTGTCTGCTTTCAGCTGTCAATTTGAAATACAGTTTTTAGCTCTGTTAAAATATAGAGGTAGAGGGTATGTACCTAATTTGTAAAAGATAAATTTGATCTCCACATGATTTCAAATAAAGTTTTCCTGCTATTCTGTAAATCTGTTCCAAATACCTGTGGGCAGCATAAAGGTAATGACATTTGTGTTCCTCATAAAATGGGAAAGAATCTGCATTTAGACCTTTACTTAGTCCATTTTTTGAACTTGAGAAAGTACTTCAAAAGTAGACAGCAGCTGTTTTCATTTCATGAAGGCTGTTCATTTTTTTCTGGAAGCTGAGTGCCTTTGCAGGGGACCACACATTTGGCTTTTTCAAAGGGTGGTAAAGAGGTTCCCAAATTCAGTGAACTTCAGTGACAAGTAGACATGTCATTTACTTGAGTATTTTTAAAAATTCTTCTGTAGGACCTCAAGCATTTTAACTTTACTTTTTCATCTTAACTTTTTGAAGGTTTTACAAATAAATTTTCCCACATTTTTTGTGCTTATTCGAGTAAAGATATTCCCAACCAATTGAGTAGTCCCAGAGCAGGTGTCTAATAAAGATTAGATTTTGCTGTATAGAACTAGAAAAATAGGAGCAATAACAAGTATTTGCTGGATGTTGTTGATGCTATATCACACTTTGTGTTGATTTTGTGTAAATTTCAGTTTTCACAGCTGCAGAACTGAAAAGCAAAGGAAAAGAACTTTTGATGCTGCTCTTACTAAACAGTAGTTACTAACAGTTGTAACTACTCAGCCTAGGATCTAATGCATGTAAAATTCAGATAAGCCTTAGATAAGCTTTTGAGAGAATTGGACTAAAAAACACATACAAAAATTATCTATTGTATATAAGTATATGTATTCATCTGAATACTAATAAGGTAGATATATTTGTTAAATTAATGTACAGCTCCTGGCTTTACACCTCTATGTTGTTAGGTAGGGTGGGGATAAATGGATGTTAAAATACACTGTAGTTAAGACTGGTCTCTAAGTGAAAACACTTTTTCTAAAGAAACAAAGGACTGTTTAGTGATTTTTGCTTCTATTTAATAACAGTAACTCAAAGAGTAGTATGAGGGTGACATGGCGTTGAAAAATAGTATGAAATGACTTGGATGAAAATCAGATATTTGCAGCAGGATTTAACTCTTTCAGATATCAGGGAAAACTAATCTACATTAAAACCCTCATGGAGCATTTTCATTAATGGGCTCTGCTGGGATTGTCGTATGGTATAGGGATGTTTGTTGCTGGTGAGAAAGATGGTGTCCAATTTCTGTCCCAACACTAATTCAGGTAATTACTACCTTGCATGTCTTCCCTCTAGGGAGGCCCAGAGAATGTGATCTTTTAATGTTATCTGAGAAGATCTAGTCATCTGGGCTTCCTCTTTAGCAATCTCTGGCAGTTCTTGAATAAGTACCTCTTTATAAGAGCAGGAATCATCATTTGGGGTAGTTAGGAAAAGTCCCCTGACTAGGAAAGTGGAAAGTGTCTGATTTACTCCCCTGAAGTGTCTGATTTGCACCCTTGATTCGGTTGTTTAAAAACAAGAGAAAACAATTTACCATTAAAATTGGTACAAGTTGTGTAAATTAAAATAGCCCCTGAAGGTACTTACTCTATCTTAAACTAGAGCTCAGGGTATTAAAAATTCAAAACACAGCAGAGAAGTCAGGGTTGGTTGTTTGCCAATGCTGTCTGAAAAAAACAAGATTATTAGAGTCAGAAATCTGTTGCCTATGAGTAACTGTTGCCCTGCTGGGAAAATTTACAATTCCAGATTCTCGTAATGACGACTTTTGACATTTTAACCAAATAGGTGACTTGTCAGAATTCACATTAATTATCAATACCAATAAGACAATGTTTAGAAGCCAAATTTGAGACTGTAGTAGTAAGATAAAAATTACTTCTCCCTCCTGGAACCTGCCACATGTGCACAGGAACAATCATATACATCCTCAGAATTTAAAATGGATATATTTGGAAAATTAAGAAGTTTTGTTTTTCTCCCCTGGAACTTGAATGTAACTTTGAAGTTTTCATTAAATGAGACTTTTTCCCTCCTCTGTTTCTTTAGAAGGAAAACATCTTGTAAGTGTGCAGAATAAGATAGTTGAAACTGAAATGCAGACTTTGGAAAATATCTGAAAAATTGTTGAATGACATCAAAAATAGGATGATCATGCATCCAGATGTGTTTGACACAAGTTAGGTAACTTGATTTTTTTCCCCCCACTACAATATAATTACTATTTTTAACCAAAGCTTTCTACCTGTGTTCTTATGTCAGTATTCATTCATATGAATAAAACTACAGAGAGTGATTTGATTTTAGAGAGTTCCTTAGTATTCATAGGATAACTTAAGCTGGAAAGCTCTAAACAGGGTCAAATTTTATTGGGTTATTTGATGCTCTCTCCACTTGAATGCTGAACATCTCCAAGGATGGAATTAACATTGCTTCTTTGGGTTAGTGTTCAATTTTTGAGTAGTCTTATGATTAAAAAGTTTTTACCTGAATCCTGATTGGAATTCTCCATGTCACAGTTTGTGTTTTGCCTCTCTTTCTGTCACTATGCTCTTCTGAGAGGAGGCTGACTCCAAGCATCTTCAGGGATGCTTTCCACTAGAGTGTGCCCTGGACCTACTACAGAACACCAAAGATTTCCTTGACTGAAACTCCATGGTGGGCACAGTGCTCCAAATGCAGTCTGAATGGGGAGGAATTCCATTGACTGGGTATGTTCTTCCTAAGGCAGATCAGTATGACTGTCCTTGCTGCAATGCCATGTATAGACTCATGCTCAACTTTTTGTCCACCAAGTCTCCAGGGTCTTTTTCCACAGTGCTGCCCTTCAGCCTGTTCTATTGCTTCCAGATATGTAGGGTTCTGTATTTGTCAAACTTCATGAGGTTTCTGTTGGGTAAATTTTTAGCATCTAGGTATTTTCAGGGTCTTTGAAAAACATCTCTGCCTTCTTGTATGCCAACTACTGCCCTTCATTTACTATAGTTTACCAAGTTGATCTTGAATGAGGTTATTTTGTTAAAAACTACAGTTAGATTAGTACCACTCTGAGGAAGTGAAAGTCTCTAGGTAGCTCATGACATAGTTTATTTTTTCCTTCAAGGGTTTATTCTGGAAAGAATGACATTGACTGTCAGTAGAATTGTATGGTTGCAGAAGAAATTACATTAGACTAAGTTTCAGGTGAAAGGACAATACCAATATGCAATAGAAATGTTACTGGTGGTGTAAAGAAAGAGCAAATAGAAATGCTTGAGTATGAAAGCATCAGTGAAAATGATGAAGGAAGAGATAGGAGATGTGTTGGTGGCATCTAGATAAAGAGATTTACATAAGTAATGATGTATACAAAGATTACAGTAACAACTGTACATAGGAACTTAAAAGTTGTAATTTTAAGCCTTTTGTTTATTTTTAAACCCCTCAACTTTGATATAAAGTCCAAAGACAATTATAAAAATATACTACACTCACCTACCTGTTTTGAAAGTTTTTTGGCAATATCAAAAAGTCAGAATGTATTGCTGTTAAAATTACTTCATATATATATCTTTATGTATATTTATAGTAAAGTCTTCATTGCAAGTGAATTGGCTACATAATTTGTTGCAAGTTATTTATTTGGCTGTGTTGTTTGTCAGGTTTTGTACCTTGCAACAGTCACTAATTCCCATCTTGGGAAAAGAGAAACAGGAGAGATTTTACGTAGTTGGATAGAGACTCTGTGAAATAACAGTGTGGATGATGATTTTTTTCCCCTTGATTCCAGATCATCTCAAGTACATTTTAAAGTTTAGTTAGAATTTATTAATGCCCTTGGTCTAGACTATTTTTGCCAAATCTTAAGAGACTGCTCTCCAGCAGCATCTACGTCCAGTATGCCGTGTGGGTTGTAATAAACAAGTACTTTTGTGGCTACCTTTGTGTAGTTCAGTGGTAAGGAGAGGAAGAAGTGGTTCACCACGTTTTTTTCCCCCTCATCTTTGTTCTTTGTTGACTGTGGCTCCATTTACCTTCCTGCTGTTCTATTTAGTGTGCCATCTACGTCCCAGCTGCTCTGCTTCTGCTGTCCTTAAGATGTGAGACAGGAAAAAAAAAAAAGGGAATTCATGAAATCCGCACAATGACCTTCCTGTCAATGGAAAGGGACAGAGGGCTGTGGCAACCAGAAGTGAAGGCCTGGTGGAAACAATTAGCAGATCTGTAAAATCTATCTGATCTCTGCAGAAACAGGAATGGTGCTTTTGGTGCTTCAGAGTGTGTTTGTTTATTTTAGACAGCAACAAACTTGTCTTGCCACTCTTGGCATCTGTTCTGTCTTATTCCATAAATACCCTGAGAAAGGGGCACTCTGAAGTACTAGACAAGAAAATAGGACAGCAAAATTTGGATTTATGTAGTTTGGAGTAATCCTGGTAGTTCCCAAGCTAAGAAAAATCAATTGTTGAGAAACTCGCAAGTGGGCTGATTTTGGCTTTTTTTTTATTGTTGTTCATAATAACCTTATTAGAAGCTAGCAAAATCCAAAGTTTGCACTTGTTTATCCAAGGGATGCATATTCTAATTTGTTTGGCAGCTCTGTTAATTGCTGTCTAAAACAAGCAGTATGACAGAAAAATTTTCTGAAGTCTGTGTTTTGAACAGCTATCACCTTAACAAAAACTCCTGCTGTGATTCCAAGACATGTGGATGTAATAATTTGCACTGAGGTTTCTGCACCTGCTTAGCTGTCACTCTGTTGACAAAAGAATGGGAGTGAAGGCTGCTCCTGTGCATTTCTGTAGCTGCTTATTTATTCTGTTTGCATAACCTAAAGACTAACAGCAAACAAACCAGGGTAAATATTATTTTTAAGTAGTGTAGATAAACATGGATGATGGTGATTGTGGCAGAAAGCGTATCTATGGAAAATGTGCCTCAGAACTTAATTACAAAGATTGTTCTCTTTTTCAAGCATGCTGTGCTGAATTCTGCTGTTAAAAGGAGCAGTGCCTTTATATTAAAATGTCCCTGCATGCTTGTTGTCTGCTTTGAAGATGTGTTCAAAAATTTATGCATGCTTCAATAACACTTGATTTTTATTTCTGTGTAGAAAGTGTAAACTTGCAAAGCACTGTAAGTCTATGCTTTTAATTCAAAAACTCTTTGACCAGTTTTTTTTTAACCTTTCCAAAAGCATGCTTCGATTGTTGGAAGAATAAATCTGGCAGTTTGAGCCAAAGTTGTAAATGTGTTGCAACAAAAGGTTCTGTAAAAGAAAGCAGTTGTAAAGTACAGCATTGCATCTGCTTCTACACTGTAAAATTATAGTGAAACAACAGTGGATCCTTGCCCACTCTTCTGCCCAGCTTGGTGACAATCATGGCCAAATAGAGAGTTCTCAGACAGAAACAGGAAGGCTTGCATTAAAATATGTGTGACTGACACAATAGGTAATATGTGATAAAAATATCTGGTATGATGATAATAGAGGGGGAAAATAAGCTTATACCAAGAATAAGGAAACCTTGCCTAATAACTGTGTATTGCTTTTACAGGAAAAATGATGTTACTGCATCAAGTTTAGCACCTAATGATTCTGATATTTTTTTAACAGGAGTCTTCCTCCAAGATGTTTGGTAAACAAAGTTAATGAGTTCACGTTAAGTTCATCTGAATCAAGCATCAAGTTAAAGCATCTGGATCTTAGGCTTATGTTTTTTTTCCGATTGAGAATCCACATTTACACTTTGAAGTGAAGTGGATTTATTTTTCCTTACAGCGAGGATTCCCAAAACCTCTCTGTGGTCCTTCCAACCTGGTTTGTATAACTCTATCTATAAATTCTAGGAAAGTTTTTACTGGGAGGAACAATTTGATAGTTAATTTTAAAATAGAACATTAGGAAGAAACCCAAAAAGTTTTATAAATAATTTTATCTGTCCTGTCTCCTGTGTCTAGACTTGCCTGCAAGGTTTAATGTCTCCTGTCTTCCAGCAAAACCTGTGTGTTCCTATGGTGTGTAGTCCATCAGGAAGGACTGGGTTGTGTTTTCTTCCTGTACCACTCAGAAATGCCTTGGTTTCTTTACAGTGTGACAGTGGTCACAATGGTTGCAGGATGAAGAGAGAGGTGAGAATGTTGACCTCATGTTCAGAAGGCTTGATTTATTGTTTTATGATATATATATATTACATTATGACTATACTAAAAAGAAATAGAAGGGAAAGTTCTCAGAAGGCTAGCTAACCTAAGAATAGAAAAGGAATGAATAACAAAGTTCTGTGTCTCAGCACAGACTGAGACTCAGCTCTGCTGTGAGTGGTCAGTAAATCCAAACATCCACAGGAGACCAATCACAGATCCACCTGTTGCATTCCACAGCAGCAGATAACCATTGTTTACATTTTGTTGCTGAGGCCGCAGCTTCTCAGAAGGGAGAATCCTAAAGAAAGGATTTTTCACAAAAGATGTCTGTGACATTTACAGTGCTGGAGACTTTTTCCATCCTTAGGGTCGTACTCTGCCTTTTCCCGTCTCAAAATCAGTGTGCCTCATCCTGATCTAAAAAGCTTTTATGTCTTAGCATCCTCTATAGAGCAGAAGTAATTTATTACTTCATGATGAAGGTTTTCTGTGATTCTATCTGTCCCATTTTGAGTGGATAATTGTTTCAAGCCAAGAAACAAAACAGATTATGTTCATTGTATTGACTCCTCATGCAATTTCTGTACTCTAAAGATAGATGTCTTAATTAAATTTTACACTTTTTCCATATGTAGGAAGCCTTGATTGGCCTTTGTAACATATTTTAGAATGCATGAGATGCCGCTCATTATATATCATAAATGAATTAAAAGATCTTCAAATGTCACAAGAGATGCAGAGGAAGGGCTTGATATTGAGGGAAGTACTGTAATACAGATGGTCTCACTCCTAAAAGGATATCACATGTATTAGGCTGTTTCATCCTGTCTCCTTTCTTTTGCCTTATGTACATTAAGGTTTCTTTTTCAAGTCACTTCAGAATATTCTCTCTATCTCAGCTGGTGAGTGAGCATGGTTTTCATTGCAAGGGATGGGGCAGTAGGGAAAAGCATATATTTGCAAAACATCTTTTCATTTTAATGAACTGTGGTGTCTGCTCCTGATCCAGATGATCCCAATATGATCCAGATGATCACACTTTTGGACTCAGATCAGATTTCTGCACCTGATATTTGCTATAAAACCAGAACTTACTTTCAACTATAGATGCACAGTTGAGCGTCTGTAATAATGATGCATGTGTAATAGTGATGAGGTTGTTTGAAATTACATTTAATGCAGTTGAGATATTTAACCTTGCATCACAGACAGATTTTAAAGGATCTAGGGTAATGGTGCTTGCAAAATCTTCTGGACAATAATGGACACACTGGGCAGGAACATAACTAACTATAGGAAAGTAATGTAATTGCATCTCCTGCCTTGCTCTTGTATTTGCTTAAATGGGTAATTTTTGCCAAAGGCTTTAACTGTTGGCAGCTGAAATCAAGTAGATTGTGGGGAATCCTGCACCACCTCATAAATGAATATTTGAAGTGAGTGACAAGCAAGCCTGCAAGGTTAAAAGACACAGAGATTGCTGTAGAGCCAGCCTCAGATTAAATATTCTCTAGGTTTAATATTTTGTTTGCTCCTGAATAATCAGCTCATAAGTAACCACATCATGGTGCTCTGTTAGGAGTCCTTTTAGTTGGCGCTGGTTTTCATATCATAATATAATTGATAGCTTCTTTTGTCAGAAATCACCAGGCAGCCAAATAAACAATATGTCCTTCTGTCTGTTCAGGAGTAGTGTAATGTTCAGAAATATTGATCCCTCATGCCAGATAAAGCTATAATGAGGATAATAGCAAATGAACCAAAAGCTGCTTCAACATGTCTCATCTATTACACAAAGAATTATAAAGTTGGTACCATATTGACCTTCTTGTGACATGCTAAAAGTTACTGCTGCCAGTGCTGTTTAGTATTTTCAAATGGCTGTTCTTCATGGGGAGAAAAAGAGGAAAATATTTAGCTTTTCTATGACTGGTTTACTTTTTATTGATCTCCCCGCTGCTAATTTAAATGTGAATACTCAGAGATAGGACATCAAAGTCATCTTAACAGAGGATGGCAAAAGCATCTTGTTGGCCAAAATTTTCTGATTATGGAGATTTTGGCAGCTTTTGGTTGGTCACCTGCCTTCTTGCCTCCTTTCCCTCCTTTGTTTAATTCCTAATTAAGTGAATGCTTGACCTATAGCAGTGTTCCAGATGTAGTGTAGGAGACTGTCAAAAATAATGCAATGCCAGTCCTCCAAGTTCACTGCTCATTCTTAAGATCCCTCCCACTGCACTTCAATTTTCACTCAAATATTATTCCATTATGGAGAGCTTATTTCATGCTAATTATGAATTTTAAAAATTTCATCTGGAGCAGATAATATAGAATGACTGATTAAAAGTGAAAAGATTAAAAGACTCTCCATGAAATAAGTGCATTTAAAAATTAAAATATATCATCATCTGGGTTTTGACTGTGCCGAAAGAACATCTAATAAAAACTAGTAAAATGTAATTTGATACAGTTTTTTAAACATCAAGTAGCTTTGAAACAGTAAGTAGATGAATAGGCTGCTAATGGACATTATTCTCAACTCATTGCATGGATTATATTAGTGTTATCTAGAGTCTCGCACTAACACTGAATGCTGCAAAGAATCTTTAATTGTGCCTTTGCTGCTAAAGAAAGGAATGGCCTTGGAGCATCAGTGCTTACACTGCTCATCAGCATGCTGGCTCCTGCCAACTAGCACTCTTCCAGCTGCTGCCTGGGCACAGTCCTTGTGAGCTGTTTCCAGCATGAAGCTGGGCTGTGGCTATTTTGGGATGTTTTGAGCAGAGGACAGTGAGCCATGTAGGTTTGTACTAAGATGTGCTCTTCTGCTTGGCTCCTAAGGGGAGTCCCGGGTATCTTATATTTAGTAGAGTGGCAGTAACCTTTGTATTACGAGGTTTTATTCACAGATCTTTAAAAAGACTTATTGGAATTAACTGGTAAAGTAAAAGTCTTTGCGCACATCTCTTTTTTTTATTTTTATTTGAACACTTAAGTCACATGAAGGAAGTTAATGCAGAACAACAAAGTTTTCAGATTTTAAAAACGCTACCTTATATATTTTTATGTTTTTAAATTTGGCTTAGATTTAATCTGGTTTTGTCAAAAATGCCAAGTTCAATTCGGCTCTTGATTCTTTGCTGTCATTAATCCTTTTCTCCTCATGTATCCCCATATCAAACAAAATCCTTTTCCAGCGGCAGTATACCTTAACTTACATGTGCAGGGCCCTACAGAAAAAACTGGATTCTGAAAAGGCTAAAACCAGTGAGATGGACAACTTAAATCAAAGTTTAGGGTCAGATTACAAAGCTGTTTATGAAATGCTTTTCATTTTGACTTTGTATTTACACGGAGATGTGAATCGTAACTACTTTTAGATGTGTCTGATTTCTTTTCTCCCTTGAACTGAGTCTTTTGTGCTGGCCAAGACCATGGGCTGTTACTAAAATGAGATTTCAGAAAACTGCTTCTGAAGTTTTGCAGATAAAGACAGTTGTTCTTATCAATACTGTTAATAGAAACCCGTGGAGCCAAGCTTGCACAAAGCATTACCTTTGAACTTGAAATAGCTAATTGGTTAAGTCTGACAATAAACCTTGTTTTCTCTGCAGTCCACTTGACTTGCAAGCAAAGATTGTTCTGCTGCAAATGCTGAACAACATCTAAGAAATGGAACGTGTTAAAATCTTCCTACCTCTTTGAGTCTGTGTTTAGGTTTATTTATTTATTTATAATTCTGCTTAGCCCCTTACTCCTTGCAATTTCTGGCATGTTTCAGTGGTAGCTTTTCAACTGGGTGTGTTTGCATGGGAACTTTACTAGGACTAGCTCTGAATGATATAGATATACTGTCTGGAATTTAGTTTCAAGTAGATCTGAAACAATAGCATGGATTTGGCCATTATTGATGTCAGAATTTTAGCTGGGATGTTTAAGGATACACACAAGCACATAGTTACCTCTGAGATTTATATTTTTAAATTTTTTTTGTTTTTTAAACAACAGTGAAACTCTTCGTGTTTAAGTGGCATATGTGATTTTGTTGTTGTAGTGGTATCTCCAAAGAGTCCAACTATATAATATCAAAAGTAGTAAACCAGAGAGTGATTGTAAGATTGTAGCCAATTTTGCTCTCCAGTTTGAGAAAAGCCAATCTATACTGTGCTTTGTAGATAAATATTGGCATAAAAGTTCTTACAATACTTTTTTGATAAAATTCTCATTGGTGTATGCATTATTCTGGTTGGTTTTTTTTAAGAAGGAAAAAATGCATCAAACTGAGCTTTGCACATTAAGCTTTTGAACAGTCTTTTGTGCAGTTTGTATCTTAATATAAAAATCTGAAATAAAAAACATACTTGTATGGACTGTAGAGGTGTAAAACCACAACTATTACATTATTGCTTTAAATGAAACATAAACCTCTCAGCTACAGTGATGTAGGCTTTAATCATGCATAGGTACGATGTGCAGGCTTAGTTTTATTAAAATCTACCAATAAGGCTTTCTGTTACCCATTTTTTTGATGAATATACAATTGGTAAAATGTTTTACAAAAATAAAGTCCATTTCTTTCAAACAGGAGCTTTATTTGTGGCTTTGGTTTGGAATTAATGGGTTGTTCTAGCTAGAGACTTCTCTGAAGTAACACTCCTCTAAAAATCAGTAATATTTACTTCAGTTGAACCAACAAGACACTTCTAGACAACTTCCTGCTAAGTTGAGCTTCTTTATAATAACTTACCTGTGTTATTCTCAGACATCTCATGTTGATTTTCCAGTTATAACTTAGCAAAGAAACATGTAATATCAGTAGCAAGTGACAGTCCTCTGCAGCACTGATTGTGAAACATGTCTTGATATACCCAAGGCAGTCCCCATGGAAATTTGAGATTGTAATAAAACACAAGAGAACAACAAAAAATGCATCACATTAAATGAAATTATTTAGAATATCCTTAAGGTCATTAACAACATTTGAGAGAGAGAGATAAATCTCAAAGGTAACAGTTTCTGAAGGTTAACAGACTAATTTTTTTCCGTATTGAAATTTTGTATTATGAAATGCAATCCAAGTTTGCGGAGAAAAGTCATGGTGTTCTGAGAAATCTTCAGGAATGTAGAAAATGTTGAATTAAACCTTTTTTTTTCTTGTGTTATTACCCAATGGGAACTGAGTATTTATGGTACTGTAGGAGTTGAAGTCATTTTTAGAAAATAATACAATCTCTTCTGAAACGAAAACACTCTCTCAAGTGATGCCACGAGAAAAGAACTGTGAAACTTGAAGCTTGCTTTTTTTTTCCCCCTCTGATTATATGAACTTTAAAATAAAGTTGAAGGATGGGTTTAGTAGACTTTGAAGTGAGAGGAAGCCAAGTTTGATAACACACTGTAAAGGGACACCACTTTTCCTGCTCCATGACCCTTTAAACTGGGCTTTTCTTCAGTGACAGCTGTATATTTTTAATAATTCTGAGAACCAGATCATAACATTTTGAGCTCTAAACTGAAAGATGCTTTTGTCCCAGTTGCCAGATTACTAGATAAAAACCTAAGCAAGCCACTTTTCATAGCATTTAGGCCATTTGATCTTCACAGCTATCTAAATATAGGCACAGGCTGTCTTTCAGAAATCACATCTGAGACACCCAGAAGTGATGAGAGGTTAAGGGATGAGATTTCCTTTGCAGTAGAGAAAAGGATATCTGTAATACTTCAAAACATTTTGGAATCTATTGAAGAGCTGGTGAAAATTAGGTGCCAGTCCTTGCATCCTACTTAATTTCCTCTGTGGGGAGTTATGTTGCAGTTTTGGCAAGGTTACTCTTTACTGGATTGTACTTTGCGTAAAGCACAGAAATAAGGTTTACATCTTAAATACTTGTTAAATACTTGATCATCTTTCTTTCCGCAAAGAAAAGCATTCATGGTATTATGGTCTTGTCATTATATTTTAATTTCTGCTGATGGTACCAAAGAGATGGCATTTTTCAGCATGAAAAGTCCCAGGTAAGTGGTATTTCTTCAACCATTGTCCCAGCTGGGTGTTTGCAGTTTATCTTAATTCTAATGATATTCAAATAGCCAAATTTCTGTTGGCATAAGGAGCGTCTACATTTCTTTTGTTAGTTGCAGAGATATTGATTTTTATTGGTCTAGGTACATATCAACTTTTTTTGTAGTTGGAGTCAGTAGATACATTCACCCACAGAAGCCTATTTCAAAACGTCTTATTTCAGTCTGTGAAAGAAGGCAATAATGTGTGTATGAAGGGAAGGAATCTTGCTTCAAAACCAGGAGGCATTTGTCAGTTCTTGAATTTTGGGCTTTGACATTGTCAATGTCACTAAAACTAGGAGAAATGTTGTTATAAAATATTGACCTCACTCATAGTGACGCCTATACTCAAACTCACTTTTTGCTATCATCAGTTGTACTAGTGCAAGAGAACTTCTGGAGAAACATTCCCATCAGCCAGGCATGGGATAAAGGAGGAAGTGCTTTAGAGGGGCTGGAGATAAGAATATTCCACTGATGTCTCCTCACATCCTTAGAAATTACCAGTAAAACTGGGGTCTCGGAGCTTTGGAGGTGCGATGATAAGGAAGGTAAAAGAGGCAGTGAGACCTGAGAAGCAGCGGGAACAAGTAAGAACAGGGACAACACGTGAGGACACAAGCAGAATGGGGTCTCTAGGAGAGCAGATGTTGTTGGGGGCAAGAGAGATGCAGAACGTGGCTGGGATCCCTGAAGCCAACCTCAGTGGCCAGCTGCTGGTGCGGTCATTGCCGTGGACACCACTTCTCTTCAGGCACAGCCAAGGGCAGGGGAGAAATTGGCTACCTGGGAAAAGTAGTAAACATCTTCCTAGCTCTGAGATCAAAGGATTTCAAACTTCTGGATGAGAGGAGGAAGGGAAAATTGGCTTTGCTGCTAGGAGGTTTGATAGATCAGACTACCTCTTATCAGCAATAGCAGCTTTGTGACTTGTTTACTAAGAAAAGAGCCTTTCCAAAGAAAGTGGCTGCCACTGGAGCATTTCTCTGCAGGTCCATAGCAGTTCTGAAAATTCATGGATTATGAGAACTGGTAAGGTCTGATCACACAATACAAAACATAAATTTAACATATTTTAAAAGGCTGTCATGATTTATTTTCTTCTGTGTTTTGTTACAATGAAGTGACACTGCATTAAATCTTATTTTAATGTTCTGGAATGCAAAAAGTACTTGTCAGCATTATTTTTTTCTTTTGCTTTGTGCACAATGTTTTAGAAATACATTGTTTGGAAATATGGAGGATTTGCAAATATTAAAAGCTTAAGCTGTTATTTATTTATTTTAAGAAAAGGTTGTTAGCACCTGATAGCAATGTCTGAGCATAAATGTAGTAGGGAAGAAAAGGGAAAGTACCTGCTACAGTAAATTAGTAGAAGAGGAAAGTCTCTGCTTACCCATTTGCTAGTTCAAAGGCTGTAAAAGAGGAACTAGAGCAACACAGTGGCTGGGCCAAGTTCCTGTGATTGACCTCTAACTGTGCAAATACATCAGAATATAAAATTCAGAAGTTTTAATAAACAAACCCATTACCATGTACATATTAATTTGTGTGCAAAGGCACAAACAATTTATAGAAATTTGTATGTGCGGTTGGCAAAAACCAGATTAATAAGTAGCTGTATTCTCATGTCCTATGGCCAGCTGATAATTTTCTTCTACCAAATGGTTTTCTTCTACTGTTTTTATACAGGTTTGTTTATTCAACCTATATGAATATATATGAATGTATTTTTGTAGGATTCCTGCTCTTATGAAACTAATATATGAAACTTTAGAAGATTTTGTTCTACTTTTATGGAAAAGTAAAAAAAAAAAATAGGTATTAATTACATGGGTAAAATTGTGTTTAAGAGTTAACCCTGACTGTGCAATGTATTGAGTTCCTTTTCTATTCACCAAAAGGCAGTTTCCTGCAATTTTTTACAGCAGGAGCAATTTTAAAACTGGCTGTGCTCTCTCCCAGCATGGAGTGGTGGTAGCTGCTAAGGGGATGGGAGTCTAACATACAGAGTTTTTTTTCCTATGAAACTAAAAACAGAAACAAAATGCTTTTCTTTGTCTTTAGAGGAGATGAAGTATCAGAATAATCAACGGGTAACATAATAAATATGTTTAAGATGACATGCAGTTAGCAGCAAGGATTCAATTCTTGGTATTGGCAAAAGTGTGCAGCATTTGGTACAAATATTAACTTATGCAAACTTGCTCTCTTACGTGTATCTAGTATGTAAATATGGATTTGGTTTGGTTTTTTTGCTATTGGAATACTAAGGAACAGCAGGAGTGAGCAACAATTGGGGCAATGTATGAGGCCATGACCAGTACAGGATATCTAGTACAGCAGAGGCAGCTGGAAGCAGGAGAGGTTCAGTTTCTATCGTGAAGTAATTTAAGGAATTCTAAAAGCAAGTTAGAATTGCAAATGGGGTCCATATCTTAGTTCTGTTTGTACAGTGTAATGTGGTAGAGCTGCTTTAAAGATGGCCCAACAATTCATGGGAAAGCATTAAGAAAAAATATTTTGACATGTTTTTGGAAGATTTCTACCACTCCAATTTGAGAGTTGTGCAAATATGGCCATCATATTGCAGAATCTAATGATTTACAGCCTCAAGAATGCAAGATAAATCTTTTCATCTTTGGAACTCTTCTGCAAAAATAGATTGTCTTGTTCTGTTGTGTGCTTGGTAATGACAAGAACAGCCTCCTGTTAGTGAGTTGGACTCTTGTCAGAACAACTTTTTACAGAAGCAAAATGAAATCCCTAAAGTAGAAATTCAAGCCCCATATATATAGTCAAGGATTTGCTGATGGTTTGGGTGAATTTTGTTTTCCTGCAGCCTGCATGCCCTTATCTGTCTGCTGAAGTGAGGAGTCTGGTGTGTCACTGGTTCTTGTGGATATATTCAGAAAGTCTCCCTTTCATACATGGTACCTTGGCCAAATGGTCTATGCTACTTTACTTAATAAGAGGACAGAAACAGATTTGCAAAAGGTACTGTGCTTGGTTACAGAGTAAGCAATAAAAATAGCTTTATCCTAAATTCAGACCCTCTTAGTTATTCAGTTATAGACAATAGCATGAATTTTCCTGAGGAAAAGGTTAATAGGATAAAGATATGACTTGCTTGCCTGTTTTTGAAGGAGTTCTTTGTATCAAAGGAACAAATTGTTACCATATAAAATTTGCTACCTTACTGCTACTGAGGCCAACATTAGCGCATGGGAAAAAAAACCTTTAGTGAGGTTTAAAAGTTTGCGTTGTCTGTTTTTATCTATATTATACAATTGAATTCTGACATGCAGGCATGGTGAATTGTTTCTGTAGAAAGCTTGAGTAATACCTGGTAGAGACAGAACAAAGTCTCTGTGTTTGCTCCAAGTGGCCATGATAAGGACACCTCTGAAGATTTGCTTAATTGTGCTCCTGCTCCTTCCTGACAGAGTCAGTGTAACAGATCCTTGAGTGATTGCTGTTGTGTTGCTGTCTTGGAGCCCTTCAGCTTCTCACAGGCATTCTTTTGCATTTGCTGCACCTAGGCTGTTTCTTCAACTGTCATGCTTGTCAGTAATAACACAGGGCAAAGATATATGTGAGGGAAAGCATGGGCAAATGACACTGCTGTAGAGCTGCTGAACAAATTGTCGTGTCATTCACTTGGATGTGTATGAACACACACAAGCACTGCCTTCCCATTTACTTTAAGGTGTGACGTACTTACAGCAGAACTTAAGTTGTTCTGCATACATCAGACCATTACTCTTGTAGTATCCCTGCACACTAGTGTCATTCTGACTTTGCAGATGGATGTAACCTGAATTTCCAGAAAGTGTATTGTCCTAGGGTATTAATAAAGCCTGTAGCTGAAAGGGGAGGTTAAAAAAGTAGCTGCCTGCATGCTGCTTTTGTACTTCAGCCATTTAGGATGAATAGCTGGATTTTCCCCAATAATTTTAATGTATACATGGTTTGCCTTGTCTTTGTATACTGTTTGCCTTCCAAGAATTTTGCAGACAGGAAAGAATAGGTCACTGAAAAATAAAAAGTAGCAAGAAATAATAGTGTGTGGATAACTCACTCTACCAACTGCCTTACAGTAGGCAATATCCTGCTGGAGCAGAGGATGGACTCCTTCCTCTAAGGAAGAAGCAGTGCCAGAAACAAAAGGTGATGAACTGACTGTAACCCCCATTCCCTGTCTCCCTGAGCTGCTAAGGGGAAAGAGGTAGAGAATCAGAAATACAGTTAAGCCTGGGAAGGGGGAATATTTGTTATACTTTTAATTATCCTACTTTGAGCTTCGTTATAAATTCAGTTAATTTCCTCAAGCTGGGTCTGTTTCACCCATGGTAGTTCCTAGTGATCTCTCCCTGCCCTTGTCTCAACACTTGAGTTCCATTATAGTCTCTCTCTCCTGTCCAGTAATAGGGAAGGGAGTGATAGAATGACTTTAGTGGGCATCTCACAACCAGACCGGGTCAAAGCACCATGCAGGTCCTTTCAACACTTGTCCTTCTTTTGAGTTTTGGACCATAGGTGTGCTGTGACCAACCTACCACTGCTTATTTTGATGCAGGGATTCTATTATTTGGTACCAGCACAACCTTAGCAGAAAACTGTCCCTGAAACAGCCCAAAGATGTCAGCTGGCAACCTTCTGCATGCTCCCCTAGAGCATATATTTGCTGTCAAATGTGACAACTCAAATAGACCATGCTGGTCAGCCCTGTTTCCTCACTCCCTGGTTTTCCTGCTCTATAAAAGCTGAAAGCTTTCACAGAGCAGGATGCCCTGTTCCCAACACTTAGGGCTAAGGCATAATATTATCTTGCCTGCTTGTCCCTGTCCCAGAACTTCTTTGTGTTGACAGTTTGCATTTCTGCTTTAGGAAGGGATGTTTAAGACTTTCTAGCAAAGATTATTAGTTTATACTAACATGAAGCACCTGTTAGGGAGTATGGAGCCATCCTGAAGGTGGTGGATATATCTGGAAGTGTGTGGGGTTAGGCTTCTTCTCAGGGCACAGTGTAGCGCATGGGTCAGAGAGTACAGTCAGCTGTGCTTGCTTGCCTCTTCAACAGTTGGCCTCTGTCTGAACTGAGACATTCAGACAGAAAGATGAGGTTGGCTTGGTTCAGAGCCTGGAGAAAGAAGACAGGCAGATTTCTCCATCTAGAGGGGCTGTTAAATAAGGAGAGAGATGTTACAGCTGACTTGGAGGAAAAGACTATGTGGAACACCAAAAGGGAAGCCTCAAGGAAACAGAACTGTACTCAGACTCCTTGTGGATTCACGATCCCGGTAATTGTTTTCAGGTCTGGCGCTCTTAGATTGTCTCTGTGGATGAAGTTTTCTTGGAATGTGGTCCTAGGCAGGTGTTACCATGCATTGGCTCTGGTGTATGTCCGTGCTTGGTACAACAGTCACTTTGGTCAAGTCCAAACCCGCCAGACTTCACTGCCTTCCAGCAAAATTTGTCCAGTGTCAAATTCAGCTGCTGAGCGACAAGTAGGTGAGAGGCTGGTGAAGTAGCAGTAGCTTATATGCAGGGTGGCAGTTGCTGCTGTCTTTGGATGGAGTCACATATGAAACAGATTTGGATCCACTGTTGATTTTATTCTCTGTCACTTACAATGCCCAGTGAAAGTTGAAAAGAAATATTTTTACATGAAAGCCAGAGGAAATGTTGGTGCGGGAAGAGACTGCATCTCTCCTTTCCAAATTCTGTTTTCTTTATTTAGTGTGGGGTGATATTTTTTTAGGGTAATTCAGAGAGCTCCAAAAAACTAGGAACTGCATGGAGGGACAGAGACCTTAGCTTGATATAAACTGGTGGGAACATTCTATCAAGGTATGATAGTTTCAGGTCAGAGGGTTCTTATCTGCTTTCAAGGTGGATTTTTAGAAATTTCTTGCTTCTGCTGTTGTGGTGTGCACCCATCCATCCACGTGTTGTCTCTATTTTCGTTCCCCAAGTCCTGCAAATCTGGTCACTTTGTGCCTTGAAGCTGTTTTGAATCTTTCCACCAAAACTCCATCATAAGAATGGTAAACTGAAGTGTCTGAAGAGAAGCCTGATTGTAAGAGCCATTTGTTATTTTCTTTGTCTCATTCTTACTATTGTTATTCTAATCTTGTAGTAAATTCTTCCTCTCTTGTGTTAAGAATATGCAACATTAAATGGAAACTAAGGTAAATTAATTTCCTTAGTGTTTTGAGACTACATGTTTGGGTTTTTTTTTTTTAGTGCTGATATGTTCTCCGCTGGTATTTTTTCAGAATTTGAAATAGCATGAAAAGTATATTGCAAATAAAATATGCTTGGAGGGGTGTGCCTTTTAGGGACAAAATCAGAGAAACTACCATGGGTAGTAGTTTCTCTCAAAGGGTGAATACAACTCCTGACTATCCTCTGACAGTGGAATTTCTTAATTTGGCTGGTTTAAAGATCCCTTGCATAGGGTTCTGCCTTTAAGCAATGTGGCATTTATCCCAGTACCAATAGCTGTAGTTTGGTAACTGTAGCCTCAATAAATATAGGTAATAATTTTGTGTGTACATAATAATTTGCATTCCATAGGAAGAATAGAAACAATGTCAAGTTAATGCAACAAGCATGTGAGTGGCTTCATTGGGTTTTTCAAAACAAGATGTAGAAATTTGTTGATAAATTGAAAATCCAGAGCTATAATAGCGTGCATCTGTGAACAAGAGTTTGGTCAAAAAGGCAAGTAAAGGTGTATTAAAAAATTCGGATAGCTCAGTGCCATATGATTTTGAAAGAGGAAAAGACAAGATTGTCTTGAAACTATACACAGGGGATTTTTGAAAAAATCAGTCATGACACAGGTGTGGAAAGGAGAAAGCAAGATGTCCAGCAGAAGGAGGTAGATGTACAAAAATGCATTGAATTGATATAGGCTGAGATAGCTGATCCTTTGTAATGAGAAGTCAGAGAAGTATAAAATATCACCTCCCAGACACTATATGACAAAAGTATTTTCTAACTAGGGCAGTTACCTGTTAATATTAACCTGACACAGCTGAGCCCAAACTTGAGAAATCCTTCTTATGTGGCCATACAGACAGGTTTATGTGACTTATTCCATTTTCTGTCATTACTTTTCCTATCTGCATTCCTGCTAGTCTTAAAAGCATATACAATAAGCTCTGAACAATTGCTTCAGATTTACCCACTGACTTTGGATTTATAAAGCCTGAACCTATCAAGAAACGACTGCCTTAAAATCTACCTATTTCATTCCTGAACTTCATCAGAAACAAGAAAATAGGATCCAATATCTATCTGTCTAATCTAATGAAAATTTAGAGATGTGTCTGAACTCAAGCTGCCTTATCTCTTTGATTTTAACATAAGTATAAAGCAGTTGGAATTTGGCCTTGAATTAATTTTGAGGTAATAAAAACTAGTAGCAGTATAAAGTTGACAGATGCAGGTGCTAACATTGGTCACTTATATCCCACAGCTTTCCCACTTGTGATTCCTGTACTTGGGATCCTCCCTTCTGAGCACTGTGAAAATGACAACATACATATGGAGCATTCCTTGATCTGTTTTCCATCTTACATTCCATAACGCTGTGGAATGCAAGATGGAAAACATACTCCAAATGTGGAGTTTAAAATTGAGAAATCGTTGCATGCACTTAGATTAATTAACCCTGGCTTTGGCAGAAAGTCACACAGCATAGATAGAGAGGAACCATAGTGATAGATGGTGATGGAAGGCAACAGCATAATATGTTTAATATTTCAGCACAGAGTATTTTGATTGTTAGCTTCTTGGGGGATTGGTTAATTGTGTGTTTATCTTCTGTATAATTTGTTACTAAATAAGCTTTTAAAAGCATAATTCTGGGAAGAAGCCAGTCTGAATCTGATCCATGTTGACAGCATAAAGCCTACTGCAGTTATGCATTAGTGCATAGCCTTGTTTGCTGTGCTTTAATGGAATTGTGTAAAATGGCTTGGATGGAGTCCAAAGAGAAACAAATTTTACCAAGAGTTGTTAAGTCTTTTTCTGTAGTTTCAAACAGCTTATAGTGGGGAAAGGGATGGGAAGCAGACTTACCGATACTGACTAATTAGTAAAATTAATATAATTACTGTGCATGCATGTAATGGTACTTGAAGGAGCTTTGTGGATCACAGAACAGGTTTTTGAAGTTAGGCATACTCCTTCCAGTTCCAAGACTTTTGATTAATACTTCTTCCAGTCAAGCAGTCCAGCCTGGATTGAAGGCGTTGAATGGTGATGGTGAGACTGTGGCTTAACCATAAAGGCTTATTTTGACTTGGGCTTTAAAGCTTCTCTGGTCTGGTCAAACCCTCCCTGACTGTATGATATTGAGGTTTGAAAAACTGATAAGCTTACTGTGATAGCTCATGTTTGTTGCAAACACTTAGATAAGCTAGTTATGCATTGAAGGCATTACAATGGATCTATCATTTTTCCATGTGTCTCTGCCTTCATGGCACATAAAATATCATAATATTTTCTGTAGATGACATAAAGCAAAAGATTCCATGGACCATAACATGGGATATAGTAACATAATCAGATAAGATGCAGGAATACTGTATTTAATTTTTTAGTATGTTGTCTGAACTCTTGTTTTACAGTATATTCCTTCTTGAGTACATGGAATAGAGGCTGCTATGTAATCAAAGTTGTGTACATCTTTCTTTAACTAGGTCTCAATCATTCCAAACTTCAAAAGCTCAATTATTTTTGCAATTTGTTTTTCTATTTTGTAGCTGATAACCTACAATAAGAGTGTATTTTTTCCCAGCTAGCACTTGCACAATTCCAAAAGAAAAAGATAATTAGAATGATGCTTTAAAGTACAATGTATAAAAGGATACAGCTGAATGTTTCCCATTTTTACTTCCAAGTATATAATTTTCTGAGTTTTGTTACATAAATTTTTCTCTGTTTCTGAAATCACTTTTTAAACTTTCTCTTACAGAGACAGAGTGAAAATATTTCTTTTATGGGGGATTCATATACTTTAGAAGGAAAAACCAAGAACAACTATAATAGATTCCTTGCAGCATCTCTGAGTGCACACCAGCTCCCAAGTGGTAAGGTTTGGCAGGCAGGGGAATGGTGAAAACAGCAATAATAATCTTGAAATATTCTGAGTAACATTTTTTTCTATACTGTTTAAAAAAAGATGTCCTAGCCAGCTGACAACATTTACAGCTTGGTGGATGTTCTAGGGTGTGCATCTTGGTGTAAAATGTTAAATTGCATAGATTTTATTTCCATGAAATCTTGTCTGCTGCACTTGGTCTTCTTCCTCCTCCCTCTGCCCTCATATTGTGGGTGGTGTGAGGGAAAGGGACACTTGCTGAGGCAGAGGATGGTGTTGGCATGTTCTTCCCAGAGCCAGTATTGGCTGGATGAAATTCTTGGAGCTCTGGAGCTAGCTGCTGCTCTCTTTTCTGCCTTCTCATGTTTCCTCTAAAGCTGGTGAGCATAAAGGCATCTGCAAAAGTGTATAAGCAGCTTTACTTTTCAAACTATATTAGTTTCTCCCAGCTTTATGTTTTATCAAGTTTCTCTCAATTTGAATCTCTTTGTACAGGCTGAAAATGGAGATTGTTGTTGAATACCTTCCACGAAAGGATGCTAGTGGTGGGATAAGGAAGGAAATGTGATGAACAGAACATTCTTTAGTCAAAGTTTGCATTGGCCTGTGTGAAGTCCCACGTTGGTCCCATTTGGTCTGTTTCTGGTTTTGTTCTATTCATTGCAGGAAATGAATATTTATAGGGCAGAGTTATGGGCTGTGACACATTGGTACAGTCATCAGAATGCAGCTCACACAGCCACTTGTTAATGCTATTTATTACTGTGTGGGGATACTGACCTGGGATCTTCATTGGCTGTTTCTAAAAAGGATGGGCACAAACGGTAAAGACATTTTTTGGCTTGTTAAATTGACACTGTCCAATTTAGAACTGCATTTTTTGAACTGTAATAAGATAATAAAAAAAATATTTCCTTTTTAAGGCAGGATCTGTAATGCATGGCTGGGATGAAGAAACTGGGAGATGGGCAAAAACCTACCCAGATGTTTCAGGTTTGCAGATATTTCAAAATTATCTGTTTCAGTGGAGATTCAAGTTACCAGTCTGGTTACCAGTGATCTGTGAAATTAAGTGGCATTTAGTACTTGTGAGTTGGACAGGCTGTCAAGCACCTCATCTCAAAGTCATTACCACTATTTTGTTCCTTTATGGCATTTTCCAATGTTCTGTTCTAGTCTCTAATATTAGTTCTGGTAGGTTTTTTTGTTTGTTTGTTTTTTGAGAGTTTTTTTAAACTGCAGGCATAGAGTATTTGTCTAATCTCCATAATTTCAGATTAGTACTGACACGTAAGGCATTTCCAGGCCTTTCGAGTCAATGCTAATCTTTACTGAAAAGAATTGGTTGGAAATATTTCAAGAATATTCCTTACAGGAGACCCCTCCAAGTAGCTTTTTCACAAAAACAGTTTAGATTTAGTAGTCTAACAAGTGGAAAAAATAAATTTTAAGGGGTAGATGATTTTTAAAATACCTGTATTGTACATCTGTTGCCAAAATCTTGATTTCTGTGTAAGTGTTTCTTTTGGTAAGCCTCTGGTGAGGTAGGGCTTTTTGATTGCAACATCAATTTGGGGCTGATGTGATTGATAAGTTTAAATTTTTCTATGTTAAACAAGATTTCCCTTTTATTAGCATAATGAGATGCGGTACAAAATTGCTCCTGAAAGTGAGAGCAGAAGAATGAGATTAGTGGATTTTAGGATAATAGAGAGGACATTTGAGTTAAATGAATCTGCTGGATTCTATATACTTAAAGAAATTACTATGAAGAGCTGCCTGAAGAAATCTTTGACTTGATTTTCCCCAGTGCAGTTAAGAATAAGACCTGTTATCAAGAACATCTTCAGGGAAAATGTGAAAATTGGAAGTAAGTTCAAGAATACTCCAAGGATTGAATCTGAGAACATAATTTTTCTACACAAAGCAGGGATATGTTTTGCTGGGTTGTGTTTCTCCTTGCGTGGTGGTAAACAATCTCACTTGTAAATAGCAAATTAGTGGAATGTGCCTTTAATTTCAAGCCAGTACCTGCTTTTGTAAGATTAACTGGTCAGCTCAAGTGCTTTTCTGAATCAAGGCTTGTATGATGTCTTGTTCATCACTGACAGTGCACAGAAAAAATATTAAAGGTGCTGCAAAATCCACTGTATGGCTAATCTGTCACCTTGAAAAGGTCACTCACTTTAAATTGCCACTCGCTCAGTTGCAATTGAGACAGGAGCAGAACATGTGTGGTGCCCTGAAAAGATCAGGAAAGGAAATACCTATTGTCATTATTTAAAACTGATGCTAATGACTCTAATGCAATTAAAGAGAGCTGAACTGTTTCAGTGATGTCCAGGCTGGAGTCCCTGGGCATGCCACGCTCCTTGATTATGTGCATTGCCCAGCTGCAGCGGAGTTAGCGTGGTGAGCAGCTCCAGCCCGAGTTAGTTCTGAGGAGATGTGCTTCAACCTGGGGGCTGGTGCATCTCAGCAAGGAACACCATAGCCAGGAACAGGAACCTGCAGCTCTGAACAATTGATACTGAGACACTTCCCAAAGTTGTCTGTGACGGTGTTCACAGGGGTCCAAGGATGAGGGAAGAGATGAGGATCTGACTCCATGTTTCAGAAGGCTTGATTTATTATTTTGTGATATATATTATATCAAAACTATACTAAAAGAATAGAAGAACGGATTTCATCAGAAGGCTAGCTAAGAATAGCAAAAGAAGGAATGAACAACAAAGGCTTGTGGTTCGGACAGAGTCCGAGCCAGCTGGACTGTGATTGGCACCTGTTGCATTCCACAGCAGCAGATAACCATTGTTTACACCTTGCCCCAGAGGCTTCTCAGCTTCTCAGGAGGAAAAATCCTAAGGAAAGGATTTTTCATAGAAGAGGTCTGTGACAGTTGTCCATTTTTTTTAAACTGAGATCAGAAGAGTCATTGCTCCCATTCGTGAAATGGGAATAAATGTGGAGGCATTTACTACTTTTAAGTAACTCTGAACCACAATTCGAGCTCTGTTCTACTTAGGGCTTTAAATTGGGTGTAAAACCCCCAATTTTCCTGCCCCAGACTTGCTTAATATTATTTAGGTTTCCCATTAAAAAGGCAATACAGCACAGAGAGGAAGACCTACTTGGGGAGAGAAGCTCAAGTCCACAAATGCACTTATTGCAAATTGTGGTTTTCAGGAGAACTAAATTTCTTTGGCATTGCTTGATAGGAGATCTGCATTACTTAGCTTGCTCAACAGTGAAGGAAAAAAAAAAAGGGATGTGAGAAAAATCTAAGCTCCTTAACATCTCTGTTTTGGTAATCTTTACTAGATTATTTTAATATAAGGCCTTCTGACACAAAGACTTCACTATTTGCATTATGGAATTATTATTTTTATTAAGTTGTGGAATGATTTTTAATCTAAACTAAATAGGTACGTTGTGAGCCACCTATTTGTCTAATTTCTAAATCTGAATAAAGCTAATTAAAGCTGCTCTCTTTTAAGGTATTCTGCTTAGTCCATGAAAGAGAAAATACTGAAACAAGAGTTTGAACATCAAATATTTACCTGTTAATTTTATTTAAATTTCATTAAATTATGTAAAGCAATTTTAAAACCTGGCAATGAATGTGCTGAATCATTTTCTTGTGTGCACATTTTTCTGCAGACTTAGGAGTGTGAGGACTGTTTCTATATAAACATTTATTTTGCTGTCTTTATGACCAAGATATATCAAAATAACCTGACATCTGCTAAAAGGCTGCAGCCTTCGTTTTCCCTCAAATGTATTTTCTTCTTTGGACAACAAACTCCTGTGTTTCTGTTTGGTAAGCAGTGGGAAATTCAAAAGCAGAAAATAAATGAACTAATATGCTGACCAATGGTATTTGCCTTTAGAATTACTATTTCTTTTCTGCCCATTTTCTTTGACTTAAAGGCTAAAAATTCCCCCAGCGTGTTAGAGGACTATAATGTTGTACTTCCAATCTATGCTGCAAACATTTTTCCTTGCTGTGAAATTCACTGGTCAGTGCAAGAAGGGTTTTGGCAAAGAGATTGCTGCTGCATGGAAAATAAAATTATGCAGTATATGAGCCCAACACACATCTTGGATAAGATTTGTATGTTATAAAAAAGGATCTGACCCCATGACTTTTTACCAAGTTGAACTTCTGGGGTGTTTGATGTGAGGCTATCTACCAGGGGTTTAATCTCCCTTTAGGAGGAAAGTGAATGGAGTACTGAGGCTGGAAAGCTTTCTGTCTTTCTCTCTCTTTATCTATTTAATTCTTTCTCTTTTCTGTTTCTATAATCAAGAATAATCTATAATAATTTCCCTCTGCTCTTTTCTTTGTGAAGCTGTCTGCAGGGTCTAAATTTTCCTTTCCTCTCATTTTTGTCTGGGAGAGGGGAAAGAAAGTCAGTGTGTCCTATTGCAAGACATGGTGTCACTTCTTTCAGATATGCAAATTTGTTATTTTAGTGTTAATAGGAGGCAAAGAACATATGTTATATACTGCAAAACTCTCTAGCTGTGGATCAAAAATGTAGTGATAAAATTTAGCTCTTATCTCTTCAGTAGCAGATGTTTTACTGGTTGTGGTTATCTGGGCAAAATCTTTGCCCTTGAATGATATTTAGAAATGCTCCATAATTATTATTCTTTTTTAAACATGCATTTCCCTGCCCATAAATGCTAAAGCTGTCTTCATGTGAATCAGTCGAAAACCGGGATTTTTAAAAGTATATTTTTGACCTTATAAAGAAGCAATGAACAATATGGCTATTAGAACCACACTGGAAAGTGTCTTGAGAATACTCTAAGTCACTGAATTTAGCATTTTCTGGTCCTAGAATTAGGTTGGTTTTCATAATTTAAGAAAATATGCATGGATCTGCACAACAATTTTTCACCAAAGTAAACCATCACACACAACCAAAAATGAACTTACTAATGGGAGAATGCTTCACAGAACAGATGTGGTCTCTTGATCCTCAAAGGAAGAACAGAATCCAAAACCAAGCATGGACATAAAATTAATGATTCTGCTGGATCTGAAATTTTGTATCACAGTATGCTCTTCTTCACCTACTGCCTTTTGTGTGTTCCATGATTTCAAGAGTGAGCTGATTGTGGCATGGCCTCTCTATGTCCACTGTGTCCAGCTTGCTTTTCTTTAAAGTGGTTAGGCTGTGACTCCAGAAAATTGATGGAATTATACTTAAAGTGTATTTTGTTTTGGACTTTGCTGCTTTCCTTTCAGACAGAGAGAGTTCATGAGTCCAAAAGCTTGTCTTGCCCTTTCTTATATGCTACCTAAACAAACAAATATTAACCAAGTGCAGACTAACCATACATACAATACTACTTTACCTAAAAATCTAGTCTTCCAGAAAAAATAAACATTTCAGTGGATTGAGTAGTAATAATTTTTTTTTTTTTACTTTGTGTCTTTATAAATTTGGAAGAAAGGAAGTGAATTTTTTTTGTTGCATTTGTTGAAACAATTATGCTCTGACACTGGACCAGTGACTGAATTATGTGTTAAATTTATAAACTGAGCCTTCATTCACTTTGTTGTCAATGCTGAGTATACTTAAGAAGAAAAATATGTCTGGTATTTAATAGTATTTGGAAGAAATATATCTGTCATAAATGCCAAATTTCAAAAAGTTCTGCCTTATTATTAGGGATATTTGAAACATCAGCTACTCAAAATTAATTTTGATATCTAAGTGCTAAATGACTTTGTCAAAACTAGAAGTAGTAGATGTTTTAAAATCAAACAGATTATGAAGGCAACTAAAAACTCTGTTATTAAGGCTTTAGGAAATTTTGCCTAAATGAGGAGTTGAAATGCAAAAACTGAGGGAAGCCTGTGATTCACTGCACACTTGTCATAGGCAGAAGGAATTTCAAGCCTGTGGAAAAAATTAATTGCACTGGTTTAAAATATTTAATCTGCAAATAATAACTTTGTTTTACATGTAATTTTGTGCAAATGGCTACTTTGCACATATTATCTGAAATTAGTTTAAAAATGTTATTATGAGAACAAATGACAAAAATATAACAGGAGAATTTAGTGGAAGTAAATTTTGAGGATGAGACTGTATCACCACAGAATAAGAGATGTGGTAAATGGTATACCTTTGGAGTCTAGTCCTTGGATGAACATTTTCCAACAACATTTACACTTCATGATCTAAGATGTCTTTTCAAACATTAAATATTCTATGACTTTTGTCTTCCTTGTGAAGACAAAATCTTGCAAAATCAAAATCCATGCAAGTATCATTCCTTTTTGGGAAACATTTATAACCTGCCCAGTATGCTGTAATAAGAAGAGAGTTATTTTGTTTTTGTTGTATTTTCTAATGCTGTTTTTTTTTTCAAAACAGTTGTAAAGACTTTCTATCTCCCTGATATAGAGAAGGAAAAAACCACATTGGTCTTCCTCCTGTGTGGCGTATCTGATATTTGTTTCTTACTAACCATATGGAAGTTATGTCCCTTTGAGTAAGCTGCTCTGTTGTTTGAGGACATAATATCCTGATGCCAGCTCATTTTCACCAAATTGAGCCAACTATTAGCAGTGTGTATATTGTCATAACTTGTTTGTTTTTTGTGCAGCTAAAAATGAGTATTGTGATGTTCACAGTTTGCATGTGGGACAGATTTTTAAATGTCTGTGTGCACCATTATGTGAATTCATAACAATGGAAGAATCTTAGAATGCAACTCAACATCTAATCTATAACAATAGGTTATACAGTAAAAACTAATTTTGTCATTTAAAAAATTTTGTCAAAAATATTAAGTGGTTGTTGGGCTGTTTTACTTGCAGTTATGTTCTTTTTACCACTCATTTTAGAAACATTTTCTAGTGACATTCATGATAAGCTAATAAATTTAGAGTCTATGTATTATAAAACTGCAGTTTTTGTAGGAGAGTTGTTTGAAACTGCTGATGGTGACAGCTGATGGCACTTAGCATGTGAAAGAGGATGCACAGGTACAATGGGAGTGACAGGAGTTGAATGTGCAATCCCTGTGTGGAGCAAAGTGGCTCCTTTGGAGACCAGCTTGCAAAACAAAATGACTTAAATGATTGTACTGAACACAAGTCAAATGGGATAAACATTTTTCCCTAACAGCACTGCTTTGTGATCAGATATTTTGTTGCTGACCTTGCATTAAGTCTGTGAACTGTTCTCCTGAGCCTTCCTGTGCCTTGCTTGGAGGTGAATTGGTGAATACAAGCAACCTGTGGAGTTTAAGTTGTTCTCTGACAGAAAAAGAAAGAAAAGCACACAGAAAACAAATTAGGTCTGCAGTCAGTTGTTTGTTTCCATCACTGAACTGTGTGGAAAAGAAATCCAAGTGAACCTGGCTGTATCTTTTTCAGAGACTTAGAATGTTATTGATACTTTAAAGATCAGTAATTCTCATGAACTGCTTCGGACCCAAACACTGTGAGAGCTGTCCTTGGATGTCCAGACTTGGTGTATAGGATCCATAGCAAAGATGACATCTCCTCTCTTGAAAGGTGTATTAAAAAATAAAATTTGATTCCTTGAAAGGAATCAAAAAATGTAAAACTATATAGTTGCCTGACTAGGAGGAAAGACTGGTTAAAAATACTGAATTTTAACAGAATTGAAAGAAAGAAATCAAACTTTCATGACCTTTTTACTGTCATTACGGGCGGATGTGTTGACAGTTCTTGACAATTACCCCAGACCAGGTCTGCCTGCACAGATGTGTGCGTCCTGGAATCTGCACTGCAGGATTTACAGGAAAAGCAGTATGGCTTCATGCTGGCTTGATTTTCAGCTGGAGAAACACCCAAGTCATATTGTCTTGATGCTGGTTTAAGTATCTAGCTAGAGACAAGGGCTGCTTGGATAGTGTGGTACATCATAATGTGTATCCCATATTATATCTCTGTATAAAGAAGGCACAGGTATGGGGATTGGGGGTGAATTCTGATTTTGGGGTCTGCGTCTAGAAAGCTTTATTCTTTTTTCCCTTCTTTCCTTTCTTCTCCAGCACTAGAAGGTAGAATCTACTGATATTTATTACCTTGTGTTCTTAAAGTCCTAATTTGTGCTTTGTACACAGAATTCACAAATGCTTTCCACAAGGAAATTAGTATTCTTTCCTGTAGGGACTCCACAGAATAATCTTGAGGTCCTTTTTTACACTGTATGTTACTTTACAATGATGCCTATGATTTTATTAACATTTATTTCAACATGGTGAAGAATGGTTTGTTAGTTATATATGATTTTCAAGATTGGATCTGACTAAAGGGGGAGGTGTGTGTCATGGGGTAGGTAACGCCTGAGGGTAGAAGGAGATTCAAATACCAAATAGCAATGCCAAATAGTTTATAAATATAACAGAAATAGATGTTGGACATAAGAAAAGAGTATTTGTGTTCATTCTATTTACTTAGCCCCAACATTTGGATAAAGATGTTATCCAGTGGTTTTGGTTTTAGGAAAATAAAACCCTTCATCTCTGAAATTCTCTGTGGGTTGTTATAGGGCATCAGGTATGAATACAGCTCATTTTCTAGGATAAAGGCCATCATCGAGGAGCTTGCATTTTTGCCCCATCAACTTAATTTTACTGCTGCCTGATTTCACTTGCTGCCTGGTTTCTTACCTTGGTCCTGTGAACTTTGATTTGGCTTCTTGATTAGAAGGCAGCTTTAGAATCAAAGTAAATGTAAGCTTGAAAGCTACTGGCATGTAAGAATTTAACCTTGACATTGTAACACCATCAGCAATTATAAAATGCCATGCAATAAGTGTATAGTGGTATAACTCTATTTTAAAATGTTTGGTTTACGTTTTCACAGGATAAAAGTAGGATTTTAGCATCATAACAAATAAATTTATAGTTTGTGGTAACAGCAAGATACTACTGCTTTAATGCCAAGGTGTCTACATCATCTTTTGTAAGTTAAACATTTGTTGAAAACCAGAAAACAGTAATATAGGTAAACTAGAAATTTGCCGAAATGACCCCAGATTTCATATGATATATTCTGCTTGTGTATTGGTGAAAACATCTATGTAACACTTATTCAAAGTGTGTGTTAAACATGGATAAGTCATTTAAATGTAATCTGCTAGTCCCGAGTCACTCTCAAGAAATTGAACATAAGCAAAACTTCTTTAAATGTAAGCATAAAAGCCAAATATTTTTGGAAATCAAGCAATGGAGACTCAAAAGAGACTGTTCTTGGAATATTTACAGTACAAACAAACTGGAGTGTATGGAATAAATTTCAGATGATGCCACAGTTTTCTTAGATATCCAGGTGTGTCTACTCAGGAGGTTTTGTAGGTTACAGGATGTTTTATGTTCAAGTTGCCTTTGCCATGACATCTCACTATGAGCAACCATAACTTTTAACATTAATATTTTCTGTATTGCTTCTGTGTGGGAAATGAGCTTGAAAAACCTGAAAGTATGAAATGGCTCAGCAACCAGATTTTTTGTATTTGATATGTAGGTTAATGCACAGAAACTGAGGCACAGGTGGTTTGGCTTGTCTCAAACAAGATTAACAGCCAATTGTTAGACAGGGAGAGAACTCAAGATTTCCATTTTCAGGGATGCATTGTTCAAATTGATCATGGGATTACTAAAAAATTCATGTGTTCATGATACATGGTTTTATTTTTTCACTGCTGCAGTTATTCACTGAAAAGGACAGTTTCCTACACAGAACTATAAATCTCTGCTTGAATGCAGAATTAATATTTTCAACAGCTGACCTTTACTGTGTTTTTTAAGTGGGCAAACCTCTAATCTGTAAAAACCTTTATGTTAATAGGCCTGGATCCTTAAAACAAAGCATCACTGTGAGTTAAAAGCATTGGTCAAGCTTTTGCATTCCAAATGATGCTCTGGGTTTGGTTCCCATGGTTACTGAAGAATGTGCTTGTGCAGCATCCAGCAGAGAAGCCCAGGAAGAGGCAACAAGGGAATCATGGTTTTGGAAAGACCAGGCTGTAACAAGCATGGCTGCTGTTAGGAAGATCCCTTACAATCTGTCTTCCAGTAGTGCTGCTTCTTACTGGTGCTGAACCAATTAATAGGCAGTGTCGTAATGATACAAGTTAAAATGCCTCTCAGGACAGAGGAGAGTTGATTTAAGAACTGTTTGAAGCACCTTGTCATTTGCTATGGTTCAGGCAATGTGAATTAGATTTCAGCCATTACTCACTGTAATAACTTCACTATTTTACTTAATGTACCAGATTGATGCCACTGTAACTAAAATGAGGATTTAACTGCAAAGAACAAATAGGGCTTCCTAACTCTCTTTCTGTTTCTGTCCTAGGACAAAATTTATAGAATAAAATTACCAAAGGCAGCAAATTTAATATTCATCCATCTGGTTTGCATTTTCAGCAGTTAAGTCAAATGGCCAGTGGCTTTTTTTTTGTTGTTGACAGCTGAATATTGGTATTAAAGGGCAGCAGAGGAAAGGTGAAGTCCACCAAGATTGTGATGACTGGGCTCTTCTGAGAATACAGCTGATAGAGCTGAGCTTGACCTGGTGGAACATGAGAACAACCTTACCTTAAACAAACTCAGACTTCCTCCCACCATAATTCAATAAGAGAAGGAAAGCTTCCTTCAGCTCAGAAGCCATGGAAGCACACACCTAAGAGTACAAGTGCTTGATAGCTTTACTACCAGGAGAATGAAGGCTTTCATTTTGCCTCAATTTACATTCTAAAAATAATCCCACAAAATCCAAAGAGCCTGGGATTCATGGCCCTGATGCAAACATTCTCCTGGAATAGGTGCCTTTGCAGCCAGATCTCTTCCTCAGCTGCTGATTCCGAGGCCCAATGCACTTGCAGATCTATCCTTTTTCTTCTTCTCTACCTTGATGGTATCCACGAATTTTTCTGGAAAAAATGTTTTTGAAGTTCTCCCCAAGATTTGGCAGGCCTGTGCTTGGACTTGCTGTCTAATTTGACCCTATCCCTAATATTTCTAATAAGTCTCCCAAAAGCACCAAAACATTTGCCTGATGCAAAATTTCTCTCATGTTTACCAGGCCCTGCTTACCAGTGGATGTATTTAAATTTATCCCACTTTTTAAAAAGTGTGTTGGTTTTTTTTTTTAATTTCATCTTCTGGTTGTAACAATTAACTTACATAAAATGACATGGGCAAAGTTACTTTTATAGCTAAAGTCACCAGGGTAATCCTTTAGAACACTCAGCTAAATGTTATCGTATTAATTCAATTTTTAAATCCTGATTTTTTAATCACTGGTTTTTTTTTAAAGCCATAGTGAACACCTTTTTTTTTAAATTAAAAATGAACATCTCTGGAAACACAATGAGGTATGATGTGGATAAAAATATATTTAAAGGTATGCTGGCTGTAAATTTGAACATCAGTACTGTGGGATATAAAACTGAAGTTTTCATTTTGTTTCATAGTGCACAAGTATTATCTTCATGATATTTGAATCTAGCATTAAATTTACCTACTAACAAAGTATTTTGTACTCCTGTCCCCTCCTGCCTATCACAAATATAGTATGATCTTCATTTCTACATCCAAGATGAAAATACTTCAATTTTTACAGTTGAATGTCATTCTAACTTCAGTTCTGGATTTTAGCTAGTATAATATTTGGGCTTTTATTATAATGAAGATTCCTTAGACTTAGACTATGTATGCTGCTTTCTTAATTACTTTTTCAGAGGAGAGGGAATGGAAAGTTTACTTTTTAAAATACTTTAATATTTTTAAGAGTAGACAAAATCTTACTGGTATGGTAGTAATTTTTAACATACCCTTCACAAATATTTTTATGTAGAAATAAATCACTATCAAGATCCTCATGTGTATGAGAGCTTTAATTATCCCTATGTGGTGTGTCAAACTATTTCTTTTATACAATTGGAGTACCACTATGGGAGGGAAAGAATCTGGTTCCAAAATTAAATTAAAATTAGTAAAGAACCTCTTGGAATGACACAGACTTAATCCAAATGAACTCTAATACATAACTGCAAACTTTTATGCTGAATTTGATCATGTTCCTGGTAGCTCAGGGTAAGGAGTGGTTTCCAAGTACTTTCCAATGACTGAACTTCTAGGAAGCAGAAAAAGATGAATCCTGCCCTAGATGGTAGTCTCCAGCAAATGTACTTGTGAGGTGAGCATGGGGTACCTGACTTCTTGAGGGGTGTATGGTTAGGGTTTCAGGTTTAGTATGAAGAGTGGAAGAAGTTTCTCTAAAATTTTGGCTTTTGTTCATGTCGACGCGGACCAGCTCCCAGGAGTTTGTGCCCACATCCACAAAGGCGTTTGGTACCCTTGTAGTTGCAGGTGTTTGTAGCCTGGCAGCAAAATGGGCTCACAAAAAATGGGCAGCTGCACTACTGAGTCCCTTGAAATCCCTAATGATGGCTGTGCTAGAAAATGATACATGTTGATTTCTGAACCCAAAAGTATATATGAATGAAAAATAAGTCACCCAGGTTCTTCACTCTTGCCTGCATCTTACCAATTTTAATTCTTGCACTTAGTCCTATGGTGCTTTTATGTTTCAGCTCCTTCCATTGTTTATGTATTGTGTTTACCGTCTCTCAGTTCTAGATCTAAACACATGACAAAAACCCAAGGTCAGAAATGCAAGTCAAAATGCAGTTTCTAAGAGGTGTGATGCTGTATTTTGTCTTATGTCGTTCTCTGAGAGCTGACTTCTGTAAATATCCTTGGATGCTGGCATTCTAAAAAATTCTAAAAAATGAGCATTCGCACTTATAAGCTTTTAAAAAAAGTTATATGAGGCTTTAGTGACTTGAGGCTTGTAAAACTGATCCTATCCCAAAACACTGGTGAAGTAGGATTGACAGATTTTTTCCAACTTAGAATTTATATATCCTGCTTTAGTTCTGTGTTTATCAGCAAAATAACATGTTTAAAATGTCTATTTATTGTTCATCAATTTTCAGGTTTTTTAACCTTTTTTTTTTTTTCCTATCAACCAGTCAGGTGATATAAACCATAATTTAAGAGATCTCTAATACCAAGGAGAAAGATATGTTAGAGGATCAGCTGAAGCTTATTTGGGCAGGAATAGGAATTTGTCCTGACTATACCAGGACAGGAAAATCTCTGTTCTTTGCAGGTAGCTCTTTACATGTAGCCTGAACTTGGCACTGTGGGTTCTTTTTAATTTGAGTGGAGTGAACAGAAGTTGTGCTCCTCTCAGTTGATAATGGTAGTCATGAGAAATGGGCATGAAATGGATAAAAAACTACTTGACTCAAACTCTAAAAGTCATACGGCATTGGCATCCAGATGATTGGCAGATATGAGCATAGTATCTGTATTATGCGTTGTTGCAGGAAGAAGTAGCTCAGTGAGGAATTTGACTTAATTTTCCTAACTATTTCTAGTTAACACAAACATTTCATCACTGATTCAGGTTAAAATGGACTGAAAAGAAACAATCAAGCACCTTGGGAAAGAACTCCCCCTATTCTGAGCTCAATATCAGTCCAACACCATCGTGGTCTCACCTCCCCTTTTGCTGGGTGTTGCACTTGGTGCCTCACAAACCCTTGGTGCAAGAGGCTGGGGACCCTGTGTGACACCTTATCTCTGTTGCTCCTCTGCTCTTCCTACTGGTTTTCCTCTGTCCCACCTGTGCATCACTTTGGGTCCCTGCTCCAGGGGCAGTTGCTCAAGGCCATGGTCCCTTAGAAGTGGGAAAAAAATTTCTTTATTTATATCTACTATCTGACATCATTGTTTACCATGCTACAGTTTTTTGTTCTCCATTGATACATTTTTTATTAATAAAATAATTAAAAGCCCCAAAACAATATTGAGATAATGGTTTAAGCTGAGTTTGCTGCAACATCTGGTCTGATTTGGGCACCCAGTATTTCTGTAAACGTTTATTTTTGCTGGGTGCATACTTTTAGCTAGACTTGGGAAACAGAAGTACTATTCCCCTGAGAAGCAACATTTGCACTGAAGGTGTGCAGGCAAATTACTAATTCTTCAATTCTGTCTTCACCAGAAGCTGAGTTATTGAAAAGCTAATTATTTAGCTACAGGCAGCAATGGATGAAATTGCTACCTGGAGCTGGGAGACTGGAAAAAAACAACACATGTTGTAATTAAACACCCTTTTCCATCAGTGCCAGTGGCAAATATACTACTCTATAAAAATCTTATCTCATGTTAAAAAAACCAAAAAGAAATAAAAACGTGTGAGAGTTGAAAAAACCCACCCAACAAATCAAGTATTTCTTATGATTCCCTTAGGAGCAAAGGTGATGGTGATCGTTAGTCAGAGAACTCATTATACTCTGTTTTGAATGTCTGAATGTAAATCTATAGATAGAAAGTGATAACAGGTGTTAAAGGCAGGAACTTTTATTTGTTTTGATACAAAGATCTTTAGCATTACTAAAAGACTTTCCACAGACTGATGCAAGATTGCTTAATGTTTAGTGAGTGCTAAAGTATTTAGAAATCTAGGGAAGGAACAGCATTTTTGTTGTAGTTGTTATTTATTGCAAAAAGAGAGATGTTTTGTATGCATTTTTTAACAAATTATCACTAAGACAAATAGGGGAGTATTACAGAAAACCCTGAGCTCAGTGTCATTGCATAGACTTGTAGTGAGCTTGTTTTCTTCTGCAAAATGTTCCTCTTTTCACAGAGGTTTCTTTCCTTGCTGTGGTTCGGGATATTTTCTGCTGTGCAGATGCAGCTGCGTGTGGATTCCATTAAATATTAGGATCACTGATAGGAACCTGAGTTACAGAAAATACCAAACCTCTTCCTAGAGGAAACCGTATACTAGTCCTTTTCTATCAGGATTCTAAATAGCTATATTATTATTTTCAGTTTCCAGAAATGGCATTGGAACATCTCATTTAGCTGCCTGATTGCCAAAGCTGTCTGCCATTAAAAAGCCTGGCATGAATACAGGTGGTTTTCAGTAAGCTGTTCACAAGCTGAGGAGGGGAAAAAGGTGCTGTGCTCCAGCTTCAGAGTTTCATTGTAGCTGGGGATCAAAACGTTATTTGGAAAAATAAAAGGTAACTACAGTCAAGTTAGAAAACTCCTGAACATGTCCCTCTGGAAATATCCACCATCTCTTGTCTATGTTTGCAGCATTTTCAGCCCTTCTTTGATTAAAACCCAGAGTTCTATGACACTGTCGGGCTATGTCATGCTGATGCTCCACTGAGGGGAAAATAGCATTAATCCTTTGACCTGGTTTTGGATTACCTGACTTGTTTCATATAAGATGACACTTGATCCAAGTACTCTAAAAAGTATAAACAAACTTGAGTTATAGAGAGGGAAAAGAGTGTATGTAAGAAGAATTGGACATTTTGAAATGTTGGTCTTCAGACCAAAGAAATTAAGATTAATCCCTTTAGGATGCAGAATGAAAATTTGTTATTATTTTAAGGCTCTGGTGTTTGATCTTATGGATTTAAGAATCAAAAGGTACTTTGAACTTATTGCCTAGGAAGGACATTGGACACTGGACTGGATCACTCTGAAACACTACCTTGCATAAACAGAGTAAAAAAGTGAATTAGGGGCCCACTAATGACAGCTTTACTATGTAGCCGCTTTGGTTCAGAGTATACAAGAATTAACAAGCAAAAAAGCAGCCTGATCCCTGTTCAGCTGGCTTCAAGAATTGGTGTTAGTCTTGAAATAATTGAATAATTGAAATAAACCAGAAAATTGGCAAGCTTTCTCCCTATTCACTGTGCCACATTTCATCTGACTACATTTTTTGGTAGTCACTCCATTTCTAAATTTGCTTTTTTTAAATTTTTTTTTTATTTTTCACAATTGGATTTGATTTGATCATATCTCCTTGTCAGAGTGTTTGTTCCACTTTCTTCTCTGATTTCAAGATTTTATTCCCTTTCCTGAAAGGAAGAATTTCCTTTCAGGAAAGGGAATGAAATCTTGTGATTTCAATTAGGATCAGTTGGGCAAGTTATGGTCCATTTCCCTGCAGTTCATGTCATCCCAGTCACTTTTATTCTTTTCCCTTTATTTTGGAATTTTCTCTTTTTTCTTTTAGCACTTTATTTCTTCAATTTCATCTCCGGTCCCTTTGCTTACTTTTCTTTCCTGATTTTGGGATTTTGATCGGAATAATTTTGGCAAGTTTTGATGCTTTTCACTGTACCTCATTTCATCTCAGTACACTTGGTTTTCTTCAGTCCATTTGCAAATTTTCTGGTTTTTTTTTCAATTTAATTTTATTTGCTCATATCTCCTTGCCAGAATGTTTGTGCCACTTTCTTCTCAGATTCCAAGATTTCTTTCTTTCAGGAAATTGAATGAAATTATGAAAAGAGAAACAAATTTGAACAAACACTCTGAAATGGAGATATGATTAAATGAAGTACAATTGAAAAATAGAAAGCAAATTTGTCATTGGACTGACTTCAACCAAATTCACTCAGTTGAAATATGATGCACCAAAATGGACTGAGGCTTGCAAATATTTTTTGCCATTGAAATCTTGAAATCTAGGAAGATAGTTAAACTCAGAGACAGGAGAAGGAGTTGAAAAAAGAAAATGCTAAATAGATAAAAGGGTAGGTTCTGAAACAGAGTGAAAACTTTTAGAAGCAACTCAGATGCCATGAAGTGCAGGGAAATGGACCAAAGCTTGCTGAGCTGATCCTCATAGAAATCTGAAGATATCTGTCATGGTTTGACCAGGAAGGAGTGGGAATTCTGGGAAGCTGTGGTCAAACCAATGAAGGTTTTGGGTTTCATACTGACACCTGGTGTAGCCAGTGGGGTTTGGACACACCTCCGAGAATACACAGGGGTTAAAAGCAGGGCACTGCCCTGGCACTTCCTCTTTTGGACATCGTCGGGCGAGGAGTTCAGATCTCTCTCCCCCGCCCGGCCCGCTGCTGCTGGGCGGGGGAGGGGCCAGCCATGCGGTAAGGCCTGGGGCCTGGACAGAGGTGGGGGTTGAGGGGGCTTCGAGGATGGAAGGGTGGGGGAGCCCCAAGAGACATCGGGCAGCCAGCCCCCCCCCCCTCCCCCCCCAGGAGAGCAGCCAGCGAGAAGGGGGAGGAAGACTGCCCGGCCGGAGCGGCAGCGTGTGGGCAGCGTGCGTGGGAGTCACTCCGGGACCGACAGACAGAGACTGAAAACTTTTAACCCTTTCTTGCATGATTGGGGCCTTACAAAAATGCTAATCCTCCTCGAAGCTGAATAAGAAGGGAGATGAGAGATGAGATGACTTGGCCCGGAGATTGTGGAGATGATTGGATGGGGAGAGATGATTTGGAGTGGCCTTTTGGCTGGACTTTTTCTTGTAGCCATGGACTCAGTTGTTCCTGTGACACAGACTGCATTTAGGGGGAGGCAGTGCCTCAAAACCAGGAGGGTTCATTTGTGAGGACCCCCCGGCCCCAGGGGGTTGGAAAAATATGGGGGGGACAGTTGTCCCAAAAGCAGAGACTGTGCCTTTTTGGAGTGAGACAAGGCATCCTTGAAAGACCACCCTAAAAGCAGCTCTGGCCATGTCTCGGTGGTGAGAGCACTGGGCATGGAAGGAACATGTCACAAGCGGCAAAAGGACTTTTTTTCCCCCCGGGCGGTGCCGAAGTGACAAGGAAGCATCCGGGATTTCAGTGTGTTTCCAGGAGAAGCCTATGGAACAAGAAGGACTCCTTTCCTCTTCATGAACTGCAGTTTGAGTATACTAACGTGTGGGGCCAAGGCTGGGCAGTTGTTTTGAGAGAATGTATTGGATTGGGAAAGTTAGGTGGTGGGGAGGAGGAAAAGTGGTTTTTGTAAGGTTTTCAATTTTCTTTCTTTTTCCTTATAGTCTTTCCCCTATTTTTCCTGTAGTTTTAGGTAATAAAGTGTTCTTTATGTTTAAGTTGGAGCCTGTTTTGCTTATTCCTGGTCACATCTCACAGCAGACACCAGGGTGAGGCATTTTCATGGGGGCACTGGCTCTGTGCCAGGCTCAAACCATGACAATATCATTCCCTTTCCTGATAGGAAATTTTTCCTCTCAAAAAAGGGAATGAAATCTAGGAATCAGAGAAGAATGTGGAACAAACACTCTAGCTAGGATTCATGATAATATCAAGTGCAATTGGAAAAAAAGGCAATTTTTATTTGGCAATGCATTGACTTGAATATTAACTGAGATGAAATGTTGTGTAGGGAAAAGGACTGAAATTTGTTAAAATTATTGGCATTGAAATCCCAAAATCAATGAAGAAATGAAGAGACAGGAGAAGCAATTAAAAAATAAAAGAGAAGAATTCACGAAAGCGAATGAAAACTTGAAATCATAGAAGAAAATGAAACAAACTATCTGGGGTGGACTTTAAAGGAATTTAAATTTGAGAGAATTAAATAAAAATCTTTCAGAAAATAAGTGGTTGTAATCAAATGTATTGAGATGACCTTAAGTACTCCACTTTTTCATGGCTTTTGTAGTTTCAATATCTTTGGTCTAGTGTTTTTTTCTTTTTTGATCTTTAGGCTTAGCCATCCCTAATCATGGTCTTAAAAACAGCCTTTTGCTGAGGTGCAAAACACGAGGATGTTTCCTAGGAGAAATGTGTGGAGGGAGCAATGCTGGGGCAATGCCATGCCCCTCTTGGCATGCCTTTTGTAGTGCCAATGTCCCTGAAACTCTAGGCTTTGTGGATTATTCAAGCCTAACCCTAAGCATACCAGTAAAACCAGCTTTTGCTGTTGGGCCCAGCACATGAGTGATGCTAATAAGAAAGATGTTCAGGGAGCAATATTTGGGCAGTGGGATGTTCCTTTTTTAAGTGAAATGCACTAAACCTTTCCAAAATGACACTCCTTGGAATCCTGAAATCAGGGAAGAAAGTGAAAGCAAGAGGCAGGAGAAGAAATTGGTGTAATGAAGTACTAAAATAGAAAGGGAATATTCTGGAGTGAAGTAAAAACAATAAAATTGCATGGGATTACATGAAGTGCAGGGAAATGGACCAATCCTTGCCGAATTGATCCTCATTGCAGTTCCAAGATTTCATTTCCTTTCATGAAATGGAACTGCCTAATTCACAGGTCCATCTCAATTTCCCACATCCTCTCTTCATACCTGTGAATGATTACACCTCCTCTGATTGTATTCACTCTGGAATTCACATTTCAAGCTTGCTCACATCGAGTGCTCTTTATTGTTTAATTCACTGATTATCTTGGAAAACACAAGTGTTGTGCTAAGTCAAAGCAATTTCAGTGATTGTGAAGATTATTGAGTTTTTTATTAAATTACTAGTAAACACTCCTAGATTTAATTAGTTCAGGGTACGTGAAAGACAGGGAGGAGGAAGACAGAGGTAGTTACTATGAACTGTTTAGATCATCAATCGCTTTTAACAGAATGCACCTTGCAAAACATCTGTGCTCACTGAGGTCAGTACAAAATCATTAATTAACATCAGGTGATGACAAAATCTTTAATTGGCTTTGACTGTAAAGAAAATCTCTCCAGGTTTTGAAAGTAAACTAGAACCTTTGGCTGTATTTTAAATGCAATTATCATCAGGGTTTCAAGGTTTTTTTGTGTACGTGTTGTTCTCAGTGTTGAATAGAATGACTAAACTAAATTTCTTTTTACATTTTGCTGATCTTTTTTGTTATGATTTGTGGATAGATACTTTAAAGCAACCATTAACATTGAATTTTGTGTCCTTTTGCTCATAAATTGTGTTTTCAGTCTGTTTTCACTCAGCAAGATTTGGATTTTTCTAATGCATTTAATCAAAACTATTTTCATTACAAAAATATGACCTTACTACAGGTGAAGAATAGATAATGGTAAAGTCAGGTGGGAAGAATCCCAATGAAAAATCAGTTTTCAGATGTTTTGAGTAAAGATATGGAAGAAGTAAGATTTTATATATTTCCCGTTTTCTGCAGCCTTCCTATTAGCTTTTTTCAGAGAATGGGTTTGAGATATTGGATCATTCTCTGGACTCTGCCCTCAGTTGTGCCCTTCCTGAGCTGTGGATCCTGACTGGGTAAGATCTTATTTTTAAAGACTTAATAGCATGGACTAGAGAAGATGCATTACTTGTCTGTTAGACTCCTTTTAATGCACACTGCACTGTGTTTTGCAGTTGTTTTACACCACCCTGTTGACTTTTTTCAGGTCAGAATTCACTAGAGACTAAATTTCAACATCAGTTTTGTCATTCTCTATTTGTGCCAGCTGGTTTATTCCCACCAGCGTGTATCTTTAATGATTTTTGTATTTCTCTTTTTCAGGTCATTGTTCTAATTTCTCTGGGAAATTGCAGTCTGTTCCATCTTCGCTTCTTTTAAACTCATAAGCTCGTTACCTTTACCATAGTCTGCAGTGAAACCACTGTGAGCTAACACACAGTTCATCAATGCTCGCTGTGAACTGCTGATATTCTGAAAGTGATTTTGTTCCTTTATTTTGCTCCCACCTACCATCAATTTTAGCTTGACTGGTTTTCTGTAGCTTGCTTTGAAAATGCCACATGAAACAATGGCACAGTCTGAGCTGCATGGCACCTACAGCACCTCCTTTCTTTGTAAGGCCTGCTACCCTCCTCTAAAGGCATTTAGATGTGTTTAACAAGGTTAGTTCTTGCCAAAACAACATTAGTTGCTGCTCCAGCCTTTTTAATTTTCAGAACTTGTTCTTTTGTTTGCATTTGTTCTTACCAAAGTCAGGCTTGGATTTGTCCCAGATAGAATAGTACCCTCTTCCCCTAAAAAAATAAAGAATTTAAAAACAAAAATCCCTCCAAAACGTGCCCTCCTCCTCAGTAATATATTCTAAGGAATATTAAGAAAGAGAGAATTGATGTTTAAAAAGTGAGAAACAGAGCTTCAATTAAATCCCATGCATTGGAACCTAAACTATGTTCAAATATATATTATTTTCCTAGATATTTTTGAAGTTTATAATTAGAAGATGTGAATCTGTATCAAGAAAAAAAAATAAAGATTTTGATTGGTAACCTAATAACCTGGAGGTGTTTTAGAAATTTTTATGTAGCTGTTTCAGAAAAAATGTTTATTTCCCTGAAAAATTCCTGTGAAGAATTTGTCTAAACATCTTTCTAAATAAACATGCCTTCATAAATTATGATGCCACTGTATGGAGGTGTAGCCACCGTTAAGCCAGAGATGGAAGCTCACTGATCAATTTCTAAAATGTAGTATTTTCTTACATTTCTTTCAAAAAAAGAAAAGCCAAAGGAAAGCAAGGCTGGTGTTATCCACTGGATCCTCCTGCACAGAACTCAAGGGCAGTTCTCATACACTTCTCTTAATAGCTTTGCAAACATTTCATCTCCTTCTAGCATTTTGGTTTCCACAAGTTGCAGAGTTGTCAGAAGACATAACATAGCTCAATTTTGCCATGACACTACATATTTATAAGAAAAAATATTTAGTGTCCTTCAGCCACAGGGAATTGAAAAAGAGCCCTTCAGGGCTCTGCAAGGGTAATCTGCCGAGTGTAAATTTCAATGAACACTGGCAGAAATTGCTGGGGCTTTCCAGTGGCCTCATATGTATAGGCTGTGTGGAAATGAGTGGCTGTAAGTACATTAGAAAACTGCAGGGGAAGAGTCACAGTTGTTTCCTGACTTTTGACTACTATATTATGTAACATTTTTTTTCTGTCTTCCCACTTTTAAATTCTTCCTACAGAAGCTTTTAAAAATTTCAGCTTATTGGTGTCTTTGTCTTCCAGCTTTTGCATCAAACTATGGTGACTTTTTTTTAAGTCTTTCCTCTTTTGTTATTTTCTTTGACTGTGTTTTTCTGATTTTTGTTTTCTCTCTATCTGCCAAATGGAGAGGCTCATTTAGAGCTATATTTAACGACACTTTTTACCAGCTCTGTCGTCATTCCTGGGAATAAGGTACCATTTATATAATCAAGTCATGCTCTAGTCACCGCCTTCTGGTACTTGCAAGGTAAAATGTAAATTCTATTTGTGATTCATCAGGATAATTATAGCACTTGCCAGAGTACATGTGGGCAGGTAAGTACACAGACAAGTTCGATAATTGGGTCAATAGTGAACAATTTGTCCTTAAAAGAACTTGATTTAATAAAGATAGGTTTAATCTAAAATGAGATGACCTTTGGTGGAGAAGTTTTCACAGAACTTAGTGTTTCAAAAACATCTTGACTATATTAGAGGAAAAAAAAGATATGTATGACCTGTCTTGGACATGCACATTTAAATGGCATTTTTTATGATCAAGTCAGATATTTTAACATCTTCCTCACTGAGAAGTGCTAATTATAGCTTGTGACTCTAATGTGAAGATCAAAAATTGTATCTCATAATTTGAGGGGTTTTTGTTTGGTTGGTTTTTTTTTTCCCTTTTATTGACATATATATATATTTAACAATATTTGAACATTTTCCCTTGATGTAAACATACTGTCAAAGTGAAGAATGAGGAAGAAGTGGAAATACGTACGTGTTTATATTATTTTTCCCCCACAAAAGCAAGACCTTCTGCCTCTTTGTTAGGTGAGTGGAATAGCAAGCCTGGCACACTGTGGGGCGGTCACAGACTGATGAGAGAGAGCACCCATGGAACTCTGCTGCCTTCTGTAGTGCCCTGCCTTGGGCAGCTTGTGATTTCATCCGTGCCCAGAGCTGTCCTTGACAGCAGTCAAACACCCAGAGCAAGGCTGCAAGAGGCACGGCTGTGCATTTCCATAACTACTTGCAGGGTTCCTTCGAGGTTTTCTCAGTAGTGTTTGCTCTAACCCAAAACTGAACCTCAAACATCACAAGAGGATTTGCTGGACTATCACAATAAATAAAGAACTCCACTGCTTCTTAATTTAAGGTAAAGATCACTTCATCAGTACGAAGATATTTTCTTTTCTGTAAATAGGAACTTTAATTATCTACTGACCACCTGCAATCCTTGCATGATGTTTAAAGTCAAATTCTTATCATCTACTGAGCTGGAATTAACAATCAGAATTATTTGTTATACTACTGAAATAATTGGTGCCAATCAGAAGCCTTCATTTCCAACCTTTAAAATGGAAACTTTATACATACAGATATAAACTGCATAGATACAGAACATGTATTGCCACACATCTGCACTCCAAATTTGAATGAAACTGTTTTCAGATCTGCTGCACTTTCTGTAAGTGTTGTAAGGAGAAAGACATTTTCTGAACAGAACTCTTAACTTGTGGGTTATTGTGCTGGATACAGAGCTCCACCTCACTTTGTGCTGGTGTACAAATTTACATGTTTTATATGTCATTAAGTGGATGTAAGAGATCACACGTGAAATTACACAAAGTAATTGGACTCCACATTGATTCAATAACTATTTTCCAACTTCTTACATAGGTCAAGATGTTCCTAAAATTACTCAGATCAACAAGATCTCATTAGGAAAAGCTAGACTGGCTTTCAGGGTGTTACAGTTTTGCTCTTTCCTTTATAGACGTTTTATGGGCATTTGGGCCACTGACTTGGTTTAATATATGTAAGGTTCCCCAAACGAAAACAAAACAAAATAAATTTATTGATTTTATAATATAAATATTTTTATTTATTAAGTTTATTAAAATAAATTTATTTTATCTAAGTTCATTTTTTATGAAAATGATTTTGCATTACAAAATTTAACAGCACTTTCTCCTTTCCATAATTATAAGTTCAGAATGTTGCATCACTTAGGCAGTAAAAAAGTTACTAATATTGTAATGAAAATGATTCTCAATGTAGTAATGATTCAAAATGTGTTAAAGGGCAAATGAACTTCTTTTAAAAATTAATTTATTTCCTTTCAGTTCTTGTTCAAAAGTTTTTTTGTCTTAGTTCACTGTTTCTCATTCCTTGATGTGCCCATTTTCTTCCATTATACTTTTGCACTAATTTTAACTTTGTCAGCTAGCTTAAACAGCACTAAAATGATTTTTATTTAGAAAGAAATATAAAATTAAATTTTAAAAATTTTTAATTATTTTGATTACAATTCCCTCTCTCTTGCCACACTTAAAGAGAAGTAGGGATAGGTGTACTTTTAGTTAAGTTCCAATGAGGGACTCAATAGAAGCAGAGGTTGCATATCAAGAAAAATTTGGAGAAATAATACTGTCAAATAATTTGTAGCCAATTGCTTCCAGTTGTAGTGCTTATTATTACCAATTTTATATAGAATGTAAAATTATTTTCATGTAAACTACTGTAAAGCTACGAGGCTTAAACATGATTCCATTGTACTGCTTTTTTTTCAAATTAGTAAAAAATCATAGAATCACAGAATGGTTTGGATTTGAAGGGATCTTAAAGATCATCTAGTTCCAGCCCCCTGACCATGGGCATGGACACTTTCCACAGACCAGACTGCCCAGAGCTCCATCCAGCTTGGCCTTGAACACTTCCAGCAATGGGACATTCACAACCCCTCTGGGCAATGTGATGTGCCAAAATCACAGCCAGAAGCTGCATAATTTGGGGGCTCTGTAGGGTGGGGAGGGACAGGGGCTCCCCAGGGACCAGCAGGGTGCTGTGCTGGACCTGGGCTTTTCTGGTGACAGAGGAGTGCCATAATCCCAGTGGATCAGGATTCCCTTTGCGGTAGACATTGTTAAAACACAGGACAAAGATAGAATATCTACTTTTAAAAGCAAGAGGAAAGTGGGAAAGTAAAACAAAACACAAGATGACACTGGTTGGTGTAACACTGGTTTCTGAGCACGCCATTTCTGGATGCTATTGTGTTTATTTGTAAGCACCTGAAGGGATGAAGGTTTGGGGAGAAGAATAATCAATTTGCTTTGCAGATGTTCACTGGGGTCTTCTCTCAGGCATGAGTAATGGAGAAAGCAGAAAGGTCATACAACCTCATTATACATTTTCCAGGTAGGAGTGGCCATTGAGAAGCCCTGTGAGCTACGTGCAGAATTCATGCCGATAAACCTGCGCTTCTTTCCCCAAAGAGATCTGAGCAAGCTGTATATGGCCTGAATAAGCTGTAGACAAAAGATATCTATGCAGAGATTCAATTAGATTGTTTTAAAAGTACATGAAAAATTCTGCAGTGAGCATGGTTAAACTGCATGTCCTGAATTCTAGTTTGGTGACTTAAAAACTAAATCATCTTTTCCGACTCCTACTCGGAAACACAGAAGCTATTTTTTTCCCCCAGTATTCCCTTTAAATTAAACTTTTAAAATAAACAACTGGCAACAGAGAGGATATTCATTATTTGACTGTACATAGCAAAGTGGTAGTTCTATTGTGAGTTTTTAAAGGTGTCAATGTGATTTTTCAAAATCTACCTTACATTACATATCTGTTAGCTGCCAGGCAAACAGCCTGACAGATCTGTTTTTGGCTTGGGTGTGTAATCATATTTTACCTATTCACCACTTACTCTTTTTTAATGGCAAAGCTGGGAAAAGGATGGAAGGAAGAAAGACAGCTATACAGCCAATATACATTAATTGAAAGCGTGTGTGTGTGTGTATGTGAGAGAGATAACAGTATATCCATTCCATCCTCTCAACCTGTAAAATCTGCATTACCTGCCTGATTTGTGCACAGAACAGGCAAAGCAATATAGCTACAAGGTCATTTGTTTACGAGCTTTGTGAGCTGCATGTATGATAAAGTAATTTACAGTTGCAGTTTTGATTGGCACATCCATTTGTAAATGCAGGGAAGGGACATAAAATTCAAGACAGGTTCTCATTTTTAGTACATTCCCTTTTTATTTAATTCCTGTGTGTAACCATTTTTTTATATTCTACAGGCTTTCACCTATCTCATAATACTATATTTAACCATTTCGTGATAAACTAATTTCATTTTAAAAATATGCAAATTATAGGAACAAGCTTTTAAAATGGTCTTTATCTAATAAAATGAGTCATTTTTCACTTATCAAGTTCAGAAATAAAATTGCATACAGCTATTCTTGCTCTACTAAATGAGAAGAGGAACAATATTTCTTTTATTGCCTGTCAGCTCTGAATCACTTTAAGTGCACTGTGGGTGGACTGTGCTCCAATACTTTCTTTTCAGCACAGCACCCAGAAATCAATCGAGGTCTAAAACTCACCCCTTTTATTAGGGTCTAACTGGTGACTCAAAACAGTAACGCAGCTATAACCTATGATTTTTCTTCGAGCAAAGTAATATTTTGTTCTGATTATGCCTCAGTGCCTCTGTTAAAGAGGAGCATGTCTCTTTGTTCCTCAGCTGATGCTTGCAAATTTGCTACTAACTAAGAATAGTTCCCTGTATTGACTGTGCTCACTGTTAATGCACCAGAATGTGAGGTCACCCCAAGAGCATTTTCTTTCTCCTCTGTAGTCTTGTGTTTTTAAAAGATTGTAAGGTGAAGAGATGAATTTTTGCCTTCTGAAAAATGACATGTTTCTTAAATGAAAAGAAATAAACCCCAATTTCTGAGGCACTCAGTATTCAGAACACAATTTCACTGGAGGGAAATTCAGCTCCAAATTATTTATTAGTAGGGCTTCTTATGAGTTATGCTCTAGGAAAAAAAAAGTATATCATATGACTCTGAAAAACATACACTCGTCTTCTACTATTGACATTGGAAGGTGAGTAGTGTCATGAACTATTCATGAACTAACAAATCTTGTTGGTAAAAATGAGATATTTATTTTCTTGTTTCTTCCCTTGTAAACCTGTTATATGTGGATTTTTTTATTTTAAAAAAGGCCATCTGAGTGAAAGGAACAGTGATAGAAATATGTGCTGAGTGGTTTGATATTAGAAATTGCTGGATATGTTTATCTAGCAAAATGGAAGTGGTAACGTATTACATCATTAGGGATACACTCTCTGTCTTTCTAGGTTTTTTGCTAGGTCTTTCTTATACCTATTTTAGAAGAAAGATCTTAGTAGACTATCTGAAGGATCTTTGTAAAAATACCTCCCATAATACAAAACAAATGTAGGATAAATAATAATAACCCATCCCTGCTCAGGCTGCAAGGTTTGGCTGGAGGTCATACAGGTGTATCTTGGTTGACTTTACATGGGATATATTGGTACTGTAGATGTTGTGGTACAGTGTGGGTTGTGGGAACCATTTTGACTGAGGCCTCGTGGCAAATTTTTCTGGCTTTTGAAATTTAAGAAAACTTTTTGAAGAGCTACCAGGGTAATATGTGTCCATATTACCAAGATTTATACCTCTGAAATAAAGAACAGGTTGATGCACATGAAGACAGTCAAACATGTCTGTCACCATATCTTGGGCACTGACTGTGAGTCTGGAAATATGGAGAATGCACAGCAATTTTGCCACTCTTAAAGTTAGGTATTGTGGTTTAGATTTTCCAACAGCAGATCATTGTACAAGAGCTTCATCCATCCATTCATCATCTCTTCAGCCAACAAAAAACTTGCTCAAGTCATGACCTAAAAGCCCTTTTATTTTGAGTTAGAAAGTAATTACTGAAGAACTGTGGAAATGTAAATGAGCAAATTGTTTGACAGATTTCATTCCTGTTTATACTTTCTGAGAAGAAATAATTCAATTTTCAGTAAGAGCTGGAGACCCTGAATAACTTTGATAAGCTTTAAGAGTAAACAAGTACCAGGATCCTGTTATCAGTGTTTCATACTGAAGCCTCTTGTTTGCATCCTCTCTGTTCGAGGTGATTTATTTTGCAACAGATTTTCTCTAAAGTTGGTCTGTTACATTTCACCCATTCCTCAGCGAAATACATGGGGCAGAGTTAAGTATTTTTATTTCTTTGCTTATGACAGGAGATGAGGAGAAAAAAGAGAAACATTGAAATCATTTTCTAGTTCTGCCTGTTCTTAAAACCCCCATGAACTTCAGTTTCTTCATTACAGATAACTCACTCACTATCCTGGCCCTGTCTGAAACCCTTGAATGCTATGAGTCTATCCTCTGTCTCCCCACTTGGAAGTGAATGTATATCCTCATTTAAGCAGGATGCTCTTAGATGGTGGCAGATGATATGTCACCAATGATTAGTAAGTATTTTGCTTTTTAGAATAGGAAATTAAGCAGCCTTCTGTTCAACTAAGCCATGTACACTCACAAGAGTAGCCTTGCTAGGTGGCTGCTCACACAAGCCCCACAACTGCTTTGCTTTTTCTGGGTTTGGGTACATCATCAACATTACATATGGTCAGCATTCAGGGCATCTGCATTTGGTGCCTTCTTTCTCTGTTGAGTGGCTGCAGATGCAGTCTTTTGAATTTTAATGGTTAGTGATCCTGAAGGGCCCTGGGGCATAGTTAACATGCCTGCAGGCATCGTTCACTGCAATATGACTGTGGTTGTGGAGCAAGGATCTAAGCATCAAGGCAAGGCAAAGCCTTGATTTGCACACTTCAAGAGTTTGTTTTGCATTGCTTCATTTTTCTCTTGACTAGTTGATGTTGTTACCTCATGTCTTGCTTATAGTGGACAGTGGAGTATAGTATAAGAGTACTTGATCTCATTGTGGTGGTATTTTCAGACACAGTGTGGAAAATAGTTCAGACTGCTTTGTCCTGCAGAGTGGTTTTTTGAGTATTTGTGCAGGTGTCATAATCTTACAGTCTGGTGCCTTTGTGTACTGAGATTATGTGCAACAACATGACTTTTGTAGATGCTTTCTGGTGATTAAACTGGTTTAAAGATTTGCATAATATTACAATTGGGATTTTGTATAGATACATTTAAAGACATATTTGATGCCACAGTATTTTGCTGAATCAGCCCCTGAAATCCTCAGTACCTTGCAGAATTAAGTCCCTGACAAAGTGAGGCTGCACAGCAATCCTGGGAAGATAATTCACCCAGAGTGCTATCGCTTTGTAGTATCATTCCTGTTTCCTGATCCACTCCCTGCCAAACAACTCCTCTCAGTTTTGCCACAGGCACATGGCATCGTCTGTTTAGCTGTCTCTCTACAGCAGCAATAAAAAAAGAGCTGTTGCCTTTCCACAACTGGAGAAAAGAACTGACCTGTAGCAGTTCTGATGTAATTTGGAGATCTCTTTCTTAAAAAGCAACTCTAAGTAATTTTTCCTCCCCATGTACTATGTACTTTTCCTATGTACTACATACTATTGTTATGAAATAGAGGCTTTTTTTCTACACTGATTAGGAATATTTAGAATATCACAAAAAAAGTTGTAGTGGTTCTAGCAATTTCCAAAGACAAATGTAAGGATAACTAACTGATACTGTACCAACCCCTTCCCCAAGTTATGGAGCTGATGCAAACCAATGAACAACTGCAGTTCCAAAGGAGTTTATTTGAAAAAAAGACACCACACATAAATTGTTAAAATTGGTGCTTTAATCATAAAAGGTCTTCCAACCTTTATTCTCAAGATACTCAAATTAGATCGATTTAGAACAGACTCACTATAAATCTAGCAAATTATTATCTCTGAAACAGGTTTGGCAGACAGCTCAGTTTTATAGTAAGGAGAATTGAGCTCATTTTAGTGGGTTTTCCAGGTGCAGTAGGTATAAAAAATAATGGAATCTAATGAAAAAAGTTAACTTTTATCATGGCAAAACATTAAGTAAATTACTAAATACTTGATGATTAAATTCTGAGAAGCTGGTTAGGAGATAATCTGAAGGTATTTTTATGCAAAATAATCTGTTGAGTTGTGGGGGGATAGAATGCAAGAGAATAGAGGTAGTGCAGAAGGCAATCTCACCCCTGAAGAGTTGCAGCTGTATTAATTACCAAAGATTAGGAACAGGCCTGCCCTCAATAGGCCACAGCTGTGTCCAATAAGGATGAGTGCTATAAAAGAGTGGGTGGAGAAGAGAGCTGGCGTTTGTAGGCTCTGCTGTGAAGTAGGAGTCAGTGCTGTGAGGAGTTGCCCATGAGAAATCACCAAGAAGGTATATAACTTTTATGATAAGATGACAACGTTGAACATTTTCAAGTCAGAGCTCAATAGGAAAATATGGGTAGTATTGAATTTCTGAGAAAGAATTCAACCTTAGTGGAAGTCAGAACTTAAAATGAGAAGTTTGCTCCTGGTGGATCTCAGCTTTTGGAACCTACTATTTTTTCATGACTTTGGGATACTGCAGCAATGGAAGAACAATTCTTCTTATTGTTCTAGTTAGAAAAGAAAATATTATGTTTTCATTTTATGTTTCTCATGTAGTGTTGGCTGTAGTTATGCTATCCCAAAATGATAATGGATGACATTAAAAATACTTGAAAACGGAAATTAGCTTTTCTAAGTCTAGTGAAGAATAGTATAGAGTACTAGAAGTTTGCTTTTAGCACATACAATTCTTAATGTTGATTTCTCCTTTGCTATTTCAAGTCTTTTTCATCAGGATCACGAGAGATCTCTTCAGGGGTATTGCCATCTGCTTTTCTGCTATGATGATAAGGTGATGATCAATGAAAAAGAAGATGAACAATTTTTTCAAAAACATTATTTCTAGCAATGGTAGTGACCTGTTGATCTGCTGGCACTGCGATGCCTTTCTCACAAACATTAAATTCTGTTGTTATTCCACAGCAGCTATACCCACCAGTGACTTTTTTATGTGTCACAGAATCATAGAAAGGCTTGGGTTAGAGGTGCCCTTAAAGGTCATCTAGTTCCAACCCTGCTGCCTTTGCACAGATGGGTCATTCACCACTTCTCTGGGCCTCCATGTCTTCACCACCATCCAAATTCTTCTTTACTGGATTGCTTGTGTCCTGCTCTGTTGTCCTTCTAGTAAATGTTGATGTGGCTGAAGTCCCCCATTTAGACCAGGGACCGTGAGTGTAAGGCTGTTCCTATCTGCCGCACAGCATCACCTGCTCAGTCTCCACGTGCAGTCAGCCTGTAGCAGTCTCCCCACTCTTTCCTGTCCTTCCTTAAATCCTGACCCATAAGCTCTTGGTTGGCTTCTCCTCCTGTCTTACTCATAACCAGGGACTTTAAAAAAAAGTTATTTGTTTTAAAGATATAAAAATGGAGCACATCTAAGGGTAATAAGAATATATTCTAGACAATCTAAACACAATCCCTGAAGTATTTTCCATTGCTACCTGAGTACTTAAGATGGTCTAAGCCTTTGATTATCAAATAATTTATTAGGAAAGATTCTTATGGCATTTCTGGTTTAACTAATAAATAACCAAGTGAAAAAAAAGGAAGGGCAACACTGCTTTTGTTTACCTAAGTATCAAAAAGCTGAAGTAGAACAAGAGAATTAGTAATTGTGGAAAGGAGATACCATCATCACAAATTCAGAAATTCATTACATGCACTTTAATCCTAGAAATACTCTTTTGAAATATATGTGTGTTTTTTTGTGGTTTTTTTTGGGTTTTTTTGTGATAAGCATTTTATAGGCACGGCACATTCAGTATAAGTCAGGGCTTGTAAAGGTGCATTATTTTCAGATTGTAGCATGACAAGCCAGAAAAAAAGCACTTCCAATTTTCTTAATATGAAGGGTTTTCTCATATGCATGTTTTTGTTCTGCTTGTTTGTCACCAGCTCAGTTAGAGACATGTTGGTGTCTATCTTCTCTTTCAACAAGCAATTAATGGTACATCTGGAGAGTCATTGCCCTGGGGATTCTTCTTCAGATCTAGTGATTGATCAGAGCCAGTGTCATACTTAAGACTGAGACCTTGGGTCACATTTTCTTCCTGTGAGTTTTGCTGCTACTTCAATTAAGCATGCAGTCCTTGGAGGAAAAAGAGGGATCTTCAAGCTGGAGCCTGGAATGAATAGAACAACCTGTTCTTAAGGTATATGTTTAAATATTGTTACAGGAGTGTATTGTGGCATGCTCTGATGTTTCTACATTATCAAAACATGCTCAGGAGATGCTGTCGCTGCCTGTAATTGACACTTTATTAAGCAGAGATGGAAATACTCAAGCATCTCTGAAGGAATTGTAACTTTATATTTTCAAAAATATCTTCACTTTCAATTGGCCTGAACACATGGACTTCTCTCGATGCTGATAAACTCTGCCATGCAGCCTCTTCAAAAGCAAAGCTACAAGTACTTTGAGTAAGCACAAATCACAAAAGTATTCTGGCCTTTCTGGGTTCACAAGCTCTCTTTTGCCCCTTCAGGAGTGGTAGTGCCATGAAAGAAATATGCAGAGAGGAAATCTGCTGTGTGGGTTAAAGGGTAATAAGCATTCTGAGTTAGACTTCTTAAACTATTCTCCTGTGGTGTATTGAAGTGTTTTTTTCAGCTATGAAGGCAGAGACTTTAGAAATTACTGAGTGCTGTTCTCATCTAGTTCCTCAACTCCTACTAGGCTGGGTGTCAGATGAAGAAGTGTAAAAGCACACTGTGGAATATTTAAGGTACAAGGCAGGGACAATGCCAGGTTTTTTGCATTTTCATTACCTTGATTTCATGACCGTGTACAAGTGTCTTGTGTATACAGCAACATTAATTTTATTTCCTTCCTTTTCTTTCTTTTTCTGTGGGAGTGAACTCGTTCTTTGTCACAGGTGACTGCATTTAGATGTTGTGGGAGGAAAGCAATGAAACCTTGTTGCAGAGCAATTAAATTCAGGAAAAATATAGTCCAAAGGCTGACCTAGTCTACTCTGTGACATGCACATTATTAGCATTCTTCCCACTTGATACATATTGCAGAAGTTTTAATTGTACATTCTTCTCCTGTGAGTGACTTTGGCACAGCAGACAAGTGACAAAATTAAAAACTGATGCTATGGTATCTAAAATCATACTGTAATCAGCCAATTGCAGTCAGGAACTTTGACATATGCCCAAATAATGCTATGTGTAGCGAGTCTGAATATTTTATTTATACATACAAAGTGGTAGCCTTGTTAAGATCTATGATAATTACTTGTGCAACTTTAGTACAAAATTCAAGCCAAGTTCCTAAGATGCATGTGACTTAGTATCAGGGAGTCGTTTCTCTTCCTGGAGAGTGTTCACTTTTAAGGTTGTACCAAATAACTAATACCTAGTCTATCCATAATTGCAAAGTGTTTTCACCACTATTAGTGGTGTGTTCTTTTCAAGGAAAAAAACATATTTTGATGTGTTCTTAAAAATTTTTAGCCTTACTCAGATGCGCTAAAAAGTATATTTTCTTCCACTGAATTAGACAAATAAATAAAACAATCAGTTGTTACAATGGGTATGCAATTCTGTTGGGTTCCTGATTTAATGTAAACATAAGCTATGGAGATCCAGAAGCAGCGTGACTGAGGGTAAAAATGGTTAGAGACTGTACAATATAGAGGGTACATTGACCATTACCTTTTGTTACCTCAACAACACAGTTATTAATTCTGGCTAGCACAATTCAGTCTCTCTTGGTTTGGGTTTTGTTAAAGAAGGTATTGGAATACACTCTCTCACTGGACAGAACCAGAGTTTCCTTCAGAAGTGAAGGGCTGTGAGACTATTCAGGAAATGTATTTTTATGTTTGCTCAATTTTTATTCTTAGGTGCTTACTGTTGATAATCATCAAGGACAGGAACAGGTGGCCAAAATGGAGCTTTTTCTGGTCAGGCATAGCTTGTCTGAAATAGTGGTGTTTTATTCAAGTCTCTGTTTTAAAGAGTGTGGGACACAAGTAGTGGATATCACCTGGATGTTTTCCAAAGTGTAAGGACCTTTTCTGTTTAAAGTTGATTCATACCCTTTGCAACATGACTAAGAAGTAGAATTAGCTGAGAGAGTAAAGGGAATTTTGCCTCATAGTTCCCCACTCCTCTGCCAGACCAGTACCAATACATTGAATCTTGTGTCCATCTTCTGGGGCAAGTTGCATTGGGAACAGTACAAGGAGGAGACAAATTTGGCAGACCCAGGATTGCAGCATGTTTGGGAAAATGACTGAGGTGAAAAGGTAATATTCAGCTCTTGCAATTTTATTGTGTGAAAAGGGATCTGTAATATTCTTTGCTTCATAAAAATGGGTCAAGTCCTACCTGTTTAATGGGTAAAACCCTTTTTGAACGCAGGTTAGCAGGAGATGGCTGTCTTGTTCTATGTGGTTTTGAAAATTTTAAGATCCAGAATTGAAAAGTGTAAAATAGTTCCAGTTGGAAGGGACATACAGTATCATCTACTCCATCTGCCTGACCACTTCAGGGCTGACCAAAAGCTAAAGTATATTAAGGATATTGTCCAAATACTTCTCCTACACTAACAGGTTTGAGGTATTGATCACCACACTAGGAAACCTGCTCCACAGTTTGACCACACTCTCAGTGAAAAATGTTTCATAATGCCAAGTCTGAACCTCCCCTGACATTGCTTTGAACCCTTCCCATGTGTCTTGATACCAGAGAAAGTGCTCAGGACCCTCCTGTCCACTTCCCCTCCTCAGTAAGCTGTAGGGAGAACAGAGGTCACCCCTCACCCTCCTTTTCTCCAAAGCCAGCAAAGCCAGTGTCTTCAGCCTGCTTGGTCATTCCTTCTCACTCTTTCATTAACTTTGTTGCTCTCCTCTACATGAGTTCAAGTACCTTGATGTCATTTCTTAATTGTGGGCCCCAGTACTGTATGCAACATTCAAAGTGAGGCCAGACCAATATTAAAGAGAATATTTAAAAAAAAAATTCTGCCTTATTGGGGATAGACCATCTGGCTTTCAAGATGAAAACCATTCTAATAATATACACAATTTTAACTGCATCATGCTAGTCCTTCCTTGGGTTTTAATACTTGTCCTGTTATTTTTATGTTCTGTCAGAGAAGAATGCAATCTTGTGTCTGTTTACAATTTGTGTGATTATCACCTCCTTGTTGGCTCATTGAAATACTAAATATACTGTGGATCAAAATATGGTGGATGTTGTGAGACTATGTGCATACTTCTTCTAATTCAAGTGGAGTGGCATGGTTCATTTTTTGACATTACATAAAATGTCAAAACATTTTTGGCTATTGGTATTATAATTGTATTATATTCAGCTATTGGTATTATATTTGATGTGACTCTCACAGAACTTTAGCTGTTTCTGTGTTCTTGATACTAATGCAATCCCCTAGCCTAGACAGAGACAGATTAAGACACAGAGAAAACCTCCAAACCATAAAATATTAAAATACAATTGGAATAGCTACTTTCCTCTGTATTCAGATGTCAAAAAAAATAAGCAACACAAGGCAAAATGAGAAGTAATGGAAAAAGGATATTATGCTTAAGAGAAAAGTAAGAATAACTAGTTTAATGTTTGATAAAGTAATACTTGTAAATTTTCCATACTCTCTAAACTACAGGTAAAAACCAAATACAAGCCCTACTTAAGAACTGGAGACCTAGGCCTATTATTTATTTATTAAATCAACTCAGGAAGTCTTTGCTATGACTTTTCACTTCAGGTACTTAAAAGATAATTGTGTCTTGGAAAATTGAGAAGCTGTTGTATGATTTAGATCAAACTAATACTGTAAATACACCATTCCTGTCTTGAAACAGTACATTAAAATTTTTCATGAGAATTTTTTTGAAATTTGGATTGCCTTCAATAAATACCGAAGAGTTCATCTTAAAAGACTGATCTGAGTTCACCCTCGATGAAAATGAGTTGGCTTTAGAGGAGTTGCAGCAGGGAACAATCTGTTCCAGAATGTGTTTTTACCTTAACTGTCTCATAGGGTGATGTAATGCCATGGCTGCAGAGGACAACCACTGCACAGAGAACAGGAATAAAACTGGTTATTAAACAGAAGTATAATAACAGAAGTTATTAACAGAAGTTAACTCTGGAGGAGTAGAATTATCAAAGATGCAGGTATGTGGGCAATGAGCAATTCTATCGCATGATTCGGAAATCACTCAGGATGACACTTTGCAAAGACCTAAAACTTAATGTACATTAAGAAATATTGTTCTAAAAAGCTTACATGTGTATTTGAACAGAATCTTTGCTTATTATAAGAACCTGTGACTGAATTTCAAGGTTGCATATAGCAAATGAGTGACACATCTGGCTGTCTTAAGTCCATACTTGAAACTAAAGCGACCTTACATATCAGGCTGTGACCTATGGAAAATAAATACTCTTTGTAGACAAGGATTGTGTTACCCCAGGTCAATTACTCAGACTTTGCCTGGCTTGGTAGCTTAAACAATCACATTTCAAGTAAAACAACACTGAAGAAGAGATCACACATCTTTGCCAAAGTGTGATATTTTTATGATACAATGTCAGATGGTTTCTTCTCTCTTGATTAAAGCTTTTGGGGAAAAAAATTGACAACAAAATTGGAAACCATGGATAACTAGCTAGCTACCTAAAAACCTTTGAATATTTTGATTAAAACTTGAGGTACTTTTAAATTTTGTTCCTTTAATTTAATTCTCTGCTATTCATCATGTCCATCCTCCCCCTCTGTTCCCTATGCCCCCCTTCAAATCCCTTGTGTATTTTGTCTAAATTTCCTTAGGAAAATATAAAGAAATATTGAAACAACAGGAGAAGCTGTTTTACTGTTTCAATCCTTGTTAAAAACAAGTTACTGGAAATGTCAACAAAGACCTGATTTTCTTGAGCTACTCAGCTCATTAGGCTGGAAGGGATATTAGGCCCTTCAGATGTTTCTCTGAATTAAACCTTGAAACCTTTTGAGATTGACTGGTTATTACTTATCCTGAGCTTGGATACAGCAAACTATTAAGCAAAAAACCTTGAATTATGTGTAACTGAGAGAGAAAGGAGGGCTTGTCAGTCTCATGAGATGACTCAAGACTGAGATGCTAGGGCAGGCAAAGTGCCTCAAACTTCTGCAAGGTTAGAGACTATCAGGATTTGATCCTACTCTTTGGCTTCTTTAGCCCTTCAGGTGAACCCTTTAAATACTTTTTTTTTTCTAATAGTTATGCTCTGTCCCTGATCTGAGTTTGTTGCTGGTAATCCAGGGCAGTGAAGTTGGGTTAAGAAAACTCGTCCCCCTATAGAAATGTATATGCAGCCAATGTAAGTACTTCCAATTATCTCTTTCACTGATGGATGAAAAATTTGATCTTCCTCCCTTGTTCTGCAGGAATAGGAACACTCTCTATGTATACCTGTACCTACAGGGGTGTGGGTAGGTAGATGACTATATATATATATACACACACATGTATACACATATATGTGTGTGTATATATATATATAGGTGTATATATATATGCCTATGCTTCAGGTTTGAGGAATTTTGAGCAAATTTTGCAGGAAAGGCCAGCCTCCATGTAAAGGCTTTTAAGAGTCTGTCTTATATTGATGATTCTCCTGGAGCAGAGGAGAAGATACAGCCTTTGCCATGCAGCATTGCTTCCTGCCTGATGCTGCGACCTTGTTTGAACAAGAATGTTACAAACACTTCATTAAGGTTTACCCTGCCTTTTTCTCCCTTCAGTCTCTCTTCCCACTGCCTGTGCCTGTCCCTGTGTGCTCTGTCTGGCCCGGGCAGGTGGGCTGCCGCTGTCGAAGGGGATGAAATGGAGGAGGCAGTGGTGGCAGCTCCTGCTGCCAGGTCACTGCTGTGCCACGGGCTGCTGGTCTGGGCTGTGGTGGCAGCCCCTTTCTCCCGGGCTGGCTTCTCTGGCGGTGTCCTCTAGGGAGCTGGCAGCGGGGAGCATCCTGTGGGCTCTGGTCCAGCTCCTGTGTCACCAGCTGGCCAGCACTGTGCCAGTCTGGCAAAGGACTCGGTGCCAACAATGGGGGAATTCAGGCCCTGGAGCTACAGCTGTGGCACTGTGCAGGAATCAGCTGCATTAAGATGTCAGACTGCAATATTCTGTGTGTGAGTTCTTGTATTTTCCTAATGTAATGAAGGCTGAGCCATCATTTTGGATAGCATTTGGGGGCCATTCTGAATCAGACAGGGTTGCTTTATTAAAAAGCTTTTCTTGCCTGATGTACAAAACTCCAGCTATGAACAAAAGTGCCTGACTATTTAGTATTCATGTGTTGATGGTGATGGGCATCTTGGGACTGCTTTAAGCAATGGCTTTTAAATTAGCTAGGTATAAATGCACTTTACGAAATGCATCTATAATGTACTTTCCAAATTATTAATCAAGTTGTAAATTGTTCATTTTTGAAGCAAGTATTTCAGAATTCTTTTTTATGTGTTATACCTCTTCACACAAGTAAAATACAATGCTATAATTCCTTCGATTTTCTTCAATAACATTTCATTACACAGTTCTGGTCTGTTAGTGTTATATATAATTACTAACTAAAGAAGTCTAAAACAAGTTTTAGGCCAAACAAAAAAAAAATTGCTCTTGATAGACTAATATAAAATTTCTAGTCCTGCCAAGGCAAGTTGTGTAATTAATATATGCTCTTCACAAGTTCACAAATTTTTTTTAAAATAGATTTTCAGACATGTGATTTTGACTTTATGGTTTCTAATAACATCTGTAAGCAGTTGAGTGGGGGTAGTGTTTCACTCTGAATGATGGATTTTATACATTTTTGTCTTCTCACCAAAGAGAAAAATAACTCACTCAATTATTCCTGTCATGCTTTAAGTGATACAAAATAAATCTGTCCTTGACTTTTTTCTCTTTTAAATGTGTAGCTCCATTTTCTTTTTTACTGAAGTTTATGCTAGATTGACAGGGAAAGAGGCCTGTTCCAGGGTAAAAAGTAGCAATATAACTTTCACCTTCCTGATAGAGCAAGGAAAAAAGAAAATATATTTCCTATTTTGCCACATTGCACTTGACCCAAATACTTTCAGCCAAACTGACAGAAAAGGCCATTTTACAGTCTAATAGATATATTAGGGTCATAGGTAGTCTATATTTATTATGTGAGTAGTTTTGCCGGGCACTTTGTGTTACCATGAGAAGGACAATAATAGTCAGCAAGTGGAACAAAAAGGTTAACTCAAATGCATTCCAAAAATAGTTGAAAACCTTGTTTTCCAGTTCCAGTATGCATTCAAAATAACCCATTAGGTCTGCTTGAAGACCATACGTGGCCATAACATTTTTTGTTGTCCCAGTTTGGTGCAGCTGTCAATGAAACTTCAAATTTCACTGACTGAGGAAACATACTTTTAACAGACTGTAGTAATTTGATCTGTCATGAAAAGTAAATATGTTTTGATTCTTATATATTATTTTTGTTGTATATTTTTGGGAGCTTTAATTCTGTTTTAGCTACTCGTTAAGCTGAGGTACTCAGAGTTCAAGCGAGTTGCCTGGAGTTTTGACTAAAGTCTGATGCATTTTCCCTCTTGGCCCCTGAGGGCTCATCTCACCTGTCATCCCTAGGCAAGAGACACAGCAACAACACAAATTCTAATCCACATGCTCAATATGAAATTTCGCATTTGATTATCAGTAAAAAAGAAATAAAATAGACACTATTTTTGATAACTGTTTGATAGAAGAGTGGACTTAAAAGTATAAAAATTTGCAGTCTGACAGTAAAATTTGTTTATTTTAAACTAGAAATTTGAGCATGTGTTTTAAAGATTTTTGATTTTTAAATTTTTTGCCTTATTACCTGGCATTTGGACAGAGAGAGTGAAAGAAGATGTTTCAAAAGAACTTTTTTTTCACAAACTAAGAAGTTGCATTAAAGACAGGCATGATCAGGCTAGTATTCTCCATTTCTTCTAGAGCTTTAGCAACATGGCACTCTGCTACTATGATATAGATGCTGAAGCAGGACTGGGTCCTGTTTCACCTGGAGGAGAGAGTGTAGGAAGGTGATGTGTGCAAGCACACTCCTGGACATAGCCTAAAGCTTAGCCCAAGAGATTCAAAAGGGTTTCTGGTCTTTCTTTACATGGAAGGAACTTGTCCCTGTGTAGTCCAGGGTTCAGAGGGGACAAAAGAGTATCTGTATTAAAAAGTACATTTTGTCTGCTTGGTTAATATTTTTAATGTTTTGGGTTAATATTGATGCAGGAATTATACATTTCTTAAGTGGGGAGAAACTACAAATAGATTTAAAGGTTTTATACAATTAAGAAAATAGTACAAACTTAATGAAAGATTGTTTCAAAGCTATAGTTTTTAAGACTATTTTCTGATAAAGATTTGAGCATGTAGAATTGATAGAAAAGAATCTATGACTAAAATCAATGTTATTTTTTTCTTTGAAATTAAATAAATTTTTCTTATCTTCCTAACTCTTGTAATATTTTGACAGTTTGGATAAATGGCTATGGTCGACATATACTGGGAATGATTTTCAGGAACTTGCTAAATATACCTACCTTACTATACCTGCAGTTTATAGTAATGCATAGCTTTCTGTTTTACTTGGGAATGTGTTGGTATTATGGTTTTTTTTTGTTTTTGTTTGTTTTTTTTTAATGAACTTACTGGTAGTTGTACAATTACCTTTGTGTAATAACTTCACAGAGAAATAATGATAGAACTAAATAAAGTATTGCAAGGAGGGACGCTATACAACAGATTTCCTCAATCAGTGATGAAATATTCTGGGTTTGTTCCTTCAGTTTTTAAGCAAGTAAAATATGATAAATATACCACATATTAGAGTTCATGTAGAAGTAGTCCTTCTTGACAAAGTATTGTACTTTTTATGTTGCTCTTAAATAAGGAACGAGGAGAAAAAGTGAGTTATGGTTACTTTCCACATTTGTGATCAAAATGTCAAAGTGAATAGCAAAAGAGAAGTGTTTTCTGCATTAGTGATTTTGCTCCATACAGGCTAATGATATGCACTGTATTTTAATGAGTTCTCTTCAATTGTGAAGGTAGAGAATAACTTTCTTTTGAAGACCTAATTAAGCCAATGTAAAATAGATACATGTATAATAAAATATGCAACTCAATAATAACTTAGTCCGATGACATTCTGTGTCATTGTTTAAGAAAGTTTGTCACTATAATTTCCAAGGTAAGACTGAAACACATAAGAAGCTGTGCTTCCCATATTCTGTTTTCTTCAGACCAATACAGAGTAAATTGAGGCATGCAAAAGAGCTGTTCCTATTTAAAAAAGGGAGAGGTCTTAAAAAAGGTCTTAAAAAAGAAGAACTTCACTAAAGTGTGGTCATAAACTGCCAGATTTGTCTGCAGGAAAGAATATATTGTCCAATCAGGGATTTTCCAGGCAGTACTCTCCTGGCAGTAATAAATAATACGAGCCAAGATGTTCACCTGATTATGTAGTTTCTACTTTATTTAGTACATTAGTATTAGCCATTGAGTATTTTTGTATGTTGTTTGGTCTTCTTGCTTTCACCATAATTTTTAGGAATTGGGAGCAGATCAGTTACTGATTTCTGTGGAAATGTTTTTTCTTTACTGGGTATAGGCATGTGGATACTTTTTTTACTTTCCTGTTTGACTGACAAGGATGATCTGAATTGAATTCATGTTGAGTCATCTAGGAGATATAGAAAAGGAGCTTCCATATACTGTCACTGTTTCAATTTTTCAGGAGATAAGCAAGAACCTTTTTGGGCTGTCAGCTATTAAAGTGAGTTAAATGGCTATTTTCTATTAAAACCACGTACAGTATTTTAAGCAGTTATAAGATTTAGGATTAGCCCTAGGATTATACTATAGAGATACAAAATCCCATTCTAAACTACATTATGCTCATTTACTAAGGCACCAGTTTTGAGTGCACAAACATGTATTTGCAAGACTTATTGGCCCACTGAAATAAAATTGCTATTATAATACCGTAAAGATGACTTTTCCCATCTTTTTTAAACTCTCATTTAATATGTAATGCTCTCATATCTGTTTTGAGATACTTTTCAATTTGAAGGTGAGGCTATATTTTAAAACTATTTAAACTTACCATAAATTTACCTCAGTACAAATACCTCTGAATACAAGGTGAATACATATAATGGCTTGATCTGGGTGAAGAACATTTTGGTGACATATTTCAGTGACTTTTCCTGCACATAAAGCAACAAAAAACACATTGAGAAAGTTGCTTATGCTGGGTGCTTTCCCAGAGCCTTCTTATCCTCCTGCAATTCTCTTGAACTTTAGTTTGTAAATAAATTTTGTACAATAAGGTAATGATTGCTCTTATTGAACTATGTATGCTTACTTCTGTGTTGTTTCTATAAATTATAGGTTAGAATTTAAATGACATGTATTGCATCATATACTATAATAATATAACATATACAGGCTAGAAATACAGTACTAATTTCGGCATTTTTTTTTCATTTTTTTCTCCTTTTAATTTTCCTCTTTTAGGATATTTGATTAAGTACAAAACAGGTATAATTGTCATGGTTTGACCCGGAAGGAGTGGGAATTCTGGGAAGCTGTGGTCAAACCAATGAAGGTTTTGAGTTTCATACTGACACCTGGTGTAGCCAGTGGGGTTTGGACACACCTCCGAGAATACACAGGGGTTAAAAGCAGGGCACTGCCCTGGCATTTCCTCTTTGGGACTCGTCGGGCGAGGAGGTCAGATCTCTCTCCCCCGCCCGGCCCGCTGCTGCTGGGCGGGGGAGGGGACAGCCATGCGGTGAGGCCTGGGGCCAGGGCCTGGACAGAGGGGGCTTCGAGGATGGAAGGGTGGGGAGCCCCAAGAGACATCGGGCAGCCAGCCACCCCCCCCCCCCCCCCTTCCCCCCCCCAGGAGAGCAGGAGAGCAGCCAGCGAGAAGGGGGGGAGGACTGCCCGGCCGCAGCGGCAGCGTGTGGGCAGCGTGCGTGGGAGCCGTCCGACAGACAGAGACTGAAAACTTTTAACCCTTTCTTGCATGATTGGGGCCTTACAAAAATGCTAATCCTCCTCGAAGCTGAATAAGAAGGGAGATGAGAGATGATATGAGATAAAGACTTTGGCCCGGAGATTGTGGAGATGATTGGATGGGGAGAGATGATTTGGAGTGGCCTTTTAGCTGGACTTTTCTTGTAGCCATGGACTCAGTTGTTCCTGTGACACAGACTGCATTTAGGGGGAGGCAGTGCCTCAAAACCAGGAGGGTTCATTTGTGAGGACCCCCCGGCCCCAGGGGGTTGGAAATATATGGGGGGGACAGTTGTCCCAAAAGCAGAGACTGTGCCTTTTTGGAGTGAGACAAGGCATCCTTGAAAGACCACCCTAAAAGCAGCTCTGGCCATGTCTCGGTGGTGAGAGCACTGAGCATGGAAGGAACGTGTCACAAACGGCAAATGGACTTTCCGGGCGGTGCCGGAGTGACAGGGAAGCACACGAGGGTCTCAGTGTGTCTCCACGAGAAGCCTATGGAACAAGAAGGACTCCTTTCCCTCTTCATGAACTGATGTTTGAGTATACTAAAGTGTCGTGCCGGACTGGGCAGTTGGTATTTTTGAGAGAATGTATTGGATTGGGAAGTCAGGGAGTGGGGAGGAGGAAAAGTGGTTTTTGTAAGGTTTTCAATTTTTTTTTCTCTTTTCCTTATAGTCTTTCCTATTTTTTCCTGTAGTTTTAGGTAATAAAGTGTTATTTATGTTTAAGTTGGAGCCTGTTTTGCTTATTCCTGGTCACATCTCACAGCAGACACCAGGGTGGGGCATTTTCATGGGGGCACTGGCTCTGTGCCAGGCTCAAACCATGACATTTTTTGGTTCCCTGACCGGGAATCGAATCACGGGAGAATGATGAGGTAAAGCTGTGAGATGAGACCAAGAAGAATAAGGAAAGCATGTACTAAGTTAAGGTAGATAAATAGTCATAGTGAATCTAAGGTATTGTTGTGTAGAAGTGTTTTGTAGTCCTGTTGATAATTTTAGAAAGTGTATTCTCGGAGGTGAAGGGTGGATTGTCATGGTTTGACCCGGAAGGAGTGGGAATTCTGGGAAGCTGTGGTCAAACCAATGAAGGTTTTGAGTTTCATACTGACACCTGGTGTAGCCAGTGGGGTTTGGACACACCTCCGAGAATACACAGGGGTTAAAAGCAGGGCACTGCCCTGGCATTTCCTCTTTGGGACTCGTCGGGCGAGGAGGTCAGATCTCTCTCCCCCGCCCGGCCCGCTGCTGCTGGGCGGGGGAGGGGACAGCCATGCGGTGAGGCCTGGGGCCAGGGCCTGGACAGAGGGGGCTTCGAGGATGGAAGGGTGGGGGAGCCCCAAGAGACATCGGGCAGCCAGCCACCCCCCCCCCCCCCCCCCCCCCCCCCCAGGAGAGCAGGAGAGCAGCCAGCGAGAAGGGGGGGAGGACTGCCCGGCCGCAGCGGCAGCGTGTGGGCAGCGTGCGTGGGAGCCGTCCGACAGACAGAGACTGAAAACTTTTAACCCTTTCTTGCATGATTGGGGCCTTACAAAAATGCTAATCCTCCTCGAAGCTGAATAAGAAGGGAGATGAGAGATGATATGAGATAAAGACTTTGGCCCGGAGATTGTGGAGATGTTGGATGGGGAGAGATGATTTGGAGTGGCCTTTTAGCTGGACTTTTCTTGTAGCCATGGACTCAGTTGTTCCTGTGACACAGACTGCATTTAGGGGGAGGCAGTGCCTCAAAACCAGGAGGGTTCATTTGTGAGGACCCCCCGGCCCCAGGGGGTTGGAAATATATGGGGGGACAGTTGTCCCAAAAGCAGAGACTGTGCCTTTTTGGAGTGAGACAAGGCATCCTTGAAAGACCACCCTAAAAGCAGCTCTGGCCATGTCTCGGTGGTGAGAGCACTGAGCATGGAAGGAACGTGTCACAAACGGCAAATGGACTTTCCGGGCGGTGCCGGAGTGACAGGGAAGCACACGAGGGTCTCAGTGTGTCTCCACGAGAAGCCTATGGAACAAGAAGGACTCCTTTCCCTCTTCATGAACTGATGTTTGAGTATACTAAAGTGTCGTGCCGGACTGGGCAGTTGGTATTTTTGAGAGAATGTATTGGATTGGGAAGTCAGGGAGTGGGGAGGAGGAAAAGTGGTTTTTGTAAGGTTTTCAATTTTTTTTTCTCTTTTCCTTATAGTCTTTCCTATTTTTTCCTGTAGTTTTAGGTAATAAAGTGTTATTTATGTTTAAGTTGGAGCCTGTTTTGCTTATTCCTGGTCACATCTCACAGCAGACACCAGGGTGGGGCATTTTCATGGGGGCACTGGCTCTGTGCCAGGCTCAAACCATGACAATAATAAACAGTATATGTATTGTATATGCCCAAATATTTCCGTAACTGATATGGTACTAAACATTCACTTGTCTTTCAGTAAGTTGGGAATCTCAAAATTTTCCTCACCTTTACCACTCAATTTTCTTCTGTGCCTTATGCTGCCTTTCTGCAATATTATTCATTATATTAAACTGATGGTTCTGGTGAAAACTGATTTTACAATTACGATGCCTGACTGACACACATTAAGAACATGGATTTTGTAAATTAGAATTGCTTAAATTACTGACAAAATATTACTTTCTACTGATGGATGAAGTGAAAGATACTGAAATTCAATATCACTATTTCTAAAGAACACTGGTGACATTTAGACCTTTGAAACTATGTTCATGGCAGAGTGAAATTATTATTCAAACTGTGAGTGGAAAATAAATGTGGAATGGCAACAGTTTCTTGCTGTTATATTTCTCATAACTGTTTATAGTCAGATAATATGCACACAGGCTACATGGACTAATGTCACAGTGAAGATTTGGGATTGAGAAGTCTGTACCCTAATAAATTGTGTTGGGTTGATCTTGGCTTGTTGTCAGATACCCATCCAGCCTCTCTCTCATTCCACGTCCTCAGTCACATAGAGGAAGAAAATAAGATGGAAAATCTTGTGGGTTGAGATTAAGGCAGGAAGGTCCCTTACGATTACCATTATGGGCAAAACAGTCTTGATTTGGGGAAAATTTTCCCCTTCTTCAGGAAGGAGTCCTTCCTGGGATGTTTAGTTCGTCACTAACTGTTCCTGTGTTGGTCTTTTCCACAGGCTGCTGTCCTTCAGAACAGATCCATGTAGTCTCATCTTGGTCTGGGAGGGAATTTCTGCTGCTGAACCTGAAGCACGTCCTCCTACTTCTTCACTGACCTGGTATCTGCAGAGTTGTTTCTCCCACATTTTGCCTCACTCCTGGCTCCCACACATCCTGTGCCTCTTTTAAAATATGGTTTCCTATATGTGCCCCCCACCTCACCTGTATCCAGTTCATTCTACTTCTCATCTCTTAGAAACACACATTTACGAATAATCAACAATATTTAATTTCATTACATGCTTTTCATGAATTATGTTTGCAGCAACAACAAAAATTTCCTCACACCAAAATCAACCTAACATCATCACAACAGCAGCAAACGCACTATAGATACAATCCCAGCCTCCTGGATTTGAATAGTGTGGAGCTAGAGGGAGAGCCCTGATGGTGTGTGAGCACTGCTAAACAGCAGTCAAAATGCTGGTGTAGCACCAGCACTGATACAGATGCAAAGCATAGCACTGCACAAGCTGCTGTGAAGAATCATGACTCCAAGCCAGGCAGACTCTCTGCAATATCATTCTTGCATCAACAGAGAGATAAATTTGTGAATTCATGGTGTACCTTGCTTGCTGATCTCTGATTTGAGCTAAGAACTATAGAAGAAATACTGTAGGAAAGGCTGTGAAAAGAGTAATAAATGGGGACATGTGAATGCACTGACAGGAGCAGCCATTCCATCTGTGCTCTTTGATGTACTTTATGAAGCTGATAACAATGTCAAATTTTATTTTCCCTGTAGTATTCTTGCTGCCTTGTTAGTATGTTAATGACTTCTGTTATAGCATAATGGCAAGCTCTTTTGGGGTTGTGAATTTAAAGTATGGGTATGCTATAATATTTTAATGGTGCCGTATCAAAAAATATCAAGCATTTTTCTACCAAAAGCAAAGTGCTGCTATAAATTGTTCCCCAGTTGGTGTTTAGAGGGTCTTACTTAGGCCAAGTGGGAGACAGTTGATATGAATGATGGTTAGGTCTTATTTGGTGTTTGTGCATTACTCTTATTTCTCCACTTTGAGATAATTTGCTAGACAGAGTGCAGCAGAGCTCCTGGTGGCAGAGTTTGGTGATGCTTCAGAGTATTTTGACTGGTTCCTGTTGAGAACTGTTCAATGGCCATGAAAAATTAGCAATACTTTTGAGATATTCATCAGAGAAATAAAAACATTATAGATGACTGTAAACTATTTGTAAACCAGTATTTCTAATGCAAAACCACCTGAAATAATATTTTATCTTGAAATTTTTTTAACTGAGCTCTTTGCTTTCTGGAGCTTTCACTGTTCCTTCATTCAAGAACTGGAAATCACTTCTCTGTTTTGTTTAGTTCAGATATTTCCTTCAGAATTCAATTCCTGGGGTTTTGTATTTTCTTGATGTCTTTGGAGTCTCAGGGTTAAAGGAGGTTAAAAAGATTGCAGGTAGAATGAGCTACAAAATAGAAGATTTTTTTTAAACTGCATAATTTAGGAAATCAGTGAAATCAGTAGGTGGCCAAACAGAAAGTATTGTAAACATGGGTAGTTAAGATAGATCATGCTGAGGTCAAAGCAAATACAAATTACTAGACATTTCCAATTTTTTATTACTAGAATTTCATTTGATTCGTAGCTTAGCTATGTAAAATAAAAAAAATGTCTCTTATTTGAATAGAGAATCATTAATAGTAGTGGTTCTGTGCAGAAAGGTAGTAAAAAATGGCTTCTGTATGCTGTAAGAAACCCTTAGAGATATCAGTATTTATTGCATAAACACTGTGGCAGAGCAAATAGTTAGGAGACTTTATAGCAACAAAGGTTTCAAAGACTGCAGATCACCTTCATTAAAAAAGTTGGAGCTGCTGTGTGGATTCCCTTCCTGAGAATTTTCCTCTTCAGAGGGCGTGAGACCTTGTGTTTATTGTCCTGTTGTTCATGAAGACTTCAGCTTTCTCCTCAGTATTGGCTTTTCTCCACATGATTTGTAACTGCTGAGTGGGTCAAGTCTTCCTTTATTCTATTGTGTTAATACTTCTAATTGATCCAGGATTCCTGTTTCTTATCTAGATGAAAAAAATCTTACAAATCAGATGAAAAACCAAATAAAACCTCACACGTACTGATGCCAAATGTGAGAAGAAATATGTACAATTGAATTTCTTTGCTATTCACATTATTGATAATCATGAGAGTCTATCCTCCCTGCACTAGCTGGAAGAGATGGAATTGGGATTCAAAGTGTTTTCTTCAAATTTTGTATTTTTCTTTTCTCATATTAACAGTATTTGTAGTTCTTTGTGCTGGCTGAAAAACAAAATCTACAAGCCAGGTAAGCCTGCAGCTGTTATCATATTAGTTTTCAGACACTGGTAAAATGTGTTGTGAAGACAGAAAATTCAAATCCCAATTATTTCTTGTGTGAGAGAAATGTTATGAAATAATGTCGTTGATATTTATTACTAAGAAAACATAGTATATTAGATTTAGACTTCTAAGATCTATTGGGAAAGGATTTAAGGGTGTTGAGATTAGGTATCATTTCCTGTTTGTATCATCGAGAACTATGCAGGACATTGGATAATAGTCTAAATGATCTTCTTCGAGTCATAGGGGACATAAAGGGTTTTAAAGAAGGAAGAATGTGGTGAGAGAAATAAAATTTACTAGTTGGAAGGCCCCCTGTCCTCTTAGAGAAATGTTTTCCTTTTGGAAAGCTCCTTTGTGGACTTACTGTGTACACAACTGCAATAGATTGGTGCAATAATAGACAAGAGGATTTAAAGGCTTAAGAGATATGAAAACATTCCCACAAATACTGATATTTGGTAAACATGCAAGGTTGGGGAAGAGCAGTAAAGCGGTTAAGGATGGTGAGCTAGAAGATGAAAAATTAATCTTGAGAGAAATGGGAGCAAATCTTTTCTTGGTGTGAAAATTATTTATAAAATATTATTATTTGAAGCCTCATGCTACAGGAAATTAATATATTGAAAATTTCAGCTCTAAGTTACTTTCTAATAGTAAACCCCCAAAAACTTAAGTACCAAGAAAAGAAATTAAAATTACATCATTTATCTAGGGATATCATAGGAAATGCATGCATTTGAAACTTTTGCCTAAAAGTTTTTTGATATTATTTCTATTTCTTTGAGAAATTTCAAAGAACCTGTCCAAACACTGTTGGTAGTTAAGGTTTAAAAGTGGTCCATGCTTTTCTAGAATTGCTGAGATTGTACAGATCAAATGAAGATATTTTAGACCCTGCAATTTTTATTTCTCTACATGGACACAGCTAAGCTTTTTACTTGGGGGATTTAGAACCTTGGCTGAAACTTGGCATTTTTTATTTTAAGTCTTGTATTGTCTTATATATTAAGTCTGCTGAAATGTGAATTGTGACTGTTGTGATTGAACTTACTTGGGTTAGGAAATGTGGTTTTCCTAAAGTTTATAATTTGATCTCTATCACATTTGTTTTTAACAATCTCTAATCACTAATTATAATGATATTTTGCCTGAAAACATGGCACTTGAGCTTTTGAAATGCAGGATGACAGTTTCTGTTTAAAAAAAAAAAATAGTTGGTATGTGGTCCTGACAAAGAAGAAAATAGATGAATGCTCAATTTGAAGTCATTAATAAAAATAAAAGGAAAATATCTGTTACCTTGACTGGTGTTAAGATAAAGAGGGAATTTATCAGTTCAGATTAAGAAGGCATAAATGTACGTGACTTGATCAAGCTAGAATGATTTAAAATTCCTTTTGTACATATAAGCCTGCTCATTCTCATCTCCCTTGATACTAAGGTTGCTGATTTGAATCATCAATCCTTTAGCAAAGACTTGTGGAAGCACTGATGAGACACCCATTCCTGTAAGCAGTCCATGGTTTACCCCAGATGGGTTTGAATTACCCACTATTACTGTGTTTGTGACTTCTGCAGTGAGAAGTACATGTTCTGCTTAGAGACTGTAAATGCCTCTTCAGTGAGCTTTTCTAGGCACTGTGTTTCCTTCTGGGGTATTCTCTGCCTAAGACAGGTCCTTGTCTAATTAAGAGAAGTACTGTTTTCTTCTGTGGTAATGTTTAGCCCAACTTTGGGCTTCTGTGTTCCATTCTCTGTTCTCACCATTTGATTGCTCATTGGAGCAGAGCAGCAAAGAAAACAAAGGTTTTGTATAAATCTTATAAATGCCACTGCTTTAAAGAGAAATCTGATGACCACTGATGCAGCTGAGGAAAAACCCAGTCAGAGGTCTAACTTGGGTGAGACAGCAATGATTTATAAATTGTGCTGAGATAAACCCTGGAGTTGAAGCACTAGTCCTACATTTAGTTTAGAAACATATCCAAGAACAGTTTAAAACCTATTAGTAGTGATACTGACAATAGTTTTGCCTTAATCATCAGGGAAGTAATCTGATAATTTCAGACTTTAAAGGTAATTCACTTGATTAAAGTAAACTGCTTATCTTTTCCCTTCCCTTGTACCCAGAGGAAAACAAATAAGCAATTAAATAAAGTATAATGAAAAATAATTCTTCTTGATTCTCCTTCTTTCCATTGACTTTGCTTAAAATTCCCCAAACTGTAATTCAGTTTGTGTCCATTGCCTGTGATCCTGTTATTGGGCTCCACTTAGAAGAGCCTGGCTCCATCTTCTTTGCAAGCTCCTTTTAGGTATCTGTGTGCACTAATGAGATCTGTCACAGGAGTTTATGCCTCTGATCACCATCCTCTGGGCCTGGCCATTTCTACCCACCTCCCTGTCTACTTGTCCAGTCCATACTCCAACATCTTGTCTGTGAGCATCTTACAGGAGACCTTTCTGAGGTCCAGGTAGCCAATATCTACTGCTCTCTCCTTGTCAACAAACCTAGACTTTTTGTTACAAAAGTTAATCAAATTGGTAAAGCATGATTTCCCCTTGAGAGAAATTCCCCTGCTGAGTAGTCCTGATGATTTTTTGTCTTTCATATACCTAGAAATATTTTCCAGGATTAGCAGATCCATCATCTTTCCAGGGAGTTAGATGAGGTTGACAGGCCTGTAGTTCCCTTAATCATCCTTCTTGCCCTCAGCAAGATGACAACTGGCTTTCCTCCAGTCTTTAGATAGTTCTTCCAGACAACATAATCAATAAGATTATCAAAAATGGCCTTGCAATGACAGCTGCCAGCTTTTTCCTCACATGTGGGTGCATCCCATTAGGACCCATGGACTTAACGTGTGTATACTGGAAAACAACTTTGAAAGGAACTGCTAAACCTCAACTCTCACTTTCCCACACTCGGCAGCCTCTTTACCCAGCCAGGGACACAAAGATGTCACTAGCTTCCCAAGGTCATGTCCTTCCAACTCTGAGCAGGGAGGGTTATTATTGACTACATCAGGTTGCTCTATCCAACCTGACCTTGAATTTTTCTAGTGATGGGGCATTTGCCACCTCTCTAGGCAACCTGCTCCAGTTTTCACCACCATCCTCACTGTACAAAACTTCTTTCTTTTATTATAATCCAATAGACCCTCCTTCACTTTGAAACCATTACCCCTTGTCCTATTGCAACAGGCCCTAATAAGTTTTTCCCCATAATTCACATTCTTAATAGAAGGTAAAAATCTGCAAAAATCAAAGCAATAAATATAATTCTGTGAAAGATATTACCCCAAATCTTGACTTCAGTAATTACATACAGTTTTTTTTTTGCTGATACAGAAGTTTTTTGTCTGAAGCAGAGACTCAGGGGGCACCACAGCAGCAGCCAGACTTTATCTTGTAAGTATGGAGATGTTTGCTGCAACAAAAAGCAGTATTGGAGGAATGCCGCAGTGCAAGACCCATTTTAGTATGAAGCAGAACTACAGACAGTGAGACAAGAATTTTAACATATCCCCCTGTGAAGTCACTTAGGGGAACTAAATGATAGTGTCATGGAAATGCTATTTACAAGGAGGCAATAGCTCTGTGTTCAGACTGACCTTACAAAGCCTCTGTGCTTCAAACACCTGAACCAAAAATAAGTATTGTTTGAAAATAGCGGCAGCAACTGTAAAGGTCACTCACAAATTATTAACATTGTTCCCCACCTCTGCCATGTGTTGAAAAATATTACACAGAAATTTTGAAAATTACCTTTTTCCTATTCACTGTGGTAAACAGTAGACAGATTTTAAAATTTTTAGTTTATGTATTTTGGTGGAAAAAGGGAAGACATTTCAGCTTAATTTTTTCTTCTCTGACTTTCCAAGACTTAATTAAAGTTCTGCCATTTTGAGATGATAGGGCGAAAACTATGGAGTTTTGTAGTCAAAATTAGTGTTATGCAATCTGAGAGGTGCTGTGAGCTAAAAATATCTTGCTTGGAAGCTGGGGCACTATTCCTGCTGCCACTGAACTTGTAGCTTTTACAGAATGGATTAGGTTTCACAGCAGGAGCTTGAGATCATCCTCTTTTAGCCAATGGTCAAGATACTTGGGCAGTGAAAAGTATGAGCTTTGAATTCTCCATCCCTCAGGCTGAGCAGTAAATAGGATCCTTGTGTCCCATAACCTGATGTAAAACTATAATTTCCAAACCATTAATTGCTAATTCATTGAGCAAAAAAATTTCAAAAGGTAGATTTGTTTTTTTTTTAAATAACTTGGACCTTATGTCTGGGTTGAAACAATGAGCCATTTCAAGTCAACTGTACTTTTGACAAATACACCACCCTGCCCCATAATATTTTATTGTTTTGGTGGAGGGAAGGGAGTGGTTCGGGCTTTTGTTTTGACAGCTTCTGGTACCAATATCTTTCTGTCTTGATGCTAGACAAAAAAAAAAAAAAAAAAGAAAAAGAAAAAGAGACATACCATTTTTCTTTTTAAAGGACTGGCAGAGTTCCAGATCCATGAGTAACGGAGTCAGTGAGTCATGAGCTGAACCATTTCTATGGTTTCTTACCAAATACCTGTAATTCATGTGAATTCACAACTCAGGAAAAGGCTATAGATTTTATTCTACTACAGTAAAATAAGATGATGAGTTAAAGACATTTTGTATACTTGGACATTAGCATTTGTAAAATGGCTGGTGCAATAAGCTAGCACAGAATCTGTATTTCTAGCAAAGTTACTACACTTTTCACTGTCATGGTACTGAGAGTGAAGAGACCTGTAGGCTAGGAAGAGCTCAGCTTCTCATCACCTGGGTTGCTCTCTGCTGCCCGTCATGGGCTTTATCGCTGTCTCTCCATTCTTCATAATAAAATTAGTGAATCTTCAGGGATTTATTTAAATGTTCTAAGTGGGTGCTTTGAGAATTTTTTTTTTGGTTAAAAAATAATTACAGCATCTGATTTAGTTAAATGTTCATCTCTTTCTAAAAATATGCTCTGATAAGGAATGATTGTCTGCATTTCCATATTCATGGAAATCAGATGCAGAACTCCTGTCATACTGATGAAACTTCAGCTTCAATATTTTTCCTAGCTCAACTCTGAAAATGTATCTCTGTGTCTCTCTCTGCTACTGATTCTTCTTCCTCCCACAAATAGATCCAATTAGAAAAGCCATCATATTGATGTAGTATGGGCAGACATAGATTTGCAATGACAACAAAAGTATAAAAGAGATGCCACTATTTTCAGCCCTTTTAAGAAGGAAAAATTGAAGTCAGTGAATGCTATTTGTAGGGCTAAAAATGTAGCCCTCTGACAGTAATTGGGATCCTTGGGATTCTACAAGAAGATAGGGGGATTATCTGCTACTTTAGTCATTGCAGGTATGCTGCTGAGTACACAACTGAAAACCAGAAAAAAAGCATTATCATTAGTTCACAGCTCTCAGTAATCACCTCTTACCCAGCTTTTGTTTAATGCTCTTCTTATTTATTTGTCTGTGTGCTGTGTATGCAGCAGTCAAGTTACTGTAACAGATACTTAAAAATGCAGGGCTGCAGTAGAAGTTTGACCTTGCTATGCCTCATGATGGAAAGTTCTGGTCACATATACAGAATATTTATGTAATCAGCAAACACAGGATATGATTTACCGGACAAAAATTACCCATAGTTCATTTTAGTATTTTTTTGGAGTCCAGTGCTGGCTTTAGTTCCTGTCCCTCTCTCTCTTTCTTTAATTTCTTTTTCTTCTTTCACCCTAGCACTTATTCAAAATCCACCACCATGTGTTTACACTAGAAGACAAGGAACTAGCTTATTCCAATTTCCATTCTGCATTTATCATTTACTAATAAAACTATATAAATTTCTCTAGACCCTGTGAGGTTATGACATTCCTTTTCAACTGTGGGCATCTATGAGTCCTCAGTACTCCCTTTCCCTTTGAGGTGGGACATCACAAGACCTTTGAAAGATTTTTCATTTGGTGTTATTACTGGAGTCAACATTAAAATGACATGTACAGAAAGAGATTTATGACTCCTTATATATAAGTTGCTGTAGAGATTATGGAACTTATTCTGTAAACTGAACTGCTTAATAAAATAGCCATATCTTCATTGCTAAAGACAGTTTCTTTTAAGAAAGCCAAATGGAAACATTTATCAAAGTATAAAATTACAATTGAAGAAAACATGGGGGTGACTTGTCATATTTGGTTTTTAAGACTTTTGTTTTAGTAAAGGTAAAACAAGTCTCCTGCTTGTTTTACCTTTACTAAAAAAAAAATGCAAATTCCCAAAACATGTAAAAAAATTGGGAAAATTCAGTTAAATGCCTATAAAAGTAGCTTATGGGAAAAAATCTCTTACAAATTAGTCAGTCAATATTCAACTGCTGACAAAATTTAAACCAACCAATGCTTTTAGTCACTTAGACCAAGGTGTTTCTCAAGCTTTCTATTTATAAATTAGGTCTAAGATCAAATAGGTTATCTTTCAGGGATTCATCTTTGTACAGAAAAATCACCTATAAAGAACCTGGACTGGTTTGGGCTGGAGTAGAATTAAATTTTTCATAATACCTAATCTGGGATTACGTTTTGTATTTGCACTGGAAACCAATGAGTCTTCTCACTTTTGTGTTTCCAGTTCTGTTCTCCCATCCTGCTGGAGGGAGTGAGTGAGCAGCTGAGTGGTGCTTAGTTGACAGCTGGAGTTAAATTGTGACAGATCCTTAAATAGAACCTGCCTAAGAAATAAAATCTAGTAAAGCTGATAGAGTGTGACTTCTGTCCATAATACTTTTTACACCTTGCCTTGATTCTCTACGTGTATTTTTTGGGTTTGTAGTGTACATTGTCCATGATGGTTCATAGAAAAGATTCTTGGGAATGGAAAGAGGGCTGAATGGAGTAATTCTGTTTTATCACTTCCCTGTATGAAGGGAATTATGGCATGCCTCTCTGGTTTGGAGCTCAATAACACAAAAAGGCTGAGAATGTGGTATTTTCTGTGTGAATAGGGCTTGAGGATAAAGGATGACTATTGTGTTGGTAGACTTCAGAGCGGCCTGAGATGTAGAAATGCTTTCCTTCATATGACATAATACTGAGATGTTATTCCTCTAAAATAGTTTTACACTGCTATTACTTTTGAAATTCTATTTTCTGTAGTCCCCAATAATGTTTCCCTTTGTTCAGCTTTGACTTTACTGGCAAACTCTTTGCTTGCTAATTTGAAATAATATATTGTAGAATAAAGGGATTGATTTCTGGAAGAGGAGTGATGAGGGATAGAAAGGTGGAGATTCAAGGTTTTTATGTTTAAATGTTAATATTCTCTCTAGTTTCATACACCTATATTTGTTTATAGCTAGCTCAGTTACTGAAATAACATACACAATATTTAATCTAAATAAATTAACATGTTATTGAAGTAAAATAGCTCATGTCAATGTGTCTTAGGTTGAGCTATTATTTTATTTGAATTATCCTTCCTTTGACCCAGTTGATACTTCTTAGACACAATAAAGCCAGTCCATTCTACCTATTCAACCTCCTTTTTTTGTCCAGCTCCTTTTGTGGATTTTTTTTTGTCTCAGTTTGCTGGCAGGTTTTTTCTTCTTTAGACTTTCAGCCCGGTTCAAGGATTAAGTTTCTTTTATTATTGTTATACCATTCACATTATTGCTAAATTTATGCACATTTTGCAACTCTGTGGTTAGTGCTAATGAGGAGGAGGATGAAGCTCTTCTACAAGAGCATGTGGTTCTCATTTATTCAACCAAGACCTCCATTGCCCCATATCCTCAGTAGACCATCCAGACATGAGAAGTCTGGTCTTGAAGTTTTCCTGCATTATTCATAGCATCAAGTGGTTGGTTGTTCAGATTGCAATTTACTATAATCAGTTCTCTGGGTCCTACGTATCAAAAAGACTTTTAATTATTAAATACAAGGTTATACACACGCTCATCTCCCAGAAGAATTTTAAACCTCACCAGCTTATTTAAATTCCCTCAGAAGCTATGAGACCTATGAGCAGGATTAAGCAGTTCTTCAATTACCAGCATATATTACAAACACTTTTTTATTATTTTCTCTTGAGTGGTAACCCCTTCTCTCTGTGCTTTTCCAAAAAAAGCAAGAGGTTCTCTCTGCTTTGCCTTTCTCCATTAGGTTTTTAAAATGCCAGGGTGCTGCCACTATCAGTCCAAAGCTGTGTGAGGGTCCCCATATTTCCTTTGCAGCTCTAACTGCACAGTATGTTAGTTGTAGAGCATTTAAGTTTTATTGTTGAACTCCTGAACTCAAGACAGACACCAATTTTTTTTCCTTGTGAAAAGAGGTGGCTGGAATAGGAATGCAATGCTTAGCCTGAGGGTGAGTTTGCTTTCTTCGCTGCAGCACTGGTCTGGATTTCTGAATTCAGGTGCCAAAACCTGAGAGAGAACCATTCTTGCTGACCATTTATGACTCATTGTGGTGAAACTAGTGGAAAGAGAAGCATCCACCAAAAAGCTCAAAACAATCCTTTGACAGCTTGTTCTTCCTTGTTGACTTGCACTTTCCCACTGATGCTTTCTCATTTTTTCCTTAGTCATTTGCTTTTTACTTTACAGACCACATCTGTTCCTTCAGTTCCTTTCCAAATTGTCTTGGGCAGCCCCAAATTCAGCCCTGACACCTGCATGCAAGACTCTGCTCAGTTCTGCTGGAGTGTAATGCACACAGGAGAGGGATATGTAAAGCTTTTAAGAAAGGCGTGATCCTATTTGACCCTTGAGCTCTTCTGCCAGAGAAGTGCTTCTCATATTTGATTTTAAATTGTAAAGTATCCTCAAATACAGCACAGCTACTGTATATGCTGTCTTTAAAATCTTATTTGACAGGCCTGAGTATCGCCAGTCACCCACTGTAAAGTAACACCACCAAAAACTGCAGTCGCTTTTCCTGCAGCTAGAGAAATCCAGCTGTGGTAGTTTGAGACAAACAGCTCTTAGCTTAAAGCTACCATCTCCCTGGCAGGAGCAGCTGAAGTAATATGTATTCCTTTTTCAGCTGCTCCAATTTAGAGCTGGCAGTGTTTGTGTGGCTGTGCTGGCCTCTTATCAGGTGGCAGTGCCTTACATGCTGGAGGCAACTGAGGCACTGGTGTGATCCCTTCTGCGAGGGACTGCTGGCAATTTGAAGAGGGGGAGCCATAGGTTTCAGACAGCTGCTGCAGCTGGAGCCTCCAGAACTTCCAACATGCAGTTTATAATTGGGATTTATGAAAGTAGAAGTCAGAGGTCAATATTCATTCAAACCACTAATGTCATTCTTATCTTGTGATTTTAGGATTATTACAGGTATTTTATGTACAATTACACATATTGTATTATATTACTATTACACATATTGTGTATGTGACATACTGAAAAAAGTGTAAATATTTTCAATTCTAATTTCACCTTCCCATTATGTATTATTGCATGCCTTGGATGTTTTAATAGTTTTTATTTAAGCTTCTGAATTTATCACCATAGTTTTTAAATAAGTTGTCTTTTCAGGCACATAAAAATGCATATGTATATACATGCAGATAAAAATGTATAAATACATAGAGCTTTATCTGTACATGAAGGCAGATGAAAATATTTGGTTAAAACATAAGTAACATTTTAACTTGATTCTAGAAGTAGAGCAAAGGCTTTTTGGAATATTTGTAATTCCTTTTGCCCAGTGCAGATTATGTAAAATTGCGTTTCAAGGACTGAAGGCAGAGTGATTAGCAGCAAAGTACACTGTAGTGGGAGGTCATAGAGGTTGAGTTCCCCCCCAGAAATCACTCAGTCTTGAAGGAAGTCTAAATGAGTTGAGCACTAATGCTTCAAAATCTCTTGGCTGGCCACCTGTCTGGGAAAGGGTAAGAACTGGAACTTGTCCGAGATTGGCTTGAAAATGGAATTGAGAGCCCAGAGTGATGCCCTTAAAAGAAGGGAAAATAAATGTTAAATCAGGGGCAAGGCAGAATTAAATTTGTTTGCCTAAAATTCCACTTCCTTTAAAATACATTTTGGTTATGGAAAAAGTAAGATAGCAGTGGGTGTTGATAAAAACAACAACAACAATGAGCCAGCAAACACCCACACATCTTTAAAGCAGAGGAATCAAAAGGAAAGCAATGCTCACAGCAGATAAGAGTCATGCAGTCCGCAGCATGTAGCAGTGCTGGTTGTAGCACCTACTTTGGCTTGGCTCCCAGTGCAATCCCTCATGGTTTGGCTACATCAGAAGTGTAGCACCAGAGAAAATCCCTTGAAGTGCTTCTAGTGAGGTCATTCAAAGCGCAATGAGCTTAGATATAGAAATGTGTGCTGGAGGAAAATAACCTCAGGAGTCATACAGTAGGGTTTTTGAACTATACCTGTGAGATTTAGGGGGAGAAGTTGCATGGATCTCTAATCTCTCATTTGCAGTTGTCTTAGCAGCATCAGTAAATGTCTGTTTGCCTTGCTAGAGAAGAGCTCCTAAGGCAGAGCAAAATAAAAATGCTTCTGACAACACACTTTCAGAGAGACACACAATGCACTCTCTCCCTGAACCTACTCAGCTAGTTTATTGCAAACAGAAGAAAAATACAAAATCAAAATTAATGTAGTAACGTTCCATAAGGGTTGGATTAGAGAGAATGGGATGAATATGTGTGTAGTTGAAATTAAGCAATGCCTTGCTGCCGAAGGAAGGAGGAATCTTGCTTGTGTTTTTCCTCTCCCAGTTTTGGAGTCCTACCATTACAAGATGCAGGAACCACAGAGGTTCCTTTTGGGATGTGGTCTGACTCATTAAGATGATAAAAAAACACTTAAGGGTTTTTAAAAGTAGTTTTTATGTATTGCAATATGCCAAATCAGCTTGGAGGGAGGAGGGGAGAGAGATTTATTGGCTGGACCAGATGACCTCCAAAGGTCCCTTCCAAGTTTTCTGATTCTGGCAGAAGAGAATTTGATGCAGGAGGGGTGATTGGTTGTAAGGATGTGAGCCAAAAATTGTGGAGGAGAGGAGGTAGAGAAGGACTTAGCCACTCAGCAACAATTAACTGATATTTGGGCTTCTCCTGTTTTTTAAAATTATACTGAATGTGTATCCTTACACCTCTTTATTCTTCCAGTTCCTTGTCCTGGTTTGTATAACTATCAGCTGAGACTGGAGGCTCAGATCTTGTTGCTCAGTCTCTCTACAAACTACCATGGTAGAATGATTTCCTGTGTTTGGTGGGGTGTTTGTTTGTTTGTTTGCTGGTATTTTTTTTTGTAGGGTGTTATTCAAGCTTGCCTATTTTGGCCAACAGATGCCCTTTGAAAGAGTTAATATTTTGATACAATATTATCTTATTCCCTATTTATAACTATTAAATATTTCCTCATAGCTTCTGCATCTCAGCAGACAAAGAGAATAATTTTGTCTCTGAGCCTTTTCCAGTTTGCAGCGGTTGGCACAGAGCTGACCTCTATACATTGTCCATGTTCTCTTGGGTATTTGAATTGAATAAGATTGAATTTTAAAGGGAATATGTTCACTTCCTTTTCCTCTCCCACCTTCAAAATTGTTCTGCTTTACCATAAACGCCTTCAGATTGGCAAGGTGACCTGCCTCACTTTCATCTAGTCACTTGAACCAAATGCCCTTTTTAGAGTTGACAATTGTATAGTACTTGAGGAGAAGGCACACTGCATAATGCATAACACACTCTTATGATCTGTTATCCCTTGCATGCCCTAAAAATTTTGCTGATTTTGAGACTCTCTGTGGTATCTTTACTGCAGTGAGCACTGAGGGTGTTTGTTTTTTTGCATTTTCCTGCTCCATAGTGAGATATTTTAGGTACAGAATGAATGACTACACTAAAAGCCTGCCTGTCCAATATCTGCCCAGCACTACTTTGAGGAATGAAAACAATTATAGTGCAAATCATGGCTCGTTTCTCTTGCCAACCTCCCCAGTCCTCCTCCCAGCCTCTCCTGTTTGAAAGGTTAGAGAGAAGGTATTCAGAAAGAAGTAATGGCTTCATCCTCTCCTTACACACTTAAGAAATAAGGACTGTGGGATATGAAGAGGAACATCAACTGAGTTTGGCATTCTATCTGTGAACACAGGGCTATGCCTTACATTTTGGGTGTATCCTTTTCCTACAAATGTACATTTCCCATATTCATAGAGGTAAGAGCAAAGCAACAGGAGTGCACCCAGAGATGATATCAGTGGTGGTGTGTGCTGCATCCCAATCCCTTGCCTTTCTTTACGTCCCTCCTTTGGTGCTAGTATGCTAAAACCAGAGAAAATTGTGATTAATTGATTTTAACTGCTCCTGCCTACAGAAACAAAGAATAAAAGAAAAGTCCCCTGGAGTACAAGTAAGATAACTGGTGACCTGAGACAGCATGCACAGCATGAAATACTTTTTTCAAGTATGCGTACAACTGTTCTTATTATACCTTTTATAGCAGTGATGTCTCTAAAGGCTTGTGAAAACATTAAGAGCTGGCTAGAAGAAAAGCAAAGGAAATTCTCATTTCTCCTCTCTTCTCAGTCATCTACAGGACTGTATGCATAGTGTTGAAATGTTTCTGATCATAACACAGTGTGACAATATGTAAACCAAAATACAATTGCTGCTGAAAGCAGCAATTAACCTTTTTGACCGAATAAAAAGTATCTATTTGTACATTTACTTGCATGCCATCACTTAGCACTGTTATGCATTTCATTAATGGGACTTTTTACACAAAGTTCCCACACAAAGCTATGATCACATCACAAACTCAGGAGCTGAACTGTGTATCAAGGCAGCAAAGAGTGATATGGAGCAGATGGGCTCTCAGATATTTCATGAGCCACATGTCCTGCCTGAGTGTGTTTGTACCAAAGAGCTCATTAGAGCTAAGTGATGGGTGCAAGATGCAGAGAGCTGGGGTGGCGTGAGAGGAAAGTTAAATATCTGTTGGGGAAGAGAGAGGTGAGAAAACACTCTCCATAGGGGTGCTTCCAAAACATCCTTGTTTAATATTTATACTGCCTAAAGGTGAATCCATAAACCAGTGGAGAAGCAACTGCTGTGCGGCTGGCTTTGCAGCCAACAGATCTTTCTGGTTAAAGCAGCTGATGATTGCAGTGGGAGCAGTGTGGGCTTCTAAATATAAGCCTGTGGAAATGTTTGGATAATATGAGGCAAGAGTCAGGAGGAAACCCATGAGATTGAATCCTCACTGAAGTTTTTATCCAAAAAAACAGTTCAAAATGAGCCTGGTTCCACCCCCAGGTAGCAGCCAGGCCTTCCAGTAGCTGCAATGTCTGATTGCATAAGCATGAGTGGCTAGAGAAGCTGTTCACAGGAGTGCAGTCCACACTTGTGGGGGAAATTTCGATTCAAACATACAAATAACCTTCAAACAAAAGAAGATTAATAAAGGAGGATTATTAAAAGGGAAAAAATTAATCTACAAAATGGAACAAAAAACCACCAACATGTATAAGTGCTGCAATAGCTCTTATGTGTGCTCATTTGTTGCTATAAGAATGGCTATATATCAGAGCATGCTAATAGCAGGCAGGTAATTGTCTCCTGCCATAAGCTGATGCATGTACAATAAGTAAAACTTGGAGATTTTGTAGTTGTTTGTTTTTTAATGGCTTTGTTCTTTTCCAGTCAGTCAATGAATAATGTGTGCTGTTTGAGGGAAGATGTACTGAATACAATGGAATAAAGGTAAGCCACAAATTACTTTTACTAAAAGCAACAGCTCAGATTGCAGTGAAATTTCCATTTCTGTCCCTAGGCCTGGGAATTTTGTTGTATAGGCATGTCCCAACACCTCTGCCTACCCATAGAAACCCCAAGAAAACAGCCACAAAGGGAATGGACTATGTGGCTCCTAACTAGTTCTAGCAGATTCCATACTTCCAGAATATTAGGCAGATTTAATTATGTTATGGTGTATTAAAAATTTGGTAGTGACTATTTAGATGAGGAGTAACTTACATCACTAACAAGTGTATTTCTTTAATAAAGAAAACAACTGAAAGGATTTTTAAATCTGGCATAATTAGATTTTATGTCTAAATTTTAGGTATAATGCTAATTTGATCTAAAAAAAGCTTGCTGGTAACAGGATAAAGGTGTTTTGAGCAGCTCAGAGCACTTCCTAGAAATCCTTGTAAAAGCAGCTTCAGGAGGCATGCAGCTTCTTAGAAACTACATGAGAGCTCTGATGAATTAACATTGTCTTTTGCTGTGACAGAAAGACTTGTAAATGGTATTCAGAAGAATGATAAGGGTAATAGAAGTAGGTCAGCTTGGCAAATAAATAGCCTGACTTACCCACAGGCCTTGATTTGCTGGCACTTTGAGATTCCAGTCCAGCTATGTTCCAGATCTGCTCATCCCATATCATATTTAATCCATACCATTTTTTTGTGGCTTGTCAAAGATTTATTTTATATACTGTGCGTATAAAAACTAATATTCCAGTGCTGAATTTTTTAGTGGCTAGTTTAACTTGATTCAATGTGACATTCCCATGTGTAATGACATCTTAGCTACCAGTTTCACATCATTAATTATGATATTGCTCTGTACTGTGACAAGAGGCCTAAATTAAAACTTGTTTCAAAACATATAAACTGACAGTTTTGCAGGGTCATTTGTTTCATGAAGTAATAGATATTGCAGGGCTGAAGGAAATATCACTCCAAATACTATGTTTTCTTAACAATCTTGATGGAGCAATTGCTATTGGATAAACAGAAACAAAATTGATGTGAAGACGTTTTTTCTTTTTCCTGTTCACCCCAAGCCAATGTTTCCAAAGCATCAGAGTTGTAAAAAGATTTTATACCTTTCATTGAAGAATTCTACTGAATGTGACCTTATATTATCCATTTAAGCATATGGCTATAAAGGGTGTTCCAAGAGTTTTTCAGCAGGAATTTAAGCAGATGCAGGCTTAGGAATTTAATCTAAATTGTTTAGGATTAACTAAAAAATAATCATGATCATTTTATCCAGTGAATAATGGATTTCCTTAATCTGATTAGAAAACTGGATGCAGCAGCAGTGCTTCCTGTGTTTTGGCATAAAGCAAAAAGAGACTAAGAAAAAGTGCTCTGATTGTGTGGTTTTACCTTTTCTGTGTCAGTTTTGTGGTTTACCATATTATTCTGGGCACACAGGTGTTTGAGAGAAATGACAATTTCTTGCTTCTTGTGCATTTCAGCATTGCTGGTATCTAATAGCTCTTTGCTCCTTTTCTGCAGTGGGACATGCATTTGGTTTGTTAGCAGATGGTCTTTTTTCTCTACAGTGCTAATCAAACTTTGATACGTTTGGATTTGCACAAGGGAAAAGCTGACAGGGCTGACTGAGCGCATCTGCTTGGCTGTTGCTTACAGTTCCTGAGACATGACTCAATATTCACTTCAGACTGAAATGCTGCAATTGGAGCATCAATGTGGTGGCAAAAGCTTCCTTTTTTGTAATCAACTAGGGCAGAGCTGCTGCTCACACATCTCCAAGTAACACTCAGGTTGACGGCACCAACTCCTTTTAATTGATGAATTGCAGCATCACTCTAGAAGCATCTGAGCAACACCCTGTTTGTGAAAAACCTGAGTAACCAGGGAATTCCACTTGGCTGTTCTGAAATGGGCTGTTTCATAAACAAGGCAGTCTCAAGCCATGTTCTTCAAACCATGTTTTGACATGTACAGAGGTTCTGCATATATAGAGAGCTTTCAGAATTGAGGATTGAATCAAACTCTTGGTATTGAAATTGATACAGTAAGAATGGGCAGAAAGAGTGATCCAGTAGTGTTTCCATGTGAATAAATACTGTTTCAGTTTTTTCTTGTTTTGTTTGTTGTTTTTGTTTGGTTTCATTTTGTTTTTTAAATTTCTTGGTGCCTGTGTCAGCAGCATATATGATACCTGAGCTGCAGCCAGTAGCTCTATTTTTTTGCTAGTTAGACTCCTCTCTGCATCCTAATATTGTGATTTTTGGATGCTTGTACTGCATAAAGTCAAGCTTTTATCTTTTCACATTATTTTCTTTCTTCTCTGTGTATCAACATGTGAGAGACAATGAGTTCCAAGTATTTATGCTGAGCATGCACAAAATTGTTATGCAGCTCCATCTTTTCACTTACAGAAACAGAAATTCAGACTCATCTGTGGCAAAATAACGTGAATGATCTCTCTGGTGACCATCTTCTTTGGTAGCACTGCTTGACAGAAATGCCCGTCCTACCACAGAGGAAGGTCAAAACTCTGATAGGCAAGTTCAACTCCATGTAACATTGAAAAACAGTTTAAGAACACAGTGATGAAAACTGTTCCCTTAGTCCCTGCAGTGCATCCATCATTTTTCTTAGCATATCTTTTGTGACTGTTCCAGAAAAGAGGCTTGTAGGAGGACATATGTTAATAAATACCATCTATTCTTTTGTTAACTGAAGACTCTCATATGATTTCCAAGCATGTTTCTGGCTCATTTAAATTTCTAGATTCTGTCCTACAAGTGAGTAGCTCTGCTTACAAAGTTGTTGATGACTAGGAAATGTTTTAATACTCTAATGGTTAGAGAGAACAGAGAAATAATCTGAAAAGAAGATGTAAAAAATGAAAAGAATGAAGGATATGGTAAGAAAAGACAGCATCAGAGTGTCCAATGGATATAAAGGCTCTCCTATTTCCAGTGAAACGAACTCCAAGTAAATTGTTTGCTTTGTAATGGGCCCATAAATATTTCAGTGTGTTTAAACTGATATCTCTAAATCAGCAATTTAAAAATTGATTTATATGGGCTACACCAGATAATAAAGTTTTTATTTTTCAGTGAGGGAATTTAACTTGATAATGATGGATTGCCTGTTAGTTGGATTTAAGAAAGTGGAATTTGGGTTGTTTGCTTGGTCTGCTTTCTTCCTTCGCAATTTATGTTCCCTGTAAATGGATAACTCCAAACAACTATTTGAAAAAGAAGATGTATTTTTCAAGGCAGAAATAATTCGATGAGTATCATCAGAATATTACAAATCATTCTTGAAATTACAGTACTAAAGAAGGATGGTTTGGTACTTCTCTGTAGACCATTCTTCCATATGTCATGAAACTACAGTTTTGCCTGAAGTTTCTAGAATATAAGAGAAGGCAAAGGCTGAGTTTTGAGACAATTTTTGATGTTGTTGTTTAGCTGTGTTGTCAGACTGAGATAAGAGGAACATTTAGTTACTTTGTGTTGTGGTTAGGTTAAAAAAAATAGACAACATTGGCAGAACTCACTCATTATGGCTAGATGCCATTGGCTTGGGCATCTAGCTGCATTCTGGGGTTATTTTCTCAAGTGAGCTCTGCCACAATGTTTTCCGCTGTCATAGAAAATACTTCATATGCAATATACTAACAATAGATAAAGTTCTTTCATTTGCTTGAGGTGGTTAATTTTGTCTTTTTAATTTCAATGCAACATTCACAACTCCAATCATTACTTGAATGATTTTGGTCCACTTTTATTCATACCCAATTCTGATTTCTGTGCAGTCATCTTATAGGTAAGTATTATTGGAATATTCTGTATATATTAATTCAACAAGATGGCTGTATCTGTACTGATAAATGAAAATAAAAATTGGTAAATCTTTATTAAGGCATTTTCTTTCTCCTTTAAAACTAAGCCCTCCTATCAATCTAAAATGAATTTATGGTACTATTTATTTACTTATTTATATTTGTTTGTTTTGGTTTTGTTGTGTGTTTTTTGTATAGAAAATGATTCTGGAACATCTTAGAACAGGGAAGATGTTCTTCACTTCTTATAGTATACACATTTCAATGTATATATGTATTTTATATCTTATATAATCTTATATAAATTTATCTTATATTATCTTATATTCCAATATTTAACTACTACTTGAAGTGGTATAAAGAAGAACACTTAAACAGAGAAATTATTACTCTTTCAGATTATGTATTTTCTCTGTTGCAGAGGAATAGCATTACTTAGGATGGGATCTTTTGGAAGACAGTGCAGTTTAATCCCTCACCACTCATCAGAGACTCAGGAATTCTGTATCTGCAAGGGAGAATAATCCTTTCTTTACAGCAAATTGTGCTGTTTCCCTGTTTCCATGTACATCACTATGTTTGTCATATAATGTTATGACAAAATGAAATTTTCCTCATAGTGAATGTACACACTGCTGGATTTAAAGCTACAGGATTTGGGTTATAGAATAGCCCAATAGTATCAGTGGAATAATAAAAGGAAAGAATTTTTCTTTTTTTTTTTGCTAGCATGGAATATAAAAAATGAATTTAAAAGACAGTGGTGAAGCAGCTGTGCTATCTGGAGCCTATAGCAAGCATTCCCTTGAGACTTGAGCTCAAGCATTTCATCATTTGGCTGTTATACATCAATGGTGACACATAATTTTACATGTTAAACTATTTTTTAGTATAAGTCATAATATCTGAGTTGGATTGTCAGATATAGGGTAATTTTAGGATGCACCAGTATCTCTCTTGCCTTTAAATGTCCAGGTTGATCCATATTTCCATAGCTGACAAAATTGGAAAGTTCTCAGATCAAAAAACAATTAGAGTTTCAGCCAAGTTTATTTTTTATATTTGAAGTAGAGCTGAAAACGACAAGTTTTGTCACATCACTTAGAATTGTGCTATACAGCGAGATTCCCATTGATGATCACAGAATCATGGAATGGTTTGTGTCAGAAGGGATATCAAAGAAGAAGTAAAGCTGTTGTTGCTTCTCAGGGCATTAATTATAGGTAATAATGTTATACATAACTTGTTCTCACTACAATTGTAGTTTGTTCTAGAGATCTTTTACTCAGAATAAATTCATGTGCAAGGATGTACTTTGTGTTGTCTCAACAGTTATTGTTTGACCTCAGAGGTGATTGCCCATCATGGCCTGGGAAATGGTTCAGATTTCTTTTAATCTTTTCCTCACTTCCCACACAGGTGCAGGAAGAAAAATGAGTTCAAATTTGCAGGTGAATTTCTTATGAGTAAAACTGAAATATGCAGTAAATTTGACCGAATACTGAAAAAAAGATGTCTGACATCTAAGGAGTGTTATTTTTGAGCAGTGGAGAAATGAGATGGAAGAAGGAAGTGCATCCAGCCTCCTCCTTTACAGCAGCTTTACTTGGATAGTTTGTACTGCACAGATTTAGGCAGTTAAGTATGGAGTGTGACTGCAAAGCAAATAGTTTTTTGAGACATAATTGATTTTATTATGGGTTGGTAGAGTCTTCCTTGGTTAACTTGATATTTGGACCATAGTTTTCCATGTCTGTAAAGGCTTATGAAAACTTATTAGGACCTGGCTAGAAGAAAAGAACATAGGAAATTCTTGTTCCTCCTTCTTCTCAGTAGTCTACAGGAGCATGAATAGTGTCTAAGTTTATGTCCTTTTGCTCTGCTGTGGGGTGGGAAAACACAAAATTACCTGTGATCTTTCATGGCATATTCCTGTAGTAAATGTCTATTTGTCATCTATTATGAATATTATGCTCTTTTTTGAGTGATGGAAAGAGTTATGGAGACAAAAGCGGTTCACCACAGCCTCTAAATACTAAATATCAATATCATGGCTGTGATTTGGAGCCCTGAGATCAATATGTCAGGTCCTTCTTTCATGTTCCCTTGCTTTGGATTAATGGACATCATAACAAATAGAAGAAGCACACATGGAAATACATAGGTGTACATAGATCAGATACAAATCTTCTACAGAAACTCTTGGTTTATAATGTTCCTGTTTATAGAAAGACTTGGGATGTACATTTCTTAGTGCTTATCTTTAAATAATTTTACTGGGACTTTTGGAATGTTAAATTAAACCTGTGATGTACTATGTGGTCGTATTTTAGTAGTTGAAAACCTCCTCAGCTCACAATTAGTATGCAAGCTGGAAAGGAATGGACTCAGAATCACCTACACTAGCACAGATTTTCCTCACAATTCCAGCTGATGCCAGTATCTGGAAAAAAAATCTACCTACTTCCTTCTCACTCACTGGGACAATTTGGGATGATAACATGGTTTGTGTCTGTGCATTATTCAGGCACATACTTTGGCCATATCTATAAACTCTGTGTATCTGTATATGGGAGCTCATATTCGTAGATGCCAAAGGTGGTAGTTAAAATGCAGTCCAGATTCATGCCTACTGTAAGAACATATCACATACAAGCATTTCAGTTCTAAAATTCTACTGCACAGTCTAACAGAATATTGGGATTTTGAAAACTTTAGAGGATGTTCTGAGATAGGATTAGAAGAATAAGTGAGCCTTACTTATTTGTAGCTTTTCAAAAACCCTGGCCTAACAGTCTGAAGATGCATGTTCCTTGTGGAAATGGAAACCATATTCTATATTTATGAAGAAATTATGAGACCCTATTTGTTAGAATCCCATTATCTGTACAACAATAGTTTCCTGAATGCAAGATGCAGCACTCCTAAAGTGGAGATTACATGTATACCCTCAGGTTAGCTGAAGGAACATAATGCCAAAAATTGCCTTTGTAAGTCTCTGCAATGAAATTACATTGCCTCCATTTGACAGACAAGGGGAACTGACATGAAGGAAATGTTAAAGCAAGTACCTGTCTTTAAGCAGCTTTCTGATCTTATCTTTCAAGAGCTTGGAATGTAATTGACTGAAAATCTATAGCACTGATGCCCGTTGAAGCACATTTCCTGATCACATTCCTACACCATAATCACCGGACCTTCCTATCTTAGTAGAAAGTCAGTCCATATCTGCAATTACTTAACACAGCCTGACTTATCCTGAGGCATCTGGAGCCAAAAGTGAAGTGGTTGTGAATATCAACAAAGACAACATTTGTGAAGTGTAATCCAGCAGCATGTGCTGCTGGATCTGTAACCCCTCTGGTATTTGAATAGAACCTTAGATCAGAATTTTGGAGATTGTGTGAGAAAGATCCACACAAGGAAGATAAAGATGTGTGGTCCATTCAGTTCTTTTTGTCAAATATTTTTTTAAGTTTGCATGAAGAAAAAAATCTCTGAAATCTATCAGCTTATTGATCAAACCATGACTTTGAGGATCAGGAAAACATTGCCTTATCTGGACTCTGGCAGCAGTATATCTATGTTAGTATTTCTGATATTAAGTTAGACACTGTGTGGAAGGATCAGGGACAGGGACTGCTCAATGAGCTCGTTTTTCATAGTAACACCTCTCATAAATTTGGAAAAAGAAAAATTATGTTAATTATCTCTAGTATAATATAACTGGATTGTAACTATAGGATATGAAATACCACAATGTGGATGTGCAGCTCTCAAGGGTAAAAGAGAATTTTTAAATTTCTGACTTCAACATTTATAGATTTCCAAAAGTGACAGTGGATTGGAGGGTGACAGTGCCACCTCTCCAATGACACTGAACAAACCAACAATCCATCAAATTTCTTCTCTTCCATAAAAGAATGCAAAACAATAAGTTATTTACATAAAGTGTCTGAGAAAGTTCCTTACAAGAATGTAAATATTGGAAGGTTTAGAAAAACTAAAAAAATCAGAGCAACAGTGAATTTATTAAAAAAAAATTTAAAATATTGAGGAACATACTACAACCAGAATGAACAAATTTATCATAATGAATATGCAATCAGCAGCTGAAATGGGACTTCAGAAGTACTGTTTGGAATGTTTTAAAGAATTGGTGTCATGTAAAAATATATGTATCTTTCCATAATAATCTTTTGTTCCAGTATGCTGCTTTGAAGTGCTGGGGACTCTGGGAGAAGGCAGAAATTGCACATGACTGGCAAGAAAGTCTGCTATTGCCCAGAGGCATAGTGTGAAGAAGGACTAGAGCTGAAAAACAACAATTAAGATCTCAATAGCAATAAGCATCAGCTCCCTAAAGCACTTTCTCTTGCTTCCCTTCATATAAGTGATTGGGGCAGTGGGATGGCTTCCCTCTGGTAACTGAGGGTTGTCAAGACCCTGTGTTCTAGAAACTTCACAGCTCTTAAAGTGGTGAAGCTGGAATTCAAACAAAATTCTCATCTAGTTTTATGCACACAAAACCACAATGGGAACATGGAGCATCTGAAGCCCAGGTTGGATATCCACCACTTTTTATTTGTTATCCTATATTTACTCAGTTCATACTTTGGGATATTAAGCAATTAATCACATTTTAATGCCTCAACATCTGTAAAATAATGGGCTGTTACTGACCATGTGGGAAAAATCCAGAATAAGTGACCACCTTATCTGGTCCATTAAAATGCTGCAACAATGGAATCCACATCTTCTTCATCCTGTTTCACCTTGGGATTGCCACTGTTACTTGCAACACTTTATGTCTCCATACTTCTGTGTAGTGGTAGGGTAAAAATCCTGTAGATAAAAGTCTCAAACAATTTGTGGTATTGATCAAATGAAAAATTGAGGAGAAAGAGCACTCCTGTTGTCACATGTTTAAAGGGTGATAAGCAAGTACAGAATGGATTTTTCAGCCAAAGAAAAGTGTAGCTGAGGGATGTGTTAGCTTAGTGTGGGAGAGGAATCTGGGAGCACTTCTAAACTCCAGATTTGGAAGGTGTTTCAATGGCAGTAAACTACAAAAATGTGCCTGAAGTGCTTCAGCATGTGTTTTTCCTTATCCACTGGCAAAACCTTTATCTTGTCCTTCAAGTGGATGTCTTTTGTCCATGACCCACTCTGCCCTTGGCAGTGATAGTGCTGCATGAGAAGGAATAGAAAGGAGATGCATTTGAATACTGCTGGATCTAAAGTCCCTGATGTCTGGGCCATTTTCCCCATAATGATGTGGAACTCTGCTTGCACTTTCCAGGGCCATTCTGGATTTTATGTTCCATTCCCATGTACACCTTTTCATAAAAAGCATTTCTCACTGTACAGGACCAACTTATTTTAGATTGAACAATTTGATTACCTCTCTACAGCTGTTACAGGCTACTCAGAGCATGACTTTTAAGAAGAGCAATGACAGGATGGTTCTTATGGCAGCAATTTTAGGTCATTCCACTCACTTGTCTGCTGGTTTGAATTAGGGCTTTCTCCACTTGGCTGCATGTGCATATGACTTCGAGTACCTATAGGGTGTTACTTCAGTGAGATTTGTGGAGTTTTTAAATGAAATATTTGTGTATATATATATATTTTGTGCTGAAACCCTCCATAATTCTCTGTAATGATCTTTACAGGTTGACAGGAAAGTGATTCCACCTTTCAAGTCATTTGATAGGCTCTGTGTACATGCATAAGTGCTGGCATTAACAGGAATGAAAGGAAGTGGTTTCATGGAATAGAGACACGCAAGCAAATGTGGCATGTCACGCTGGTGCCACATGGGGTTATTTTGCTACACGTGGCCAATTTTGTCTGTTTTGATGTTGCTACAGAAGGAAATGCTGCCTCACTGATTTATGTGAAACTGTAAACATATTGGATGCTAGGCTTTAACTTATCCTGATGAGTCACTTTAAAAGATGTTTTTTATCTTCAAAGTCTACATTTACATGCTTCTTCTTCATAATAACATTGATATCCATTTACCTTCTGGTTTCTTTCCCAGTTTTTATGAAAAATCTTTTCTCAGTAATAAGATTTTTACATAGCGATGACATTGAATATCTGCACTTTAAACATTTTTATTGATGTGATGTTATCTAAGAGATTTTAACATGATTATCTTCAAGGAGAGCTTTGAGGAAAAATTAGCATTTTGTTTCATTCATGTAATTTTTCTTGGTTTGAATCTGAACTGTTTTGAGGCATTTTACTTAAAAATATATAGAGCTTAATATATAGAACACACCTGTGTCACTCTCTTACTGTAGTTTACTAAACAGGGAGGTGGAGACCCCAGAGGCAGGTGACTTCATTGATTGTAAAGAGGAAACTTAACAGTGTAAACTACATTTTAGTCCTTATTTCAGTAGCTGTGGTCCACCAAGATTCTGGAGTGCTTTTCTAAACTAAAAGCAAAGTAGTGTCCAGTGCATTCTCATTTTTTACAGACCAAGAACAAGGGCTCAAGCTGCAAGCTGTCAACTATCTGGGGTCAGCAGCAGCAGAGATTGCCTTTGTAAGTCTTTTGGTTAGAGCTTCTGGAAGCTATTTGGGCTTGGTTTGATTTACTGCTTTTTCTCTATTTCTTTGAGTAAAGATTCTTTAAGGTGAATGAAAAGGCCCTTAAATTGCCTTCTCTGCAACAGGCATTGCTGCTGAGTTCACTACCAGCTGAAGGTCTGTACAGCTGAGCTAAGCTCATGACTCCTCACTGCCAAAAGGGACAACCCCTCTCCCTTCCAGTGACAACGCACTGACAGCTCTTCTCTGAACCAATTCAGTTTGTTGTCTCTGTAGTACAGGGTTTCCTTTTCCTTAGGGAAAATGAGTTTGCTGAGTTTAATTGAATTAACTTGGCAATGGGCAGTATGTTCAATGTGTACCTGAAATGTCATGAGAGGCAGCAGCACATGATCTAGGGAAGGACAGGTGTCAGGTAATGTATAAAATTGTGACTTGGAAAGATGTCTGGGAAGCTACTGGTTTACAGCAGGAGCATACTGAGTTATGAAGCGGCTTACCAACTGTAGTACAGAGCTGACTAAATGCTCTTCTACTCCTTTCCTTGCTCAACCTCCTTTGTAGCAGTAGATCATAAGAGAATCAATTGTATGAAGTTATTTTTCTCAGGGCTGATTTAGAAAAACACATTGCCTTTAATTTCCTTTCTTCCATAGGAGGGTCCACATCTGCTTTTTACACTCTCCTTCTCATAAAAACCCGTCACTTTTAATCTCTTCTGTGGATTAGAACTTTGGCCATGGGCGTGTGATAAGGGTCACAGTTTGCATATCCCTTGGGTCACAGAAACAGTGGTATTTTGGCTTTTTTAAAACTGGAGTTCCAGGTTTTTCTTTCTTGTTTTCTAATGTACATTACTAGGCTTTATTAGTGCAACTTCTTTTCCCACAGTGGGTATTACAAAACTTAACCTGAATCACTGAAAGTGCCTTTAGAAATTACTTTTCTTATTACACCATATACTGCCTCATAAAGGAAAATTCTCTAACCTGGGAACTGCCTCTTGGCAGAGAAACAACATTGTCTAATTTTCCTTCTCTGCTTTCCCTATTTGTAGATATTTGAGAGAAATCAGGACTTTGAAAGAACTAGTTGAATTTGAACTCTCCTTGTCAGTCATTTTGTGTCTTCTTGGCTTTATTGCACTTCATTGAACAAGTAAACAATATAAAATCAAAACAAGAAATCCAGTATTATCTGTGTATCCTATTACATTTTTCATTGTAGCAAAAGCTGTCATGACTAGTGAGAGTTGATAGGAGGTTACACTGCTGCCTCTATTTTCCCATCTTTGTTATTAGTGTCTGCCTTCCAGTGGTACACAGACATCCTGATTGAAGTTGCACAACAGATAATTTGCCGAAGAAAAAAAACTTTCAAAGTGGAGTTCTTTCTTTTCCTTAGAATCAAAAAGTCACAGGGCCATTCTTATTATCAACCACTCATTAAATAGAAAAGGATCTAATTAACGAAGATGTCTATTAACCATTTAATTGTGCACAGTACTCATATCCACTCTAAAGATAACCAGTGATGTCTGCCTTTATACTGCAAAACATCAGAGAAAGAATGTCATCAAACTACTATTTGTACAATTGTGAACCATATGATTTAGAAGAAAATCTTTTTGGACTACACCTTTTAGATTTGTCTAAGATTAAATTTTCCAATTTGATTTTTTTCTTCAGGGAGCATATTATGAACTGCTGAAATTTATACTATGCACATATTGTATCAATTTTGTTCTCTAACTGAGCTACTTCTAATTACCTATAATCTAGGAAATTTACTTGATTCTCTAACTTCTAAATTGTAAACAAGTGATTTTCTCTTTGATCATTATACCTTAAAAACAAGCACTTATCATAATGTTGTCTCTTAATCAGAATCTTTTTTTGTGGTTTGTTTTTGTTTGTCTGTAGTTCAAAGTATTTACATAATGCATGGTAATGAAAATCTAAGGACCCTTCTCACTGCTGGAATATTAACTGGCCAACCTCGGCCTTCCTGGCTGGTGTCCCTGATGCCAAATGTGAGCAGGAGCTTTTTGTAGTGAGACCAGGACTTCTTTTTCAAGAAGTAGTGTTAAACACAATTGCAACAGGTAGTCAGCAGGTTTTCTGGGCAGTAGAGGGAGGAAAAGTAACAGGTTAACAACGGAAGATCATCCTGCCTCAGTAATAACATATTTCTCTTTTCTTAGGTGGTTTGATTGTGATGACTTTCTTGGCAGTGTTTATTCCTAGCCATTAAAAGGCATTTCCTTCCTCTGGTTTTCTCATTCTGTCAGGTCCTACATGTGTATAAATTACTGTCAATACTATTTCTCCCCAGTATTTCTTCTCCTTTCGCTATACAAATAATTTTGCATAAGAAATATAAAATGGAATTTCATTTCCCACTGACATTTTACTTGACAGTCTCTTCAATTTATTTCCAGCATTCTTTTTCAGTTTCCTTCATAATAATATTTCTCTTCTTTATGTTAACATCAGTGTTCTATCTAACAGGAACTAAATGCATGCAGTTAAGGGGCTCATTTCACACCTGTCATAACTGGTTGATTTAGTTTTGCTTAGAAATAGAAATTCACTTGATTCTGATTTTATAAATTTGTGTGTCTTGACTGTAGTTTGTCTGTTGCTGAGGCTTATATATCAATCACATTAAAATAAATTTATTTTCTTTTAAACAAAATTAAGATTAATGTTTTTCTCCATCCATTTTTTTAAAAATGCGTTTTCTTACCTCTTTTACATTCCTTTTCAGGAAGATAAAGTAATTTGTCGCTTACTGATGTAATTTGCTTTTATATGCCCAGGAGTCCTTTGTATCTGAAAAAACCAGTAACATCAAGAACAGGTTGCTCTACAGTTTAAGTGGTATTGTGAGAATGAGTCAGAGCTGGTTGCTGTGCCAGTCTGCTTTTCTCATGCAGCTGTAAAATATCCTCTTGGCCTGTGAAAGCCCCTAGGAGAGTCTCAGCAGGCAGGCAGGCAACTGGAGTGGCTCAGCTTCACATCATCCTGGGGGCTGCTTAGCACATCAGAGTGGAGTGTTAGTTCTGACAGAGGGAGGACACACTAGAGCCACGCGCTAGAACCTCTGGTTTTGTCACAGTCAGTGCTTCTGTGTCCCAAAGCTGGCAAAACTTCTTTTGCTGGTAGTTGGATGGCACTTTGTGAGCTGTGATAGTTTCAGTAGTTGTAAATCTGGTTAATTTCATAAACACACGAAAGGAAGAATGGATACAAATGACGGTCTAATGATAAACTGTACAGTTCAATTTATATGCTAAACTAAGTTGTTAAATTTATTATTCCCCTCTATGCTATGCTTATCATGGAAGTAAAACCACAATTTTCTTGATGTCTCTAGTTATCTTACAAATAAGACATTAGAGCTAAAACAGAATGAAGAAGGGGAAAATGGAAAATATTGTTAATAAATATATTAACAGATTTTTTGCAAGCAGAAAATGCTGCAGATTTCCACCATTAGTTCCCTCTTCCCTCGCAGAGTGAATGCTTAACAATTGCCTTAACCTAACATGTAGTCATCAGTATGATTCTCTTGCTGATGAGAGTATAGCTCAGTTTATTGATACTGCAGACTGTTTTGGCAGGATAACATATCTCAGGCAGGACAGATTTGCTAAAGTTTGAAAAGATAAATTTAATCAAAGTAATGCCAGCTGTTTACAAACTAAACTAAATTGGAGAATTCTTTTGTTTCACTTTGAGAGATATTGCATGATGAATACTGTATATATGGTGAATAGTCCATTCAGATATTTTGGCAAATTCACTTGGACTTCATAGAAAAAGGCACCAAAATCTTCAGAGAGGAGAATTTATTATGGATATTATTTGGAGTGTATTGGTTGTCCAGTTCTATTAGTTTTTACTTTTGTTTTGCTACTGATGAACATTTCAATCCTTTGCATGGTGCAGAGGGCTAATGGTACTACATTACACCAGAAAAATGTGACTGACTTGTCTACAGAGTGTCTTCAAATCTTACTAAAGCTCATGGGAGTGCAAAATAAATAATTGATAGGAGACCTGGGGACAATAGAAGCTATCCTTTGCTATGCTGGGAACTAGAATTTTAAAAAATGGCCTAAAATGCTAATGTATTAGACATTACCCACACTTAAGGTATTGTTTGAAAGGAAAAGGAAGGACAAAGGCCAAAGTGAGGGAGCTGGGCCTTTCCAGTCTTGAGAAGAGTTGACTGGGGCGGGATTTCATCAATGTATACAAGTATACGAAGGGAGGGTGCCAAAAGGATGGATCCAGGCTCTTGGTGGCGCCAAGCAATAGGACAAGGGACAGTGGGAAAAAACTGATGCAGAGGAATTTCCACCTGAATATGAGGAAGAACTTCTTTACCGTGTGATGCGAGTGACTGAGCACTGGAAGAGATTTTTCAGAGATTTTGTGGAGTTTCCCTCACTGGAGATATTCAAGAACCATCTGGATGCAATCCTGTGCTCTAGGATGATCCTTCTTGAGCAGGGAAGTTAGACCGGGTGACCCCCTGTGATCTCTTCCAATCTTGCCCATTCTGTGATCCTGTGAACGCAGATTCACAAACAGCACTGCGGTACTTGAAAGGCTCAGAAAACTATCATCAAATCCTGAATGTTGGGCAAAAAGCCAGAGAAAATGCCAAGTGCAAGACTATGTCTCTGAGCTCATATCTCTCCACATGTTAAAAACTTATCTGCTTTGAGGTATGGAGACTAAAAGCCATCCTAGGACAGACACACTTTGACATTAATTTTGAAAGAGTGGGGCAGATCGTCTTTCTATCCATCAAGACAGACTTAGGAAATACAACTATTCTGCCAAGTGGCATGTTTTATCTAATGATCTGTAGGAAGTGCAGAAGGGAGGAGAGTAGGACAGGCAGAGTAGTCCTGCAGTTAGGGCCCTTACTTTGTGGGCAATGAGGATGGGAAGTCTATCAGTTCTGCTTTCACAAACATTGATGGAGGTTGTTCTGTAAGCATGAATCAGAATCTGAATTTCCTCATCCTATATTGCTATTCCAGTTGGTGTCCTGGTTATGACAACTTGGACTGGGTTTATTCATTCTACTTTTTTAGTTCTAGACCTATTTATCTTCCTTTTTTCCTCAGTTTTTTTGTTTGTTTGTTTGTTTTGTTTTTGTGGGAGTTTCTTGTTTGGTTTTGGTTGGTTATTTGGGGGGGGGATTGTTTTGTTTTCTTTTGGTTTTTTGTTTTATGGGGTTTTTTGGTTTGTTTTGGGTTTTTTGTTTTTGTTTTTCCTCTTTGTGAGAGAGCCAGTTCAAAATGGAAAGTGAATTCACCAAACTTAAACTGATGGCCGTGGTAGGTGGTGACCTTTTTCCTAAGAGATGGAAGATGAGCAAGACATGAAACCAAACTTCACCATTCTGGGTAAATATTTGACTAACCAAAGTATTACCTATTATCTAAAAGCATTAAAAATAAATATAAAAATTAAGAATTTTCTGAGGAGCCTGGTTTTTTTGATCTGTGTAAGGGCCATGTAAGATCAGTCACCACATTCCACTCTGCCTGACTCTCACTGCTGGCCATTTCCTGGCCCATGGCCACCATTGCCCTGATCCTCTGGCAGCCCATTCCCACAGCTCCCCTGTCAGGACCTCCAAATACGTCACCACAGGGGTTCAGCTTCTGAAGCAACTGGTGGATATCTGAGCAGGAATTCCACCTGCAAGTTTTCCGGCCAGAAAGGAACAGCTGTGAGTTATGCAGAGAGTTGTGTTGGCTGAAAGGCATCTTTGAAACTGAAACTTTGAAGTAGGGTTATTTCCTAAGTCTTCCGTTGCTTAAGGAAACAAGGATTCCTCTTTGTTCTTTGAAAATAACATGTTTTTGGTAAAGTCCTCTTTGTATCATCAAGTTATTTCTCTGGCTTCAGGAGGGTCCTGAGTACAGATCAGGCTTGGAGGCAAAAGGGCCTCCGTGAGATGTACAATGTGTTATTTAATTTTTTAATAAGCAATTGATTGCAATATAGGCAATTTTTTAATGTTATGTTTGACATACACAGCTATATAGTGACGACAGGAGAGTTTCCATGCCATACCATGAAAACAGCAATGACCTGATGTCCTTCTGCTCACTCTGTTTCCAGAAAGACACCAGTGTGTGTATTTGAAAATGCACAACCGGCTTGCTGGGGCATGTGCTCTTCTGCGTGCAACACGGTTTTCTGTAAATTGTCACCTTGTCAGACATGGTGTCTTTTTTTCTTCAATTTGTCCAGGCACTTGCTCTACCTGCACCAATCAACTCAGTCTGATTTCCCTTGAGCTTCTAAAGAATTTTTGCTGATAGGATAACACTTAGGGATATTTAAGCACTTTACTCAGTCTAGAGCCTGACCCTTTTACTAGTATGTACTTGGATTTGGATTGGATTGACTATCTCTTAGTCTTTTTGCATAATAATGCTACTGGAAACAACTGTACTCTGATTATCAGAGTTCCTCAAGAGTTCAAAAAGTTGTTAATTTGGTTTCTTTTTAAAACCTTGTGCTTTTACTCATGAAAGGAAAAACTAAGGGTGAGTAAGAAGTTTTAAGCTGATATGGTAATTGTTAGAACTTTTCTCTGGGCTTAATACTTCAAATAAAAGCATCTGAATTGTAAAAAGCGGAAAATAACATGTAGGTCAATATAAAAACAACAAACACACATTCCAAACCAAGATTTTGTCTGTTCAATCAAGCTCAGACTGATGCAAAGAGTGAAATTTTCCGTCTTGAATGTTTCTTTTGCTTCTGAAACCCACTATTCTAAATGGCAAAATATGGGTTTTTTTCTTATTCTGACAGATAATTTCTCCATAGCTGCAGTGTTTCCAAGTGGGAATTTCAGTCCCAGTCAACATTCTTACATGCCACATGCTTGTTTTCTGGGAAAAAAAAAAAAAAAAAAGATTGCCTGCCTGCAAAGTTCTTTCTGGCATGGTATTGACACAGGATGTAATGGGTTTAATTTTTTTTTCTTTTTTTCTCTCTTGGTCAACTAAGATAGCTTAGTTCCTTAAGGAGTTTTTATATCTTGCCAACATTTCCTTTGCTACGGCAATATAAAACAGCATTTGATATGGGGTTAATTTTTTTTGTAATGGGTTCTACCACTTTTTCCCTAGTTCAAATTCTTTTTCAATTAAAAATGTACTTGTTATATGTTCCTCTGGGGTAAAAATTGTCTTGATTTGTCTTTATTGATACATTTAGAACCAGAATACATAATCTGTTTTTAATGGCACTTGGTAGAATTTCTTTATTTGGGGAAATATTTTTTTATCTTTTTATTCCAAAAATGTAAATGGACTGTCAATTTCTTACTCATGTGCAAATCAGCATAGGCCTGCAAAAACATATGACTTCTAGTTTTTGTTAAACAGGAAAAATAAGAATATATTGGTGAGGTTGCCCAAGAAAAAAAGAGAAAGACCAAACAGTATATTATCACAAATATTCATGCAGAAACAAAGGTATTTCCAAACCCTGAAGATGAAAAAGCTGAGGATTGAGAAGATTTTCTTCAGCCACCTCCTTGCCTGGACACTTTGGTATTATCTGTCATTGCAGATTTGCTTTCTGTAGAGCCTGTCAGATTATAACATCCCTGTTGCAGTGGGATCACGCATCAAACTACTTTAACCATCACTTGCTGAATATTTTTGAATTTAACAACTGCCTTTCTCTTTCTTTAAATTTTAGTTTTGCCAACCAGCTACCCAGACTCAACCTTGCTGATGTAGGAAGCAAAACACCAGCACTAACTAATCTGTCTGGGTCAGTCTTCTGTTCTGATGGCCCTCACAGCTGATAAGCAGGAACCTTATAGCTGGGACCACCAGTTTCTTTGGCAGAGGTGGGAGAGTTCAGCTGAAGAAGCTCATAAAAGTCTTTTGCTGGCATGGAGTACCCAAGGAATTTACTCATTGTTGCTGAGAAGGACCAGGTCAGTAAAACATTGTTCTTATGCAATGTCATCTCCCTGCTCTGTGCCTTCCTCTGCAGTATCATCTCCTTGCTGTACTTCCCTTGTTTGTGCACCAAAACCTCACTTTTAGCCTCTTAGCTACAGCCTTAGTCCCCACTCGGGCCTAGTTCTCTGTTGGTTATGTGGCATTATTCTCAATCAGGTTTCATTTTCTACCACTCCATTGCATTACATCTGCACTGTATGTCTCTATACCTACAGTGGTATATATACCTGCAATGTATTGTTCATTTCACACTGCCTAGTTTTGTGTTTTGGGAGTCCCCAAGAGCTTATTTTTCAGCTAAGCCCCACCTTATAAAGTTTCTTGGCTGGCCAGTTTGAGCATCACCAGCTAGTGTTCTTAGTTTTAGAGTGAGCTTTGGCACCTCTTTCAGAATTTAACTATTGTTGTCTTTTCATATTTTCTTTAGAAAAATAGTGAATACAATTGGGTTTTAATATAAGTTTTAATTAAATAGTCTTATCGGGGTTTTGTTTTTTTGGTTTGTTAGCTTAATAGGACCAGTGAATTGTTTAGCATACAGGATGAATGGTGCTCACCATTCATGACCATCTATTTAATTTTTTACTTTTATCTTCTTCATTCAGTATTTGGCCTTATATTTTATTTATTTCAAATTATAAGAACATGCACAAAAGGTGGAATTATTAATTTCCTCATGGATTTTGCTTCAGTACTCAGTATAGTGCATCATATTTTTCTCAGTGCTTCTGAGGCATGTGTTTGAATATATTTCCAAAAAACTCCTCTGAGGTACAATGTTATGAATATTCCTGTTGTACTGAGAAGAAACTGAGATACATGGAAGCTTAGACTGCATTTTCAATAGAAACTAAGCTGATGCTTTTTTTTTTTTTTTTTTTTTTTTTTTTTTAGCTAGTTAAACCCTTTTGTGAGTCATTTCAGTTTGTGATGTAGAAAACTATTTTTATTTCTTTCTCCCTGGGTAAACTTCCTACTATATTGGAGTGATGTACAGGCTTGTGGATTGGTTCAAGAGGAGAAGTGATTGATGGGATTGGACTTCTCTACCTTTCAAGAAAGGTGGGTAGTTGGATTTGTCTACCTGTATCTCTTTCAATTTCACCCCAAGTTTATGTACAGCTTAGAAGGAGCTGCATTTATAGCCATCACTGAGCTTGAAGGCTTGGTATTTCCCCAAGATGTTGCTTGTTCCAACAGGAAATAGTTCATAATAGTCCATGGTGCTGTTTAAACATCTAGGTACATCCTCATGATGTCTGAGTGTCTGCATTGTTGTGTCTTGAATTAGTTTCTTGAACTGTCACATTTCAAACTTTTGAATGGTGCTTTTGAATTGATGTTGTTCTTCTTCATAAGTTTCTGCTGCAGCTGAGGGTAGTGAGAAGAGCAGGCAGCTGTACATTTGGAGCAAATTGACTCTTCATTGCCAAGCAGAACACTTGTTACAGTTAAGAAAGACTAATTCTCAGCATTTTGAATCTTCCCTAGCTACCAGATAAGAAATCTGTTTTCAGCTGCCTCATCCAAAAGTTCCAAGCACAGAAGTTTTTAACACAGGCCAGGTAATGACCATTGTGGGTCCCTTCCAACTCAGGATATCCTGTGAACCTTGTGACAAATACAGAAGAGTTTGCAGTGTATCTAGACTGTACATTTAGTCATAATTATTTTTCAGCTGGCTGATATTGACAATGAAGGGGTGAAGCTGAGTCTCCTGGGACAGATTTCTTTGAGGACCACAGCTTACTTCTGTTCCCATCAGGTGGGAGAATCAGTTCAGGTGTCTCTTGCAGGAGACTGAGCACAGTAACATGGCTTATAACATTGCCAAAGCTCTGTAAGGAGCCCTGCTGTGCTGCTGAAAGTCACCAGCTAGAACAGCCTGATCTCTCTTACAAATCACAGAAAGTCTTCACAGTGAGTTCACAAAATCAATTGACAGTGTGCTCTAGCTGTGGATGACTTTCTAGAGATTGGTCAGCTGTGAAGACTGCACTGGTAATTACCCGTGGTGAAAAGTGAAATCAGCTTAAGTGATTTGCTTAGCACCACCCAGGATCTTTTTGGAAGGTGCTAGAGTGGGATCTGATTTTCCAGAGAGCACAAAGTTACAGCAACTGAGTGTAAATTCTTCCAGTTTCCCTTTATTCACTTTTGCTTTCTAATTCTTACAAAGGAACAGGAGCTCTAAAAATGGAAGCTTTTTTCATGATCTTTATTTATTCTTACAATGTACTTATCTTATGCCCTGAGAGAGGGCCCTTCAAAGAAAAATAGCCTGCAATCATAACAAAAGCTGCATTTGTTATTGTCCCTATCCTGCTGAAGTAGGTAGATGTTATCCTGAGTGCTTGGTTTATTGCATCTCATTTTGCACAGTGTAAAAGTAGAGTTTCTAAGGGAGTTGCCAGCCAACCAGAAAAATCTCTTTATAAAAGAACCTGGACAAGCCAATGGATTTCTATACACTGAAAGTCTACTTATTTATTTCCTACATGAATAAAACTTGATGAAAGTGAAAATGTTTAAGATAATATCTAAATTTTTAAATTATTGTAAGGTCTAGCCTTATAAAAAAATACGCTTGCACTGCTTCAAAAAAGATGCTTATAGTTGCTCTCAGATGGGAAAGTGCAAGTTTTTAGCTTTGTGCAAATGGTATGTATAATTTTGGCATCTTCTGTTTCTTTAGTGTTCAAGCACCAAATACAAAGTTTCCAAAACATGTAGCAGGAAAATATGTTTAATCCACAGAACAAAAATTTCACAAACATGGCTGCTCTGACAAATGCTTCCTTTTCCTGCTGTATTCTTTCTTTTTAGTGTGAGTTTCCCAGCACAGTGTTTGGGAATACCAAGTTCCCTCTATTGTGCTCAACACAGGAGACTAAGAAATTAGCTCTCCTCTATTAAGTGAAATTTGATTAACTAATGGAGGGAAATGAAGCATAGATACTAAGTCCCTATAGCACTACATCCTCCCTTATCATGGGATCCTTTAAAGGATCCTTTTAACCAGTGTTGTCTGTAATGTCTTCAGCTGGTGGATATCTCTAGAGAAAATTTTGTAGTAGTCTTGTAAAAGAGTTTTAAGAGTACAATGTTCATTGCATAAGATCAATATAAGCTATTAATTGTGAAAAAATAATAATAATAAGTTGGAAATACCTTTTTGGCACCCATTGGAAGCAGAAGAATTGCCTGTTAGCTTGTGAATAACGATTTCATTTTCTCTTAAGTTCCCCTGCTCGTGCTTATCCTGAGTTATCACTTGTCACACTCTGTGGCCACGAGGGCAGTCAGGGAGCTCCCAACTGAGGGCCATTGTGCAGGCACAGAATGCTTCTTGTGCTTCTGTTTGGCAGCACATTGGGATCCTTGCCTAATGCAAGAGGGGAAAAAACATCCTCAAATATTTTACCAAGGGCTATTGACTTTTGGTAGGGTAGGATCTTCCCAAGGGAAGAGCTGGCACTGATTTTACAGTTAGAGCCTTAGCTGCATTAGCTGCTGTAAAAACTTTCTCTTGAGACTATCACCAGCTAAAGGGCACCAGAGCTGACACTGACTAAAAGGATACAGGTTGGCTGGAGAGGATATTTGGGTTTTGTTTATTTATTTATTGTGTGGATCTTTGTGTATACCAAATGTATCCCCCTTATCCCCCTGGGTATATACCCCCTCACCTCCCAAGATATATACTTAGATTTTTCTCTGGAATATGCCAAAGTCTTCCAGAAGTATATTACTAATGCAACTCCTATCTTTCATATGTTGTTTACTCTTTTCTTATCTTCTTCATGTAAGGAGAGGTTTCTTTTATAGTAGGTTTCATTTTGACACAAGTCCTTTAAAAAACAAATATCCTGCTGTGTCTTTCAGGTAGGCTACATCAAAGAGGACACTTTGCATTTAAAAGGCAGTAAAGTTTGCAAAAGTTCTTAGTTCTTTCCAGATTTAATGCCAGAGATTTAAACCTGCCCTGGAGAAAGCTCAAAAAAGCAAAAGTTATTTAGTTTCATGGTAGAATATGCCTTTTTCACCTGGGAAGTGTAAAATTAAAAAAAAAATTTAAAAATCATACTTTAAAATGTCAGCTTTTCCTTCCGGCTATTTATGGTGTTCCATATTCCTATCTAGTTATCACTAAGAACCCTTTCAGAGTACACTTTTCAGAAAGTTGGGAAGATGTGAATGGTGGTCTGAAAAAACTGAAAAATTACAAGTGAAACATACAGAACACTTGCTAGGAAGATTTACAAGTACCTGTAGGAGGCTCAGATCAATCCTTAAAAGAGGGAATCTTCTGTAAAGATTCATGTTACATAGATAACTAAATCAGATCAGTTAATTTGATTTATGCAAAACATTTGTGGAATTTGAGGCCTGTAAATTGACAGAGTTGAGGAAAAAAAAGAGACTAGAGAAGTGATAAGCAGAAACCATATGCTTCAGTTTAAGAGTGTGGAGTTTTAATCTTGTAAATAAATTTAGATCCAACTGTAAAATTGGCCTGTGGACTGAAATTTTTTTGGCTACAGTACGTGTGAGGAGTCCACAAAAGACAAAATTAAACATATACTGAAGTCATATGCATGCACAAAGAGAGAGGCTACATTTTAGTTTGTAAAACACTAAGGAGTAGCTTGTGCACGTTATCAGAATTGGGTAAAGAGGAAGAAAGTAAAACTGAAAATTGTCTTTTGGTTGACCTGGCCAATAAAATTATGCATTTGTTGTTTTTCTGCTGAAACCAGTACTTTAGTTGGATTGTTACAAAAAGGAAGTGCATATTCCTGCATATTATTTTATGATTAGTGGGATTTTTTAATTGCAAGTGACTTCTTGTACTCCCTATATGTTTAATTCCAATAAGCAATGGCATGGCTGTATTGCTCTGATGAATAGAAGACTTGCTCTGTTGGAAGATTCTAGTGACTGCTGCTAATATTTATCCACTCCCTGTATTTACAACTTTGAAAAAACTGGAGTGTCAGTGGGCATTCTCCATACCCACTAACATACTTTTGGTTTTCAGTTCCAGTTAATAAGGACATGCCTTCTTTTCTTTCTTCTTAGTTTGTAGGACAACTAAAAGATAACAGAGATATTTTTTCCTGAAAATTAATTTTTGCAATTATTCCAAAAGAACATCACAAGCCTTCTGGATCAAACCTAGGATAACTTTGTTAGCAACACAGGTAGTACCTGGAAGGTACTAATTAAACTTTCCTATTCATAATTCATTCAGCAGATGAGAATGGTGGAAGATAATGATCTGAAAAAGCTCTTAACTCTATTTAACCTCCTTTACTACACAGAATATGGGTTTTTGTTCTGCAGCATTTAGCAGAGCATGTGCTCAGAATTAAATACATGTTTAGGTTCCTAGTTCAGTGAAAATCGGTTTCAGTATGGTTTTTAGGTATAATGGGAGGTTTAATGAGAGGCAGAATATGGTCAGTTCAGTCATATAATTGGGTTATAGCTCAGCACTCTCAGCGGTCATTGCAAGTTCAGAGAGGTCTCTTTCACAGAGCTAGGAATTCCCAACTTGTGCTTTCCATCTCTTTTCTGATTTCTTTTAAACTAATGATCTGTGTTGGAGCATTAATGGCATTGTTAGTAAAGTATAATACAAAGTACCCCTGTCTTTTTGGAGAGCTACATAGATTCTGGGGGCTAATAGTGGAGGGCTGATTTTTTTTTTCCTTCTAGCTGTTTCTGAGGAATGGATGCTGGTCTGTTCTCCTGTAGAAACCTCTAGAAGAATGTTCACTTAGGTATAAAGCAGCTAAATACCAGGATATTAAGGACTGATATATAAACTCAAGGTAAGTGTGCTCAGTAATATTTCCTTTCCTAAATTTCCTTTTCTGTTGTTATTTTTTCCCCACATTCCCTCCAAATCTGTTTTTCTCAATTTCATATATTAGATTTTTATTTTCTTCTCTTTTCACTTGAATTCAGTTTAGGTTTGAGTCTCCCTATTCTTCCCTGTTTCCAAATGTATGTGTTTTGTTTATTTGTTTGTTTGCTTTTGAAAGAAAAGAATGCTGGAAGGTAATCAAAAGGGCATTTTCTTTGCCACCTCCTCTGAATATGTGCGTGTCTCTGACAAGTAGGAAAGAAAACCTACAGAATGTCCGTGGCATGTAAAATGTACCATAGAATGAATCATTTTCAGCAGCCTTGATGAAGTGGGAGATGTTCTGATTGGAACTGGAACCATCCACCTACTTTTGTTCATTACATTGACACTGCTCTGTTCTCTTCTCTGAACTCTGAGAGTTACTTATCCACCCACATGGTTAATCTACAGAAACCATTCTGAAAGGTTTGTTCCTTACCCTATAATCTTTTCTACTTTTTACCCTTTTTGTCATCAGCTACTTTAGAGTATTTTTTAAATAAGTAATATATGTTAAACTATATCAATATAGGGTTTGACTTGAAGCCGAGAAATTAAAAAAATTCCTAATTAAGTAAATAAATATAGATATTGCATCAGGCATTTTTAAATAAAATATGGATTGTATATATGTATATATAGATTGTATATTGCTGTGAGAGATTATAATTAGGTTTTTAATCTCACATTTAACTTTTCACATATTTCACATTAATATTTCAATTATTGAAAAACTGTTTTCTTATTATATTTTTATTATAAAATAATTTCATTCATTTTAGAAAAAAATAGTTAATATCCTTTAATCTTATTTTCTCTAGACTGTTTCTTTCCATTTGGTAAAGGCAATGAAATGAAGTATTAACAATTTCAGAGCAGAAGACTATTAGATGTGCTTTTGAGAAACAAAAGTGTGAAATCGCCTGTGTGTGATATGTTTTGTATTGGCTTTTTGGTGAGTCTCTCTTCTTTTTTGCCCTGTTCTCACTTCATTTTTAAAACAACTTTCCACCTAAAAAGAATTGCAGTACATAAGATGTTCACACACTCTTACTTGCAACAAATCTGCTAGTTGAAGTTTTCACAGCTGCTGGGAATTACACGTGTTGCCCATCTCCCCTGCACTCTGCAGCTGAGCCTGCTCACCAGTTGTGCTTCTGTCCCTGCTTTCCATCTACATAATGCCTCCATTCCCCAGGGCCAGCTCATTCAGCCTGGAGTTGGTTCATCACAGCAGGCAGTCCAATGTATTTTAAACCAAATTCCTTATACCAAAAAACTTAGTACAGCAAACCTGCCCAATAAGTAAGAGAAGCAAATTATTCCTGAACTTCATGCTATGATGGTTGTGTTGCTTATATTTCTTATTTAGCAAATAGGGTGTTTCTGCATGTCACACATGAGCAGTTACTGATGAGGACACAGTCCCCAGCAAAAGGTGTGATGGAGGTTATAAGCCTCTGGCATAATTTAGTGATTGATAATTTGTGCATGCATTGTGCTAAGGGCCCCTTTGACATTCTCTTTCCCAGGCGCCTCGACTGGTGGATGTAATTTACTGAGATGGATGCAGATTTGTCGAAGCACTCTTTTACTTTTTCAGCCCTTTCATGCAGTGTAAAAGGTTGAGAGAGTAGATTAATATATACTGTGCTTTCTGATTCACTGTTTTTTCAGAGAGAAAATGTACCCCGATGAGTTTGCCCCTGACATCTAAATAAGTAGTTTGACAACAAAAGTTGTGGACAGCTAAGCACATCTGGAAAATAAGTGCAGAAATTATAAGCCTGGTGCTATAACTGCATTCAATCTATCCTACATATGTGCCAAAGCCTTCGCTCTTCCCTTGCTCATGCTTTCATAATTCATGGCTGTAATTCACCTGGGGGTCGCTGGTGCTCTGTCAACGTTTAATTGTTCTAATTACTTAATTATCTGCTCTGGTGAAGTGGTAAAGCCTTGACATTTCACATTTTCCCTAGGAATATGCATCTGTGGGATTTATCAGTCTCTGTATTTGGTAAATACAGGGAAAAATAACTCAGTTAATCCAGTTTTTCAGTTGCAAAGTCTGTGCTGTTATTGATTCCTTACACTGGGCTACTGAGCCCCTTGTTTTCTCAGCCTGTAAATCTTTGTGAGAAGTTTCCTCTTTAAAATTAATCTACTTAGTTATGAATTTTCTGGTGGGAAGGCTAAAAAGGATGTGTCAAGTGATATTTTTGCAGGCTAATCCAATTAAATTGGAAGTCACTTTACACTGGGTTCCTGTGAATGGCAAGAGAGAAGCATGGCCTCATCAAGCAAGAAAGTTATCTTGTTTACAGATACTGATGTTCGGAGATCATAGTGGCAGCTGCTGAGTGACACTTCAGGAAGAACTGTAATAGAAAATGTGATTACAACTTTGACATTAGAAAAAAATGACAAAAACCCCCATTTTTCTGCAATAAGTAAGCTTTTCTTTTCTGTGTTGTGGATTTTCCTTGCAGAAGAAGAAGCTTCAGTCAAGATAAAATTTGTGCAGTAAATGTTTCTGTAGTAAAGAAAAATGGAAGAGTTGAGAATCCTAAATGCCATTTACTGTTAAGAATTATGTCTTTAATGTATCTTTTGTTTTTCTTTAACTTCTCTGAGAGTGGGAAAGAAAATGTTCAATGCTTGCGTAAATGTTTTTTCATTGCTGGGTGATGCCTGCTATGATAAATGGAAGGTTCTAAAGAAAAATGCATTATGAGATAGCTAGTCCTCCAGTTTTTGAAATAAAATTACTCCTGAAAGGCTAGAGAAGGCTTTGTGTTAGCTTTGACTGCAGAAATGAAAAGACAGGTAGAATATAGTACAGTTCTACTAATAGCAGTTAAATAATGCCTGTGCTCTTAGTGTAATGGGACAAATACTGCCAATTTTCTGTTTTCTTTCACTGGATGAAAAGGAAGAGGATAATTTTATTTAATCAGGTGGATTTATTTGGATGAATGCATGAAGGGAATGGGTGCAAAAAGCACTGCCTTTTGAGAGGAAGGATCATATATAAGCTCTGTTCAGCTCCCTGGAGAATTTCAGTAGGTGTAACTACCAGGATTCATGGAACCAAGTCAATAAACTCCTGAGGATCAATGTCTCTCTCTCCCTCCTCCCCTCTTTACCTCCATATGTAAAGAGGCAGCATGCCCATTGTAAAAATAATCACACACTTTTGCCTCATGTTAGTGCCCTGTGTCATTCAAAGAAAAGTCATTCTTGTACTAATGGTCACAGGAACAAAGCTGCCCTTTGTGAGACCTTAGTGTTAGAAGGTCTGCTGGTTGTTTGGACAAGAGAATTCAATTATCAGGAGAATAGGAAATGCCAGAGAAGATGCTGGAAAACATTATATCTATCAGCCTTCATCAATATTGTTGTGATTTAGGCCCAAGGAGCATGTTTCTTGATGTCAGTATAATTTTCAAACTCTCACTGAGCAAGTACGCTTTCTTGATAAAGCTCTGGGTCGGGATTGGCAAATGTGCACCTGAAGATTATCTGAGCCATTGGCAGATTTGCTGAAAGTCACTTATCACCAGTCTATGCCACATTTTTTATAAGTTATTAAGGCTTTATGTATTGATATGTGAATTACCTTCTAAAGATAGTATTTACATATGAAAAGTCTATATTGAGATGTAGATATTGCTATTTCTATAATTTATTGCATTTAAACAAGTACCTTTAAAAAATTGCTGTTCTACAGTTATGTTCCTGCTGTAAATCTGGTATTTGTTGGGAGACACAAAGAGGATAAAGACATACTTTTGGTATTTTTTACCTCTAGACTGGTGAACCTGGAAGTTTTTCAAGTTCCCTGATAGATCAGGGCAAGTTTTACTGGATGCCATCCTCATCTTCTCTGAGCTTTTATTTTTTGTGGATTGTTTTATTTTTTGTGATGGTTCATGTGCTTCCTTCCCAGCGCTTTTTCTCCTAAACTGGTTGGGGAAGGGGCTGCTGAAATTAGATTTCTAGAGGAGACCCCTTTGGGAAGTTCCCTCCCAAATCTGTCCCAAGCCAGGACACATACATAGCTGGAGTTTGTGGTTTTGTGACACAGTCAGGACAATGAGTCTCTTTGTGACTTCTGCAAGTAGTGGTCTTATCTTACTGCCCTCCTACTACCAGGCACTCTGCTAATATTCAGATTCTTGTCTGATCCCATATGAAGTCAATTACAGGAAGTTACCTCAGCAAAAAACTGTTCAAGTTCTCTTGCAGTTATTCTTTCTTCTGGTTCATCGTGTGAAATTGGCTTATCCTTGGAATCTGTTTGAAACTGTAGCCCACCAAGAGAAAAAAAAATGCAGGGAAAGGCAGTGAGCTCCATTTCTACATTCATTTTGTGGCAAGATATGTAAAGGAAAATATAATAATAATGATAACAATAATAATAATAATAATGAAGTTATTTGGTACTGTTTCATATTTTTAAAACAACAAAAAGAAAATTTGTAGAACTTTTTATTTTTGTGTGTGTTTGCGCTTGCTCTTTGAAGTGAAACCTGTTTTAGGATATCTTTTTAAATAATCTAGAAGGAAACTGGAGATCAGAAAATTTGTCTTTGAGAGTGTAGTAGGCTATGTACAAGTTTAGAAGGCTTTTTTAGAAGGAGCATTGCTAAAGGCACTTTTTCCTTTGACCTGCCTTAATTCAGTCTTCTCATATGACTGTCTGGAAATGGTTTGTAAGGATGCAGAGTTATTGGTTCCTTCTGATGCTGTGCTGCTGTAGGCGAAGTGCATAATACAAACACGTGTATCTGCATCTGATGGAGCAGTGGCATTAAGGGCTTCAACAGCAGCACTGTGTTCTCTGCATCATTCCCTTCTGCAGGTGTGGAAGAGGAGGAGGAGAAGACAGTCTGTCACAGGCGGGTTTCTGCAGGAGAAGAGACTGTGAGGAGAAGTGGTGGGGATTCCTACACAGCCTGCTCCGGTTTCTCTCGGTGCAGACTCCCACACTGCCTGGTGTGCTCCTATTAGGAGCTGTCTGCTCATTTCCAGTATCTGTCTAATTCCTTAGAGGACCCTGTTAAGATGCATGGGTCATGCAGAAGCAAAATTTAGTAACACTCTAAAAACAGGATGAGTGCTAAAATGAAGGATCCTCCTCGCATACTGTATAGCAGGTAAACTCAAACTGTGCCATAGCAAACTACTTTTTTTCAAATAATCAGGAACAGTTTTCTCTGGGCCCAGTAACACTATACATCCTGAGAGAATCCACAGAGGTATTTTTTTTCAGAAAAAAACTAAAGGCCTTGATCCCTACTTATTATCACATTTTAATTGTCTCCATCTTCTCCCTTGCCCCAGCTTTAATTTGTGCTTACCTTAAAAATAATTCCCATAATTTTCTTGCCATGTTTTTTCCTCAAAAACTAACCAAATATAAGATGTTACATGATAACAGGATTAACTTTAGAAAAAATATTAACATTTTTTTGATTTATGGGGGATGTGCAAATTATTGCCAGTGGGTATAATTTATTTTCTGTTGGGCTGAGTGCAGTAATACTGAATTTCACTGTTGGTTAAAAGTCCATTTTATGCATCTCTATGATACTCTTATTTATAAATTGACAGGAGTCAATTTAAAATTTTGGATATTTTTGTGATTTAAGAAATTGTCTTTTTTTAGAAGTTATGAAATGTTCAGCCTTCACTTGCATGCCTCAGCAAGGCCAATGCAGCAAATGTCTCAAAGGAAAATCTTGCTTTAGGGTAGCCCTTATATGTGCCTTCTCTCTCTGTTTTTTTCTCTCCCTAGTCTTTTATAAATGCTCTCACATGTGTGTACTGGAAATGGGCTCTCTTTTTAGAAAGATGAAGAAAAACAAACTGAAGACCAAAATGAGTAGTATGCTTTTATACTACTGCTTTTTACTTCTATAATTTAAAATTCCATAATGTTTGAATTAATACTGTGAGACCAACTAGTAAAAGAAGAAAAGTAGTGTATTTAGAAGATGGGGTTTAAGGAGACACCAAAAAGACCATAAGCATAGTCTGCATTGGCCTTTGCAGCTAGCAGTGCTGTCACTTATGTTGTGCTAGTGAATTTCGCAGCAGTGCTTGCTTTTATTATGTATTTAGTTGGGGCTTAGTAGACTAGAAGGAAATAATTTCAGTGATCAGGCTGTTTTTGTTATGAGTTTCCCTGCTTTCCTTTGGCATGCCTTGTTATTGTTGGTTAACTTTTTTTTTAAAGGACAGTAATTTTGTTAGTTTTTATCCAAATTAATCATCTTTCCAGTTCCTTTGAGTATGAAAGCAAAATGTTGGATTTTCATCATAGATGCAAACAAATCTGGGAGAAAGCAAACACTTTGGAACAAAGCCTAATTTTTATGGCTTCATCTTGCAAAGAAAAGATGTGACTTAAACTCTTCTTTCAGTGATGGCACAGAATCTGCACTCTGAGCAAATGCTTAGATTTCTGGACTTTTGGGGAAGAAGGCTCCCCTTTATTTTGGTTTCATGGATAAACTGACTGATGATGGCAGTTTTAAAACACAGAGCTGTTGAGCCCACCCTTACAATCACAGAATTCTAGAATAGCTTTGGGATGGAAGGGATCCTTTTAAAATACATGTGCAGATAGGGAATTTTGCAGTGTTGTCATGCAGTTTATATGTTCCTCATGGCAGTGGCTGGGAGATATGTGAGATGTGTGTCCCTCTGGCAAGGTGGCAGCACTTCCAGGAAGAGACGCTAGTGGCTCTGATGCTTTACCAGGCAAAGAAAAAGCATCCAAAGATCTCTTAGACACTTGGGACGAACATTATTTTCTCAGATCGTACAGGCAAACTCTGATTTGGCTTCATTTTAGGTACTTTGAGTGGTTTTCTTAAGTGCTGATATGGTAATTGATAATTTGTAGCTAGAAATCAGTTCCTGATGAGAAAGCATGAAAAAATTGTTAGAAGGCAGTGTTTTTTTGGTACTCCACTTCTGACACTCAATCAGACTAATTAAATCAATTCAGCTTTGCAGCTTCTGGTAATGTTTAAAAGGAATTCATTTGCTTCTTTCCTATTTGTTTTGAAGTTATGTTGTCACCACTGATGACTTCTTGCATTGGTTTCAGTTATAGAACTTAATATTTAGCTAAGATCTTGAACATGTGGTGAAGATCTTAATGAATAATTACACTATTCTACCCAGCTTTTAAAATGATGTATTTGTTTTGAGACTAATTCATTTTCTTTGGAAAGAAAAGCAAAGCAGATTCTTGTTTTTCCTTTAACTTGATGTCCTTTTCTGTTCCATTTTAATAGATCACCTCTGCTATATTTCTTTAACTGACCCAAATGAAAGATTGTAATATGGTATTGAAGGCAAGGAGGAAGGTGTGAGAGGGAATTAAAAGATTATTAGCATACAGCAAGTCACTGGAACTGAGGATACTTTGCAACCATTTCCTTGATTGTCGCTTTGGGAGAGAATCATATCTGTTTACCTAGCATGTTGTTAGCTCAGACCTCTCAGGATTTAGAGCATATTGAAAACAGCAATGTGTGGAGGCCAGATATATGCTAGAAGGATAAGGATGCCTGTGTTTTGCCATGGGAAGTGGAATTATATCTCAATCCTGTGCACAACAAGCTATTTATCATGCTCAGAAAACAGCAGTAGGCAACAAACTCGAAACCTTTGCAGCTAGGAGACTGTTTATATATCTCAAACCCTTTTTTCTTGTGAAGAAAGGATTCTCACCTTCATGGCATGTTGCATTGCAGTTTACTGTGGAGTGCTGCGGTGATTTCTTATTTTAACTTGTTGCATTTTGTCTAAGGGTAACTGTTGTACATTAATTTGACATGTCAAATTATAAAATACAGGTCTGAACTCATAAGTTTCTCTTTCCTTTGGGCTGTATAAGATGATTTCACATTTGTTATTAAATTGCTGGTCTTTTTAGGGGAAAAAACATCTAGTCTTTTGGGGATCCAGCGATTTCTTTTTTAAAGACTTCAGAATAGGTCAGCTAAATGGAGTATGAATGGGGGACAGGACTTCTGGAAGAAGACAATAGACTCCGTTCTTAATCTGAGTGAAGACATTCTGATTTTTAATACCTGTGAAGAAGCCCTGACCTAAGGTAAGTCTCTCAGACAAAGATGTTTAGAGGTAATATTTCTATGGGGATATCTGGGCTCTTGAAGAAGATCCCAGGCTAGACATGTGCTAGTTTAGTCTAGTCTGATAGAATTCAAACTTCTGGGGAACAGGCTCAAATACAGTTTGGTGTATGATGCCACAATAAATTCAAGGCTGCTAAAAAAGGCCAGATACTACAACACTTAAAACAATGTTGCCAATATGTTTAAAGGCAAAGTATTTTATTCCACTGGAAAATTTGATCCTAAATACAATAATAATAGCAATAATAATAATAATCATTATTACTAATATTAATCTTTGCTATAGATGTAGAAGATGGCATGAAATAAGTCATAAATTCACTTTCTGTACAAGCTGAAAATTGTTTCCATTACCTTGTCTTTTGTGCTACAAAGGAACTAGCTTTATCCATATAAAGGTTTTAGCTATTTTTAGTAGTAGTAGCCATTCAGTACAACACAATTATTGCATGTTTTTTATTAATAATTTTCCTGCTGAGACTCTAGTTACATGTCAATTATTAGGATTAAATTTTATTGTCTCCATCCCCCCAACTGGTTATAGCTGTGCTAATAGAGAATCATCTTCTAACCAACTGGTAGCTCTATTGAAAGTGAGTAGAAGAAAGGGTGATGGATCCATTTTTCTCCTGATACTTCTCTTGGCCAACCCAAGAGACAGGAAGACTTAATAGACAATACAAAATACAATTCTGGCATGTACATAAAATTCCCTTTGGTTTTGATTTGTCCTTTGTTATTCTCTTCGTCACTCTTTTAGTCATTGATTTTTTATAATAGGGATTTCATCAAAACTCCTAATGTTTTTCTTGAAGATGATTATTTCCAATATTATGTAATGATTTTGAGAACAGTTTAAATTTCTGTGTCTGTGTGTGGGTATGGTTTTATGGTTTTTTTGTGGGGTTTTTTTCTCTCTTTTTTTTTAAAAAAAAGGTGTGCTTTGTACTCCAGTAACTTCATTCTTTCCATATAGCTTAACTTTTGACAGCTGCAGAAATGACATTCCCAGAATGAAGGGAAAAGGAAAGCTAGCTGGATTTTGACAAGAATGGACCAACCAATAGCAAAAATAATTTACTTTCTTTTGACATAAATGTGTCAATTTTTGAAAAGTATTTGAAGGCTGCCAAAGCTAGACTGATATTAAAAGCTTTACATTAACCTGACTTTCAGAGAGAATTGAAGTGAACTTTTATTTTAGGTTTGTCCAAACAGTATTTTCATTCTAGCTCTTATCTTAATGAAAGATCTTACACTATTTTTACAGTTGGTTGTAATTTTTCATTTGAAAACAGTTTTCTGTTCAATCTAAGATGTTTCCCTGTGGGAGTTATTTTTTTTTTTAACCTTTCCTTTTCCATTTCCTTCCTGGGGAATTTTTCACAAGCAGCAAAAAATTATCAAGTGCATATTTTCACATCAAAGTTTGATAAATTTGCTGTAATGAGAACAACTCCCTTTTAGCTCTCCTTTTGAAATCTATGACTGAGAAAACAGAGACTTCTTAGCTCTTCCAAATGTGGTTCATAAATGCATTGGAAGATTAAGATCTGTGGTGTGTTTAGCATGTTTTCTGCTTTCACCTAAATTGTTAGGAGAGAGAATGCTGCTGTGGATTCTCCACAGAAATATTTATACAGATATTTCACTGTCTAAAATCCTTCAGCTGCATATTTCTCCATATTCCTTCCTGCTGCTTTGAGCTGTAATTTCACATTTAATTATAAAGAATGTAAATTAGTTTCATCATGGGCCAAATTATATTTTATTTACTTGAACTAATGTAAATATAATGATTTTTAAGTACGTAGAATGCTGCAAGATATTTTGAAATACATCTGCAATGTATGTGTTAACATAGAGTCAGTACCGATACATAAGCAATCCTAAAATAAATTCAGATGTTAAAATCCCACTAACATTTCTAAGATTTATATTGCAATGCTGAAGGAGATTGCTTTAAGGAGATGTAAGTTTGATCAAGTTCCAAAAAGGTAGTTCTGCCATTTCTGCCACTTTGCTTCTTCATAAGGTTGCACAGAATTGGATCAAGAAATACAATATCAGTTTCATCAGAACAGAAAGGAATGTTGGATTTTAGTGAGCTGAATGTGTTACTTCATCTTTAAACTCTATGAGCTACAAAGAGAAGAAAAGCAGAGGCAGGATTCAGTGCAATTTCCTATTTATCAGCATTCAGGTTTAAAATGATGCTGAAACTATGGCCTTATCCTTGAATGCTTTTTACTGCTGTTGTGCTTTTACCCCTGCCCTTCACCAAGCCCTCCACAGCTGTTCCCTCACTCACTCCCCCACCAGCAGGACCACAGAGAGAATCACAAGGGTAAAAGCTGGAAAACCTGTGGGTTGAGATGAAGACAGTTTAACTGAGAAAGTAAAACCACACATACAAAACAAAACAAGGAATTCATTCACTGCTTCCCATGAGCAAGCTGGTGTTCAACCATCTCCAGGAGAGCACAGCCCCATCAAGTGTAATGGTGACTTGGGAAGACAAATGCCATCACTCCAAATGTCACTTCCCTTTGTTCCTTCTTCTCCACTTTATATACTTACATGATGCCATGTGGTCTGGAATATCCTTTTGGTCAGTTTGGGTCACCTGTCCTGGCTCTGTCTCCTCCCAACCTCCCATGCACTCCCAACTTCTGTGACAGTGTGGCAGTAGAAAAATCCAGAACAGGGCTTGGCTTTCTGTAAGCCCTGCTCAGAAACAACAAAAATATCTCTACATTATTACTATTGTGTTCAACACAAACTCAAAAAATATAGCCCCATATTAGCCACTGGGAAGAAGATTAAGTCTACTTCTGCCAAAAACAGCATAACAACATATGTTACTTGTATTCTGGAAGTGTGTTTTTATTTGATCGCTTATGCTGGAATCATGATGCAATAGGGAATGTACCTTCATTACCCTGAATATTTATGTTTCTTGAAAAATATAGCTGTATATAGATTGTATCTAGAGATTATTGGAGAGCGATTTAGAGTGACATGGGTAATGATGATGTAATCTTCTATGGTAAATGAATGCAGATTTTTCCTACTGTTTTTGAAGGAAATTTTTTTTTCTCTTTGTTTGTTTGGGTTTTTGTTTTTTTGTTGTTGTTTTTGTTGTTGTTGATATAATGCTATTTTTCTGAGGTGTCCTACCATTTGCTGAAAGACTGCCAGGAATCCATGCAGTCATGACAGACCATCACCACCAGAAGTATGAAGTGCTGGCAGTATCCACGAGCAGTGAGTGGAAATCTCGGAAACTCTTGATATGACTGCCCAGCATGTTTGATTACCTTTTACACTGACACTCCACAGTCAACTTCAACTCTTTTTTTTTTGTTGTTTTTTTTGTGAGTTTTTTTTTGTTTGTTTGTTTGTTTGTTTTTTCCCCACTTTATAAGCAGTAGTTTATACTAAAATTTCCCCTCTAATGAATTCCCTGAACACCTCTGGAGAAAATTCCAGTCTCTCCTGAAGCAGAAGCACACTCCTGACATGTTGTAAGGCCAAGAGGCGGGTTAGGAGCTCTCCACAGGCAGGCACCATGGCTGGTGCACAGGCTGCTCAACCAGCTGTCGAGTTACAGTTCTAACTTCCAAATTTAAGGCACTGTGTCCCTGCTTGCAGCCCTTTCTTCAACACTTCATTCTCTTGGGAGAGGTTTTCCAGCTTTCTCAAAATGGCATGATCACTGGACCTTGACAGCTGCTCCTTTAGCAACCGCTATGCATCTGACCACTGACCTTCTGGCTTCCTGCGCATCTGTTGATGGTCAAAAAGATCAATCTAAGCACATGGAGGACTTTACTGGATGCACTTTATCTGGCACTAATTAGCTCCTTCCAGTACAACTAATCAAATACACGCACATACACAGGTCTTCTGTTGCTACTAATTTTAATTAACATTTTTATGAGTGATAGGCGAAGGAATTTCTGTTATTAATTAGTGGGAGAGCATCTCTTGTGAAAGCTGTTACATGTCTGGCAAAAGAAAGGAAATTGTACAAAGAGGGAGGGACATTCATTAATAAAATCGAGGTAAACAGTGCATCAAGACACCAAATCAAGCTTTTTTCAAGTTTAATCTTTGATGAATTTACCTTATATACAGGAAAATATCCTTCTGATTATGGACTGTGTGCAATAGTCAAATATATTTACTTCTTTATGATGAATACATAGGTGAAGAAAAGCTCCTTTCATAAAAATGGACCTGAAATCACAGTGGCTAAGCTGAATGGACAATGGATTGTGGAGTTCTGGTGAGTAAGACCCTTCTCCAAACTGTTCCCCCTTTCTCAGCTTTTAACTGCTGCCATCTTCTTTCTTTTGGCATTAAAAAAAATGAGGCTGGTACATCAGGATGTCTCACTATGTTTTATATTGAGGAGAGCAGGAAAGTGTGATAAGAAGCAAATACTGTTCTTTAGATTTCTTAAATTGCCCTCAACAGTCCGTGACATTTTCTGTGACTATCAATTGCAATGTGCAGTAGCATATCAAAGGGCACATGGTGTCTTGAGTAATTTACTTGTGTTTCTGTGCTGTGAAATCTACATTCAGAATATTGTCTTGTCCCTAGGGAAAAAGGGGAGAGGATGGAAGGAGGGAAGCCCTGCAAGGAAATCTTAGTACCTCTACTTGCAGTTCACTAGAGGTTTTCTGTTTGGTTGGTTTGGATTTTCAATGAACTAACCTGCCCTTGATCCTAAGACTATATGAATGGACTTCACAAGTCATAATTTGTATACATAACCTACTGTCTATTTAAATCCCTTATTTAATCTTTTATCCAGCTTCTTTTTTTCTTAGTTTTAAATCTCTCAGTGTAAATGTAAGGATTTGAGCTTTAATATAATAGTGCTTTTATGCTTAGTTTGTTTCTTTCAATTTTTTTAACAATCTTGAAGACTTTCCTTTGTGCTTCTGACTGATTCTCATAGGAAAAGATTAAATATTCAGAGAAAGATATAGAAAATATGTCCATGTGTGGGCTTTTTTGTTTGTTTGTCTGTTTTTTCCCCATGGGATTGATTTTTATTGAGAAATAATCCTTCTGTTTCTCTTCCATATATATCAGGGCTTACCTCTAATCTTAGAATCCAAAGCCTCTAAAATTGCTTTAGATTTATTTTTTAATTTTCTTTTGCAGATTGGCATGGATTTCTAACATCTGATTCAATATTACTTATACTGTAGTTTTAACCTTAAACATCAGAGAAAAATGAGTTGTGTTCAGAGTAAAATTATTCCTAAAAAAAAAAATTATTGACATTACTTTCATCCTCTGAATTGATTCCTTTGACCTTTTTCATAAATTTTGTTACTATTGCTGGGTAATATGGAAGGAAGGAGAAGCTGTATTAGGTGAAAAGGTAGATAACCAATATTTTTGTAATGTTTAATTTGTACTGTATTAATGTGGAAAGGAGCCTAATTAAAACCACAGAATTTTAACAGATACAAGTCAAGAAGGGAACTTTGAAGGAAATCCAAGTTTGTGATCCTAAGATCTATAGCAGCAGACATGGACATAGGTTCCCTGCTGTCTTAGATGCAATAAACTGCTTTTACTCCCTTGCATTTTCCTTCCTCATTCTGCCTCAGCCAAAAAACAGAAACACCTTTCTGCTTCTCATCCAGAATGTGCACTAACTCACCTGTTCAAACAAAAGAATTTTCTCTTGTTCCCACTTTTGGGCTTATTTCCCTTCTCTCTCATGAAATACATGAATATCCCTGAACACTGAGTATCAGCCCAGAGCCAGAGTTTACATAACATAATTCTTTACAACTTGTGGGCAGAGCTGCAGCAACCCTGTACCTAGTGCTGTCCAGGTGTGTTGTGTCCCTTATTGAGCAAGGCAATGCACTGTCTACGCACCTTTGGCAAGGCTTTCCACCATAATGGATTCTTGACTCTATGAAATAGCACTAAACTCCACTGAATGTGCTGCTGCATGTTTTCGATATCTTTTCCTTTAATATAGCCATTTACAATTATGAATTAAATCATATCTGCTTGGTATTTACTGAAAATAACTCCTTTTTTTCTCTGTTTTGGTTTTAGAGTTTTTTGACTGGTTAATTTAGAGAGATGGTGCCAGTGATGTTAAATGCCAGTCACCAGAACAACTGGTTATATCCTGAATGCCTCTAACTTCAAACACAAGAAAGCCTATTAAGAAAAGCACTGAAAAAAAGGAAGGCTTTGAATCTTTAGTCCAGCTTGATATTAGTAAACTTTTTAAAAATTAATCTCAGAAGTTTCTTCAAGAAGCTTCTGAGTAATCTCAAACTTTTCTTGGTTTCTGGAACTACTTTGCAAAACTGGTATTTCTTCTTGAAATCTAAGCTGCTGTATGTTTCCCCAGCATAATGAAAGAGCAAGACGAGCAAACAAAAATATGTAAAACTTAGTGTCCCACTTTGTGTTGTTTCCTGAGTCAGTACAGAAATTAGCTACCTCTTTACATAGCTATAAAGCTGGGGAAAAAAACCCCAAATTATACATTCACAGGATATTACACTGAGTAATCTTTGAGTAACAAAGAATGACTTCTTTACTAAGAAGTCATTAGGTTTTTGGAGGATCGTGTCTTCCATTCTGTCTATATTCTTGTTACATTCATGTCGGTGTTTTTAAAACCTTTGTATAATGATGTAGATTTTATCTCTAAGAGAGATTATAAAGATAATCTAATCAATGACATGATCAATATGTTGTGTTTCCTTTGTAAGAAGGAAGAGACAACCAACTTGTCTAGTTAAAGCCAATGGCCAGGGTTAGCCAACATCAATTTCTGTCTTGTTTTTATTAGGGATTTTTCTCCTAATTAGAGGGAAGGGAGGAAAAAAGTTGAAAAATCCTTTTCCCTGTCTTTGAAAAATGTTCTTTATGGATCTTTGTGCTGGGATTTTTTCCATTAGGTCAAATCAATTCTTATATTTATTTAAAAAACAATAAAATCTCCGTTAATTCTGATTTTCTTCACATATAGTTTCTGATATGTAAACAGCCTCTGCAATTTCTTGCCAAGATTTCCTTACCTACCTTTAGTGATATGCCAGAGAGAGCTAAAAGTGCTTTCCTTGAAAACCTGGGATCAATAGGTGGTTCAGAGCTGATTAGGTGAGTCTGCCAGCCTTATAAATTCCCTTATGAAATTTGTCTTGCAGAAAAATATACAAGAGCTAATGATGGGAAAGATATGTTACCGGCTTTGGCTGCAAACAAATGATAGAAGCCTCTTGTGTAGGTTTCATGCTTTCTTAGCAGTTTGTTACCTGCATTTTGGCAAATAGCTTCCATCCTCTCTAGCTCTTCTTGCCAGCCCTTCTTCTGGCTCGTGTAGTCAAACCTGTGAGCTCAGACAGGGCTGCTCTCTCTCCCCTCTAATTGTTCTGCTTTGAAACCATCTGTCTAATGAATTATTGTAGTGCTTTTGTACCATGAAGAAAATAAGTGTGAAGCTGTTAACTTGCTGTCCTCGGATGTTGTCCAATAACTTCCTCAGGATAGGTCTAGCCCTTGCCGAATGGATTTTTCTCACCTTGTCACACATGCTATTACTGTTGTTTTGCTTAGGTTGAACAGATGCTGTGTCTACATGGTTATATCATGAGCAGCTTTCAAAATTACTCACTGTCTTTCAGATCACTAAATTAGTATCTCTTCTATTCAGCTTTTTAATATCTGCCACTCTGCAAACAGCATTTTTCTCTAGCTAGTGATAATTAGATACCTAGTTAATGTGCTCTGTGTATTTACTCATTATTAGGGCTTAATCCCAAAGTGACAATATTGTCTCTGCTGATAAGCAAGATGAAATCCCCTTACATATTCTACTCCATTAACTTCTCTAATCATTTTTAAGCAACAAAAATCTCATTCTGAAGATTTCTGAGTGTGATTCCCACAAAATGTACCATTCCTTGCCCTCATTCTCCCTTTAAAAGGTGACAGTGTTAACTTTCTTTTGCAGTCTTAGGCATGGCTGACTTGTCCAGTTTACATTGTGGGATGCTATCTGGAAAGTTTCCAGTTTGTTTGGTCAACCACAGGGTATGTGTGTGCCAGAGCAGTGAGAATGAATGTGCTGCTGATCCCCAGAGACACTCTAGCACCATCTGTGAAGAAATGTTATGGAAGAGGCTAATTTAAGTTCTGCTTTGGTTGGATGGACAAGAAAAAGTACCTGCCAATATTTGTAAAGGTACAGAAGATCAAAGTCATAGAGCAGACTTCTGGAAATTCTTTAGAGGCAAAGGTAAGAATTTAGATTAGTTTCATGTTGGAGAAAGTGCACAAGGAATTCTGGAAATTTAATATAATGCAGCTTTACCATTAACCAGCATGTGAATACAGGAGATCACAATCACAGAATCTGTATGGTGGGAAAAGACCATCAAGTCCAATCTTTAAATGATCACCACGTTATCAACTAGAACATAGCACTGAGTGTCACATCCACTGGTTTCTTGAACACCTCCAGAGATTGTGTCTTCACCCCCTCCATGGGCAGCTATTCCAAAGTTTAACAAAGCTTTACACCTTTATTTGCATCTGCAGTTATCACTTTTAAATGTTTATCCATCCATCCATCCATCCATCCATCCGTAAATGTGCCAAGACACTGATATTTTGTATTAGCTCCAGTTTTCTGGAGTTCAAAAAAGCACTTCAAGACATTTCAGTGTTAAATATTAGGATTTTTTGAGTAGGCTTCACAAAGGAAGATTTATATGGATATTATCTAAATTAATGACTTTGTAAAATTTACACTTTAAATACATAATACTGCACATCACTGGGCTGCTAATAGGCTTGTTTCTTTCAAATCTTGATTCCAATTTATTTTTAGCTACATACAGTTTTTGTGGCTTAGTGTTCTTTTGCATCTAAATAGAATTTTTCTAAAAATGCCAAAGAGTAAAATTTCAAAGAAATGAAATTTAAATTGTATTCAAATATTAAAATCAAAATAAAAAAGTTAAAGCTGACAGTATGCCACTTGGCAATTCTATTCAAAATTTGCTAAACAGGTTTTCAGATGTGCTACACAGGTTTTCAGAACTTTGAGAAATAATTGCTTATTAGTTCTTTGAGTCCTTTATATGTGAGTGTTTTCAGAACATTCATTCATTTGCTCTCTAAATCATGCCTGTTTTCTTTCTGTAAACAGAGTCTTATGGTAAGATGCTTGGCTTCTCTTTATGATAGCACTGCATATCCTGAATTTTGTTCAATTCTGGGATAAAAGGTACTATGAAATATTAATATGAAATGATGATTTTTGGAACTCTGGACAAAAGTGCTTAGTTTGGAAATATCTTTACTGTCATAAAATGCTGTGAGATGCATGCACTCACGTTTTCACTTTTGAAAATAGAGTTTATCAAAAAAATGTTGCTCCATGCAGGGAACCCTTTCTGTGAGTGTCTTTTCACTATAAAGCTTACAAAAGTCTCATCAGCTGCTGTAAATGCAGTGTTGTTTTCTTTCTTTGTTTTTAGTTATCAATACCAAATATACCAAGAACTTTTGTGTGAAAACTTTAGTGTTGTTTATAGTGAAAACAAGGCAATTTTCTACCCAAACCACCTCAAGATTAACTAACTGATGTGTCATTACATGCGTGATGGCTTTCTGTAAGGCCATCTTCCTCTTTTCATATTTTAACTAAATACTGTGAGGGATTACAAGCAGAATTGTCTCATTAAAATATGTTTTTTGCATTAATGAAAAGCATAAGAATTTTTAAACCTTGAATCATGAGTGTTAAATTACTTCAAAGGCTTGTAGAATATCATCCATCTGAAAGGAACAATTAATGTGAAGAGATTCGCAATTATGGAGTACCAGGGTTTAATGAATTTACTAGACATTTCTTCTAAATGCTCTTAAGGTGTTTAAGAAAGTTCATGACACCAAAAAACTTGATAGAAAGGAAAACTTGATAATTTGAGGTAGCTGCAAATTAACCATTAAAGTGATTTTAAATTTTTTTATTAATGTACTGAGTTAAGTAAAAAGGCATATTAAGATTTTTCTTTATCCAAGAATCAAATTTGAGTTTGTCTCTGGTACTGTCAGGGAAAAAAAAAATTAATAGATTTTTGCTATAGCAACACTTTCTCTTAATTTCACACTTCATTTTAAGCCAGCACAGAATCCTCAGCATTTCTTCTAAGAGGTGACTGCACAGGACAGGGAGAAGATAAAAGTAGTGAAGGATAGCAAAGCCCTCTCTACACTGTATGGGGAATTTTCAGTTAGGTTTTCCTAGGCAGAATTGCTGTTTTCAAGTTTGAATACTGAGTATTAGAGCATTTTAGATTTGAGTTTGTATTGTGTAAGATAGGAAATATTAGAATTGATTTGACATCAATTATTCCTTTTTCTGATATAGATATACATTTTTTGGATGAAAGAATGCAGCAATAGAAGCTTGTAATGCAGGCCATGAAATTTACTGAGAAGTTGTTGTGCCCAGGAGAATGTTGCTTATGGCAGGTTTCTTCTGCCTAAAAGTTCGAGTTCATCGTTTGACCCATTTTCCTCAAATATTTTTTCAGTTCAAGGTGCATAAAAGCTAATTCCCAAGATTGTTTAGAACATTCTCTTCATATGGGTGATAAACCAATGTTCAACCAAAGTCTGGAATGCTCTCTCACAGTGCACACTGGAATGCTCTTCTGCCTTACCTAGTTGGTTTAATTTTATATTTTTTTAATGCTGCAATAAATATTTTGGTTTTGTAAGCCAGGATACCAGAAGAGGTAGGAAATATGCAAGATTCACTCCTGAAGTCACACTCTGAGATTATTCAAATAATGATGAACAGCCATTTACCTTCTTGTCTTGCTGTGAAGTTCAAGGTCAAGATATGCTGATATTACACTTTCTAGGGAACTTGGAGGACTGGAAAGTCATGGGCAATTAATGACTTTGAGAACATGAAAGAACTGCAGATATTGCTGGAAATTCTTCCAACAGAAGCTCTTGCAAGGATACTTAGAGTGACATGTAGTATATCATTTTTAGTAAAAGAACATTCCGTCCTGGCTGCCTGAGGAGGCCATGAGAAAATGCTGAAGAGAATCATGCTGATGAGACAGAAGCCAACCTCAGATCTATATTCTGCTTCATTTTCAACCCCAAAACATTTGAGTGTCAAATAACAAATCTATCCCTAAATTAGTTTCCAGTGTTCCTATGGTTACACAAAGTTTGTTACGGTTTCTCCAGAGGAAAATTTCAAAGTAAAATTTTGACTACAGATTTGCTGCTCTGCAGAAGGTGAGTACTGCTATTCTGTCCTAAATTACAAGTTTAGCAAATATTCTGTGCTAAATTACAAGAGTGATGGGTAAACCACCTTGCTCTATATTAAACTCGTGCTATTCAGAAAAAGCAACATTTTGGCAAGGTGATTGATCTTCCTGTGATATGGCTTTGGAGAAGGAGGCAGGGTTTGTCAGTATGGTATTGTCACTATGCCTGCTTGAACTCTATGATTTCTGTTGGCTGCTGACACAGTAAAATCTCTGTCACAATCAAGAACAGGATATCTTCCAGCAACTATACACAATGCATAATCTTGCAACATATTAAAATAAGATTATTTTCATGGGACATCTTTGAGATATATATATGTATATAAATTTATATATATACATGCATAACTAAAAATCAGTTGGGTATCTTTCACTCATGCAAAAGGCTTGCTTGTATTCTTGGAGATTCACTGGTAGGTTAAAAGAGTTTTATTTTCTTTCTTTCACTACTTTCTCCCATTTGCAATGGATAAAGGAAAAGAGTGAAGAATAGTGGAAAAGTTGAAAGGAGTCAGACAGGAATAAGGAAAAATTTCATCCCTCAGACATTCACTTAACTGTTTGCTAATCAAAAATATGCAAAGAATAATACTGTCAGTGTTAATTTCAGAATGCAGCATTTTGAAACAGGGTATGTGCTGTATCTCAGTGAAACTGTAAAGCTTTGGGCTGATGGACAGCTCAAACCTCTATAATTACAACTTCCTGACCTTTGGATCCATCTGTAGGTTTTAAGCTTAGCAAAGAATCCTGTGCTCATGCTCAGTTTTGAGAAGCACTGCTGTGATTCAGAGATCTTGCATAAATGGGGCTGGGTGTGGGATGAAAACTGAATCTTTACCACTCTTACCACACACAGTTTACCACTGTGAAGTCTTTTTTTCCCCCAACATAGAAAGAGCAAGAGAATTCATCTAGTCTTTAGTCAGTAAAACTAGGGGTTTCTTAGAAAGCAACCTTCATGACCAAGTGGAGCTGGCAAGACATTTTGCTATGCAAATCTTGGACAACACTGACTCACAGAGACTAAAACTTATTACAAAACCCTTTGCTTTTGAGAAATCCTTAGTTTAGAAGAAATACTTGTTTTAGAAAAAAAATTAAGATTTCATACTTTTGCTTTGAAAATGGAAAATCATTCTAGTTGTTCCTTCATAATAAAAATTTATAAAATTTGAAATTAAGCATGAAAATAGTGAAAGAAGAATTACTGAATTTAATTGAAATTGAAATTTTGGTTTATAAATAAGTTTGGCCTATAGCAGAATAAGGGTTTTTAAGCTCCAGACTTTTTCAGTTTGCTGGAGGATGGTTTCCTTCTCTAACCCTTCAGTGTCATCCTTTATGTCTCTAGTTTTTTATTATTTTTTATTGTTTTTAAATGTAAAAGTATACTAGTTTCCAAGTTTGCACTTGGAGTCTCACTGATCTGACACTTTTGTATTGATAAAGGCCTTGGAGAAACTCATGAGTGAGAAACCCACCCACAACAGGATAGTCCCATTTCTGAGTCTCCAAGTTCACACTCTGTAAAGTTGCATGGGATTTTCCTTATCTTTTGCCTTTTTGTTAACTAGACCAGGCAAAGTAAGGAACTTAGGTAAATGGAAAACTTTTACTGAGATTTTGACTCTGCTAAAGACTTGAAAATCAGAAATTAGTGGAACTCAGAGAAGACTATCAATAACACTACCTGCAATTGCTATAGGCAATGCCCTAATTCCACACTGTTAATATACCATCTGTTTTTTTGATTGTTGCCTGACTTTTTTATTTGTTTTGCTTACATTTGCTGTTAGCATTCTCATCTCCTCTAAGAAATTGTTCTTCCTCCTTAAATTCCCTGGAAAAAAACCTGACTAAAAAGAAATCAATGGCACAGCTTTCACTGATGCCACACCTGAACTTTTCCAGGAAGTCTTGAAATTTCCCAGCACTTTTAGCTTCAGCCTATTTGTCCGTCAGAATAATTTGTTTCTCATGCTGTTTCAGAATGATCATCTCCTGTTTTGGCTCAGATTCCAGTCTTGGGGTCATTTACTGTGTAATGGAAAGCATTCCATATTTATTTATAGTTTTTCAAAATATCTGCACATTTTTAGTTTTCAGCCACTGTAACACTGTCTATAACTTTATGAAAAATCAAATGTATATGAGTATTTCTTTAACATTATTCTGCAATTTTACTGCTAATGTCTTTACCAATGTCTGACTGAGAGCTCCAGGAAGTTCACATGGCAGACAAGAGTTTTTCTCTAACAACACTGCAATGTTGCAATCCTTTCTCTGCACCTAAACTGTGGTACTGAGGAGTTGCACTGGGGTGAGTATGGCTGTGCAGATACTAAGTTTAAGTGCTTAAGTGTAACTCCTGGCCCAAGTACATGAAACTCCATCAGACCATCAGGCTATTTATATCAAACCATCATGTGCATAAATTACCCATGTACCCAGCCTTTACTGGATACTTTTAATTTCACTGCATTGTACTGTCATATAAAGTCATATACTGTCATATAAAGTATGAAGTGGTGTAGGTCATTTTACCCCTGGAGAGGAAGGAGAAAGACTGCTGATAGCCACAGCAGCGTCTGTCCTTCACATTTCTGCCACTCTGCAAAAGTGGACTGCTGACCACAGCAGCTGAGTCATGAGGACCTGCTGTGTGCCGAGCATTGCATTTTGTTGGATCTTAGAGTGTCCCAAGGCATGAGATGTCAAAGTGGTTATCAGGGCCAGTGGAAGAGTACATCACACCAAAATTTCCTCCTTCACTGTGCTTTTGGAGGAGGTCTCATGAGAAGTGGCTAAAGGAGCTGGGGATTTTTAGCCTGGAGAGAAGGAGGCTCAGGGAAGATTTAATCATCCTCTATAATCACATAAAGGGAGGCTATAGCAAAGTGGGGCCTGGTCTCTTCTCCTAGGTAACAAGTGACTGGGCAGGAAGAGATAACTTGGATATTAGGAAAAACTCCTGAACAAAAAGATTGACCAGGCTTTGGAGCAAGCTGTTGGGGGTAGAATCATCATGCCTGGAAGTGTTTAAAAAACATGTGGATGCAGCACTTAGAGACATGGTTTAGTGGTGAATACAGCAGTGCTGGATTAAAGGGTTTACTGAATGGTCTTAGAGGTCTTTCCCAACCTTAACAGTACTATGATTCTAAGAGGATCTCTGTTCTTTCCTCTTTTTAAAGCAGCCACAGGAGATTTAACTGTGGGGGGCTTGGGACATTGGTAGGAAGAGAAAGGGGACATTGAAGGAGAATCTTATTTGTATAAAATCTTTGGCTTCTGATTAGCTTTAAGTTTTATATCTAGAACTTTGTTTATGGATCCTGGCTATATTCAGGATCACAAAGCTGAAAGCAAGGCTGGTTTATTTAGCCTTAGGGGCTTTTGTGCCCTCATGCTACTTACAAGCCAGTCACGATTTGGCCCATAAATTGCTCAGTGCTTTGCACTTTCAGATGAATGATTAAGAGCACTCTGTCGACGAATAGGCTATTTGTACTTCACAGTCATCAGCAAAACACTCCTAATAGATGCTGTAGTGTTTGGCTTTGACTTGCCCTTTGCAAAGTTCACACAGTCTGCCATCTGAATCATAGACAGCAGATGCACTGAGGTCTGATCTCACTGCCATTTGCCAAAACTGAAAAGATATTAAACATAGGGCAAAAAACACAGACATACCTGACACTGCTGAGAGTAGGCCATGTAGTTTAGATTTTCTTCTCAAGTATTATCTTTTTGTACATGACATTTGAGGATGAGTTATTATATGGCTCTGTTTTTAAGAAAAAAAATGGATCAAGCAATGAGTGTTCATGAGCCTCTTCTGTACCTTCTATCACATGCTTTTTGTCAAACTGATAAATATCAAATATTGATTTGTGTTGTTTTCTTGGCACTCCTCTTGAATTTGTCAAGTTTAATGGATCTTCCCCATGATGCTTTATTTATCATGGAATCCATAGTAATTTTCAAGTGAAATGACAGCTCTTATGATTGAATGGGAACTTCGGCATTAGTCTGGATGAATTTTGCCTGCTATTGATTAAAGTCAGGTGTCTCTATAATTATGGAAGTGATCTATCATCCCTTTTTTTGGAAATAATGTGTCAATAGTAATCTCAAAGAATAGTCTGTTCATCCTGTGTATTAGAAGGGTTTTATAACTCAGCACTGGAGATTGACTTTATACAGCTTAATACCGGTGCATGTTGCCACTTAGCAATACTGGCACCTCTTGGCACAAGATTAATAAATACTTTTAAGGAAATTACAGGAAAGGATATTGTATTGTATTGTATTCAATGGAAGTCCTCCAGAAGCAAAAGGCTGCATTTGGCACTGCTTAGCAGCCAGATCATAGCATTCATGGTCAGACTAAATAAGCAGGAGGAGCTCCTTCCCATGCTAAGAAGTAAACCCCAGTCATTCTTAGTTTATAATTCCCAATATCAGGAGTCAAATATTTTTCTAAAGATTCACTTTTTAAAATTAGAGTATTTTTTCTGATCACTGTCTCATAAAAGGTACGCTTAACAAACTCCGATGTCAAGGCAAATACTTTAAGCATACTTATCTAATTTAATTCTGAAATGAGCCAAAATGGTATTTTTGGGAAGGCTTTCAAGGAGTGATCTATTTCTTGTATGGAAATGTTATGTCGTTTAGGAGTGCATTCCCAGAGGGGATAGTTCCCCCTCAGGCTGCATATCTATGTTTCTGAATGTAAGTTTGTGTGGTTTCATTCCTTTCTGCAGCTTTTTTTAATTGTTGGGAATATTTAGTGGAACTTATTATGTTTAAATTTTTGAGGTCAATATTTATACCAATTTTCTTTTTAAAGGGAGCACTATTATTTACTTTAAATAGATACCCAAAGTTCACAGTGAAGTTATATCATGTCTAAATACTTTTGGATTTCTCATATACGTTGATATTCTGAAAGAGTCAACATTAATGCAACTCAGACAAATTCAAAAAAGCTTGCTCATGTACACACCCTAAAATGATAAACTTTTTTTTATTGTTCTGTGACTGGAAATGCCCTTTTAGAAAAGCCATGGTAGAGTAATCTTGTGAGCGTTCAGAACAATCATCTGATTCTTTGTGGCAGCGAGTGGAAAAGTAAAACATTTTCTGTTAAAAGGTCTGTGTTAGGGACTTGCCCTGACTTTACAATAGCAGTGACAATTGAGCACTAGACAAAGAAGGCTTTTGATACAGGTTGACCAGTTCAGTGCTTTCTTCTTACTATGTGATGTGCTGACAGCTGAATGATTTATGATGCCTACGAAATAAGAGATAATATCGCTACTTTTTTAAAAAAATCATTTTTATTTTTAAGATAAATAAATCTTTGAGTGAGAAACAGATCCTGTCCATAAAGATGAGGGAAGTACAATTCAGAAATTACTCAAGTTTCATTCACAGTCCAGCTTCCTTCTTGGTTCTTGCATGCCTTTTCCACTGACACTCAAACCCTGGCTGGGTCTGGAGATGTTAAAATGTAGGCTCATTAACTTTGGATAGCATGCTGATAAATCTGGGTTAAGATTTGAGCTGGTAATGAAGCTTACACTGAAGAATTCCTTGGTTCAGCAGTAAGAACAATGTCTTTCTGTTTCACATGGAGATGTGAGGTCCATGGAGGAATGAGAATGATGCAGAAAATCCTCTAGGGAGAAAGACAAGGGGAGAGAAAATGGGAATATGGTGAGAATAACAGTTGAAATCCATGGAGGAAATATTAGCAGCTCATCCATGAATGTGTCTTTCATAGCCTCGGAGAAAACCTATTGAATCCTGTCTTCTTGTTAAAGTTTTCCGATATTTCAATAATTTTTCTGTTAGACTGAGACTGCTTGCTAATAGTGTGCAATTAACTCTCTACAAACTTTACCTGAGCTGCTCTCTCAGCTTACTTGTATGATGTAAATATGTTACAAAATAAACACAGTTCTCTTTTGGGTGTAGTCTAACATTCTTTTGTCATTTGAGTTAGGGTTTTTTTGGTGTTTTTTTTTTTTTGGTGTGGGTGGCAGTTTTTTTGTTTCATTGTTGTTTTTAGTATTGTTTTGTATTTTTTTCGTGGAGGGAAAAGAAGAAAAAACATGGCTGTATATCTGTGTATTTCATTGCATACTCACTAATCATAGTGATTTACAGAAACAATAGATTTAGATATTCTCTGCCTATTTAAGAGTGTTCAGAGAAGGAATGAAAATTAGTTATATGTTTGGGGTGTTTTTGCCAGCCTCATCATTCTTTATCTATTTCTTGGTATCTCAGAAACCCATATTTCATATGCTGCAGTGATCGTGAAGATTTCAACTTAATTTTAAACCAGGGCTTATAGTTTCCTCTCCAATGAACTTCTTGGAGTATAAGATATGGTTTTTGCATGATTAACTGAGTCTGCTTCACCTTGTTATATGCAAGAAACACTCAAATTACTCTTTAGGGCTTTTTCCTGTTCTTTTTCTCTGCAGATGAATATGAACTAAAAATAAAATTGATCAATTGCATCCTAAACATCAATGGCTTCTGAAAAAAGTAATAATGTCATTACGATATCAACAGCACAGAAACAGTCTGAGGTGCACACATTTTCAATGCCTTTTTGCATCAAACCCAGAAGTACTTCTAATAATCCATGAATGCTGTAGGGACCATGAAGCCAGACTTGACTGACAAGATTCAAAAGTTAATAAAAAGAAATATTGGAAAAGAAGGAAGTTTTTAAAGGATGTCAAAAGATGTGCATTTAGCTAAGAGATTAATCTTTTCTAAGGAGAGCAAAATGTTCCTTTGGCATTTCTATCTAATTAATATTTTAAGAGAGGTTTGTCACTCTGAGATACCATACTTAACTCCTAGTAAGTGTAGGCATGGCAGAGGAACAATTTTCCATTCAATTCTACTCTATTTGAGCAAGTCTGGAAAGAACTGTTTAGGGACACAGACTCTGATAAATGGTTTCACTATTAATCTCAGTAACATTTTGGAACTGACTTGGACACTATCATAATTTAGTTTTAGAAATGTCTTTTACACTAACATTTTAAAAAATGAAGTCAGAATTTTATTTTAATATTTTATATTTCAATGAACATTCAGCATATTTACATTAATATTTCTTTGTTCATTTAAATTAATATTCTTCTTCAGCAGGAAATACAAAAAGTTAAATGTATTTATATCCATTAGAGATGATTTAACTGAGCCATTTATCTTTCAACTATCTTCATTGACACTTTAGAAGAGGAAGGTGGCTTTAATGAAAATCTCCCATCCTTCTGTCACTAAAAAATACTTCTGGGATAATTTAGATTAATGGAGTTAGGGCTGGATGTTGAACATAGAATGACACGTGAAGAAGGTAGAGTCACAGAAGGTAGGCATGCATACTTTGGGTATCTAAAAATTTCTGTCTAAAAGATGTCCCTAAGGCAATATGGTACACACTTATTGGTATGGCTGGTAAGTTATAATATAGAAATACCAAGTAATATTACATATTTTAATTACCTTGCCAAGTATGTTCCAATGAGCTAATTATCTTGCTCATATTTACTACATTTGCTAAGCATACAAAGGTTTCCCTTGTTTTTTCCTGTTATTAATATGTAATATAAAAACTGGCCTATTCATGTTTAATATGTTAAACTGTTGGTGCATCACTGTAGCACATCCAAACTGCTCCAGAACATACAAAAACTTGTGTATGTTGTGTTCTCCTGAAATACAGGATTGTCTACAACTTTTTTTGTGTCTTGGCAAATTTTTCTCAAATTTGATGGAACAATGTCATGGTTTTTTGCCATTTGATAGTGTTATGAGTAAAATAGAAATTTAGCTGTGAATCTGTGTCTGAGGAATGAATAGCTTTCAGAAAAAGAACAAAACAAAATGTGTTCCTGCTGTTGCTACCATTATGGTCTTTCTCAAATGCCAGGCAATTCATGAGGAGACCACAGAGGTAGGAAAACAAACAAATTGCATTGCTGTACTGCAAAGCTCATTGTATATTTTGTAATTGTAAGGTTTTTAACTAACAACTAAGTCTTTGAAGTATGCTTTTTGTTAGAGAAGTGTGATGTCTGATTGAAGGTTTATTAATGTTTTTGATAGGTAGCAATTTTACTAATGAGTACATACTACCATTAAACTCTGACATACCCAGCAGCAAAGGACAACATTTTTGAACATCTCTGGAGGATGCTAAATGAGAAATTTGATGTATGAATATTTTCATAGGTAGCAAACTCTGAAAAATATAAATAATACCCTTATGATGACTTATAGCCTGCAATCAAAAATATGGTTTAAGAACAGTATGGTCTATGTGTGAACAGCCAACTGCACAAAAACCTGTGTAGGTAAACAGGGAATGATGGCTGCTTTTGCTGCAGAGTTTGGCACATCCATTCACACTGGTGGAAACCTAGGAAGGGTAGTGACACAAAGAGTCACAGTCACTGAGCCCAACAGGGTCATTCGCTAAGTTGCTGTGGTACCCTGCTCTGGAGTGTTGAAATAACGCTTCAGAGGCAATGGAAATGGTACAGAATTTTTCTTCATTTGGTTACTGAAGTAGTGTAGGCACTAATGTATGTATTTCAGGTTTCTTGTACTGCTGCCAAGCCTCAAGAAAGTTTGGAGAGACCTTATGGGAAGTAGGAGAAGAAGGCTTATGGAGATTAACATGAATGTTAGTTGAGGTTCACCCATCTTGTTTTTTTGTCCTCAGCTTTTTAGGTAAGGCAGACAAAGAATAAACACAGGGTGGACCAGACAGATCTCTATTACAACCAATCACACCAAAAAATGCAAGTAAACACCACTGTCTTGTTCATATAAAATTCACTGACTTTTGGTATCCTCTGGAACAGTATGGGAGAACCATAGAACTCTCATGGGAGAAAAGACATCAAGAGCAATCAGTTTTCAGTGTGAGACTTGAGCAAAGGCCAACAATTAGGAAGTTAACTATTACAAGACAACAGAATCACAGCATAGTTTGGGTTGGAAGGGACCTTTAGAGATCATCTAGTTCAACCTCCCTGCCATGGGCACTGACATGGTCCACTTCATCAGGTTGCTAAAAGCCCTGTCCAACCTGACCTTGAATGTTTTCAGGGATAGGACATCTACCACCTCTCTGGACAAACCTGTTCCAGTGTGTTTTATCACTCCCACAGTAAACAGCTTCTTCCTTATATGTAGTCTAAATCACCTCTCTTTTTTTAAAATTCATTACCTCTTGTTCTATCTCCACAGACCCTGCTAAAAATTTGTCTCCATCTTTCTAAATTCTTATTAAGCACTGAAAGGCTGCAATGAGGTCTCCCTAGAACCTTCTCTTCTTCAGGATGAACAGCCTCAACTGTCTCAGCACAGAGAGGTATTCTTCACAAGGAGAAGTGTTCAACTCCTCTGATCAGTTTTGTGGCTCTCCTCTGGACTCCAACAATTCCATATCTTTCTTGTGGTGGGACTCCAGAGCTGGATGTAGTGTTCCAGGTAGGGTCTCACCAGAGAAGAGCAGAGGGGCAGAATCACCTCCCTTGCCCTGATGGCCACACTGCTTTGGATGCAGCTCAGGGAATGTTGGTCTTCTGGGCTGATAGTGCCCATTGCTGGCCCATGTCCAGCTTTTTATCCATTATTAATCCTGTGTCCTTCTTCCTAGGGCTGCTCTCCTACCCTTCATCCCTCAGCCTGTACTGATACCCCAGTTCAGGTTTGATTATTAGTAAATTTGAAGAGTACATTTATGTCTGGTAGTTGTGTACGCAAAGTAACTGCACTGATGTCCATTATATGGGTTTTTTTTCTTCTTTATTCTTATTTTGAAAGTTCTGTCAGCAATTTAAATTCAGAGAATTCTAAATTCAGACTATTTAAGTTCACTTGGAAGTGGAGTGTTTTATTTTGGTAGGTGTCTTAATATAATTCTACTACAAGGTTGAATTTATCTGAGACTTAAAAAGCAGTCTGCATTTGAGGTGGAAGTTATCTGAGACTCAAAAAGCAGTCTGCTTTTTAAACATGCTCTGAATTTAGCTGATAGTAGTAGGAAAAAGGTGTTTAAGCTTCTTGTTCTCTATGGATCTCCTAATTTTGCCCATTCAAATTTTCCATCTTATGGATGTTGTAGATGCCTGGTTTGAAGTTTTCTCCAAAACAGGTTGTAGAAATATGCATCCTAGAATTCTAAAGAGTCACAAGTGCTATTGGCTCTTAAAGGGATAATACAAGCTAAGAATATCTGTTTGAATCACTGTCAACACGTTGACTCTGCTAAGTCAGGGATCTCTGCACTATGTTTGATCATGCAGTGAAAATATGATGGCTTACTATAGTACGGGCTGAGTGTGGTTTTCCGGTTTTTATTGAAATTGAGATGTAACAGTGTGGTTATATCAGTGAAAGCTGATATAAGCTGTCATAAATATCAATTTATCAGTTTAGCTCATTAATGTGTTCTACCTTTATGCATTATGCACAACTCAAAGCCTGTGTGTCTGAATCTAAGGGAAACATTTTCTTAAATAGCCCTATTGTTCTTCAAATTTCAGTCAATATTAATGTTCCCTACTTCTAAGACCTTAAAAAATTAAAAAGGATTTATCTCGGCCGTTGCTTCTGTCATATGCAACAAGTTCCAACAGCTTCATTAACCTATGGAAGATGTTTATAAATTCTGACACAATTGCTTTGGCCCCTTGCCCTGTGTCTGAGTTTTGTTAATGACCATCTTAATGATGGTTAGTTCACTACTTTATGCTCTGAACATTATCTGTTCTATATTCTGCTGTCCAGGACTGAAAAGAAGAAAATTTTATTTACTTCTGATAGATAGTTCAAACAGTCCCCTACACAACATCTCCTCCCCCATCTTGATTGGGGGAAAGTGCATGCAAACCTGGCCTCAGCAGAGGAGTCCGTGGGGCTCCCCCACTTTGAACCCAGCTGGAGATGATATTCAGGAAAGCTGCTGGTTGTGGCTTTCTTGTGAATGCATTCTACTCCCTCAGTCTTGTTTACTTCTCCCCAGACCTGAAATAATTGGACAATAGTGTCACTTTTATCTTACCACCTCAAGTTCCCTTAGGTGGCTTAATTCACAGTCCAAAGTTCCAAAAAGGAAGCGGATCCGGGCAAGGATAGACTTTGGTGGTCGCAGCTTATAAAGTTTTGTCATAATGGGCAAAAAGTCCTTTATAACAATGTTTAAGTGATTAATCATAATATTTCAGTCTCTCAAAGTAGGTTGTTTAAGTTGCTTTAATGTGTTATAGAATCTGGAGAACAGGGAGGAGCAGCCATTAGCCCATGGGCTATTTCTAGCCCAAAATGTTTGACTCAGCTTGTTTCTGCTGCTTTTCTGTGGTGCTCCAGATAAGTCTCAGGAGCAAGTTACGAATGTTGCTCCCAACATTCCTGGTGCACCCATGGTTCCTCTTCATGGTGTGATGTATGCATTTACTGTGTTGAGGTTTTCACATGTCAGCTGGGCCCTCAGGCAAGAGAACAACCAGGAGGTGGCTGTTGCCATGTCCTGGCAGCAGAGAAGAACTGTTCTTGTTGAGCAAAATCTTCACATGCAGCTGTGTGTGATGGGATCTGCACACAGTTGGAGGGCACTGCCCCTCAGATCGTGGCAACAAACGCTAAAGTAAATTGCAGACTGTCCTAGTTAGACTTGATGCATAGATATGGCTTCAGACCAAGTGTTCTTCATTTATCAGCAGCTTTTTCTTGTTCTTTTCTTTTTCTCAACCACCTGCCTACACTGACATCTGCACCTTAGCTTTTTTACTTCATGCTGCTTCACTGCTGCTCATCCAGTGGGAGTCTTTAAACTCCTAAGATTACACAGTCTTCTGTAGCAGATAGGGCCTGGCGTTCGGAAGATCTCGTGATGTTACGGGAAGACAGGGCCCCTGCCCCCTTAGATAAGAAAATTAACATAGGAATGTAGCCCCCTGAACCGGATTCCGGTAATTTTCCACTTGCCCAGGTAACTTTTCCATCCCTACTAACCATAGATGGTAAGGACTGACCCTCACCTGACGTAGAAGCCCCTTAGACTATAAAACCCCACGAGAAGAGAGAATAAAGGCCTTTGATCCTCCACCATATTGGTGTCCGCATGTTTCTTAGGCCCGAGCGACCCCGGGGAAGGGGGTCGCTGTGCTGTTTCCTGAAACCAGCCTGATACGCCTGCCTTGTATCAGAAGGCAACAGTCTTCTACTTCTATTTTTTTATATAATGTATGCAATTGAAATTATCTTTATGGGTTGAAATTAGTATTTGAGGTGTGTGTGAGCTTTGAGGAAGACACCTGTAAAACTGCAAATTTGTAGAGGATTGATTTCACTATAATTTGGAGGACTTTCATGTCCACACTTAAACAAGTTTAGACTTCTTTAATAGTGAATAGAAAGAAAAGAGCACTTCAAAAATATTTTTTAATTTTAGATAAACATTTTAGACAGTGTTCTATTTCTTTTCTATTTGTAGGAATTGGGCAGTGAAGGACAAAAATATCTCCAATGTATCCTAATATATATGTCATTCTGGTATCTAGCTGATCTCTATTCTCTTATACTTTATGAGAGCCAAGCCACACTGAAGAAAATCCTACCTTTGAATTCTCTAGTGTACATTTGTATTCCACAATTAAATTGTAATTAAATATTGTCTGTTACATGTTTATCAACAGTGCTGCTGCATGCTTTTATGTAAATAGTAGTAGCTATCCATCTTGGTTTGCTTTATCTGATGTGTTTTCATCCTCTATTTGTATTTTATTAAAAATACTTAATCTAAGCAGTTTAAATTACTCATTGGACATGAATAAATCATTAATGTGGTTTTACAGTCTTTAATTGCAAGTCCCATAATTGTAGCTACAGAGAGAACTGTTTAATTAAGAAATGTAAAGTTAAGTGCCATGTCACTGATTTCACATGCTCCTCCCTCCCCCTGTTATTTCAGCCAAAGTTTTCTTTCTGGCGATGTTTATCCCTAAACCTGGAGTAATGAGCCGAATCAATGCAATTGCTTATGAAATACACTACTATCAGCATAAGTAAAAATGGAAAAGTCTGTCTAGCTAAACTACAAGTTTTCCCACTTGCTATATTCAATAGCTCATCAAGACTTTGGCTGCTTTTCAAACTTACTCAAATACACAATGTCACTGGTTAATCATTAGATGAACAAGAAGTTCCTCTATTTTTCATATGTCTGATCCTGAGAAATACAAAGAGCTATCCAAAGCACAGAAGCTAATGACAATGTTAGACTGCAATTATTGAGGGAAAACAGCCTGACAGGTCACAGCAAGCCTGAGTGGCACTGTAAAGCCACACTTGACAGCTAGGCTTTTGTTTCAGAAGGTGGAGGAGGTACAGAATGTGACTATTTTAGGTTACATTCTCACTCCACAGGGAGAATGCAGGGAGAAGTTGAAGTGACCTATCAAGGTGTTGGAAGGGTTTCTGAAATGACAGTGTTCACAAGCCCACAGAAAGGAACAGTGTAGCAGAGTAAAGTTAATAAACTTGGGAAAATCAGTCTTTTGGAAATGACAGGCAGGGTCTCTTGGGAAAAAGGGCTAAGTAATAAAGCTCTCTCTTCATACCTTCACTAAATATGTTATGAGAAAATGGAATATGTTCAAAAAACAGTGGCAATCTATGCTAGTGCAGAAGAAGGGATATGAAAGCATATGGAGAGGTTGGGATTTTTTTATTATTTTGAATTTGTTTCGTTCTCTTTTTATTTTATGGTTTTTCTGGTTGGTTGTTTGGTTTTTCTTTGGTCTTTTCAATATTTCTGCAGTGCTACATGTGATCTTCTTTTCTTGATTATACTTTCAATATATTTTGTGTACTCTTTTTTAGTTTGTGGCCATTCACCCTTCTTCCATTGCTTTTCAAATTAAATCAGTAATGACTGAGAAGGTACTTTTCTTTTTGTGTACTCAAAAATTGTTTTTGTATCTGAGGAACAGAAGTGGTGCTTAAGACAATAAAAAAGGGATAGTATAAGTGAATACATAATGCAGAGAACCAAACTAGTGTGTAAACTGCCTAATTGGCCAAAAAGATGAAAAGAGTCATGGAAAAATTAGAGAAATAAAGGAAAGCATCCATCACTCTTCAAACAAATGATAGCATTTGTTTTGGGAGAATAAAGATACACTGTAATTGGATTTCTAATACATTAATTTTTAATACAGGCAGAGAAAGAACAGTTTGGATATTCTTTCATTAACTTGGCAGTTTTTAATTAGGAAACTGTACTGTCTTTTTATGTTCCAGGGCTTAAAAATAAGAAAGAGACACTTTTTGAATCATTAATTACTTTTGAGAAATGATGTAGGACAGGTTAGATCCTAGGGGACTGAAGAAGAATAAACAGTATCTAGAAAATGTAGTTTAGAGTGAAGAGAAAATGAGCAGAATGTCCAGCGCTAGGGGAAAAAATTCATGCTCTAAATGAATTACAAAACAATTTATAGAACCTAGAGGATAATGAAATAAGAAGAAAACAACTCGATGAATTTGACAAGAGCTAAGTGTGTAAAAAAATCTATTCCTTTTCTTCAGTGGAAAGTGCTCATCTAGTGGATAAAGAAATAGGGCAGCCTGTGTCATTTTACCCTTAAGAATTCTGATATCCCCTTATATGATATGAGCGAAATGACCAGTGACATTGACCAGGTGAAACTGCTGATGAGTACATGTGCAACTGGCTCATCCCCTGTCCCCCCATCCCACTCTCTGCGGTTTTCTCTCAAATCAAAAGGGCCTTCCTTGGTACAGCTCTAGCTAATGCTTTAAAATTTAGATTTGTTTTTAGAATGCAACATATAGTTAGAACATTTCTGGATTTAACTATGTTGGGAATATATTAAATATGGCAGGAAAACACCAGAATAAACTTTGAGAAATGATGAACCAGCTAATCACCAGTACTGCAGTGGAGGATTGCAGCAGATGGTCAGCCACATGTCTGGAAAAATGAAAAGGTCACATAAACTTTTTTCCTTTTCTTGTAGGAGTAAAATCACAGGTCTTATATTGAAATGAAGTTACAAGAGTTTTGCTTGTAACACATAGGAGTTAATTTTTATGCTATGATGTGAATAAAACTCTCAACTGGAACGGTGTGTGAAGCTCTAAGTATCATCCTTGAATGAATGCATAGCTAAAGTGAAGGATATGCAGAAAAAAAGAAATCCATCATGTTTGGAAAACTGAAAAAAAAATGAAAGAATTCCACTCTGACAAGTTTAAAAATAGATTATATATTTTGCAAGATATGCAAATCCCTAATAAAAATATGGGAATTGCTTCCCCACACCCCAGTAGTACTAGGAGAAAATAGAAATAATCTGTAGATGTTGCTGACAAAGGAGGAAATGAGGAAGCCACTTTTAAATGGTGAGGCTCATAAACCAATGAGTTTATGGAATAGTCTACCAAGGAAGAGTGTGGAACCTCCTTCAGTTCATGCTGTATAGAGCAAAAAAAAAATATATTGGTCAGAGATGATCTACATGAATTTCCTTTCTCACTAAAGGCCAGGCTTGTGGATCTTGAGGCCTCTTTCAGCCCTGCTGAAAGAGGCCTCAAGTTTTTTTTTCCTTATTCAGAGGGTGTTTCTTCCCTTTCAGGATAAGTTCTCCTGTTAAAACTACTGACGGAACATTTGTAAGGAGAACAGTATGTTCAATAATTCAGAACACACAATGACTTGTGTGGGATGACTGCAGGTACATTGTCATTGTAGTCAGTATTTATGCAGGAAAATAACTCATGTTATCAAAGATTCCATGGTGTAAGATAACCAACTATGTAATTTAGCCTAAATATTAAAGGGAGATAAATATCAACAGAATATGCAGTGGGAAATAGATTTGAATTTGACTTTTTCTCTCCATTAATATTGCCATGCAAAGTATGCATGAAAATTTTGTAAAATGTTGTCATGTGTATTTTACTATCTACTGATGATATTGCATATTTCTGCCTGATTTTAGGGCAGGAAAGTATACTGAAAGAAACTGAACTTAAGCTTACTAAATGGTGTCACTACTATGTATTGCATAATTTGTTTTGAGTTTAAATTTCTGCTGTAGCAGCCTTTAATGAAAGCTAATCTTTCAGGGATCCAGCCTACTAGAAATAAATCCTAAAATATTGGGCTATATGCAATTACCTTTTTTCCCTCTTGATATTCCAACTTATTTGGTGTGTACTGACTTCAAACCAAAAAAAAAAAAATCAGACCAAAACAAAAGAATCTCTCTGTGAAGATTCTGGTAGTTCTGAGAGCTAATGGATTTTAAACAAGCAAGAGAAATATCAGAGAATTACACAGAGGACAAAAAAAGAAACCTTAAGTACATATTAAAGTTTCAAACATTTCTACAGTTCCTGAAACAAATTGAAGCGCTGCCTTTTCTGTCAATCTGGTAGATTTATACAGGAGATAATAGTGTTTTAGAAAACTATTGGAAATGCTAGTATTAAGTGTTTCTCTTAGAGGAAGAAACATAGAGGTATTTGGAAGTTTTCATATTAATAAACCAGCCATAATAAATATGACTGCTTGAATATTTATATTTTATATCACTTTACCACTAGAACCTGTAAATATTGTTTCTGTTTCTACAGAGACAGAGAATAAAAAAACTCTCTTTGAAGGTGATTTCTTGTTAACCAATATTTTTCAAAATGCTCTTTCCAGATAAATTCATACTATTTCAGCCTGAGGCTGCCAAATCCACTTGGAGATATCCACCTTTTAGGGTCAGCTGCGAGGCGTAAATCAATAAGAACTCAGTCGAGTTAATATATCTTCTACTTCCCTTTGACTCATCAGCTTCAGGAGAAAAAAAGGAAAAACATTCTCTCCTTTGAATTCAGAAGCAGCACCCTCTCCAAATTTCCCAAAAGCCTAAGATTTGGGCCATCAGTCAACATTTCAACCATAACTTGTCTCTTGGGAAGGCTTTATTGCAAATGGGATTAAGGATATTTTCCTCTTTAAAACTGTATACCTAGTGAGCCAGGGTATATATTCCAGTTTCAGCATAGTCTGAAGCACCCATATGTGCAGTCCCACAGCTGCGACTTGCTCACTGGTAGATTGAGGTAAGGAACTTAAATGGAACTACACTCCTGTATTGCATGGCTGATGGAAGCTGTTTTCCAATTGTATGGTAAATGTTTTCTTCAGAAGTACCAGTCTCTGTTGTTACAGAAAGAGGGAGAACCCAATGAGATGTAAAACCTGTACTAAATGTTAGGAGGGAGTGAGCTCCATTTAGCAACTTTTCTTTTTGCTCTGCAGCAGTTTGTGACCCAGTGCCTCCACAGACCATCAAGGTCCTGTCCAAAGTGTGTAGAGTAGGAGGCTTTGTACCCTTAAACAATACACATGTAAGGAAGTTTTCTTTATGTAGTCCTCATGGTGGTAGTGCCATCCTTGGGAACTGAGGATGGAGGTGGTGGTGGTGAATGATTGTTTCTCAACGTTTATTTGGTGGTTCTGGTTGGAAAACTTCAGGAAAAGCAAACTGATTTTAACCTGGAGAGGTGCAAGATGCACAATCTTCTTCCTGGTAATGGGGAAGTGATTCATTACTATACTTACTTAAATATTTGACTATTAATCTGTTTAATCTCTTTTGTGTTGGGGTTTTTTTTTAAATTTTCTTGTCTCACAGAAGTAGTTTAGGAAGCTGAATTCTAGTTTCCCTGGTCTAATTATAAGATTTCAGTACTTTGAAATTTTCCTCTACTTTACATAATTCTGTTACTGATGTCTATATGTCCTTTTCTGACTTCATTTCTCTATAACCACAACTTTAGAGTATTGATAAATATTCAAGTCTTTTAGGATTCCTTTATCCAGAATTATTCTGCATATTTCCCTACAATTCTCTCTTTATAATTTTCATTTTCTTTTATTTGTCACTGATTTCAAGGTTCTGATGATAATTTTGGGTCTTGGTTCTAACCTCCAAAGCAGCTAGTGAGCTGGCCAAAATATGAAGGAATTGATTTTGATTCTGATGATGCCCAGTAATTGGTCTTTTGGGGGATACGTGTTTACAGATGTTTTTCAGGAGGCTACTCCAATACCTAGGCGTCTCACAGCATTATGTAATGCATGTTTCCTTTTGTCCCATCAAAAACTTGCACTGTTGTGGAAGAGTTTACTTAAATGCAGTTCAAAAATACACCCACCCACCCCTGCCCTGCTCTCCAAATTCTGTTATTTGTAACCCATTTTCAGGGAAGTTTTCTGAACAATTGCAATCGGAGTTGCAATGGTATCTGTGAAACAGACCCAGTCAGTATCCTGAAACAAGGCATCCATTCATCATCAGAACATCACATAAAAGGTTTTGCCTAAAATGAGAAGCAGAGGAGTTAATTACTGAATACCTTTGTCATTAGGTATAGGTTCACCATTAGTTTAGAGCTGTAAATTTGTTAAAAACCTTGCATTCAGACTTTCACTGAAGTTTGAACCTTTCAGCCTGATAGTAATTATTGAAATCAGCCAAAGGGGTTGATTAAGGAAAAAAATATCCTGCATAATATTTGCACAGAGGAATATTTACCATGTAAACACCCATTTGGAAATGTTTTCATTGCAGTGTAAGAGCTGTGCCAGAAGTTATTTGCCAGCCATCTTTGCTTTTCTGAAACTGTAGCATATTTGTGTAAATGGTTGACTGAGTCCTGACTTTTACAGAGACTCTATAAATGTCTGGTAGAAATATTTTCCCTAAGTGTTCATATTTGAAACTGTTTTAGCCATATTCAGAGTTGGACTTATTTCTCATTGTGCTGCCCCAGCTAATGTTACAGCTTTTTGTAAACAAAGTTTTGGTTAGTTTTGCTTCAGACTTCCTATTATACTTTTTGTATTTGCTCCAAGGGGACTAAGATTTGGAAAGTGCCAGTGCCTGTGGAAGTGTATTGGTTTAAATTGCTGTCTCTGGATTTGTGTCTTGATAGATTGCTTTTCTTAAAACAGTTTTTTCATGTGTTTAAGATGGTGAACACATTGGGCCGGGCAGTCTCTTTGGAGATGACTGTGCTCCTTTTGTGTGGAGCAGGCTGGATAAGGAGGAAGAGAGAAGAAACGTTTGGTTTCTGTGCTTGGCAGGCATGGGCTGTATGTGAATTGTGGATGGTGTGTCTCCATAATGTTTGACCCCTGAGAATCTTTATGCAGCACTGTTGACAAACTCTTGTTTCTCTTGGTGTCTCCTGCCATCCTCTCCAATGGCAGTGGTCTATCATTTCTCTTAGAGTGGCCTTTGTTTTCCCACTGTGTGTTATTGAGAAATCATGTGTAGATAATGTTTTGGGATCTTCATGACGGGCTGTGTCATCCAAACTTGTTATCCTTTTATCCCTTTCTCTTCTTGCTCCTTTTGGGGCCTCCACATCCGTGCACTCTCCCTTCCTAGCAATTTTGACATATTGATTACAAATACCTGTGCAGAAAAAGAAGAAATTATTGATTTGCCTGGTTTGTGGTCCATGAACCATGAAGAGAAAGATAGGTAGAGGTAGAGCAAAAGGAAAATGGAAATTGCTAGGAGAGATTGAGAATTTCACTGAAAATCTTACTTCAACAGCCATAAAAAGAGCTTCAGACAGTCCTTTAGCTGTTGGATGTACAGGGCCCTTAGAGACAGCTTTCTTTGCTGTGCTTTTAGCAGTGCTCTTCCATCATCAGAGAGTGTGTGGAGAGTGATACATGAACTAACACTCTGCGGGAGCAGAGAACTGCCTAGAGCTGGTGCAAACACAGGAAGCAGCTGCCAGAAGCCTTCTCTCTGTCTGTGACCATAAGGTACTAGGGAATAGGAATGTTTTGTCTTCTTAGCCTATAAATACTTCAAATTGTGGAAGGAAGCAGGTCAAGTGTTAGAACTTCCTCTCTCCCTCTTGCCTTAAGATTCACTTTTCAGGAAAGCAGAAACTGAGTTTCATAAATATAAAATGAGAAAAAAAGGTTACTGTCAACTCATAAGTGTTGCAGTGGTTCATGACTCTATAGAGCTCAAGTGCTGACTTCCTCTTGAAAAACACTGCTGCTTTTGTCAGTTGTGCTTCTGCACTCAGCCTTTTCCTCAGAAAGGCCAGTGTAGAGAAGGATAAAATTAGTAATAATAAAATAAATTAATTTTTAAAATGTTAAAAGAGGAAGAAAAAACAGTGAGCTGTCAATAGAAAAGAAATACCAAAACTAGAGAAGGAAGACTGTGGGTAAGTCATAAAAGAGAAAAGAATGTAATGGTGAAGTCAGAAAAGATAGGAAGACTGATATTACAAAAATAAAGATAAAACCAAGTGGGTCATGTAGCAACTAATCAATGAAAGCATTATAAAGTATAATGCAAAGATATTTGTGACAATGAAGAGTAACAGACTATAACAGTTCTAACTGCACAGGGCAGCAGAGATACTTGTCAGGCTCTGAAAGCATTTACAGCTTCATCAGCCAGCATGTGCCTGGGTTAATGAACACAAGTGTGGAGTGGTGCCGAGGCAGCTGCAAGGCTCCCAGCCCTGGGGCAGGCACGCTGGCAGATGGAGAGTCTGCAGCGTGCTTTGAGCTGCACCTGAGAGCAGAGGCCAAGGTTGCCTGACCCAACCTAATGCCAATTTAAACAAGAAGACTTGAAAATTGCCTTTTTGAAGGGTTTCAGGTGATGAAGAGGAGGAAAATAAAAGAGAAGAGAAGAGAAGAGAAGAGAAGAGAAGAGAAGAGAAGAGAAGAGAAGAGAAGAGAAGAGAAGAGAAGAGAAGAGAAGGAGAACAGATAGCTAGAAGTCTAGTCCCAAGAAGAAGAAGAAGAAACAAAAGGACATGCTGCCTCCCACATATTAACCCCATCAGCTCACATCCTCCTGTCATTTTTTCTAGTTTACACTAAAAGAAATTCTTAATTCAACAGCCGTAAAAGGAGCTGCATAATTGAAGCTGCATACTCGTGAAGGACTTTGGAGAAAAAGTAGTGCAAAGGGGATGGGAAATATTTTGCCTCGAACAGCTCATAGTGGCACTGTTTTTCTTTCTGTGTGATATAAACAATTGTTGCTATTTTCAAGCTGTATATTGTTCTTATCTCTGTTAGAAAGAACAATGAATTTGTTTTGGGTTTTTTTTTTGTATTTTTAAAGTTCTTGTAGCATTGGAAGTTACTTGGGACTGCTTACGCTGTCTTTATGAGAGTAGAGTCAAGACAGAGGGAAATAGATGGTTTGCTCAAGTGCAGAGGAGATGTGTTCCATGTAAAATATTTCATTCCAAACCTCCGTGGTCTTACTCTGCTGTCTCCCCAGTGGAGATCCACATGAGCAGTCCTCTCACTAATTTACCAACACAGGAATAAATAAATCACAGATAATTCCTGCTCTTGTGGCACAAACTCAATATCCTGTCCATTACAGGGATTCTGTGACTTTCTCCTGCATTTGGATGAGTGCTGTAGAGGAATGAAGTATAGTCCAAGATAAATGCCACAGTGAATAGAAATTTATGTGGCAGAATGAACTCAGTTAGCAATGTAGTTCTGCTGCTGTATTAAATATTAAAGTGAGTGAAATTGCTGCATACAGTTTGGACTGTCATGCATTTTAATGTTGAATTCAGAAAGTCTCCTTTTTAAAGTTTATTCTGTTCATCTTGGAGAAATAAAAGACGAAATCAAGTGCTGACCTGCTACAGAAATTTAGATAATTGCCTGATTCAGAGGTTCTTTCAATTCTGTTGAGAAGAACTTGTCTTCTGAGTTGCAATTAAAAAAGATTTTTTTTATGCTGAAGCCTCAGTCTAAGTGAGCTGATAAAAGCTGAGATGTCTTTCTCTTGAGTGTTAGTAATTTTTTTCATTTTTCACTTTTAATTCATAGTTAGCTTGTTTTTCCCATGATAGGTGCTTTCAGAAGTTTCTGTAAATCACTCCAAGTGCTTTTTGATAAAGGAAGAGAGAGTTCCAGGATTGTATGTGAAATATGAAATATTGTAATTGTAATAATTCAACAAGTAACTGAAGAGTATTGTAAAATGAAAATTTTCTCCACATATAAAGATAATATATTTAAGTTGAATGTTCATGAAAAAATTGTAAAAATCCCTTTCTTTCAAGATTAATATTTACTGGAAAATACAAATTATGATACGTATGTATGAGCCATTTGAAAGAATGCTGCTTTGGTTATAGTACCAAACAGATAAAATTTGAGGAATATTAAATGATATCTGTAAACTTTGAGCTGATTTATAATCCAACCCCTGTATACTAAATGAGACAGAAATGAGGAAATGAGAGGAAATTATATGTGAGTTCATATCTGAAGATTGCTTGTCTATGTAGAAGGTAAAATATCTGGAAAACTATGAGGCATTCTGGTAAAAAAAAAAAATTATCTAAGTTCAATTCTGCAATATTTATTGGAAATTTTAAGTGGCTATCATGAGACCAAAGCTAAAGTTTTCAATCTGTTCTTTTTCTGCTTGGGAACTTGATGAGTAGGACAACAAACAATTACAGCCAAGAAAACTAATATAGAAAGCCCTTTCAGTGGGAGCTTTACTGTATTTCCTCCATTACTGTTGTTAGCATTAATCTGTTCCTGACTTACAGTTCTGTCCCATTGTTTCACTTTAGAGACTGGTGCCTTATCTATAAACTGCTTGTGGAAAACAAAAATCTACTGGGATGCTGCTGTAATGTATTTTATTGGATAGGATTAGAAGTATTTCAGTTTGCTAGTCTGTTGATTTTTTTTCCTCTCAAGCTTTTATCATATCTATGATATTTATCATATTCATCGTTTCATCATATCATATGGAGAAAAATTTTAAGAGGAAAATTATTTGAATCAATGTCATGCTCATGCTTTTTGTTCCTGATCCCTTTATTCTCTATATTTGAGTATAGTCAGCAATTTGAGAAACATTTTGTACTCTAAAATTATGTTTGGAACTAAATTCTTCTAACATTCTGCATTCACACAGATGGCATTTATATTTAAGTGTTTTTATCATGTAAGCACACAGTCTGCTTTTATTCAGAACCATATCCTTGAGTGAAAGCACTTTTGATTATTCCAGCTTCAAAAATATGATGGGTTGAATCCCCACCCCATGTATCTGAAAAATCAAATTAGCTTTCCTCTTTCAAACTTGTGAAACCACAAAAAGCACATTTGGAGATGTAAAAATCTGCGACAAAGCGAATGAAGGCAGTTTGACCCACAGAAAGTTAGACAGGAAGAAAAGAAACAAGACTTTTCAAGCCATGCAAGAACGGTGAATGCTAAACTTGAAAGTGTTTCTAATGCTGGCAAGTTTGCAATACCCATCAGGTATTGAACAGGGAGTTACCAGCTAGAGAGGGGAATGTATATCTTGTTGTTAGTGAGGACCAGTTGAAATAAAGGACTTTCACCTAAACCAGGTAGAATTTAAGGACTTGAGTCTTAAGCTGTGTGCTGAAAGGCCCACTGCTCAAGGGCACGTCAAACTCATGAGATTTCTCAAGGTCCCTCACTCTGATTCTGCTCCACACATGCGGAAACATTCTGGCTTGAGGATCATGTAGGTTTTATCTGTTAAAAGTGCTTAGGAGGTCTGGCCAAAGTATTGGACCAAGAACACAAAAAAGTTTAAATTGCAATAAAAATAGAAAAAAAGGGCCTACATTTTCCAGATTGCCATTTCCAGATAAGAAATCTTATTAAATCTAGTCTTGTTGACAGGAAAAGTATTATCTATCCATAAGGGTTTGATTAAGTAGAAGATTAATTTTCAAGCAGGACATTGAGAAAACCTATTAACTTTCCAATTTTTGCAAAGGAACTTTCCTCCTGTGATTTGTTGTGCGTCTGTGTCTTACTGAGAAGAGAAATCCTCATTTATTACTGTTTATTCTCTGTGTCTCCAGAGGGCTTGGGGTATAAACTAAATTAAAAATTATCTTGTCTACATGTTTTACCTAGAGCACTGATGATGTGAGCATCCTTGAGCTGCAAAAGACATGAACAAAAGAATTGTCTAATATTTTCTTTACAAATCTGCCTATCTGCTGCCTCTATATAGTTTACAGTTTTCTTAAGAGGTGGTCTGTGGGGACGTGGAAGGAAAACTGCAATTGATATAAATGTCTCCCCATATATCTGTCTATTCATATGAAGTAACAGGATCATGACAGTCTTTCCCACTAAATGGTAACGATACTCAAGAGTCTCAATCATCGTCTGGAATCTTAAAAAATTTAGAACTATATCTCGAGGATGTCACAGATTAAAGAAATTCAGATGTCCTCAGGATTCTTACGGTTTAACCTGTGGAAAATTCAGACTGGCCATCCAATCAGTGAGAAAGGTAATGCATTGGAACTGATAATGAAGGGCTGCCCTCAGTGAGTGTCTGTTAGCCCCTGTTTTTGCTTGCAGACTGGCTTCTGGCTGACTTCCAAGTGTACCATATTACTGAAATCCTCGATTGCTTTGAGTATCTTAGTATTTTCCAGATAGTGTCTCTAAGCCACTAAAATTTACTTTTCTCCAGACTTGCTTTTTTCCAGCCTTTCCCCTACTCTTCTAAATGCCTTTTACTTGTGGACTCTTGACTTAGCTAGTTGCCCTGTGGGGGAGTTGATGACTACAGTAAATGTTACAACTTTCCTTCACTCATGTTGAAGGCAGAATTCCTTACCTCTTCCAAATGAGAAAGCTTTGTTTCTTGCCCCAAATTACATTGACAGGGAAATGATGAGTTACATGTTCAGGTACACAACACAGTGAAAGGTTATACAATAAAAAGTTAATGTTTTGGCTGCAACCCCTCTAGTACCCCTGATTCAGGTTATGTAAGAAACTCAAGAGAGGGACTATGAGATCTTGATGATGGTCATCATGTCATGTTCACACTGGTACCCAAGTATGGGTTTGTCACTGATGGTGACTGACAGTCTGTTTATCCTCAATTACAAATTTATGGCTTAGTTAGTGAACCTTTCATGAGGCCTTTAAAAGCTTGGTAATCTGATAGGATTCAATAAAAGACAGAGAGGTAGAGTTATTTCGCTGATTCATCCTGCCAGCCACGCTGATACAAAAACCTGGCTCCACACCAGGAGTGTAAAAATGACTGAGTTTCTCTCTGGCAAAGAAGACTCCATATGTTTTACAGACAGTAAAGTTCAGAGAGAAGATTATGTCAAGATTTATGTCTGCTGTTATTTAAGTTAATGAGGGAAATCTATCTAGGGGTAATGCATGCATGAGATCCAGTTGAATTAACTGTTTTAAGAGCATGATGAAAGCCTTTCAGGTTACATATGTTACTAAACTTTTTATTCTAGTTCTTGCAGTGAAAAGCAAAGTGACATTTCCTTTTTCTCCTCCTGTTCATACTTTTACTGAAGAAAAAATAATTTTGGGGGTTATGGGATTATGAAGAATTTAATTTGCTTTAAGATTTTAAAGGTTAAAAGCCTGAAGAAGTTAGTTATTACAACTGGGAACGTGAAAGTCAGCTGGAGATGTCAATTTAATAGGAAAAATCAGATTAGAAAATGGAGCTACAAACTAAGTGTACTTTTATAATAATGGTAAATTAATTACATTAATGCATCCCATTAAACATTCCATTTATACATCAAAACCTTGGCAGGTGAAAGAGGTCTTAATCTGATTGTTTAATATTTTTATTATAAATTTATCTTTTGGTATCACTTTGTATTCAACAGTGCATCTGTTCTGGGACTCTATACAGATGCTTGCCTGCTGTCTCTTTGCCAAACTTAAAGTGGTCCTACCTCAGCAGTGTAAGTACTGGTAGAGAAAACAATCAGAAAATCTTCTGTTCTCCCAGTCATGGGCAGGTACAAAGGCAATCACTGAGCTAGCCTGAGGTCTTGTCAAATGCAAAATAACATTTAATATCTTGGGAGGAAGGAAAGAAATTACTTTTTAATAATTTACTGTACTCAAGTAGAGCACTTCTTGGCTTCTTTTCTGAAATCACAAAGGCAAAAACTAAATATCGTTGAGTGAGTAAATGCTTGTGACAATTCTAGAATAACTGAAGTAATCAAAATGATAATAATGTGGTAACAATACAGAGTTACATACAGCTATTGTGACAGAAAGACCCACGTTAAACTTGGGATGGGAGCTCTGTTAGTTGAGATAAAGTATTAAAAGCAGCAGCCAAGATCAGGTATTCTCTGTATTGGCCCATTGTGTTTTTCCTGTCTTTAGAATTGCACTGGTTACCAGGCATACCAAGCGTGGAGTTAGAGGTGTATTTATCTGCAGGACTGGAGACTTCTGTAGTAAGACATCTTTCATTTCAGAATATCGTGGATGTAAATAGATGAGGTAGACAAAATGTTCTGATTCAATGGGTAGAGAAGCAGATGTACACATATTATCCAGCTAGGGGAGTCTCAGTGTAGTCTCCCTAGCCTACATTTATTGGGCTCTCTACAGCTAATGGAGAAAGAGAGGGACATGTTCTCTATCACCAGCTGAAGCAATCTGTTTCTGTGCAGGTTCCACAGATGGATTAAGAGAACTTCATAAGTTGTATGGTATGTCAGACCCAGGGATAATGACTAAAGTTAGAACTCTTGGGTAATAAAGAGCAATAAAGAGTAATAAACTCTTGGGTAATAAATAAATGCATTCTCTGTAATGAGTTCCAACTGAGAAATGTAGATGGTTTTGTTGTTTTGTTTTGTTTTGTCTTTTTTCTTTTTTTTTTTTTTAATTCAGGAATCTATTGTTTTTTCTCATGAAGTTCTCAAAAAATAATGCAAACCAAGGAAATTACAAACAAGCTAGCATCATTGATATTATGTATATTTATGGAAATGTAGAGTGATGGCATTCCAATTTTTTCTGCCAATATTGAATAGAAGTGAAAGGGTTTGGGTGAAGTCACCAAGGTCACTTGATTGCTGTTTGATTTAAGGTCCTTTATATTAAAACATTAAAAAAAAAAAGGAAATCCTTCACAATTTTAAAAAACTTTTCTACTGATCTCAGAAACAGGTTTTAGGTAAATATTCATTCAATCTGAATTTTAAATTTTTGCAATTTGCAGTGACAAGACTTTAAAAACAAGCTTTGTGTTATTGATTTAATCTATTCCCTTTTTCAAATCCCACACACAAAAATACCTCGCTCCCGCGAATGAAGAGTGAAAGCAAAGCCTTGTCCTTTACATTGTTTTTTTTTGAACTGAATCACATAGACTACATAAGCACATATTAGCCATAGACCTCTTTAGCTTAATTGCTCTGCTGCGAAGTGGCAGGCTGCATAAAAAGCAATAACCAGAACTCAGTGAACTGTTTTTTGTCTTCAGCATGTTTCCTTCTAATGTTATCTTCATTAACCTTCCATTTAATTGGAAAAGTAAACTTCTCAATGAATTGCCTGTGTTCTGATTTCCTTTTAAATTTAGTACTACATAAAAATCTGTTCCGTGTGGTAGAACAGGCAGTTAATTCTTGTTGCTGTCACAAGTGTGAGTGTTTCAAGATAAGTTGATAATACTGTCTTGAAGCAGCATGGAAAAGACCTGGGATTTCAGGAATAAACACAAGAAAATAGGGAAAAGGAAGAAGGCAAGGAGGGACGGAAAGGGAGCAGCTGTAAAAGGAGCAGAGGGAAAGAAAACATTGAAAAGTTGATCAGAAAATGACTGTCTTCAAAGAAATTGAAACTTTGCAGCTGTTGAGCACAAGAAAGATATAATAAACGCTCAGAGTGAAGTGCTTTCTTAGAAAGAGTGGTATTACATTCACATTGATTTGCTGAAAGCAATAATACTAGGGAGAAAAGTTCATTTCCTTCAGCTCCTGGTTAAGGGAGGTTGCATATGGCAGAAGAAGGGCCAGGTTGATCAGGTCTGCCCTTTCTCAGCATGCCTGCTAGTGCAGGCAGGTAGCTGTGTTCCCTTCCTCGCTCTGTCCTGACCCTATTCATTTGCTTGCTATTTATTTTTCCCATTTGTTTTCGAGTTTATGTCCCTTTACATATCTTTTTTGAAAATTATTTTTCTACTTTTTGGTCTTCAGACTTGTTTCCTTTCTTCTCTGCACTTTGAAGTCCCTTTTCCATTCAACAGAAAACTGTGTTATTTTCAGTAGAGGCACTTGTTGATAAACGATTTCTTCTGTAATTTGACTTACTAGAGTAACAATAACAGGTGAGGGAAGCACAAAACTTTCTGTGCAGAAGTTTGATCCCACTTGGTATGGCAACTGTGCCTGTAGAATAATGTCTGATCTGACATGGCAGGAGGTGGGTCTGAGTTGGTTTCCCTTGTTTTCCCTGAATATGCCAATCCTCTGCTAATTTTGCCACTTTGGCTGCATACTGAATGCCCTCCAGGACTCCCAAGCTGAACAACATTGAAGATTCTTCTACCATAGTTCTTGAGGGAGCTAAATAATTTATCAATTAAAACCTGTAGCTGAGGACTGATCTACATACCCAGGTGATTGCTTATTCTGCAGACCTCTGAACAGAAAAAGGACATGGAAAGCTGCAGGGATTAGGGGTGAATGTATGTTGTTTTGTCTTTGTAGGCATAGTTCTCTTCAGGCATTTCCAGCCTTCCTGATGAAAATCCCAAAATGGATGGTGAGTTGTAGCACAAGTACTCACTTCAGTACCTCTCCTCCTTGAGGAAGGTTATCTAGGCAGTCAAGAAGACCAGCTGCTAGTGAAAATGCATTTTCTCACAGTTGTTTTTCAGAAAGGAGTTCTTTTAACAGTGGAGGACTCTTAGAGCTGCTAATAAAAAAATAGTTTCTACTTTTAAAAAAAGTGGCATCTGTCATTGTAAAGGTTGTGGTGACAGTATATTGGCTCTTACAAACCAGAGCATTCATTCTTTGAAGTATTTCAGTCCAAATGAAGTACAGGAATGGAGAGAGAAAGAAAAGTGAAACTAAATTAGGCAAAAACAAGGAGAAAGAAGAGGCTATGAACAGGCTCATGGCCCTAGGCAATATGTAACAGATGAATGGCAAGAGATGAAATTTTATTCCAATTCTGAATTCAGTTTATATGTTAAATAAATTAGTAATCTCATCAATATTCTTCTGAGTTAATTTACTTAGTACAGCAGGAGCACTCCTGATTCTTCCTCTTTTTATCTCTGTTCTCAGAGTCCTCTGACAGGGAACCACTTGCTAGCAGAGAGGAGGAGATCTGCAGAGTTCTTCCAGGGACTTCAGAATAAAGCTGACCTCTGGATGACAATTAGACATCCAACATACATTGCTGCTGATTTGGTGTTCCAGCTGAGTAACCTGAAAATGGGGTATTTAAATGTGGTATTTACTGAAATAAAAGTAAGTATTTTCTCTCTGTCCTTGGAGACTGCTCTTCTATCTTATTGAGGCCTGTAAGTGAATTTGTTTGTGTGCTGCTTTCACAGTGCAAAGGGAAATGTGAGCTTCAGCCTGAGTGCTTATTCAAAGAAGTTGGCAAGAAGCTGCTTTAACTCAGTGTCTGTAAGGATTTAGCCACAGTGCTTTAGGTTATCATCTGCCCAATAGAAATTATATATATATAAATAGCTTCTTTGCGTAGGGATCTGAGCCCTGAGAATTCTTCAAATATTTTGAGCACCTGTGGGCTTAAAGGGGCATGAAAAGAATATATGGCTTACTTAGCTGCTTGCAAAACAAATGGCATGTCCAGAGGGAACCACAGTGCAATAATATGCATCAGCACTGTTGTATCCTCCTGTGGTCATTTCTATAAAGAATTCTCAATATCATAAGTTCAAGGATGAATAGTATTTCTTAAAATAAACTCAAACTCAATCAGATGAAGTCAGTGGCTAAGAATAAACCAACAGAAACTTTGCAGTCAGGAAGCGAACTTTGAGCACTTAGTATTAATACAGTACCTGACATTTTCTGCTAAAAGCCTAGAATTTTTTTTCCAGTAATTTCTATGATAAATCAATAGAAAAATTGTTGTTTAAGAAGGCCATGATGAAAGAGTATGCTACTTTATAAATGTGGATTGTCATAACTACCTTATTAAAACAATACAAAAGACCCCACTATAACCCTTAAAACCAAAACCTACACCAGAAGCATAAAAGCATTAATTTAACCAAGCTAAAAAAAAAAAAAAGGTAACATTTATATTAAATATAGTGGTAGTAAAATAATCCAGAGTTACTGAATGTAATAAGTAATTCCCGACTGTTTTTGGTCCTATTTATTCCCCTTCAGATAACAGTAGAATGTCGGATCTCAAGATCTCAGTCCTGAGGTGCTGAGCCACCGAGACCCCCTTGGGGGGCTCGGGAGTCCTGGAATGTTGCCAGAAGTGTCTGGTGGCTGGACTTTGGTCCTACACAGGAGACGACAAGGATGAGGGCTTCACCAGGGTGAATGGTGAAGGGATTAGTTAATTAGAGAGTGAGACACAAGGTTTAGGATTTATATACAGGGGGGTTTAGAGGAGTAAGATGGAGGAATTGGGGTGTGTCCTGTCCTTCTTCTTCTTCCTCTTCTCCTCCATCTTCTTTGGCCATGGTGGCACTCTTGGATTGGTTATTACTGAGAGTGCACCCAGCAATATGAATAAATGGTATTGGGGAAAAATGATAAATATTGTACACGTAACAATGGGTATAAAGATACGTGGCTGCCCCGGAGGGCAGACAGTGTGCTCATGGCTGACTGCTGAGCAGATCTCTGTTCGGCTGAAAAGAACATCTTTTAGATAAACAATTAATAAACATAAAAACCGAAAGAAGAACTGAAGCCTCTTCTCGTCCTTCGATACGCGGGCTGCCCCAAGGCCACCTCGGGCCTTTCCAGGCCCCTCAAACAGCCGAGATTAACCGGACAGTAGAAAGCTACTGGTTTATTTATAGTCAAAAAAGTAATCTTAATGTCTTTATTGGTGACCTTGAGAAAAAATTGTCGGAATGGAAAAAGGAAGAAACAGTTGGATGGATTTAGGGCATCTGTGTCTTTTAAAAGGGGTGTGGAAGGAGGGGGTAAAATATCCCAGTGCAGGCATCAGTAAGTGGAAGAAATTATTGTTTTAATGCACAATTTTGTGTGACATTCATGTGAAACTGGCAATATCTAATACAGAAATCACACAGATGGAGGGTGAGCTATTCAGTAATAGGTATGGTATAATAACTTGTACTAAAATTAAAATGACAGAATGATTTGTCAAATTTCACCCAACAAGCTTCTGTTTATAGGATGACTTATTGCACTAATGGAACAGAAAAATATAAAAGTTACTCTTTATCTTTCTAAAGACATGGTTCAGCAAGTAGCAGTTTCTTGGAATAAAGACTAGAAATTTGATCTGAGCAAAAGGAATAGGAATAGCCAATTGTTCTAAAATGAAACAAATAACAAGAACATATTACATCAATTGGAATAACACCAATTTTCATCAGCACAGGGTTTATGTAGAGTGCATAGAAACAAAGGAGTGGATTATCCAGCAGAAAGTAAGTGGGAAAAGTTGCATCATGAACTGAGAGTTATTCCCCATGAACTTGGCAGCTCTGCAGTCCACACCTTGGTCTCTTCCTTTTGTGGATGTACTAAAACCTTTCTTTAGGTTTCTTATGAATCATGTCACACACTGCCTCCACACATCCTGCCCTCCTGCCAAGTTGTCTCCTCCTGTTTCTGTAGAATTTTTTATTTCCTGGCAGTATGTTTTTGAACCCTAGTTTTGGTTTTCAAAGGTACAGTTGTCTAAGGCTTTCATTCCCCAAATGCCCATCTACTCCTAGGAAGCACCCTGTTTGTTTTGTATGTGCTGGCACTGGGATTTCTAGTCTAAACATGAGAAAAATCCTGTCATAGAATACATGTGCAAGAACATTAGTATAGTCTACTTCACTCAGGATTGACGAAGGGACTTTGGTTCACTCTGCTGAGTATTCTTTTTGCCATGTGAAGTCCACTGGTCAAAAACATCTCTTGGCCTTCCATTTCCAGCTTGATTTTTCGATGCTGCTTTAGCCTGTGAGAGGTTGACTAGGCTTACCAGCTGCAGTGTGCTCCTGCTGTGACGATGCTTTGGGTTTTAGGTTTTACATTTTTCAGATTCTGTACTGCTTTAGTGTGTGGTTCTGAGCTTTATACTAAGGGATGGTAAGAGCTCTTCACAGAGTAGGTAGACAAAACAATTCCTTCTCTAGCTTGAGACCAAGGACAACTGATCCCAATTTCAAGCCCAAGAGCATAAACAACATGAACTGAAGGTAGAAAAAAAAGAAGGATGGGACTTAATAAGCTAGAGCTATAACTGGAAAATTAACTCCAATATGCTAATGGACCAGAACTTATAAAAGTGAGAGACCTCGTGGCCGGTCGTCCATTTTGTGCCCATTTTGAGTTCATCTTGGGTGTAGCCCTGGCTGGGTTCTAGTGCTGTCCAAGGTGTATCCATTGAGACCTCTAAATAAAGACCTACTTTATTTTTGAACTCCATCTAGCCTCTGTTCAACAGCAAAGGAAAGAGAGCTGAGAGCAGTAACATCTTACATTGCTGTAATGAGATCTGACCATCTGTTAGTGTCCTAGCATTAGACATTGCTTGCACTCCATGAAATTTAGATATTTTTTTTTCATCATTTCTTGAATTAAGAAGGAAATGTTTTCAGCTACAGTTGATAGCAAAAGTAAAATTCTGTGTCACAGGCACTGAACATTGGCTAGTATGGCGAAGTGTCCATGTCAATAAAGCAATGCAAATACCTGAGTTAGGGTGGTAGCATTTTTTAGGGTTGAACCCAGCTCACAAACTCGGCATTATAAATTGTTTTCATTGCTGGTGAAACTGTTCAACTGTGTTTTTAATGAGTTGACTTAATGTGAATAACTACATTTACAGAAAGAACTTTAATTCAATTTGCTAAGGAGTTGACACAAAGAACTTATTATTTGCTCAGGAAATTGCTTCTGTATAAAAATGTAACAAAATACCATAATGACCTTTCGAAGAAAAATATACTTCTTTTGTCTCTTCTGTTTTAGTCTTCATTCCTTTTCTAGTCTGAGTAAAATTGTAAAAGAATAGTCATTAGCATTTTATGTCTTAGCTTCTTTTAAAGTGTTTTTTCAAACATTCTTTTATTTCCATCACCCTATGAACTGTATTTTGAAAACATTTATCATTACATTAACTTAGCTGATGAATTTCAGCTTCAAAAAGTATTTGGAGGGGGAGAGGTTGACTTTTTCCTCCACTTTTAAACCTTTCTTTTGATCACTGTTGTTATTTTTATTTGCCTCATGACTATGTTGTGCACCTTTTAGTTGTTCAAAAATTAGCCTATGATGTTTGTGTTTAGTTTAAGAGATTAGCTGTGTAAGGCTAGATCAAAAATGTGTTGAGCTGTGCAGTTTGATTGATACAAGAGATGATGCTGGGAGGAACAACAGAATGATAAAAGGCTCTTTCTCTTGTGAGGTTATTTCCTTCAGTGATCAAAGTGATCCATTAGATCCATTACAGATTCAGTGGCATGCTATTGTTCTTCATGTTCATTCTCAGCAGTTCTGACTCTGTTGCAGCTGCTTTATCATAGAAATGAAGGAAACATTAGAAACATCATCACAACCTGATGTGGGTTGCCAGGGTTCCCCTGCAGGCTCCCCTTTCCCACAGTTTATCACAGCAGCATCTGTATGTAAAGGGTAACTAGCAGTCTTTCTCCATCACTTGTTTCCCTGCTGCCTAGACTGGTAGCTCTTTTCTTAACCCCCTCTGGGTCTTTTCCAGCTTCACCAGTCAACTTGAGCTTTTCATTTTTCTTTCTACTCCAGACATCATAGTGCTGTAGTGTCTCAGTGCGTGTTCTACATGTTCACTTTATCAAGATAATCTCCTATGCCTTAGGGTTTCCATCTTCTGTCTTTTCTCATTGGAATCATTACATTTTGCCTATGTGCAGTATTTTTTTTGGCTTCTAACATGCAATATCATTCTCAGTCTTCTCTCATTTCAATCCTATTCTGTTGTTCCTTGTCACATTTGTAAATATAATTCCTTTTGTGATGTTTCATTGACTCCTGAAGCCTCTTCAGCCTACCCCCTTCAACCTGCAGCAATTTTCAGGTGGCTGGAATTGCACAGCTGCAAGGAGTACTGCTGAGTTCAGGGAGGTTTTCTACTTTTTTTTTTTTTTAAGATTTGTCTCTGTAAAGCTAAGTGCAGGATTAGAACCTTTAATTGCAGTCTTCCAGGAATAGGGACTGTACTGTTTTTGTGAGTATGTATGTGTGTTCTCCAGAAAATGTATTGTATACTAATTCTGTGCAACTGTTGCTACTTAACTAACAGGACTGTGGTGAGTTGATGCTGGCCCATCAAAATTGTCCACCAAAGTTGCTCTATCACTCCCTCTTCTCAACATGACAGGGACAAAAATACCATGAAAACCTTATGAAGACTGAGGCAAGGACAGGGAGAGATCACTTATCGATTACCATCACAGGCAAGACAGACTTGACTTGGGAAAAAAAAATAATCTAACTTATTACCTATCAAATCAGAGGAAGGCATTGAGAAAAAAGCTTAAGTCTTAGAAACAAGTTCCCCCTTCCCTTCCCTTCCCTCTTCCCAGGCTCTGCTTTATTTCCCATTTACTCTACCTCCTGCCTGGAGGCTGCAGCAGCAGGGCTACCCACAGGGTCACAGACTCCTTTGGGCATTCATGTGCCCCAGTATGGATCCTCCATGGCTGCAGGTGGATCTTTGCTCCACTATGGGCCTCCATGGACCGCAGTGGGACAGCTGCCTCACTGCCTCTGGCCAGTATTTACAAACGAACAGAGACGGGGCAAATCTGAACCAGTGTCACGAGCTATTTATTTAGCACATCCGTCTCAGCACATTGTAAGGACAATGGAGACAAGATTGTTAACAGCTCTCTGATCCAAAGCAAATGCCAAGGGTTTGTTCCATTACAGCATAGCATCTCAGCCTAGATTTCAGCCAATCACACATAGGGCAAAACATATTGACAAGAATTCTATCCAATTATATGAAACACACGTAATGGTAGCTAATACAATGGCTCGTTCATGAGAGACAAAGCACAGAGATCTATTCATACTAACCTTCTAAAGACATACAGTAAATAACCTTGTTGCAATCTTTGAGGCCAGTTTTACAGAAGTCTATTGTGCTATTTGTCACGTCTGCTCTACTGCTTAGAAAACTTTTCACTGTATTAGCAATGTTCACAAAACTTCTCTCAAAGGCCTGTCCTTTTTAACCATTTTCTCAAAACCCTCTAACTTTATGAATCCCAGCACCTCACCATTATCTGCATCATGGCCTGCAGGGGAATCTGCTTCTTGCACATATTCTCACTCCTCTCTCCAGCTGCGATTGCTGCTGCACAGCAGTTTTGCCCCTTCTTAGCCACGGTATCCCAGAGGTGTTACCACTGTTGCTGCTGGGATCAGCCTTGGCCAGCAGCAGGTCAGTCCTGAAGTTGGCTGGCATTGGCTTGTTGGTCACACGGGAAGTTTCTGGCAGCTTTTCACAGAAGCCATCTCTAGAGCTCCCTGTGCTACCAAAACCTTCCCACACAAATCTACCCAAACACCCCCAAAGCCCAGAACAAGTGTTTTCCTGCATGTACATGGAAACACTGAAGGAAAATCTGAGATTACTGTAGTACATCAGAGGAAATGAGAAAGATACTTCTCTGAGTGAGTTTTAACATTCCTGTCCTCTGACAGACACCTCTTGTGTAACAACAAGCCTTGTCTGCCTCAAGACAGTACGTGGTGTCTGAGTGCAGCATCAGGAGATACAAATCTGACATGGTTCACAATGCTGTCTTTCCTCCATCTCTGAGGCCAGATCTCTGCTGAAATGACACAAGAGCTCTGCAGAACAGGGAACACAAAACTCTCCCCTGCATGCAGATGGGGAGCCCAGGCCAGGCTCAGCATGATTCATCACTGGCACTTGAAGTGAAACCTTTTATATTGCTTCAAGCTCAGTAGCTCAGAATCAATCATGCACTATTCTGCCTGCAGTTTTACACAAGCAGTCCTTTCATTTTTTTAAACTCTACAGAACTGGTGTTTTTTGCCCCTTTTCTGAGAAGGAGTTGAAATGCTGGAGGGGTGTTTGATGCTGCTTGCCTGACAGTGTTTAAGAGGCATTTGAACAATGCCCTTAACAAAATGCTTCAACTTTTGGTCCGACCTGAAGTTGACAGACAGTTGAACTAAATGATCACTGTATGTCCTGTTTAGCTAAAACCTTTCTCCTCTCCTCTCCCCTCCCTCTCCCTCTCTCTCTGGCAAATCATTGCTCTGAACTGACATAATAGTAGAGAGGCTCAGAGACGGACTAAAACTAAAGGGCATTTAGTGGGTGTCTGAGCATTCCAGCACTCTGTTACTGAAATTCACCAACTAAAGATATTTTAGGATGGTAACTTCTCCAGATGCCTATAATTTGTAGGAGGTTTAAATACATTGGTGAAAATTGAAAGAAAATTTTTAAATAGTGTGGCATTCACATTTTCTGAAAAATGGCTTTGCCCAGGATTTTTCTCCTGGGAAGCTGAGAAGCCTCAGAAAAAAGTGAAAACAATAATTATCTCCTTTGATTCTCCTGTGTTTTGCCCATCTGGCATGTGTTTGGAGATTGTTTATCAACAGGTGATTGTTTCATTGGTTTCTGGTGTGAGTTGTTTTCACTTATTGGCCAACTGGGGCCAAGCTGTGTTGGGACTCTGGAGAGAGTCACGAGTTTTCATTATTATCCTTTTTAGCCTTCATTAAGTATCCTTTCTGTATTCTTTAGTACAGTATTCTTAATTATAATATAGTATAATAAAATAATAATTTAGCCTTCTGAGAACATGGAATCAGATTCATCATTCCTTCCTTCGTCTAGGGGCAATGCAAATACAATAAAAGAGGTTTTGTAAAGGTAATATGGTTTAGATTAGTCTCTGGTGTAAACATCAAAATTTCAACAGCTAAGTATATCTTGCATAGAAGTTTTGTGAATGACAGTTTCTGCTTTTGTACTTCTCCCTCATTTTCTTTCCATGGTTGATAACTTCAGCTTGCGCAGTTAAAAAGCACAGTGCATAACATTTTTGCTGCAGATTTTTTAAAATTAGATTTTTATTAGAATCAATTTGGCTCCTTACTTTTCAGTTCCAAGGCATATGTCTTTATGGTTGGGTTCTTCCAACTTTTAATTCTGCATACACTGAAGATGCTTAGGAGCAAAAACAAAGAGACAAGATCAATTTTTACTGAACTGGTGAAACATATGTGTGTGGTGTTTGATAAATGCATCACTCTGCACAACAAAGCAAGATTCATTGAAAGCATGCCAGACATGTTATATGAAGTCTGGACCATTTAATTGTTTGAGATCTTTGCCAATCTTTTAAATTAAGGTTTACGCATCCAGTACAAAATTCATTTTATATCAGTAAAGACACTAAGACAGTGATAGAATAGTCCCATTAATGCTTTACTGAATAGTCAATTCAATTTTTCAAATGACAGACCAAAATATAATGTGAAATTATATATAAATTATGATATGCAATGATATTTAAAGTAGATTTTCCCAGAAGTAACAAATTTCTTATACTTTTGTTAGGAATTATGAAGTTTATTGCATTGTCCAACAGTGAATTTTTTTCATATTCACTCAGTGCTCAAATTCAAGTATTTATTTCCTCCTTCTGTTGATTTTTCTCATGCATGATATATGAAGGGAATATGGCTGAACTGTGAACAGACAGTCCTTTCAAATTGGTCTGTGTAAAGTACATTTAAAGATAGAGATTCTTTCTGTATCCTGGGATTATGGAACAATTTCACTGTCTATACCATTCAAAAAATCCTTTGATCACGCTTTAGTCACAATACATAGTGATTCAGCCATGATTTCACTGGCATGTTACTATGTGTCCTAAGTGGCTTAAGCCACTTAGGAATTGCAAAATCAATGAAAAATGGTATGTTTTATGAATGTCTCAAACATTTTACCTATAGCCTAAGCTTTTCCTTGTGACCTAATGTATTTGAGACAACATGCCAATTAATTTTAATAGGATTGCCTAGGATAGGCTGTTCTTTGCATTTTGATATGTGCAAAGACTGTATAATAAGAGTCTTACAAATATAATTTTATTGGGTGTTCTGAATTCACAGATTTCATTTTGTCAATTACAGGTAATTTTTTTCTCTGTAGGAAAATTAATTAGATTTATGTAGAGTTGCATTCTGTTTGAGGGTTGTTTCCAGAGTTTATATCTATGAATTAGGTTTATATTGGGCATGCAACACATTTGTTCTGGCAGTTCCAGGAAAAGCAAGGTACTGACAGCACTCTGGGAGCAGAATTGTGTGATTGCTGGGTAATTGAGACTTTGCCTTTAGTTGCAGTGTGGAAGTAGCCTGGCTGCTGTTGCTGCTTGAGCAAATCACTCTGTTTCTTGGTAGAGAAAGGAAGGGGACCAGACTGGATAATAAGATCTGAGGCAGCACAAAACACTCAAGTGAAATGAGTAACTGGGCAAGTGCTACCATATTAGTAGAAAATACTGAGAATATTGCTTGAACTTCTTGAACTCTAACTAAGCTTCCTGGAAATGCCTTTCCTTTGATCCTCTATATAAATAGTGGGAGAGGGGAATGGCTTTTTTGTGGGAGATCAGTTCTAGTACCAGTACCCATGCTTTTTTTACATCTTATTTGTTGGTTATTTATATGACTGGTTTTTTTTATCCACTTTATTTATTTTGCTTTAAGACAAAGTAGAATTATAATGAGATTTGGAGCCTCAACTCTGCTCATGTTAATATTAAGTAGTTAACTGTATTTTTTTCAGCACCTTTACCTTTCTCATGACAGTCTAGTAAGACAGTTTTTTATTCTTTATTCTTTTAGTTACTTAAGTAGCTACAAAATTCCATTGGTCACATGCTTAAAGCAAAGCAAGTATGTTTGCAGTCACAGTGGCAGGATATAAATGAGAATACCAAATAACACGCTGTGAAGAAAATTAATATATTTTAAAGAGGCCTTGGATAATGGTATTTAAAATGAAGCATATAAACATGAGCCTATCCTTTCTATATCCTTCTTCACCTTCCAAGAAAAATGAAGACTATTCCTTGAAAATGAGGGTGTCAAATATAAAGGTGTTTACTTCTGTAAATGTAGTTTTCCATATTTTTTTCCCAGCATTTTCATTCATTTTAGCTTGGCACTTCTAGCAATGCATATGTGGACCACAATATTACTTCTTTTTCTCATGTTGCTTGTATTTTAGAACTTCTTGTGTAATGAGGGGGAAAATTATGTATACAAATTTAATTTATAGAATAAAGAATAAGAATATCTGCAGCCATCCCCCTAGATATGTCTATTTTGCAATGTACCTTTGGTGAAGTGATTCACAATTGAACACAAGTGAGCCAGCAAATTATTTAGAGATGGCAGACAATGGTAGGAATAGAATTTTTGTAATGCATCATAAACTTTTCTTTTACAGTGCTCTGGTTTTGCTTCATGGTTCCAGGTGTCAGAAGTGTTGTATAAATCAGATAAATATGGACAGGTGGTGTTATATCAGACTCCAAAGCAGATATTCATGATACATCATTTTCTTGCCATTCATTAGGATCTACTTGATAAAAATGAGTCAATATTTTTACAGCTCAGTGATCATGTAAATGGATTTAAATGCTCAGAATTGTTATGCAATTAATTAGACAATAAATATTCACTAAATATATGTGAATGAATGATAATGGATGTAAATATGCATAATTCTGAACACGTTGTGTGAGCAATCATTTCTATTTAATTTCAAATGTTTTTTTTCTGGTGAAGTTTCAGCCTCAACATTTTTAAATGTGCATACCTACTACTTGGAGGATGTCAACATATATGTTTAGGAAAGGGGTGCCTATAAGAATGTCTTTGGTCCTATTTACTGTATTTGTAAATACAGCTTAACGAAGAGGGTTTATCCTTTAGTGGTAATAAAAAGCCTGTTCAGTGCTATACTGCCATACAGGCTTTGTACATTTCTTGTCCACTTGCTTGCCATGTTCTCCCAAATACATTATCATGTGTATTACACAAATTCATGGCTTTCAAGTCAGACTTCTGCTATAGCATAAAAACAGTTAGAATTTTTACTGGATGTAGATGTCTATGCCTCAAGCCAAATTTTAGAGAGTTTTCTCAGTTGGCATTTAATGCTGGACACAAGTAGTTTCCCAGATTCCAAGGGCTGTTCCTGTAAACATTTGCAGAACAACTGCAATCTTAGCAGTGATGCATAGTAAAGCTTTTGGCTTAACGCCTTAGTCTAATTGCAATCCAGAAACTCTGGTTTTCTTCCTATTTCTTCATGGGATGGAAAACATGACCATCATTACATGAACAGCAGGATTAGACACAGTGATTGCAGTCAACTGAAGGAGAGGAAGATGGCAGTAGATTCCTATGGAGTTGCAGTTTACTCAATAGAGTAGGAAATGTGAGATGCATCCCAGCCTTTGTCTGGAGAGTTTCAGCTCTGCTATCTGAATGATATAGAAAGCAGTTTGTACATCAAGGAGGTGGAGATCATTCAAATTAAATTCATCGAGGTCATTCAGGAGTCATGTTTGGTCATTCTGTTGGTCTTGTATCTGAAATGAAGAGGGTATTGGAGAGTACTTTCCAGTGATCTGTAGAAGAGGTTTCGGTACTGGTGACCAGTGTCATTTGGAACTTGTTTCTATTCTCTGGGAACACAAAGGGGTTGAACTAAGGGAAAGATATATGCATTTTGGTGGCTGAGACCAATCTTTCTGTCATATTTGAGTAGCAATTATCTGAGTTTTAAAGGACAAAATGTATAAAGTTGCAGATAAATCCGATCTATGCCTTTTACAGACAGCATTATATTATTCACAATGACAAATCAGAGCACTGATTTATTAAAAACATTTAATTGGAAGAGATCGTAAATGTATGGAATATATGACATAAAAAATCTATTTTTGGGAGGGTGGAGTCTAATTAAAATAAATGTTCCTAATATTAAGTAGATTATGCCTCAACAAACATGAAGAGATATATGTTCATAAACTAATTCAGAGTGTGAAAACTGGGAAAATTGCATCATGCAATGTCCCTTATGTTGATAAGGCAATTAAAATTTATTTATTCTAAAAGGATCTATTTTTTCATTACATTTATTTATACTGACACCAAATCTCTGTTATTTTCTCCCTACATTTATGCTGTTGTTATATTTCTGGGAGAGATACTTCTGAAGTATGAAGGCTTGGTAAAGTATTTTGACTGAAGGAAGGATGATGGGAATGGACAAGTTTTTAGAAGGGTATAGGAAGCTGTAATGGATGACATGACAGCCAACAAACTCTGAATCTTTTTTCACAGTGTAGGAATTCTTTTTTTCACAATATTACCAGGGGTCAGGATGGCTGCATTTCTTTTCCATTGTTTCAATAGCTTCCGGAAACTAGTATTTTTTGTTTTCATCATGGAGAGGTAAGTGCTGCAATTGGCTGGGCAATTTAATTCCAGTGTTAGTCCAGCTACTTTGCTTGTAGTAAACATGAAGAATATAGAACACAATTCAGCATATCCTGCTGACTATAAACACATTTGAACAAAAATTGCACACTTCATTACTATTTTATTATACAGATGAGGTCATAAGAATAGTGTCAGCTTGGACATTTCTGTAATTATACCTTCAGTTTCACAGCAGTTTTGTACTGTTGGCAGAAATCAAGACTGTGTATGGAAGGAGAAGTAGACAAAAAAAAAAACAAAGTGCAAGAGTTCTGTAAGGTTCATCAGAACCAAGAGCAAAATAAACTGTGAGCTATTGATGTACAAGAGTTATAAAAGCCCTTCTTACTGGTCTAATGCTACTTCAACAGAAATTAACACTGACAAAGGAGGAGCAACTTACAAAATCCAGAACTTATCTACAATGTGCAGCAGGGTTCTGCAAGAATTGTCATTCTGTAACAGGGTGCACGACCTGTAGTCATCTTCTAGCAGGACCCTTGACTTTGTCATTGACAGTAACAGGGAAGTGTCACTGTTGGTTATCTTCGGCAGCAATTTCAAGGATGGAAGTCTGCTGGCAGGTGACCTCTCCTGGTTTGTTCCCAAAATTGTTAGAACAACAGAGGTTTTTGAAAGTAGGATTAATTTGTGTCCCAGCTCTTAGAAGGAGACTGTACTATAGAAGTAGTTTTTAAAACACCAAAGTAAGATGACTGGTTTCTCCAAGAAAGCATGTTGATGATTGCAGAACATTATCACATGTTTTTGGTTTTTTTTTTTTTTTTTAATTTTGATTGGACTTTTTAAACAGGATATCTGATTCCTGCAATATTTTGTTTTACTTCATCTGAACAGAATAGACTAAGGCAGGTTTCTGTTCAGTGGTGAAATCACACAGCAGGAATTAGGATCTTTGTGCTAATGGCCTCAGAATGTAAATCTCTGCCTTCTAAGATTGCACTGATTTTTTTTTCTTCATTAATTTCTAAATATTTTATTGCTGGGTAGGCTTTTACTCTTTCTAAAGTGATTAACCAATTTTTTTTAGCCCATTACCTGTTCTTGAGGGAATTATCCTGCTTTCATGTTGTTACAAGGCAAACCACTGAAGGCAATTATAGATCTCAATTATTGCCTGTTTATTTTTGATCAGGATTATTTGAGGTCATTGCTGTTCTACATTTTGTGAGGGGAATGGTACATACAGTGTTCTTTGGCACTTAATATCATTTCAGTAGTCCATGTCTGAATGGACAGAAAGAAGAATCTTTGAATAGCCCTTCTACTTGTGTAGGTTTACAGCTGTACAGGCAATACTCTTTTTCAGAGCTCTCTATCCCTCATACAGTGGCTCTCTTTTTTCCCATCTTTATTAATATTTTCTTTCTTTGTTCTCTTTCACCCTAGCCTTTGATCCACAACCCACTGTAGTTTGCTTATACTAGGAGTTTGGAACAAATATTCCAATTTCCATGCCACATGTGTAATTAACTTATAAAACTTTGTAAGCTTTTGCAGGCCCTTTGACTTATGTTGTTCCTTTCAACCATGAGCATCTGTGAATCTTGGGTACTCCTTTGTACCCGAGGATGAGATGTCACAAATAGATATATCAGAAACTTCTACACTTTGCTTTGTATCTAATGATTGTGACAAATATTTTGTGTCCACGGAAGTGAGATTCTACCTCAAATGTCACTACTAATAGACTGATTCATACTTGCAACTTGAATAGTTTACCAAGTGAAATATACATTTATGTTGCAATTTGCTTGTCCCTGTTGCAGCAGCAATGTTGCTGATTAGAAATGAGGACTGATGAATGGGAGGCAAAACACAGCTATGAGAAAAATGAAAAGCAATTTTTTTGTAAACCAAAAATCAAATTGATCCTTTCCTTCAAAGAATCCAGATATGTAGGTATCTTCACTATTTTTACCTTACTCTTAGTAATTTATTGCTGTAGCTGAATTCAGGAGAATATGCAAACTGCTCTTTCTTGTTCTGAAAAGCTAGGCAGAACCACAGGCTGCAGAGGTAGCTATGGAAATACAATCAGTATAGTGACTACATGAAAGCCAAATTCTACAAAAAGTAAAGTTGGCTGGAATATTTGAGTTTCTGCTAATGCAGAGGCCTGCCATGATGTATATACATTTATTTTAGATTTTGTTTGACATTTCAAACTTAAAAGCAAGCATGTTCATTTGAACAAAAGACCTGCTATTTTTTCTTAAAGGGAAGAAACTATTACAGTGAAGTGGTGATTTTCTTCCATTATTTCTTGCAAGTAGCATGTATCAAAATTGTAATACTAATGCCTAGAGCTTGATTTGATCTTCACAAAAGCTATGTGCGGGAAGCTTTGTAGAAGCTTTTCATCTGTACAGTGTCATTGTCTTTTGAAGTCAAATATGGCAGAAACATAGATACAAGGTATTAGAGTCAATGGCACTACAAAGGAAAATGTGATCAGATGGATTTGCTTTTGCATCTCTGAGCAGCCAGAAGGGAAAAATCAGAGTTGTCAAAGCCATCAAAAGAGATACTCACTCACCTCGGACAGGTACCATAGGTACTCAGAGAGAGAAGTCACCATTTTGCTACTTTGACTGCCATGCATTACGTTTCACTTTTAAGGGTAGAGACACAAAGTCATCCTGCATCAAGCTAAGGCTTCCTGGAGCCTAAGGATAAATACTGGAATCAAATGAGTTTGACTGCAAAAAATGCAGTTCAAAATTAGGCTTTTAGGAAATAATTGTTGAGTTTTGTGACTGGGTTGGTAGGGAGGGTGACGTCATTGACCAGGGGAAGGTTCTGTAATGGATCAGAAAAAAACAAGGCTTTGAATGGCCAGTGTAGGGAAACGGACTCAAACAGTGGATTATAACAGATTGCTCCAACACATTTAAAATATCCTGAATATAAAATCAAGCTCCAGAAAGTTTCCACAGGAAATAAAATATTTTTGCTGCAGAGTAGGATTATGTATTTCATATGTAAGGATTATTTCATATGTAAGAGAAAGCTGTTACTTTCTCTTACACTATGAAAATATTTTTCTGTATATGTTTATCCTATCAGAATAATGGTATTTCTGCTCTTTGTTGGTTTTATTTTCCTATTCTTTTATCTATTTTGTGTATAATTTTCTGTGTTCTTCTCTTACCATTTTCTCTATTATAGTTGTTTATTTCCAGCTGCTACAGGCTTCACACACTTATTTATCCACAAAAATAGTAAGTACCAAAATATCTGTGCCAAAGTAGACACTGTTTGAACACCATCATTAGACTTCAGAAGCATGCTCAAAATTAGCTAAATCATCCCTACCTTTATTTTTCAATGAGACCATCTATGAATAGGACAATTCCTCATAAAGATTCTTGCATCTCTATATTTGGAATCTTCAGAAGTTGACAAAGCCTTGAGCAACCTGATCCAATTTTGATCTTTTAATAATTTTACTTTGATCAAGAAGCTAACATCCAGATGTCCCTCCAACAAAAATTATTGTTTTAATCCAGAATTTCCTTGTTCTAGATTGCCACAAAAATCAGAAGGAGGACAGCTGCATTGGCTGCAATCAGATCTAAATTGGAAGATTTTCTCTGTTAGAATCCATGTAAATGGAAGCTGAGACTGAAGAACCTGGAGGAATGGAGTGGCTTGTTTTGCTGTTTCTAACACATGTCATTTGCTGTCATGTTTTAACTTATTTTTCTTTCTAGTTTTATATTTTTGAACATGGACAATGGCCCTGTATATTCTAACAGATACAAAATACTTTCAATTATTTTAGAAGAACTTCTTGTTCCATTGCTATAATTTTAATTTACTGAACTATTAGTATTTTTTCCTTTAAAATAAAAATACACCAAAAGAGGGAGTAGAGCAGGGGTGAGAGTGAGAAGTCCAGATCAGCTTTTGCTTGGATATGGATATACATGGGGAAAAAAAGCAACTTATTTATGTCAGTGAAAAAGAACAAAGATTGATAGCAAAAAAACCAGCTCAGTTTGTCCTTGTTTATCACATAAGCATAATATGAAAATTTACCCCAGCAAAGAAATTGTCTATGAAGAATTTTCCTGGCCAAAAAAAAAAAAAAAAAAAAGGAGAAATCATAGTTCTTATAAGAAGAATGAGAAAGAATGAGAGGAATAGCTTTTTGGTAGTGTTTAAGGGGAGACCATTGTTCCTCTATAGATGCCATATGGCCATAAAGATCCGGCAGATTTATTAAAAGAGTTTATGGTAATGGCTACAGCTTGGACATAGTCTGAATTACTAGTGGAGAATGCACTATAACAAGCTGTTTTGTAATTCTACAGCCTTTGTTGTATGAATGAGCAATTCACAATAAGATAACATAAAGTGATTGAGGACCTATATAATTCAGATATATAAATTGCTTTAATTTTCCTTCTGTTCACCCATTATTCATTTCAATTTTAATTTTTTATTAGGAAAGACACTTGTATAACTAAAATTGCTGAGAGGTTGAACATTGAAATCTTATTTACCAGCAGCAAGGACAGTCTTTATCACCAACTAACTGCATAAGTAGTTTTAAAACATAGAGTGGATGCGTGTCTTTTTTCAGCTTTAGGTTTTGGAAGATCCTTGAATAACAGCCAGGCTTCTGGCTTGTATTCTGTTCAAAGAATACTTTGAACTTTTAGCAAATAACACAATTCACTTTTAGCAAATAATTTGACTGAGATTTTAGATTTAGACTTGAATCTCTTACTGAGAGAGAGTTTTTACACCACTCTAATATTCTCTCTCACATGCATAAATCTTTAGCTAAATAAGAAAAACGTGATTCTTTGCTTCCTTAGTCACTGTGGTAAACTTTTCCTATGAACAGACTATGTGCCTGGCTTTGACAACATGGCTACGAGTGGCATTTTCTCTTAGCAAGAAGCTTGCTGACAGTTCCTTGGTGCATGTCCCACCACAGATGTGATAATGAAGAGGATGAGAATGTAGAAGAGAGAAGGACGTGACAGAAAGGGGGTGTAGGGGAAAAAGTGCTGACTTGCAGTGCTCTTTTTCACTTGCATGGGGAAACATAGGCATATGGAATATGTGGCAAATAGCAAATAACAAGCATTGATGCACACACATGTAAGATGAGACAAAAGTGACAGCTTGAATGAAAAGTATGGAAGGTTTGATCCTGACAGTTTTCCTTCATTTCTGCTAGCTGACATTCATTCCATGTTCTGCTCTTCTATCACTTAAACAAATTAGTGAAGATGCAATTGAAATGATGCTGTGTTTGACTATAAAGTCCTTCACTTTCAACATGGCTATAAAAACGCAGTCGATATCCTTCAAATTTAAGATGACTCATTCTTACTGGGATGATGCCAGTAACTGAGGTTATTAGTGGCATAGGCTGGAAAAAACCCAGCAGTTTGGATAAATTGTTCTTGGGAGACAGTTCTCTTTGCATCATTCATGGGCATGCATCAAACTTACTTTTTTTTTTTTAAGTTTATCACAGAGGTTGCAAAAGAAGTAGAAAATATTTTTAAAGACAATGGCTAATAAAAGCTATGTGTATGCACTAGTTTTTATACTAATGCTCTGATAGGCAGATAGTACATTGCAGTTTGTAAAATGTTTCTATTATTTTAAAACATGAAACGGATGATTAGTCATTCAAATAAATTGTAATTAAGTGGGAGCATTATGATTATATTATGCTAATGATAGAAGCTTGTTTCAAATGTTTGCAAGTTATTCAAGAGAAAGTATTAGGCAATTAGAAAAAAAATATTAGTGTTTTTTCACTATAAAGATATCAAGTGACTTGATTTGCATTAACAGTTTTAAACCTCTGTAGTCTCATTCATAATAAATTGCTGATAAGTAGGAGAAATTCCACCAAATAGAGGTACAGGAAAGAAGAAAGAAAGGACAGAATGTCATTATTTTAAGATTAATGTAGCATAATTACTAAAGCAGTCTTTAGAAGCTGAGGGATTTTGACATTTGTAGTAAGTTATTTATTAATGATACAGCATAATTTCATGGCTGTCATGCAGTTCTGTATGACCTCCCATGGGAGTTGCTGGAGGGCCACAATAAACATGGACTAGTAATGGTTTTAGTTTGAAATTATGAGAAATTTTATGTGGCAATGGCTCAGTCCTGATACTTCTGGGTGTATTGCAAAGAATAATTTTTAAAATGGAAAATGTTTGTACATATAATAAAAGAATAAAATATCAGTGGAAAATTTTGAATATCAATGAAAAATGACCATGAAGGAGTGAAATTCAGTAAAAATCTTTTGAAAAAAGCAAATTAATAGAAAAGGAATAGAATGTATGGTGGAAACAACTTTTTATTCTTTTAAAGTAAATAGCAGTAAAGAGCAAAGCAAGTGTGACCAACATAGATGTGTTTTGAATGCCATTCAAAATGAGAATATGACCGTCAAACAAATGCAGGAGTCTTCAATTACACCATAATTTTCTCCTAAGTCCTCTATGTTTATTTCATCCAATTTCATTTTCCTAATATATATAAATAGGTAATGTAATATATATAATATAATATATGATATAGCTATTCTGATTAATTAATTCTGATCATTTTAATATAATCAGAACTCAACATATGTTCTGAAACTCCTATATCCCATGTTTAATATAATTATTTGTCTTTCTGCATAATTTTTTTTAAATTGTGTAGCTATTAATTCTCTGTTATTAATGCTTCACAGATCTGAGGAAATAGAAATATTTTTTGATTTTCAGGGTGTAGCATGTATTATACAGTAGGTCGGTTCCCAGCAGACTTTCCTTAGTCCATAAACGTTCACATTAACCTAGAGTACAGCTGGGGTACATCCCTGACTTTTGTACATGCAAAAACTCTGATGAAAGATAACGTATGAGAGGAAAGCGCTAAACTGTTGGAATGTGTGTGAAATGAGTTAGTTCTGACTTGCAATACTTCCCAGCTGAGTTTTAATGTGGTGTAGAAACTTTACTTCTCTTCTTACATTCTAAAACATTGTGAAGTATAATTCAGGACTGGTAGTTTTTTTCCTTCTTCTTTTCTTTTTGTCACACTAATGTTAAGATGCTAAGAATTAGTGGAAATAAGGGCATATCATGTTCTAGATTAAAGCTTGCAAGTACTGTACAGGATAAAATATGAGCAAGTGAAATACCAATGTTAATCTTTAAAAGTTGAAAATCTTATAAATGAACTTTGGCCTAAAAATGTCATTGCTGACAATGGTTCCAGGAAAACAGGATTACGAATTTACAGGACTACAAATTTAGTATTGTTATCAAACACAGGGGTTTACCATTGGTAACCTGAAAGTCATTCAAGTAAATAGAGATTTGTTCATTCAGCTTGAGAAGCCTTGGATATGCAGAGCAGAAACTAATGTAGGATTGAGTCCATTCTATTATAATGCTACAGTTGTCTCTGGTAGCTTTGAGCAGATGAATTTCTTTATTGTGTTGGGTTAGAACTAATCTGAAATTGATATACTTAATGAGTCCAAATAGGCCTAACTGTTTGCTTGGGAATAGTAATTAAAATTGTTAACACAGTAATTTATATCTTGGGGTATTTCTGTTGGAAAGAAACACTTTCCATTAATCATATTGAGAGGAAATACAGCAATTTGAAAGTCTTTATAGGGCATGGGAGGTACAGACTGAATTCCCTTTACTACCTGAATAAAACCACTTTTAAGGATGAGATCTGTTACTCTCCCATTATATGTTGTGCTAAGAAGCTATTAGCTTCCTGTTGGACTTGTACATTGTAGATATTAAGCTGAGCAAAATTTTATATCTTTTCCATTCCTCATGACACTAGCTTAATATGTAAAAGTTTTATTCAAAAAACCTAAATATTTATGCAAAAAGAAAATATTTAAATGTAAGAAACTAAGCATACTGTAAAATAGGGATACTGAGTATTTAAACTACTCTCAGTTATGCAAGGCCAGATATCTCTTTTGCTGATTTTAGTGCTAATGAAGGCATGAAAACATTGAGATGGAAGTTACTTGGAACCAGCACATCTTGCTGACAGCCCATTATCCAACATGTGATTATTCCAAATTAACTATTTATGATGTGTGACCCACAGTTTGAAAAAGACCAAAAAATTACTTAAGATGGGTGACATATCAGAATTTTAATCCTAATTTTAAAAACTGACTATTCACAAGGTTGTATCCTGTTAAACATTTATAGTGGGGTGTTCATTTATGGAAGGTTACGTATCTGCATCTGTCTTCTCCAAAATATGCTATTAATCCATATCTACAGTTCCAGACTACATGAATCAGTAATAGAAGCAATAAAAAGTTTTGTCAAATTACTGTTACTGAAATGTTAATTTTCTCATTTACAGAACAAAATACATTAGGGACAGGAGCAATGCAAACTTCTGGTTCTACAGCTGGTTGCTGTAACACATCACATTATATCCTGGGAGATATACTTGGAGAAAAAGTTGTTATGCAACAGGAAATATCTGTAAAGGACAAAAATCTAATTTTAATCCTGGTATCATATGTATAAATATATAAACAACCTTTAAGCAATGCTGCAGACAGATGCTTTGAGATGATTGCTCAGACTTCACTTGCACTGACAGACGTGATTCACTTCTGTGATTGCAGAGCAGCTGACATAATGGCAAGAGGAACAATAAACTGAAAAATCACGGCTTCTAGATTGATTGTATATCTTCTGTAGCACTCTTCACACACACAACCAATGCTTATTTGATATGATGCTCTAACTTGGTTAAAGCTAGACAGATTTTAGTAACCTCTAAATTCATTCTCAGTGTTGATGATCCAGGGCATTTAACTGAAGCTGTAAAAGGTGCTTGTTCAGTTGCACTGTGTTTTGTGACAGATGTGAGTGCTCTGTCCAGTTTTGGGGCCCTCAGGTTGGGAAGGACGTTGAGACACTTGAGTGCATCCAGAGGATGCAACGAGGCTGGGGAGGGGCTGGGAACACAAGCCCTGTGAGGAATGGCTGAGGGAGCTGGGGGTGTTTAGCCTGGAGAAAAGGAGACTCAGAAGTGACCTTATCACTCTCTACAACTCCCTGAAAGGTGGATGTAGTCAGGTGGAGGTTGGTTTCTTTATCCAGGCTGCAACTGACAGAATGTGAGGATACAGTCTTAAGCTGTGCCAAGGGAAATATAGATTGGATATTAGGAAAAAGCTTTTACAGAAAGGGTGATAAAGTTATGGAATGGCCTGTCCAGGAAGGTGGTGGAGTCACCATCTCTGGATGTGTTTAAAAAAAGATTGGATGGGGCACTCAGTGCCTTGGTTTAGTTGAGGTTTTAGGGCATGGGTTGGACTCGAGAGTCTTAAAGGTCTCTTCCAACCTAGTGATTCTGTGTGTGTGATTTATTAAGACCAGTGTTATAACTAATGTAGTACCTGAAAATTAAATACACAATGCAATCAAAAGAGTAAAGTTACTTGCTTTTGTTGTAAACCTTTCAGCATCCAAAAAGACATGCCTGGAGTATGTCAAGAAAATATCTATGAGCTAGAAACCCCACAGTATTGTTGCTTGTCAGTGAAAGGCCCTGGCTTTCAATGAGATTTGTGTTTCTGAATCCTTCATGATATCTTAATTTTTTTTTCATTTGAGACTCCTAAACTGATATTGTCCGCATTATATCTCTGCTCTGTGTTTATAAACTAATGATTAAATGCCCAAAGATATTGAAGAAGTAACTGTGAAGCTTAGTTAGGTCAGTGTGTGTGGTGTTCTGAAAATGCAAAATGTTGCGATAAAAGTCTGTATGTATCTTATTCAATGCTTAATATAGTTGCTTGTCCCCAGATAACTCCTTTTTTTTCTTCCAGGTGAAGTGTCATAAAGAATCTGTTATATCTTTCCCCATCTATTCTCTGCTAATGGACTTGTGTGGAAAACATTGTTCCTTAAACTGATTTCTTTGTTTTGTGTGTGTTAAAAATAGCCTACAACACATTACTTGAGTTTTATCATTCACAGTAAAGAATAACAGTAACTTGTAGCTTTCTGAACAGCCTCAGAGACTATACGCCTATTATTGTGCTTGTTACAGTTATTCAAGCATGACAGGTTTTCAGCTGAGGGGTTTAGAGACTTTTTAATGCTTGAGGACTTCTAATAGCACATTCAACAGAGTTTCTCTGTTAGCTTCTACAGAATTCGGCTGATTGACACTTCTACAGAGCTCACATACAATTATGCTATAGCTTTATGGGATATTTCATGGTTCATGCACTGAGTCAATATTCTCTGTATGTTGTTAAATATTGTACCATCAAAATTAAGCATATATTTGAGTCCTTAATTTTTTCTGTCTTTATATGACAAGGTTTGGTAAGGGGAAAAAGTGTTCTTTCTATATATCAAAGATTAAATGATTCTCACTCCAGAAAAGTTTTTTTCTTTTTTTTTGTTTTGTTCCCATGGTGGTCTACTAAAACAGTTATGAACTGGCATTGCCTATTTATTTATTATTTAGAGTTTTTAAGAACTTTTTAAGTCTTAATTATATGCATTTTCCAATGTACATCTGATGAGCTTCTTTCTCTTTTGTGGTGCTAAAAGGAGACATTCTCCAGGATAAGCTGATACATTTTGCTGCTCTGTGCTACCAGTGAAAGGTGGAAATTTCCATCCAAGTGTTCAGTTGCAACTGATTTGGTTAATCACATTGGGTTAACTGCTTGGTTACGCCTGAAAGAGAATTTGTCCTATTTACTTTTTAGGTTGTCTTTTACTTTAGTATAATAAATGTTGAATTGATTTCAGGTATCCAAAATTTATTTGATGAATTACAGCTATAACCTGTCCAGGAGCTGAAGACAGGGATCACCCTGTAGGATTTTGGGTCCACTTTTCTCACACCTTGCCATTCCTTTTGTCACTGTGCTCCCCTTTGCTTAGATCATGTTGCCTCTACAGGCAGCACCACCTTGGAAAGCTGGGAATCCAGAATATGTAAAATGCACATAATTTAATATTGCTTGCAGACCACTATCAAAAATCTAAAACCACTTTCATAATTTGAATTGACTAATGCTGATGTTAGTATAACTCTACTTCATTATTTAGCACTTTGAAACTCAGGTGCTCTTGTATGTATATTCAGATTTAGGCAACTGAATAATTTTCTTCAGGCGCTGCTTGGACTGAAGATGATATGAATTGTAAACTTAAAAGAAAGACCAGTTTTTCATTTTGTTCAGACAGAAACAACAATGACATTTTAGTGCATGGCTATGGACTCCCATGGAATGGTCTGACCTATATTAGTGGCTCTATGTCCCAAAATAATAGCTGTAGAGCAGTCCTCATTATAGCTTTTGTAATGAAACAGCCGTGCTTTTCTTAAATTTTGAAGTAAGATTTGCTAAACAATCTTATCTTTTGCCCATGTTGTACTATCTCCTCTCCTTGCTATTTTTATAAGCTACTTGTTTTACTTTTTAATATTTTACTTTAGGCAGAGCAAGCAAAAATGTCCTTTTTTTCCTTTCCTTTATATCCTTCTGTCTTTTCTATGGACTCCTTCCCTGGTTGACTGTGTTCCAGCTTCCATTTTACCCTAATCTCTATCATTCTCAGCCATTCATCTCTAACAATTTTTCACAACTGCTATCACATCATGGTTTAAACTTGGAGCTCTCCAGGTTCCTCAGGATATTTTTTGTAAATGCCAGACTCCAGTCTGGATCCAGTAATTACTAGCATACAGCTAATAGGCAGGTGCAGCAACTAAGGTAAATCCACAACCCTGTTCCACTAGAACAGAAGGGGTAAAAGCAGCATATACATGAGGTAATTACAACAGCTTTGAGCTAAATGTTAGACCTTTTATATTCAGAAACCCTTGTTCCCTGCATGGGCTATACAACAAATCATTAACCTAACAGTGGTATTCTGGAATCCAATTTGAATTTTACTATCTATATCACAGTTGCTAATTTCCTTCATTAGTCTTTTTCTTGTGTTTTTCTGTTGAGAATCTTTTGAATTTCATGTAGATTTAACTAGTCTACTCTCTCCTCTGATCTCTTATTGTCATTTCCTTGAAGCTAATTAGATTTATCTTGTATTATATCTTTAGAAATTCCCACTGAAAATTGGAGCAGTTTGTGTATATGAACTTCCTTTTCTTGAAATATTTTCTAGGCCTAATGTTGTATAAAAAAACCCTGTTTCTTATTTCTCTTTGATATAATGATGCTATGCTAAATTTGCATTGTCACATTTGGGAAAAACCCATAAAAAATGTACTAAGATTTTTGAGAAATGTCTGGTCTCAGGAAGAGAAATCCATCATTATAGGGAATGCATTGCAATAGTATCACCAGCTGCCCCTAGCTCAGTGGATATCCTATAATAACATCTTTAAAGAAAAGAGATAATAAAAAAGTAAAAAAAAGTGGTGTTTTTTTTTTTTTTTATTTTGTAGTCACTAATAGTTGGTTTTAGTTGCAGAGGGTAGTAACTCATAGCAAACCAGGGAAAGATTTCTGCTGGTTATCAAGTACCCAAGATGATGCAGGAAACAGATTAAAGAATAAGTTAGCATAGAGAATCAGGACTTCGTGGAAAATGGTTTTTCCCTAAACACCTACATGTTCCTGTATGAATTGATGTATGCTAAGTGATTACATAGTTGAAAGCATCCCTTGTTTATTTGATGTGATAATGGTTTTCATGCCCTCTGAAAACAAGTTGGAGAGCAAATCTTTGGGAGATGAGCTCAGGGACAGACAAACTAACCATACAGAAAGACTGTGTAAAGTTTTGCAGGCACAGAAGTGTGCTGCTTGGATTACTTATAAAGAAAAGTCTAGGTCTGGCCCTAGAAAGCAGTGGGGAACAGCTTGCAGGACACCTTTTCATTAGTTTGTTTGTTGACAATCTCTTTCTGTGTCCTGGCTGTGAAGGGCCTTGAGGGAACGGCTCCCTTGCAATGAAGACAGACTCCTACTCTTAAATGAGGTGAGCATCAGGCCTTGGTTTCCTATTTCCTCTCAGTGCTGAGGATTTCCAAACAGCATTCAAGGGAATTTTCTGTGTATGCTCTCAGACTCAGATGTAGAGCTGAGCAATTGCTCATCTTCAGTGAGACAATTCAATGATCTGCTTTAGCTTTCAATCCTTATTTTGCTAGTGGGGCAGACTTTTAATGGCAGGTGCACTCCTTAATAAACAATTTCTTTTTGTTCAAATATAAAACTCTTGTGTCATACTTTCTGTGCAGCCTAATGGTATTTGTTTGGCATAAGAAATGCTGATTTTGGAAAAACTATTGATATCTGATTTTGCTGTCTTAATGTAAACAAATTGAAACCATTGGTCAGTGAAAGGATTGGTTTATTTTCTGAATTTCCTGATCATATTATTTGTAGAAAAAGAATTTTTTTGTTCAATGTAAAGTCTCTCATCTCTAACTTCAATATGATTTCTTTTCCATAAATATCTCCTTTTAAAAAATTCTCTTCATTGCAGGCTTACTGTAAATTTAGTGCAGTGATTTTAAAGTTCTTGTCCTTATTTTTAAGGCCCTGAATGGCTGTGGTATTTGACTCATTTTCTCTTCTGCATTTTCTAAGCTGCTAATTACAGTCTGAATCATAAGGTTACTTTTTTTTCTATACTGTAATTTTGTGAGTCACGAAAATTTTGTGAAAGCTGTACCCTTTTAAAGATACTGCAGGATCCTTCCTTGCTGCCCACTTGGTGTTCTTATTTAAATATAAGATTGAAGAAGGAAGTCTTTGCTGCTACTTTTAACTCCATATTTAGTTGTGAATGTTCAGTACTTCATAACTTTGTTTTTAAGGATAATGTGTTTTTCATAGTTAGTAAGTCCTCTAAAGTATTATATGAAACATAAAATGTGTAGAGTAATTAGATGTATGTAGTGCTAGAGGCAAAAGAGTTCAATAAATTTTCTTTTTACAATGCTTCAGGTAGAGTAATGTGAAGTAAAACAATAATTCCTGTGTTTCCTGTCATTACCATATTTTCCCAGTATGTTTTTATATCAGAGAATTGTAGAATAGTTTTGGCTAGAAGGGGCTTTAAAGTTCCAACCTACCTTCCATGGACAGAGACACCTATTAGTATACCAGGTTGCTCAAAGCCCCATCCAACCTGTCCTTATGCACTTTCAGGGATGGGAGATCCACAGCTTCTCTGGGCAGCCTATTCCAGTGCCTCACCACCCTCGGAATAAAGAATTTCTTTCCAAAATCTAATCTAAACCTACCCCCCTCCATTTTAAAGCCCTTCCCTCTTCTCCCATCACTCCAGGCCCATGTAAAAAGTCCCTCCCCAGCTTTTCTGTCATCACCCTTTAGGGGGATGCTCTAAGGTCACCTTGAAGCCTTTACTTCTCCAAGTTGAACAACCTCAACTCTCTCAGCTTGTCTTCACAGGAGAGATGATCCCACCCCCTGAGATCATCTGGATCAACAGCTGTCCTCCCTCCAACAGGTCCATGACCTTCTTATGTGGGGGACCCCAGAGCTGGATGCAGAACTCCAGGAAGGATCTCATAACAGTCGAGTAGACAGGAGAATCACCTCCCTTGAGCTGCTGGTCATGCTTCTTTTGATGCAGCTTAGAAGACACATTAAAAATGCTGAATAGTGTATGTAAAGCACATTTTCCTTATGCTCATGGAGCTATCTCTTACACTGTGAATACTTTTACAATTATCATATTGAAACTAAGAAAATTATCTTAAAAAGGCAACATGACTTATTGTCATATCCTAATATTTGAGGTCTTGTCCTGTCATTACTTCTTATGCATAGAAATCCTGGGTTATATTTTCCATAGAAAGAGAATAAAAAAGTGATAGAATTTTAGAAGCAATTTCCACAGGAAGCTGAAATGCATATGTTTGATTTTTTTCCCCACTGAAAGAGGAAGTAAGTTTAAATACTGCTAGACATTCAAGAGGAAGGCTTCCATTTATTCATGCGAAAGACTGCTGATTAAAACCACACATATACCTAAAAAGAATAACAGTCCTCTAGCTTTCATAAGTAGGAATTCAAACTATTCCTTTCCAAGATCAACTTAAAAATATTTCATTTTAAACACTTGGGAGAACATTTGTCTTCTGGTGTTTTCTACCTCTTGTTAACTTGAACAGTTTTTTTAACTTCTCTTCTGAGAATGTCCTTAGACATTGGCTTTAGGAATGAGAGATTTCAAATTATTCATAATTGTGTAAGGCTTGCAATAATTGCTGACAGCAGAACTTAAGACAGAACACCCACATTTCTCACTTGCTACAATGGTCTCCTTTACTCTTTTCCAGTATTCTAAGCTTTCTAATAGCCACATAGTTGCCTAACATGATCTTCTGTGAGAGATGTTTCTGTTCCTCTCGGGTAACTTTGAGGTTTCCATTATGACAATATGTCTTAATTTCTTAAAGAAACTCCCACCTCACTAAGCCCTTAAATCTGCCATAGAGGCTATGCCAGGTTTAGAATTACTCCCACCTCCATAGGGAGTTCAGCCAGGGTATTTTTATGTTTTGTTTTTGGTGTTGCTATATGTTGTACCTTTTAGGCCTTTGAATGTTTCTGAGGATTTTGTTAATTGCTTGTACATGGATCCTGTAGTGACTCAAGCTCTTGCTAGTATTGATACTTTACCTGATGAATTATTTCCTGAAATAAATAAATTCGTGTTGCATGCCAAAACTGTGTTACAGCCTTATGATTCTGATTCAAGGAAGAAAGTGCATGTATTGTGGGCCCAGCAGTATGTGGAATTAATCAGAGACCTCCTGGCCACTACAACAGCTATAGGTAAATTAGCAGTTGCTGCTAGACAATTGGATTAGGGCAACACACCAGTACCATCAGGTTTAGACAACGGTATGATTCCAAGGAAATTATAACGATGTATTTGATAGGTTATTTGAAGGTGCATGATCTAAAATTCCTAACATTTCAATACCTGCACAGATTAATATAGTGGCTGAAACTTTACATAAAGAGCAAAGGACCTCAATTAATAGGACAATATACCTTAATTTCTTAAATCTGACATGAGACCGCCTGCCGGTGGTATGGGATATGGCTCCAATGTCTAACGTAGCATCTGTTGCTACTTGAGGAATCAGCACTGATGCTCTAGGTTGCAACTTAATTTTGCGCCTTTGATGCAACATTTTTAACAACAACAATTTGTATGTTTTAGCGAACATAAAATTACATTTTGCAGAAATCGCACAATGCATTGGTTGAAACAAAACAGCATGTTGATTAGTAAATGGTACAATGAAATTTAAATGTCCAACAAATCTCTGAAGAATCTTCCAATCCTATTCTTTGACAGAGCTGATTTTCTTAATTAAGTCTCTATTTTCTGTCCATTGTTCATCACGAATCCAGATTGATGTATCATTGATCTTGTATCCGAAAAATCGAATGTCTCTAACAGGTTCAGGTGTAGCTTTAAATAATTAATTCTTTTGTGTATTGATTGGAAAAAATGGTATATAGAGTTGCTAGCTGTAACAAGGTAGTGATGGCATGGGTGGCAGAGTAAGAAGTCAACCATATAAACAAAATCCCAAATGTTAAAACTTTTTGCAACTTCTGCTGTGAGGAGATGGAGGAGAAAAGGGCTGAGATAGACCCCCATTGGAGCTTTTCTAAAATAATAGACATGTTGTCTGTCAGATACAGCAAGCCACAAAGCACCAAGAGGGTACATAGGAAAATGATAAAAAACCTGAGACACATCCGAAGAAATCCTGGACACTGCCACGGGCAATATCCTTGACAATGCTGTGAGGTTTGGTGCCAAGTATTTTGGAAAGGACAATGCATTTTTACCCCTGGAGAACTGAGAGAAGTCCACCACAAGTCTAGCTTCCTCAGTATTTCTAGAGTTCTTCTCAACAAGAACAACTCTGCCAGCAGACCTCCAAGGATAACAAGTAGGGAGTTCAAGGACGTGGCTGTGATCTTCCATGAGCACCCTTCTGCCTTCAAGGAGGAGGAGGAGGAGGAGAGGAAGGAAGGTTGATATGTGGTACCTTGGTGTTCTTGTCCTGATGTCCACAGGCTAGGGGTTCTTCTGGTGGTTCGATGGAACCTGGACCTGTTAGTGGTTCTACGAGGGGTAACAGGCGGACTTCCAAGTAGGCTGAAAAAACCTTGAGGAGGCAGTGGCTCGCTAAAGGAAGCGTTCCCTTGGCCATGTGATGCTTCGGCCAGTGGTGCGAATGCGGGAATGGGTCTTGCCAGTAGACCCCTGAGCCCCTCTGCCTGTCTTTCTGACATTGATTTTGCAGGAGAGACCCCTATGTTGTTCAGCAAGGTATTGTAGCTCCCAATGATGAACTTTGCCCAGGAATGCAACCTTTGATCTTGTCAATCGCTTGTACAAGATTCCTGCCTTGAATAGCTTAGTAAAATATTGACCTACAATTTCAGCATGTTTGCTGTTGTTCCCTGGGTACTTATCCTTAACTCCTTCCTCTCTTGGAAAGTAGGAGATGCCCTTAGGCCAAAACCTAGCTGGAGTAAAATATCTCCACACTCTGACATTAGGAATCTGTTTAATTTTTTCAACATCAATATCTATGGTAGTAATGTCAGGTACTTTCCAATTAGGATTAAATGTACACCCTGCTAGTTTATAAAGCCCCTGAAAGTGTTGCAGGGAATGAGCACCATTCTTATTATTGGCTAGGAGAGGGTGGGATCTTCTACAAGATGGAGCAGCAGGTCTGTGACAGGGGCTTTTTTGATTTAGATAGATTTTCCTTTCTTTCTGTAGGTGGTTTTAGTTTGAGTTCGTACCACTTTTGTTCTATATTGTGGTCTACCTCTTCTGCTATGTCCACCTTTTCTTCTAGGTCACTGAGAAAATTCATGAGATGCTGGTGCCACTCTAATATTCCTAGTGATTGCTTCAATGGCTGGGGCATCACGTCCTCTGAAGGCGGATGGAGGTAATAACCACATCTTCAATTTTGCCACAGATTCTGCACAGCAGACTCGCCCCAAGCGATGACATTCATATACCACCACAGCAAATGTGCAGCCCTATTAATTGAGGTCCTTTGCTCTTTATGTAAAGTTTCAGCCACTATATTAATCTGTGCAGGTATTGAAATGTTAGGAATTTTAGATCGTGCACCTTCAAATAACCTATCAAATACATCGTTATAATTTCCTTGGAATCATACCGTTGTCTAAACCTGATGGTACTGGTGTGTTGCCCTAATCCAATTGTCTAGCATCAACTGCTAATTTACCTATAGCTGTTGTAGTGGCCAGGAGGTCTCTGATTAATTCCACATACTGCTGGGCCCACAATACATGCACTTTCTTCCTTGAATCAGAATCATAAGGCTGTAACACAGTTTTGGCATGCAACACGAATTTATTTATTTCAGGAAATAATTCATCAGGTAAAGTATCAATACTAGCAAGAGCTTGAGTCACTACAGGATCCATGTACAAGCAATTAACAAAATCCTCAGAAACATTCAAAGGCCTAAAAGGTACAACATATAGCAACACCAAAAACAAAACATAAAAATACCCTGGCTGAACTCCCTATGGAGGTGGGAGTAATTCTAAACCTGGCATAGCCTCTATGGCAGATTTAAGGGCTTAGTGAGGTGGGAGTTTCTTTAAGAAATTAAGACATATTGTCATAATGGAAACCTCAAAGTTACCCGAGAGGAACAGAAACATCTCTCACAGAAGATCATGTTAGGCAACTATGTGGCTATTAGAAAGCTTAGAATACTGGAAAAGAGTAAAGGAGACCATTGTAGCAAGTGAGAAATGTGGGTGTTCTGTCTTAAGTTCTGCTGTCAGCAATTATTGCAAGCCTTACACAATTATGAATAATTTGAAATCTCTCATTCCTAAAGCCAATGTCTAAGGACATTCTCAGAAGAGAAGTTAAAAAAACTGTTCAAGTTAACAAGAGGTAGAAAACACCAGAAGACAAATGTTCTCCCAAGTGTTTAAAATGAAATATTTTTAAGTTGATCTTGGAAAGGAATAGTTTGAATTCCTACTTATGAAAGCTAGAGGACTGTTATTCTTTTTAGGTATATGTGTGGTTTTAATCAGCAGTCTTTCGCATGAATAAATGGAAGCCTTCCTCTTGAATGTCTAGCAGTATTTAAACTTGCACTTTCAGTGGGGAAAAAAATCACATATATGCATTTCAGCTTCCTGTGACAATTGCTTCTAAAAATCTATCACTTTTTTATTCTCTTTCTATGGAAAATATATCCTTTTATAATCCTTTTGTGTTAAAATTTCAGTTCCTTCTTACTATCCGCTTTCAGAAAAAAAAAAAATTCTTGTTGCAATAGATGGAATACCTGAAAATTAAGAAAAAGAAGACGTAATGGTGTTTTTTTTTTTTTTCCCTGGGAAAGTATGGCATTCCCAGTTAAGCCTTCTTTTTAAAAGGAGCTGCTCTCTATCTTCAGTATATATTACACTTAACAAAGTAGAAGCAAGTATATGATTTTTCACTTTGCTTACTTAAACTTTAAAGCCAGAATCTCTATGACTTTTTTAACCACTTGAGCTAGCAAAGCACTGTGTAGTTGATTATTATTCAGGTCTAATGGGAATCTTACATATCAGTTGCACATTTCCCTCTTTATGAATTATTTCACAAGGAGAATGAAATCCTATTTGAAACAGAATTTCTTATAACCACATAATAATTTACCAGTCTTATTGACATGTATTTTGCAAAATAATAGTATTGTACACAGGTTCTCTATGAGCAAATAGAATTACTGCTAACATCTTTTATCAAGGTTCTTGTTGTATACTCTCCCCTCAGTCAAACACTGTTAGCTCACCAATCAATCTGCTTGTCAAAAATGTTCTTCTTTGGCAGAAGAGACTGAGAAGTTTGACAAAGCACATTAGGTTGGTGATGTTGATTAATGCTTTTCAGTTAGTAGCATTTTGTTGAACACTATAAATTAAGAATTTTGATGACAGTTGACTTTTCATAAATTACATACAACAGGAGCTTATCACTGCAATGAAGCAATTTATTTTTACTCTCCAAGATTTGTCATGAGCTTCATGTAAGTTTCTTTTAGCTTTTTTTACTTTGCCCTTTTTTATTCTTTTAAGTGTAAATAGCATAACTTAAGGTCCATAAGTCTCTTTGGGGAAAAGAAATAAAAGAAATAAAGAGGGCAAATAATCTTGATTCTGAGAGTTTATGGGTATTCCTCATTTTCATCAAAGGCAAAGAACTGTAGGGAAAAAAGTTCTAAGAGATGTAGGCCTTTTTTAGTATTTTTTTTTTTTATATCCCAGTTGTCAGCTTCCCTGAGCAATTTGGAAATGTGAAGAACTAACATGCAGGCAATGGTCTGCAAGAATTTCTTTAATAACTATTCCACAGAATCTAGGGGATTTTCTTGCTTTTGACTGCATTTTCTTCAGAGTGTTCTTCAGCATTCTTGATGAAATTATATCCCCAGAGTTACCAAAAATTAATTGCTTCTATAAGCACCATACCTACAAAAAGCACAAGATTTCCAGGATGTTTTTAATGCATATTGATAGAGACCTTGTATAGGGCATGCCATACAAAGTATTTATTACTGGAAAACTTTCAGGTAGTTGTTTCACAGCAAAACCCAATGACAATGCTGTCCTACTGCTTCTTGAAAAACATGAGCTTAGCTTAAATGCTTTCCATAAACTGGGATATCTTGAATGTTGCTTCTTTGAATTTTCCCTTCACAGACTGTGTAGAAATGAAGAAAATATTTGGGGAAAGGATTGTGACTGAAAACTTGGAAAAACACAGGCTTTTATAAGTGAAGAGTTTTCACAAAATCAAAAATTTAGTACCATTTTCTATGTTCAGTGAGAAGTACTCCAGAGGAAGCCATCAGTTCCTTGATTGACTTTATCTCACCCGCCCAACATCACCCCTTGCAGTCAAATAACAGAATCCAAATAGTTAAGCTATGTCCAGTACTAGCAGTTTCTTCTCTCATATCACAGGAAGTTACTACCTTCTAACCATCTTAGTGGAGTAATTTTTTTAAGGTTGTTTTTTTTCCTTCCCTTACCCTTTGAAATTCTTCTTTCCAAAGTCACAATCTGGGCACACTTATGATGACTTCAAGAGAATTAGGTAGGTAGACTGTATATTGAGCCACACTAAAGCCCTATTTGCTTCTTGACCAAGCAGAAGAGGTAAATAATGACTTGCTCCTTGAATTTCTAGAAATTTTAAGTTATTCCTTCTGAACATTAGGCTAAATTGCCAATGTACACCTACTAGTTTTTCACAAAATAGAAAGATTTTCTGTATGTGCACGTTATAAATTTACTTGCAAAAACGTGTTACTTTTGTTAACATTTAAATCAGTAGATACCTTAATTTTTTACACTTCTGGTCTAAGTATGTATCTATCTACCCAACTAGAATATATTTGGAGCCAAAATGAAAAACATCTGTGACAAGCACTTGTCATACTGAAAGCACAACCATGGTCTGAAAAACATGGAAGGGAAAAAAATTCAAGACATTTCTAGTGATTTCAACTTCAAACAGAATGGCTCATATAAACAAACTTAGTGTGACAAATTTCATTCAATGAACAAGACTGGCATTCACAGTATAAATTCCTATATACATAATTGCAAGTATATGGGAATTGCAAGTATATAGGAATTTTGCTTAATAAAAGAAGTGTAATTTAATACAAAGATGATTGAATGACTACTGAATTTGAAGCAAAAGGTTTAAAGCTGTGGAGGGTTGAATTGGGCCAGCTGCCAAATCAATCACTCCTTCTCTTCAATGGGACAGGGGTAGAAATTGAGGTGAATTAACTATGGGTAGGGAAGAAGATGAGGAGATGACCTACCAGTTACCACCATAGGCAAAATTGAAATAGTTTGGGGAAAATATGTTTAATGTATTGCCAATGAAAATAGATTTAAATAGTGAGGAGCAGAGGCAAAAATTAAAACTTGTTCACCCCAATCCCATTTCATCCTAGGCTCAAACTCCCTCATTTCTGACTCTTCTGCCTTTCCCTCCTCCATGCAGGGGAAAATAGAGAATATGGGCAGTTTTTAAAAATTGTTCCATTTTTAACAATTTCTCTCTGCTGCTCTTTCCTCCTGACACTAGTGCCCTGTTCTGTTTTGGGCTTTCATGCACCACAATTCTCGAAGATAAACCTGAAGTGTTTGGATACTTCCCAAAAGTAGGAGTTTTTAGGATGAAGTTGCTCCAGTGCGTGTGCTTTACAGGCCCCAGTTCCTTGAGGGAATATCCACATGTTCTAGTATGGGGTACTTCATGGGCTCCAGTGTGGATATCTGCACCAGCATGGATCCTCTCCATCCGCTGGTGGGAAATGCCTTCCCCACCCTGGTCTCCTCCATGGGCTGCACATAAACATCTTTGATGCCTGGGGCACCTCATTTCCCTTCTTCCCCACCTCTGGTGTTTTCAGGGTGATTTCTCTTACTTTTTTCCCACTCTTCTCTGTCCTCTCTGAAACTTTTTTTGATCTTAAATGTTTTTTCCTAGAAGTGCCACCAGATTTATCAATGGTCTTGGCTGTGTCCTGCCATGGTTTTGTTGTGGAACTGGTAATGTCAGACAGACATCTATCCTCATCCCACACAGACATTCCTGCAGACCCCTGCTGCCAAAAGTAAAACAGCTCCTGTGAATTTCAACTTTTTAATATAATTACCCAAATACTATCAATATGCCTATTTTACTTACAGACCAGTGAAAAAATGATTTATGTATGTATGAATGGCTTAATCTGTGGACATTGCTTTGAGCTCTTCCTCGGAAGGGAAATCAAGGAGTAGCTTACCTGACTGAAACTACCATAAGATCTTAGTTAAGCAGAATATAATGGCTTGGAATGTAATTTAAAAAGAGCACTGGGGCTACCATTTCTAACTCCAAATGTTTTGTTTTGACAAATAGTAAGAGCTCTGTTTTTCTAACTCATCTAGATTTTATGGTATTCATAAGAGGAGAAAGGAGACAATGGAGAAAAAAATGGCAGTAGGTTTCTAGTGTTTCCTTACTTTTGCTGAACCCACTCATGTAGTAGTTTTAATCCAAGTATTAATGAAGCTAGGTATTCCTATATTTTCAAATGGAACAGCAGAGTCAATAAAGAGTAGTGTCTAAGATTGTTATGGTAATCAGACTTTTCACCTGTTGAATATGTTTGGCACATTCCCTGTAAAGCAATCACTGATGTATCTCAAGCAATGTTTTTAATTTCAGTTATTTCAGGTTAATTTCAGTATTCAGGCTGCCAAAAAGCCTGAGAGTGATTTAGCATTTTTTAGGGAAAAAAATTCTGTGTTGATTTTGCTACCACTTTGATTTTTCCTTTACTTGCTTTGCCAGTTGTATAGTTTGGTATTTGTGTTCTTTTTTGTGCAAAAGAAACATCATTGTTTGCTGTACCTTTTTTAAAATAAATTGAATGTAGTGTTGAGAATAATGCAGTGCTTTTACCCCATGCACTTTGTCACCCTAACATTTGGATTTTTTTTCATTGCCAGGCTGTAATGTGTCTGTACTCCTCAAACAAAATCTCTCCTGTTGCTATGCTGACTTTCACTCTGGGTCTAGGCACAAATATTATTAAAAGTTGAAAAGGAGGAATAATATTCTTTTATTTTTCATTGTTAATGTCTACTTTTTCGACAACTTAGGATTTGTAGGAATGAAAATAGACTCCTTGAGGGTAAATCTTCTGTGATTCTGTGGAGTGAAAACAGCACAGATGAGTATAGTGAAATCTTCTTTCTGCTCACTTGCTGTGTGTGTAAACCACAATGCTGAAGATATTGTTCAATTGACAAGCCAGTTAAGTCACTGATTTTCCTGTCATGCTTGCCATCTAGGCTGTTAACTTGTAAAAATTATTTCCCTGAGGAATTGGACAGATATATTTTCTTACGTCACATTATCTTACAGTAATTGTTATGAAGCTGGATTAAGTTCAGCTTTTTAGAGGTAAAAATCCGATTTACTGCCATTTCTTGAATTATCTCTAGTTCCCTGGAATTCTGTAATACCCTTCAATTCTGTTTAAAATGTAGGGTAAAATGAAAGGGAATTAGGAGCAGGAGATACATGTAATTAAGGTCCCATTGTGAGTACGTTTCTCATTATAGAATTAAAATACTAATGTAGATGTCTAAGCCTGAAAATTAGGTTATTAAGCATTCTTTTTTCTTGTTTTTTAATTCAGCTGTAAAAGTGCTTTTGTTATTTTTCTGTTGTTGTCACTTTAAATTTCTTTTTAAATTAATTGTTATTTTCCCCATCTGTCCTAAGGGAAAACCATTCTTGATTTTTATATCCTGAAAACTACAAATTTCTGTAATTTCCTTTGCAGTGGAACACATTACTCTAGTGAAAACCCTAGAGGGGTACATTTCTATAAAGGGTTTCCTTAGATTTCTTTGCGTTTTGTTCAGATACTTAGCATCAAATCACTGAATCACAGAATCATCAGGGCAGAAAGAGATCTTCAAGATCATCTAGTCCAAGCATCAACCCAGCACCACCACAATTACCTCTGAACTATATCCCCACATGCCACAATCAGACACCTCTCCACTTCCAGAGACGATGACCACACCACCTCCCTGTGCAACCTGAAGCAGGGAACCATCTTTAAGGGACTCCCTGGATTTGTGATAATACCAAGATTGTTATTGATATTTTCACGCATTTAAATGGAAAAGTAGGCTCTCAAATTGCTCTCTGCCTTGCCACAGTGCTAGAAACTGTAAAATCTGTCCATGAGGCTGTTTTGTGACAACAGCTGGAGAGCTGACATTTGTGCTATTCCTCAGCTTGATGCCTTGAGATCGCTTGATCCCACATAGCTACTCATGAGTCGGGTGTTCTCTACAGGCTCTTTACATCAAAATGTGTTAGAGGAAAAGCTAATTATGTTTTATCCTTTTCCATCAGGCTCTCCACTGCACTATTTTAAAGATAATTTGAAAGCAGTGTGCAGGATGAACAGAGCTGTGTAACACTGCACAAGGCTTCAGAGATTCAGAAGGTAAGCAGTGTGTGCTAAAACGCCTGGGTTTTATCTAAAATGGAATGAAAAAAAAAACAAAACAACTCAGGTGCAGACCGGTAAAGAAGGGACTAGCTGTGGTCAATTTAAGAAAGAAATGGAGATGACTGAGAAGCTTTGAAGAAGACCTCTGTCCTTTTCTAAGTGTTGACTTGTATGGGAATGTATTGGGAACAGAGTGGGGCACCTGAAAATCAGCTGTGATGAAGATAACTCTGAAAAAAGATCACTGTTTATGAGTTGGAACTTGAGAAGTTACTATTTAGAGTCAAGTTTTTAACCTTTAGGCTCTAGTAGCCTTCATGATGTCCCTTAGGTAGGCAGAATTTCTTCCATCTGAGGACATTTTCTCATAATGTCTATTTAAATAAAATTTTAACATAGAAGTACTTAACATACTATTTTTTCAGTACAGTTAACTTCATCTTAGTGAACCCAAAGGCTCCTACCCTGACAATTTATGTCTAAACATGGAAATTACAGAGAAAAGGCCTGGGGGGAAACTAATTCTGAAGTGCGCTAGATATTTAAAAATATGTGCTTCAGTTCCTGCCAGGTGGTATTTGCACACTTGTATGCACCAAATAACCCAGCTGCTATCCCTGCAGAACTTAATTTATAATTATAATATTGTTGATTATTTTTGAATGTGTTATATGAATTCTCTATAGATTTAGACTCAATAAAAGAAATCCATGCGTTTAATTACTACTCTGAAAATATGTATCAGTTAATTCTATGATGTACTAAAACCACGCTTTGTTTACATAAAAACAAAAGCGCACTTTTAATACCAATAATGTGAAAAGCATATTTTGCTGAGAGATTAGCTATATATTTCTTTGATGGGACATGTTCTTTGCATAAGGTTTTTTCATTTCATTCAAACTTAATTCTCAAATGATTCAGGAACAGGATTAAAAAATATAATCAGTAATAAAAATAGTTGTTGAAAAGTTCATGCATATTAAGGCTTCCTATTATGAAGTGTTCTTAGGATATCTTAACTTGCAAAATGAGAGTAGAGGCTCAATTTGCACTGAGTTTTTTAAGTATTGAGGTCAGTTTTGTCCTATGTTTAAAATTAGCTGCTTTTAATGTTTTTAAATATGAGCAGAAATAATTTTTCCATATTTAAAAAGTGTCCTTGTTATTAGAGGATAGCTTTTAGGTTGAAGAACAGTTTAGATCTACCCATTCTTTGCCTGTCCTTTTCTCTTCTCATAAAATATTTACTCTTCTAGAAATATTTCTTGCCATCTATTTCATAGTGACAAGCTCTGAAGACTTAAGTTTTGAGTCTTGTTTTGCACAAGGATTGAACTACACCTGTGATCTATGTGCCAGTACAGATTGTTGAATAAACAAATATCTCATAGTAATTTCTCAGCTGAATCTGATGAAAAGTGACCTCCAAGTCAGGAAAGGGTGAGAGGAGAAATTACTTTGACATGCAGCCAAGAGTCTGCTGCAGGGAGCAGATTCCAGAGAATGCCACAGTCTCTATTTTACTAAGAGATCAATGCAGATACTTTAGATGGTTTAATGGGGCCAAAGGGGCTGGATAACAAAGCTTATTTTAGTATTATGAATCCACTGTAACTACAGGTTTCCTCAGAAAAGGTTTATTGCATAGGAAAAGGCCAACAGGTACATTATAATCCTATAAAGAAATTACAGTAACAGGAGAAGGATTCATCATGGGTAATTACAGTTGTTAAACCAAATTCTCTCTTCTGAATGCATACAAAGTAGGTGATTCCAGATTCTCAATGGTATTTTAAGTCCTTATTAAATATTAGCCTTGTAATAAAGCTGTGACTGTGATTTAAAAAAATGATGGATTTTTTCCTTTTCTTCTTTACATCTGGAGTTGCTTGGAGATGGATTCAGATGTTTCATATAGTGTCTCCAGCTCATAGTCTCTGAGAGTTCAAGTCCTCTTGCATAAATTCAAAGTATTAATGAGAGATCACCACTAATTCTTACAGGATCAGATTTAATTTTAGGCAAATTAGTAATTTGATTTACAAACACCTGAATCTAACACCTCATTAAACTCATTCAGGTTAAATCTCTGTCCATGCCTACAAATCTGCCTGTCTTACTTCCTAGTTTTTCCTTGGTTTCTGATCAACATGCTGCAAGAATTGTTATGCTATTTCACTTAAGAATTGGAGGCATTGGTAAGATGTTGAACTTGCCCAAAATTACACTGAGATTGAGGAGATTTTAAAATGTTTTCTCAAGTTTGTTTTCTTTGTCTTTGGCTTTCTCTGTTGCACTTTTTAAATTTAAAAATATGTATCAGTAAAGCTTCCCACCCCGTCCCCTTCCCCGTCCCCACCTCTTCATATGGGTTTTCATCTATCTGTGGTATCAATAGTACATTTTAGAGAATTTCTTCTAAAGTTTTCTCTTGAAGAAGTCTAGTACAGGAGACAGCAACTTGCACAAGACCCATCTTAAATTTGTTACCAGGTAATAGGAAATTATTTTATGTCCTGTATAATGATATAGATGTGAAATGGGTGTTTTGTGATAGTTTCTAAACTAAGCAGCAGTTAGAGAAGTAGCTGAGATGGAGTGTAAAGTCTTAGTGGAGCCGTTCAGTATTTATTATCTACACATGAGGGAGACATAGAGCTTTGTCCTATGTCAAGCAATTACTGTTCTTATTATGATTAGCAGAGCTCTGTTAAAATAATGAATACATTTAAAGAAGCTATCTACTTATTTTCATTATAGAACTCAATTTTGAGAATGGAAAATCTGATTCAGAGTAGTTTAGATTTAGATGTCAGCTTGAGTGTTTATTGTACTGCACAGCCATAGCAACAACAGCAAAGTTCTTCCTTTTCACAATTCCCTATCCATTTCTTAGGTTTTTATATTTGGGTGTAGTTGCAAGTTAGATGACTGCATTGGGTTTGTGTGTCAAGGTTTTGGTAGTGGGGGCTACAGGGGTGCCTTTTGTGAGAAGATGCCAGAAGGTTCCCCCTTCTCCAACAGAGTCAATGCCAGCTGGTTCTGAGATGAACCTTTTGCTGGCCAAGGCTGAGCCCATCTGTGATGGTGATAGAGCCTCTGGGATAGGGATATTTAAGAAGAGAAAAAAAAATGCAATACAACAGCAACCAGGAGAGAGAAGCAAGAATATGTGCAAGAAATTGCCCTGCAGATACCAGGGCCAGGGTAGAAAGAGGGGGAGGAGGTCTCCAGGCATCAGAGCAGAGATTTCCCCAGGCTGTTGTGCAGACCATGGTGTGGCAGTTGTGCCCCTGCAGCCCACGGAGATCCATGGTGGAGCAGAAATTCATCTGCAACCCACAGAGGAGCCTACACTGGACCATGTGAATGCCTGAATGGAGTTTGTGAGCCCAAGGGAAGCCTGGACTGGGGCAGGCTCCTTGCAGGCTCTGTGGCCCTGTGGAGAGAGGAGCTCACACTGGAGCAGGTTTTCTGGAAGGGCTTGTGACCCTCGAGGGGATTTACACTGGAGCAGCCTGGTCCTGGAGGAGTGGACCATGTGGAAGGGACAGCTGGAGCAGTAAATGAAGAGCTGTAGCCTGGGGAAGGACTCATGTTGGAGAGGTTCATGGCAGGCTCTCCCCCACGGGAGGAACCCCACCTTGGATAAGTGGAAGACAGTGAGGGGCAAGGAGTGGCAGAGAGAGTGTATGATGAACTGACAGCAACCCTCATAAGGCTTTTGCCATATTTTCCCCTGTTCAGTTGATGAGACGGAGGGATAAAGTGGCTTGGTGAGCACCTGGCATTCAGCCAAAGTCAACCCTCCACAGTGAGGTTGCTCCTTTTCCCCATTGCAGATGGTGATATACATCCTCATCTTCTCATTTGCTGAGAGAGACAAAAGCCGCTTTTGTGTGAAGCCATTGAGCTCTTGGCAGAGCATTTCATCTTTGAACTTGACATTTCCCTGCCCTTCAGGGAAATGCTGTTGGGCTGATCTCGTTCAACCAATGTACGCGACTGCTGGCTTAGTGTGTCCCATGCAGAGTCTTTTACATCATTATTCAGTGAACTGTTAATTCCCTTTGCACTACCAGGTCTACTGCAGGATTCTTGCATTGATTTATAAAGCCTTCAGTTTGTTAGGCCATGCTATCTCCCTGATGAATCTCTTTCCACTGTAGCATTGATTATCTGACACTTGGTATTTTAGGTTTTCTCAAAAGTAAGTTGCATTCTCTGGAAACTTTTCTCTATGTAACCTGGATGGAGTTTCACTTTGGTCCGTCACATATCTATTACAAAAGAAATTTCTTCTACAGTGTTAAATATCACCATTATTGTTCACAATTAAAAACCTTCTCAAACTGGCACATGCTATAGGCTCAGAAATGTGGAGTTTGACATGGAAAATGCCTTCAGTTGCAGAGACCCAAAGTTGTTAATTTGGAGCAAATCTCCAAGTAAGAATGAGTGTGAAAACAGGCATCCACAGCATCTGTGTAATCAGAAACAAGGAGTGATAAGGGTTTGTTGAGGGTGCACCATACTTAAGAAATTATTTGGAGATGGCAACAAGGCTAGGAAAAAAAATCAGCGCACAAAATTGTTTTTTCTATGGATTTTAAGTCCTTACTGGTCACATCAAGAAATAAATACATTTCTGAGTGACAATCTTTGTTCAACATTAAATTTAGAATTGGACACAGAGAAGGAGTAACATTGCAAAATATTTTGGGGCCCTAATTCAGGATGAAATATTCAAAATTATAAAACCAGAGCCAAAATTCTGTTATCTTATGAAAGAAGGGAAAAGGTGAGTTTTGTGCTGCTGCTGTTGGGTCTTTTTTGACATTTCATTGTGTAGCTCTCATAGGGCTCTTACCATTTGCAGACAGCATGATTATTTGCAGAGATTGTAGTAACAGCCAAGAGTCCCTAGTTGTGAATTTTGACACTGCTTCGAGATGTCAATAGGATATCAAACAGGAAGTTTATAATTTCTTTTGGATAGGAAAGCTATGAGTGCATTACATCTTTTCCACTGAAAGGACCCACAGGTAAACATTGACTTACAGAATGATTTGGGTTGGAAGGCACTTTCATAGATCACCTAGCCCAAATTCGCCCTCACTCTCCACCCCACTCCCTGCCAATCCTCTCCCCTGGTCATGGACAGGGACATCTTCCCCTAGATCAGGTCACTCAAATCCCTGCCCAGCCTGCCTTTGAACAATTCTAGTGATGGTGCATCCACAAGTTCTCTGGGCAGCCCGAGAAGTTGTGGATGAACTGAGACAAGAAATAGTCCCACTTGGTTTTTACTACAAATGCCAGTTGTAGTAAAAAATATAGTTAGATATATGGTGAGAATTATGAAATTCCATTTTAATGGTCTATAGCTTTGTCATATTTAACGCTTGAATAAGAATTTTCCAAACAAGTCCTTTCATCTGTCTTTCATCTGGTTATTATATTCCCTATTATTTTCACTGTTGCAAAATTCTTTATCTATGTCAGAAGATAAGATTAAGGGAGGAATATATTTTTCCAGATGTTTCCAAAACAGACAAACCCTATCTAACTTCAAAATCCCTTCTATATTGTTTAAGTTATGAATTTTGCATAATTACATACTCTTTGATTGTTTCTTAATGTTGTTTGCTTTTAAAACTTTTTTCATTTTTTAGTATTTATCTGCAGATGTATTAAATATATAGATATATAATTTATATAAATATATTGGTGCATGCAGAAAAATGCACAATCATGTATGCTCAAAAAAAAAGAAACCTGCACAAAACCATTCTCAATAGGTAAATTGTGTCTACTGACACTCAGAAGTGAAAAACATGAAAAGGCACTGATGCTTATAAATATGCTTATAAATATTATAAATATAATAAATGCTGGGAAAATAAGCTGCAACCTAGCATTTCCTTCATGATAACCTCTAGATTCCACGTTATAATAACATCAAGATAGTTATGATTATTCTGTCTGTGTGCCCTTAGTTTTATTGTGTCAGTACCATCTTTGAAATAAATTTAATCAAAGGAAAAAGGCAGCTAAATGAAAATATTTTAAAATAACATATAATTAGAGATGCTGTGAGATACTTATCGTTATAGATACCTATCATTATACCTGCTGTTACAATATATTATAGGAATATAATAATATTTCCTTAAAAAGTCACCTACTGAATATTTTGCAGCAATCCTACCTGCTATAATCTTTCTTTTATATAAGCAAATATAAGCAATTTTACTGAGTTCTAATGGGACTTCCTGCTGAGCATGTGCAATCAACATAATTTTATTTCCTATGCCAGTGTGTTTCATGTTTACAGTTCAAATAAAGCTGTCTCTGTCTCAGCAGCAGCATTTTTAAGGAACTTGAGCCAGTATGCATGTGGAAAAATGGAGCTAATTTTTCAGAATGCACCTTAAAGTAAAAGTGTGGTTAGGGATTTGAAAGGCACTACTGAAGTTCTATGAATGTTCCCCATGTTAGATGTTATTTGCATCCTCAGGGAGTTTTAAGACTGCTAAAGGACAGAATGGAGAAAGGAGGTGATAGGACAACTAATTAACAGGTAATCATGAGCACAGTGTTTTCAGATGATTCCAGAGAAAAGCTTTTAAAAGAAAGATCAGCCCTGAGAACGAAATCCAGGGCATATGCCTAAGGTCTGCAAACCAAGTTATTTTGAAATATGGTAAGTATTTTAATTAAAATTGAGTTATGCATCCTTCCTGCATTTGCTTACTGCAATAGAGTCACTATGAGGACTTACTGCATCTTAGAAGCTGAAAGCTAGGACTTTACAGATTCTTTTTTTTTTTTTTTAACCCAGAGACAGCTAAGTTAATGTACAAGAAAAAACACATTATCTACTTAAGAGATACTAATTTTTAAGGTATTTCTTTAATCTGAATGGAGCTGATATAAAAATATTTGCCTTCATTAACAGCAGAACAGACATATGGTGAAAAGGTATTTTTGACCAACAGCACCAGTGAGGTTGGCACAGTCTGAAGAAATAGTGCTTGCTAATGGACTAATTCTGCAGAGACAGCAAAGAGCACAAAGCACTTCTTGTTTCTCTGAGCTCAACAATATATAGCAAGAAAGGCTTACTCAGTTTAAATAACCTCTGCAGTGGGTTAATTAAAAATAGATATGCAATATCCAGCCAATTCCTTCCATCTCATTCGCTGGTAACTTCAAAATAATATTGCAATTAGCAACACCTTTACAGAAATGTGTTGATTAAATGGTTTATACTGCTGCTGGAATCTAACTGGTATGAATATAGAGTTAAGAAAATTATATATCAATGATGAATTTCAACAATTGATAGTTATGATCTCTGCTTAGAGTTCTGTTTGCAAATAAAATACTTTCATGCTGTGAGTTTTGAAGAATATGAAAAGTAAAGGGATACCTAAAGTGACTTCATTCTTGGTACCTCTCCTGAATCTTAAGTTTTCAAAAACAAGTAAAAACGGACATTTCAGGAAGTTATGACCATGTTACCTCCCAAACACACACACAAAACTCAAGATGGAATGACCTTCTCTTTCTCCCCTCTCTAAGCATTGCAAAGTTTGAAAATGTCTCATGAACTGTAAATCTAGCCTTTGGAATACCTATTCAGTGCCATTGTTTCCTGAGACTGCAGATTTGCAAACAAGCCTGTTCAGATTTGTACACAAGAATGACATTTGGCCCAGTGTGTTCAGACCTTCTGAAGGGAAATAGGAAAAAAAGGCTCTGATATACCACAAATATTGATAAAACACCACTCTATGATGCCTAAGAATTGACTTTTAATGGAAAAGGAAATAAAGGAAAGACTACCCAGGAAAAAGGACTTCCAGGAAAAATATTATAAATTATGCACACATGACTTATACAACATGTGTATAAAAGATGGTTTCCACAATAGAAGAAGCAGCTTTCTCATAGCATAAAATTAAAAAACCTCATTTGTTGGGAAAGCTTGGTAGCCCAGAAGCCCCACCATATATTTTTTATGGAATTCTTAGCCTCCAAGGAGGATATCTTTTTTCCTCATCTGTTTTGCAGACTGTTTCTCACAAAGAGGGGCAGAACATGCATGCTTTTAATGCAGCAGACTGAACCTGCCTGGTTCACACCAATCTGGAATGTTTGATCCATCTCAGAAACTTGTGAGTTGAACATTATCTGCCTTTTTGCAGTTCATGCAATTCACTACTTGAAAGGCAGAAGCTGGCAGTCTGATTGACTCCTTCCATATTATTATTATTTTCCCAAGACCAAAATCAAGCTGCTAGGTCCAGAGACACTCTTCTCACAGCAGGAAAGGCCAGTAAAAGGAATACTGAGAAGTGATGGGAATAGTGGGTGTGCCAGGTCAGCCACATCATCATTATGGGGTTGATGCTTTTTAGCTTTTGTCGCACTCTCCTTTGTCTGACCTCTGAGGTCAGAGAAGGTGGCTGGCATCTCTGCCTCACTCATCATCTCTGACATGTGCCTGGCACTGGCAAATTTACTCAGAAGGGATGCTCCTGCTGTGTTCTAGATTGGCCTGCACTCATGGGAGGGGAATACGTGCTGAATATTTCAAAGTGGGGATCTGAGAATGTAATCAGTACTCTGAACTACCCTACTGTCTTATTCCTGTTCACATGGGGGTCCTTTCCTATTTAGACCAATAATCTGTCTGCTCAGAGTACCACAGTAAGTAATAAATTCTTCAGGCTGATCTTGCAAATGGTACTTTTTCTTTGTCAAGATAAGGAAAACAGATGAGCTTGTTCAGAGAGCACCATCATTTTGCAATATCTTGAAGGTAAAAAAAAAAATTTTCCTTCCTACAAAAATATTTACATTCAGAATGCTGAGAAACGTTTGAAATAGAAATATTTCCCATTAATTTTAACAGAGAGAGGAAATTTTCACTTATCTTTCTTCCTTCAACTTCTTGTTTTTCAATGAGTTGTATGGTTTTGAATGACAGATCTACAGAGGGGACAAAGGTAAAAGATTTGTATACAAGCTTTTTCTTTGTGCTCATGATGACTTAGACATTCCCCTTCAGATAAAGCTCAGAATGAAGAAATATGTAACTTTTATGGATCATCCTGTGAATTTAGTCAAAAGAGTCTCTGTGTTTGTGCCCTCTGGGAGAAGTTTTTACAAAGCCTTAATAAATCATGTGCATGCTTCTTCACTCTTGACCACTAAGACTAAGCAGAGCTGTTTCTTAACTCCCTTTCTGATAGTGAATCTCAGTAAGGATTTTAAATGGTTAGGGGCTTTATTTATTCTGCATGATATAATAATCTAATTCCTTGATTGGTGCCTTTTCATTTTATCAATAAACACTACTTTGAATTCCAATTAGGTTTTTCCACTGAGGAATACTGAGAAAAAATATGAAGTGTATGTAGTAATGATGGTAGTCAAATGAAACAGGACATTCCAGGTGGAATGTCAAACATAGAATTATTTACTTTAAGAGCATGTTTAAATTTTTTATTATTTCATGTGAATTCATATCCAGAAATGTGAACATGCACTGGCAGATCCCTAGTCTTTCTATTCCCAGTTGTAAGCTTGGTAAGAAACATATGTACAAAAAACTGTTCAGCTGCTTGGTTGTAAGAAAGGAACACTTCCATTGTTGCCTACTGCCTCAGAAGCTGAATTGACCACTGGGGTTTTTTTTGTTTGTTTTTAATTTGGATGGCTAACAAATTTGCAAGAGAATCAGATACTTTGGAATCTTTTCATGGTGCAGACTTATCAAAGTGTACATCCTTCTTTCCAACTCCAATTATAACATTGGCATGGGACATCTTAAGACAATAAGAGTTACTAGTGCCCCCTGAAGTTTTGATTAAAAGAGGAAAAGATGTGATGTAATAGGGATAAATTTAATTGGCAATATTGCATTTTTGTAGCCAGTCTGTCCATTTAAAACACAAATTAATGTACATCTGTTGTATAGAGCACAAAAGATTTTTCAAGAGTTTCTGGCTAAAGTGACCTAAAAAGTTGCAGTAATATGAAGACTAAAGAGTGAAGAGGGACTCTGTGATAACAAATCAGTATGCTTCACTGTCTTTTAATACTTCATAATGAACAGTGTTTCTTCATGTTGTTTTTTGGTGAGCATGATTCTTCAGATCTTGAGTTAAATGGATCTATGGTTGGTTGACTGTTAAGCGTGGCTCACTGTCTTCTTCAGAAGATAGATACGGGAGAAAAAGTGCACTTAGTGGTCATGCAGAGGTGTTTCAGCTTCTTGCTAATCAGCTATCTGGAATACTGGAGAAAAGCCATACTTGTTCACGTCTCTGCCTGAGCTGAATGACCCTGCAGAGGTAGTGGTGCTGTTTCTGACATGAAGCACTGTACTATGGGGAAATATATCCATGTTTTCATTAATCTGAATTCCTAGATGGCTAAGTGACTGAACAACCTGCTGCCACTGATCTGTTTTTACTCTTCCTTATGCTGAAATTAAAGTGTTTGTCCCAGAACTAGATGTTATCTGGAGAAGTCAATCTAAAAGGTGTCTTGTGTCACTTCAGGCCTCTCACCAACTTTGAGAGTCAATAACTATGTCGTCAGAGAGATCTCCATTGACCTAATTTAGACATTTTCTATTTTGAGTTGATATTAGATAGATATTACCTCAGCATCTTTGAGTGAAAATGTTTTGCATTATATTAATAATCATTCACTGGAGTACATAGACTAAAAGACACACAAATAATTGCAGAGCTTTATATTAAAGAGATTAATTCAAGCAATAAAATCACTTATTTATTCATGTGAATAAATTATGTGGCAGATTTGGTGCTGAGGTACTCTCCTCAGACATAAAAAAATCTGAGATCAAATACTTGTTCAGAGATCAAATCAAATGTTTCCCATCAGGCAGGAAGGTAGCACTTGGCATGATCTTCAAGACAAGTGCTCTCTTGCCTGGGTCATGGGGCAAGTATCTTCATTTCTGTGATTCTGTTCTATGACTGGGCTGCTCAAGCAAAAATCAAACACCTGCAGGCATTTCTTTCTCAGCTAGCACAAGTAGCTCCCTGTCACCTCTCTGGCATTTGTGAAGCCAATGTTTCTAGAAGGGATAATTAGTCTAACTTCAGGCTGTGAGTTTTGACTGGCAATACAGACCCTTTGTGGATGTAGTTTTCAGTATCTCTAGTCTTCATTTCCCAGAAGGAAAATAGAGGGGAAAAAACACTTTCCAGTTTTAGGACAGTTGTAAAAATAACTACGTGGAAACTTGTGTGATACTCAGATATTAATGTAGTTACAAATATTTAAAATAAGAATGAGTCACCAACTATGAATGCAATATGAATGTTATTTAGCTTTATGCATTCATGCTAACAAGTTAGAGGAGAATCAAAAACACCAAATCACCACAAAGGAATCATCCATGTCTGAATCAGATTCTTTAGCCGGTGTAGGTGGGGATTGTTAGCTGGGAACATTAATGGTAACTTGTTAGGACACAAGGAAAGCACAATTATTTTGTGTATCTTTTATTATTTGTAAAAAGATACATGTGACCATAAAAGTCCTAGCAAAAACTTAATGGCAAACGTCAATAATTATAACTTAATATAACCATTGGTGTTAACTCAGGTTATGCATTTGTTAGCAAATTTTCATTATGTTGACATTATTTAATGTTGTACCTTCAGTTTGAGGGGCCATATTCTGTTCTTAAGCTTCTGTTCTGATTATCAAGGAAATAAAATATCTGCTTTCCTTCCTTCACAGCCAATTCTATTGACTTTGGTAGGTCAGTTGACATGAATCAGGAAAAAGATTTTTTATGATTTCTGTTGCTTAGATATTAAGAGAAAATTATTTTCTCATTTCCACGCATAATTCTTCTTTTGAAATGGATACATTTTCTTTTTATTAATGGTAAAAAAATGCAAAACAGTTTCAAGGAGGCAACTGGAGTTTGAAGTGATGGAAAAAAAAGAGACAAAGGAATTGAGCAAGATACAGGTTTATAATTTCAGATAGTGTCATCCTGATACTGATTCCACTTATTAAAGTAATATGGCATTAGAAATTTTAATTTAAAATTTTGTTATTTACTTGCATTGGTTGTGTATGTATGTGTTTAGGAGTAGGTGGTAGAGCGGTACATAAATTTCAGCTTTCATCCTAGCATTACTCTAAAATGTCAGTTTAAGGTCTGTCACCTATTAATTGCTTCATCCTGTGTCATCCAGAAAGTCCATGAATGTCTGTGCCCTGGGTGAAGGAAAATATTCCCCCATTCCCCAGTGCTTTCTTGAACAGTGTGATCAGATAGCACACCATAATTTTCAATTGTCTTTCTTAATTTATTAATTAAATAAATCCAATGGCTCTAGGATATCCATTATTCATAATAAGAAAGTAAAATTTTAACATACCGCTTCATCACTGATATTGTGAAGTCATATTTACCACTCTTCCCTAAAATACACCTGTTCTCCTTGCAAGGTAGCAGAAAGAAAATGCTATTCTTTATGCACTGGAGTATATTTGCCTCATTAACTTTGGTAATTTATGAAGTGGGCATTGACATTACAAAACAGTTTTTTCATTGACAGTTCTTTCTTTGTAGACATGAAAAGGTGCTTTCTTAAAACCGTCCCACTCATAATCTAGTATGCTGCTTGTTTAAATCTCTAGGATAGTAAAATTTTTTCTGCTTTCTCTGGGGTATTTAAAAATTATTAGAAATTGTAATCTAAATGAAAATGGTTAAAGAAATATCACTGGAAATAAATGAAGTAGTCATTGTCCAGTTAAACTGTGGAGCAAGGGTTCTAATAGTCCTGAACTAGTTTCAAGTGGGTTGGAAAATGTAGACCACCATAGGTGGCACATAAAATCCTGTTACTGATTGCTAAAACGTGTTTCATGGTTAAACACTGTAAAAACACTATGTGTACTATAATTTTTCCATATTTTGCATCTTTTAATGGGATTATTACCTCATAAAAGAGATTTTGCCCTCTTCATGTTACCTAGATCATAATTGGAGCATATTTCACCTCATTAAATGAGATATTCTCCATTCTTTCTCACCATAGGTACTACTTTCTTCAGTGTGTTTTTTTCTGAGCATGGGGAAAAATCATAAGAAGTCTTCTGAGAAAGCTGGTTAGAGAAAAGTGAAGTATTGAAATTAAATACTAACCTGCAAAGAAAGAGGTGAACCAACAGACAATGATGTTGTGACCAAAATTCAGGACATATATATCCAAAGGCAGCTGACAGGCAAAGATTAATGAAGGGAGGACTTGGAGAATAAAATAGCTCATTTGAGATTTTAAACAATTTTTTAAGGATGGAGTGGAAAAAATCAAATCCAGGAAAATGGAAGGAATGTTCCACAAAAAACTGTGATCAGTGTAGAGAAATAGAATATAACACTTGTTTTAAAAGGAATTAAATTCTATTAAATCAGTGGTACCTTCAAAACATCTGCTTTAAGGATTTCACATGTATAAAGGAGCACATTCTATGCAGTTGAAAGCATAGAATGGAGGGAATGGAGCAAGTTATTGGTTCTCAAACCAATGGTTTATTACCCCATACAATCTTGAATGAGTTTACCATATATTTGCTCACAATTGCAAATTATACATGACTTCAGCTCATTTTTGAGCTCAGACCAGTTTTACTCTTTTCAGTTTCAAATGTCATCTAGCCTCTAGATGTGACCAACAAATTATGGCATGCTGGAAGACAGAGAGAAGGAATGAGAAGGAAAGAAAGAGATACAAAAATGGCTACAGACTGCAAAATATCAGTTCAGGTAATCTAGGTGCAAAATAAATTAAGCAAGTTTTAATGAGAAAATGGAAGCCTTTATTAAATATAAAAAATTTGCAGTGTCAGAAGAAATTGAAGGTCTCAAAGTCTTAGATTTTAATGTATTATAGTGGAATTTGCCAGAATAATGCATACAGAGAATATCAACAACATCCCTTATATAGTAGAAGTCACTAGAGTAGATATGCACACAGTAGGCACAAATTTTATAAAAAACAGAGCAGTAAACCAGCCTCTTAGAAACAGCTATAGCATTGAATATGAGCTATAGCTGTTTCTAAGAGGCTTTTATATGAATGCAAGCATATGTGCTGCATGCAGTTAATGTATGTTCATGTAAGGATTTGTTCCACCTAGAATTTTTCTTTCAGGTCTCACTAGTGATTAACAATATAACAAATAATATTCTTAATTTCCGCCTCCCTGCTTCTCTGATATTTTTCTGATTTTGCTCTGGGGGACAATTAACGATGTTTTGGGGATTGATGTCATTCAGTGGTTTAGACCATGTCCCAGATAAGATGTTATTATCAAATTCAATTTTAATTTGGTTCATTTTTATCTTTAGGCATACTTTTGAATTCTGAACCCATATCTGGGACCTAGAGCTTTCTTTCCCTTTTTTTTTTTTTTTTTTTTTTTTTAAACAGAAAAGATTTTTCCTGGATTAGCAGTCTCATATCTCTTTCAGTTGCTTTCTGTACAGTTTCTGTGCCATTTTTAAAGGACGTTCCTGCGTGTAAGGGACCTTGACCATGAGTCAGTTATATTTTTGAAGAGTTGACTTGTGCTAGGCCTGACCTTCTAAATGGCCAAAGAAGCCCCACAGATCATCCTACTATGTGGTCAATAACTCAATTCTCATTTACCCAAGAGCCTTTGTTTCCAGGCTCATTTCTTCCCATGTGCCAATCCACTTCACTGAGCTATCCATGGGTGTATCTGTGAATTTGCTCATTTATATTTATTGGTGTGAAACAGACCACATATTTTCTAGACTGCAGATCCAGCTATATCCCCTATTGAGTTAGGCAGTGCATGTAAATCCACGAATGTGTTGCGGCACTTAACTCTTTTCTTCACAAGCTCTGTGCAGCAGAATGGTTTTATGAAAGAGCATAAAAAAACTGTATTAACTTGGATTCCCTTCCCTCCACTGATCTTGCTGTCTTCAACTGCCCTTCCCAGTCCTCTCTCAAACAATTTGAGATGCAAGGTCCCCTGTTAGTTGGGCAACCATTCAAGAATTAGCAGCATAATAAAACATTGCATTAATAGTCTTGGAATCTTTTCTGAAGCTAAAATTGTCTAACTAAAGACTGAAGGCAAAAACTATGACTGACTGTGAGTTATTCAGAAAATGACAGTGATTCTGGTAGTGCAATACTCTTCTCTCAGAAGAGCTGCTCTATGGTCCAAGTGAATTCCCCAAACAGCAGGCTAGTGGCTCTTCAGAGGCTTTTATTGCTTCCACTCACAAATTTAATGATTGACCTATGCAATGAAAACATACATAAAATTTGGAGGGATGGGGTGCAAATATGCATTTTGATGGAAGCATTTCTTTGAGAAACATCTCATCTGAAACTGAACTTGAATGAATATATCAGTTTTAACAGCTTTATTCCTTCATTCTTCATTCTTTCCCTCTTATAAAATTGCAAAGTTATGAAGATTGGTGGTACAGTAAGCCTAAAATGTTACAGCACCATTTTCATTTCTATCCTAATCAAGCTGTAAAAAAGCTGTAGAGATCTACTATGATATCTATTATTGCAATTTTGAAAAACTCAGATATCTTGAAAATCCAGATGTGGAAAAATTCATGTGGGAGTTTCTTGGTGCTCTTTGGAGCATGACAATCCTCTTCTTGCTACTTGATTTGAATTACATTTGAAACAGAGCAGTGACAAAAGCAGTTTAATACTCAATGATTTACACTGAAATTTTGATAAGCCAATGCTGTCCAGCATAAGCCACAAAGGATTAATTTTTTAATATTTTCAGGAAAGATTCCAAAATTAATTTGGATTTAGTGATGGTATATCTAATTAGAAATTTATAAACTGATATCAACTGATTTTATTGTGAGACTAAAAAATGGTATTAAGCTATACAATTTTTTGAGAGTGTACTTCTGTCTTCAGGACACAGTAAATATTTTCACTACTGGGCTTTGTGAATTATACTGTCCTTAGTAGCAGATGAATTTTTTGATAGTAAATCATGCAAAGAGGAGAAAGCTTTTGTTTCTTAAAGAAAATAGAAAGCTATTGAATAAATAGTAAAGTGATTCCTCAGCTGAATTCAAAATATTGAGCTCCTGTAAAAAATTATCACATTAAAAAAAATCTTTAGTGCTACATAAAAGATTGGATGCAAAACCATTTGCATTGGACTGAATCATCAATGGAAATGCTTTTTTTCAGTGTATGGGGAGTGTCATGGATAATAACTTATGTAAGAATGTAATACTTCTATTTCACTGTGACAAAAGAGAAGAAAGGAATAAATTTTAATAAGACTGATTCAGGAGGGAATTTTGCTATAAAGAGGTGCAAGAATAAAAAAATGAGAAAAGAAACAAATGTCTTTCTTTTTCAGTAGTCAGTCTGTGTAGACAATGATATTCATTTGTGTGAAGTATTTTTGTTATAATCTCATATTTTATACTATCAGTTTACATAAGTCTCTCTGGGAATTTAATATAAACAAGGGCAAAAAGGAATGTGCCTAGACTAATGACACATGGTATTTTCATAGATGGTAAAATTTATTGGGAAATGTTGAATTTCAGATGGCTATTATGTCTGTCTGGGAGTTTCCCTGGCAATGTCCATGTTAGTGCAGGGCGTGTCAGGCATCACATCAAGCAATGATCCAGGGGCTCTGAACCCCTGTAATTGAAAGAAGGAAGCTTGGTGAGACCCTCATTCTGGTGGTTTTAATTTTCCTGGGCTTGTGTTGAATTACAAGTGTATAGTACAGTCTAGTTTGATTTTTTTTTGAGAAAAAAATTGCAGTTTTATATTGCCACTAAAGAAAGGAATGAATGGGAAGAAGATATTACAGTGTTATGAACCCCAACTATGTACTGGGCAAGGAAGCAATATTAGCTACTTGTGATAAACACTAGACAATACTCTCATATCAATACCAACACTGAACTGACGGTGACAAAAAAATGGTTGGGACAGGTTTTTCTACAATGTCAGATATTAAAAACCCATAAAAAGGGGGGGAGGTGAGTAAGAACTTATTAGGTCACTGACCTTTTCGTTTTAGAATTGAATGAACCTGTAGGCCTGAAGTATTCTACACAAGCTGTCTTTTTGTTTCCTATTTACAGAATGAATGAGTTCTTCTGGTTCAGTAAGACCACAACCTGCATTTCAAGGATTCTGAGCATATCTGTAGTTCAAGTGTAGAGTATTATAGGACTGCAGAATGTAAAAATATGTAGGAATTATTTAGTCAAGAGACATTTTCTGCTGTCTCTGAGTTTCTATTACATTTTTGAAACTCTACATACACATGATTCTTACCATCTTCATCTACATATTAATTTAAAAATTCTGTGCTCAGTATCTTCTCAGAGGTATCAACATTTTACCTATCACATGCATTTGAAAGATATCTATTATTGAATGTCATTTTCATAACCATGTATAAAAGATTTTGCAGTTGTGTGAACAAATTTTGTTTCAGTTTTTTATTAAACTAAAAAGTTAAGAAAAAATTGTTTCGGTAAAAGAAATTTTTAAACTTGAGTTCAAGTGGGATAAACCAAAATGTTCAAGTCAAAATATTTTATTTGACTGGGCAAGAAGTATTTTAACTTTTCTTAATACAAATATTATCAAAATTATTTTTAATAAATCATAAAATAAATAAATATATTTTCTATAAATAACACCAAAGTCTATTTAGTTGTATAGTGGAAATAACTGTCTGGTCTGTTTTGGGTTTGAAAAATGTTTCAGACACTGTAAGCTGACTAAACTGAAACAGGAAGGATTTTTGACTGATAAATTTTGCATTGAAGATAATGATGAATATACTGAGCTTCAATGTTGTAGTGTGTGGTTTGAGTTTTTTGTATTACTCCCCCATTTTATGTATTGTATTCCCCCTTTTATATGAAATGGTTCTGCCCTTCCCAGTTTTCCCGCCACAGCTCTCCTGCCAGTTTTGTTTCCATAGCAACCCCTGCCCCTGGTATTGTCAGTTAGTTATGTTATGTAATTCCTCCTCCCCTATCCCTCCTTATGTGTAAACTTTTTCTCCTCCCTGGGCCCAGTCAAACACCCCCCACTCCTCCTAGCTTTCGAGAACCTTCTTCTCTCTGGGGGTTGTGGTTGGCTGTGGTCCCGGGGCCCCTCCTTTACTTTGTATTTATTGGATATTGTTGTATGCCCGTTATGTTAAGTTCCTCCCAATACCTCACCTCATTGGTCAGCTGTGGATCCCTCCTTTATCCACCCCCTGTCTTTAAAACCCTGTTCCTCCCTTCCCTTTGTGCCATTTGCTGGGGACTCTTCCACCGGTTGGAGCTTCTGTGCTATACAATAAACCGACCTTCGCCCCCAGCAAGTGTCCGACTCCTTACTCGTCCCGTCCACGCTGCGTATTCCAGCCCGCCATCCAGCCCAGCCCAAGGCCAAGACGCCAAGGGGGGCTGGCCTCCGATGCAGCTGAGGTGTTGGCCACTTGACCACAGCTAGCCGGACTCCGCTCAGGTGGCCAAATACGCCCGGCCGCACTTCAAGACTGTGAAGTTCACTCTATCCTCAGTGCTCACTCACTCAGTTCACAGTGCTTCATCCAGCCCATAGGATCTAAACAAGTTGTCTTGGAAAGACACGTGGATGGTGAAGCCATGACCTACAAATTTTAGCATGTTCATAAAGTTTCTGCATATTTAGCTTATTTTTTAACAAACTAGATCTAATTTACTTTCTAAAAGTGAAGATGGCTCACATTAACTTATCACTTAACCAAAAATATGCAACTGCAGTAATCAACAGCACCATGATGATTCATGTCAACAGTGTTGTAGAAGGAGGGGGGAAAAATAAAGAAATAAAAAACAAGTTTAAGCCATCAGAGCAGAAAAAAAAATATCTTCCAATAGGTCTGTAAAGATGGTTCCTATTATTAATATTACTAGTATTAGTATTAGAATTAGTAGTACCAGTAGTATTAGTATTATTATTATAAATCAATATTATTTGTATTGATTTATTAAGATTAAGCACGTTTCTGCATTCCCAGTTGCACATCTTCCCTCTTCTGATGTTTATATCAAGAAATAAGATGCTGCCTCTAATTCCTCTGCCATAACCCTACTGAATGCCTAAAAAAAGTAGTCTTGATTCAGCAAAATGCCATCAGCATATTTTACTTTAAGCATGAAAAGTAATTAACTGACTATTTAGGATTTGCTTAAGACTATGCAGTAGCTTAAATTTTTTACTGAAATGGAACTTCTTATATTGATTAAGTACACCTCTAATGGTGCAGAAAGCTGGAAAAAATGTAATTCATATTTAAAAACAATTTCAAAGAAATTGTTTTGGGGATTTTTTTTATGTTATAGAAAATGCTAGAATTAATAAAGATATACTACGTGAAGATAAAGCAAATTTCTAGGAACTGTAACGCTGCTCAAAGTTTCTGACTTGTGTGTAAGTCTCTCCTTAGCTTTAAGGTAAGTAAAGAAAATTCATTTTTTAGAAAAGCTGCTGTAAAAACTGTTAGAATGAATACTGACAGAGATTTCTTAATTGTTCATGGACTGTGGGCTATGTTAGTTTGAGACACTGGATGGATGGGAAATTCCATACAATTTCTGTCACTGAGTCCAACCTCAGCCACCTGAAAAAATTAAGGCCAAGAATTTTTTTTATATTTTTTGTTCACTCAAGGCATCATTGAAAGTGAATTGGTACTAAAGTAAGTACAAATATATTTTCTGCTGTGGATTCATATTCAACAGGGAGATGCAAGCAGTTCTTTTTGGAGAAGCTGCTCCAGAGTCACTAATAGTGTTTTTGTTGGTTTCTGGATAAGATAAGGGTAGAGAATCCATGCATCATATTTTAATATTATATATAAAGTGACTTAGATTTCATTGTGACATCTTTTAACCTACTAAAATAACATATTCACAATTTTGGAAATTTTAGGAAGATTACTTATTGCTCCTAAGAAACAACCTGGACATATTCTTTTCTCTCCCACCACCCTGCCTCCTTTTCTACTATTCTATAATATTTATTAGCAAGCTGTGTTGCATTTATATGTTACACTGTGCTTATATGCTTTGCTATTAATTTGAAATACTCTCCATAAACAGAAAATGAAATAGATATGACATAAGGGCAAATCTTGGCCCACGTTCTGGCTAAACATTCTTTTTTTATCATGAAACTTCAAATGGATGGTTATTATACTCCTAAAAACTGTAGTATTGAAATCATAATTGGGACTTTGTTTATCTGTTTATTTTTCTCCCTGTAGAAATGAGCATTTTTATATTGGTTTGCTTTCAGTGTTTGTTATTTATATAAGAGGAGTTTCTGAAAATACAACAGAAAAAGGACATAAAAATTAAACCCAAAACTTTTATTAGCTGGTCCTACAGTTCTGGAAAAATGCAGAACTAATTCCCATTTCCAATCTGCAGATTAGTTATTATCCTAAAACTCTGTAAGACTGAAGTTTTAAACTTAGGCAAATAATTTGGAGTTTTGCTATGGTCTTCACCCAGGTCATTAGTATTCTTTTAATTTCTCTTTCTTTTGATGCACTGATTTCCAGCTGTACGTTTGCCAGGCAGCTTAACTTTTCTACTACTGGCTATGTCTACATCAGCAAGTACAAAGGAGAAACACATTATCAGATCAAATTAGCTGGTGCTGTCTTGTCCATTGTTCTGGGGCATTATTTTTAGCAGATTTACTCTGATTCCCTGATTCAAATGTCTTCTCCCCACATACAGTTTGAAGTCATTTGAAGCACTGACCTCTGATTGGAACATTAATGATTCCATTACTTCTTAGATTGTATTTGGTGCATGCCTGTTATGGAGTTTTCTTTCCAGTGTCCTTCTAAATGAATCTAGTTTGCATAAATTGAAACTGCCCTGTGAACCAAGCTAAGGCACTGTAAGAGGGGTTATGTTCAGGATATGAAGTTCAAAACTGCAGTACTCTGAACCAAAGTGCTAATTTAGACCCAACACTTGAGATTCATAGAGTAGTAAAGTTCAGGTTCAAGAGGGATTTTTATACTGCCCTCCAGTGTAAAAGAGGTTGTGCAATTTCCTCCACTAAATTCTGCAGTCTCCAAGATTCTCTTTTCAGTCCACACAATCATCAGTTACTACCAGCTGAAAGGGTGCACAAGAGGCCTCCAAGGCCTGCGTGAAAAGAGCCAGCTCTGGGATTAGACCTGGTTGACTGGGGCTTTGTTCAATCAGGTCTTGAAAACCTGATGGTACAAGAATTTGAAATAAAAGTTTCATATAGCAACTCTACATGCATACTGTAATGAAATACCTGTGATTGGCAGAATGATACTGTTGTTCTCTCCCACCCTAGAGTGTTTAATGTGTATTTAAATTTAAGCAAGACAATCTCATCATAATTTGGAGCTGACCATTATAGCAGCTCTTTGGAGAAAGAGCTGGGGTGTCCTGGTGGATTGTAAGCTGTCCAAGAGCTATGTGCCCCTGTGACCAAGAAGGCAAATGGTATCCTGGCCTGCACTAGGAAGAGCACTGCTGAAGGAAGCAATCCTTCCTCTTTATTCTGCCCCTGAGTCATGTGTTGAGTTCTGGGCTCTCCAGTACAAGAAATGCAAGAAACTATTGGAGACATTCTAGCAGAATGCTCTGAAGATGATGAGGGGACTGGAGCATCTCTTTTCATGAGAAAAGGATGAAAGAGTTGAGCTTTTTTAGCCTGGAGAAGAGATGACTGAGAGAGGATCTTATGCATACAAATACCTTGAGTACAGATGGCAAGAGGACAGACCACTCTTTTCAGTGATGCCCAGCAACAAGGGACAGAGGGCACAGACTGAAACTGAAGAAGTTCTGTTGGAATGTGAGGACAGCCATCTCTTGTGTGAGGGTGGTAGGATGCTAGAAAATGCTCCAGGAAGTTGATCCCCTCTGAAGATATTAAAAACCTGCCAGAGTATGATCCTCTGCAGTCTCTTCTGGGTGACCCTGCTTCAGGAGATCTGTTGTACTAGATGATCTCCAGTTTCTGGAGTTTCTCCAGAAACTCCTCTGGAGTTTCTTTCTCCAGAGGAAAGAAACCTCTGGCCTCTGGTCTCCAGGGGTTTCTTTCAACCCCAAACATGCAATGATTCCGTTAGATGGCCCTGGTTTTATTATACCAAGACTTAAATGTACAAAAAAGAAATTGCAGACACTTGAGTTCTGGTTTGTTGGCACTGATTGACTTCTGAGATGCAGAGCCTGGAATGATGGACTTGAGATGTCTGCTTGTTTCAGTGGATTTTGTAATCTTCTTTGGTATCCATAAAGTCAAGGGACCTAATCTTACTGAAAGCTATTAAATTCTGTAGACAGATGCTTTTGTATCCATTTATTCTTGTACACACAGATCAACATCGTTGGGATCATTAAATGTGTTTTTTAACAACAAAATTTCTGTAAGTAGTTTAGCTTCTAAATGAGAACTGAAAAAGACAGATATGCCACTTAGCAAATATTGATCTGAACAATCATTTTTCTCATGAACAAATGAAGTCACATGAAAAGAAAAGGAAGGAGGATCTAATTTCTGAAGAGGCTATAACTGATTGTGCCAGAAATTAAGTATTTTGTATCGAAGTCTAAATAAAAGCAGGGCATATGGTTCTCATAGTGTCTCATAGTACAAATGAGAGTTGTTCAAGGAGTGAATTATGGATAGGACTAAATTATCCATGCATATTCTGCAGGGGACAGATAATGAACTTAAAATTCTCATTTTTAAACTAAATGGTTGCTATTTCAATTACTAGTGGATATCCATCAAAAAAGCTACTTTTAAAGTACTTGGGTTAGATTAAGTATCATTACAGGAAATTGAACTATGAGAAATAACAGCTCATCTGAAAACACAGAAGATATCTTGTTCAAAATATGGCTATAATTGAAATTTGTTATTCCAATCATGGTTTTCCAATATAGAAATGCACATCTATTTAATAGGAATGTAGATGGAATTCAGTCCCTGCATGCTCTTTTAGCAGAACTATCTGCATATATGGTCAAGTCCTCCTAACAGCTAATTAAAAATGTATGCTACAAATGAATGTCTATAATTATAATTTAAAAAATACAAAAAAAGCCCTCAAAACCCAAATCCAAACTCAGACATAGGCAATAACATGAGAATTTGTTAATGAGGACAGTAATATTTATTTTAATATGTTATTCTATAACAGTTTGCTATGCTTTTAAAGACTCAGTTTTTAACAGTGATCAGTGTCTCTGATTCCTTACTCAGAAAGCATGTGATACTTCTTAAATGCGTGAGAGGGGAAAACCTATTTCTAGGATTTATGCACACATACTACCTGGGTGGTCTTGGTATTAATGACACTTATTATTTCCCAGAAAGAAAAATTTCCCACAGTGCTTTCTGCAATCCTACAGGAAAGATTTGTGCAAGCACAGAAGGGCAAAAAGGAAGACAGTATGAAGATATAGCTCTAAATGGATTAAGTTTGCTATGTTGAATGCTCCTGATAACAGTATATATTTCTGTAAGTATTAAAGACTTTATTTCTAATGACACATTAAGTATTCACTTACTGTTTTCCAGCTTTGAGATTAATTCTGAATACATTTTTAAAGAGCACTCAACCTTAACTTTTATAGTGTGGGGACAGATTTATGCCCCATGAAATACTCATCTGTGTAATTTTGGTCTCTGTATATCTTGTTTATTTGTTGAAGGTGTCAGAATACATCCCTCTTTGTTTATGGTTTCCTCCTGCCTCATTGCAGGCATGTGCAAGCAGCCACGTGTGTCAAGGCTGCAGTTGCCAGGAAGGGCACAGGATTTTCAGCTTGAAGCAAAGAATACTAGATGAGAAAGTGTGGATAAAATAAGCTCTGTGATGTGATAAGAAAGAAAGAATGTAGCATATGTAGTATTTACTTGGAGGAATTTAAAAAGGAGCAGGGAGGAAGATTGGAGAGCTTAGGAAAAATTAGAAGTCTGAGAAAAGATGTAAGAGGATGGACCTCAGAAAGAATATGTCTATGGCACACATTCTAGGATGACAAACTTCCATGGCTCTTCATATAGATATGACCCACATCCTTTCAGGTATAAGGTTTATCTGTTTGTATTCCAAGTCAGCTGAAAACTCCTCTTCAGTACTGGATTAAACCGAATAACTGGGAAGTAACTGTGTTACTTCCCAGCTGGCACTAGCTCTGCTATGTCCTAAGGCACCAGTTTTATTAGCAGGGTTTTGGGATAACAAACTATGAATGAAGAACAATTTTGTTCAGAGCCAGCAATAATGAAAAGCTTGATTATTTCAAAGTCTTAAACTCTTATAGTTGAAATATTTTGTAGATCATTTACCTACTATTTCATGTCTTGGTTTCATTGTTGGGGAGACTTCATTGCCTAGTCCTGCTGTATGTATTTGAGAAAATTTAGTATGGCTTCTGACAAGCTTTTTAAGAATATAGAGAAAATGTAGGCAAGTACAGTATTTTCTAGCTTATTAAGCAAGCACTGTTGTTTATATGGGATAGTTTCATCTGGAATCACTCTGATAAGGATGAGACACTGCTATTTTGGTTGCCATTAACATGATAGAAAATCTTCAAGTGCTTGTTTCAGACTGGCAGACAACCAGTGAGGTTTCTGGCTTATATATCTGGCCATGCTACTGTATAAATAAAGTGAGTTCTCTGTTGTATCTCTTCTTCTCCCAACAAAATGAGGAAATTTGCTCGGTAACACTTGGGGAAATTTAGAAATCAATTGTTCAGTGTATTTGACCAAGCAGATGCAATAAAAATGTGGATGCAAAAAAGCCTAGTTACGGCAATGCTGTATTGTAGTTATCATTTTTAGCTATATTAGTCAAAATATCTGCAAAAGTTCCATGTGCCTGGAAATGGCACGAGGCCACCTGGAATCAGCTCATGTGTTTTGATGTGCTCCTACTGACAAGTTCCCAGTTGTCTGACAAAGTAAAGGATTTTTTTTTTTTTGAAAATGTGAGCTTTGATTTTCTCACTGACATGGTGTGCAGCTGCCAGAGGTGCAGCCATCCCCACAGTCTCAAAGGGCTGAGTGCCCTTGTGTGGAGCCTTGCCAGCAGCCTGTGAACTGCATTAATGTATTCCTGGATTTCCTCACAGATTCCCTGTCAGCTCCTTGTGTGGGTAAGAGCTGTGAGGGGATCCTGTCACACCCTCTTGTTTTGTGCAGTGAGGGCCACCAGTCTCACTCTCGCTGAGTGCATCCTAATTTTGGCTGTAGGTTCAAATAGGTTATTGATTTCAGATTAGCAAAAGCAAGAAAAATCTAAATAAAATATTTGTGTGAGAGGGACTTTTCCTCCTCCAGAAATCCTAGCAATGGCAGGACGTTTTTTTCCAGGCAGGCACTTGCTATTGATTATGGGTCTGAAACTATAAGTCACGCAGATAGAAAAATAATAAGGAAAAGAAAGCACACACACAATCAATAATAAATTAAATTTTTTAAAAATCGTATCTTAAATGCAAGAATTTTACTATAAATTCACAGGTGTTGGATTGTATTTCCCCAAGTGGCTTAGCTATTCTATGGAAAACTCAGCATATGATTCCCCAAGTGGCATAGCTATTCTATGCAAAACTCAGTGTATGATTTCACTGTCAGAAAGCTATGGAGTGACCAAAGAAAAGTAAATAATTCTTATCGCAAGTGCAACTTAGAATATACCACACGACTGTCATTGTGAAGCACTCATAACTATTGTCCTTTCTCAGCCATGGGTAAAATTGAGCAATATCATGCAGGATGACTGAGCTGGAACAGGTCAGAGGAGGAATCTTTGTCTCATTATACTGCACAGTCCTGAATACAAAATCCAAATCTGGTTCTCACAGTGCTTGCATTGAGTAGTTTATTATACTTTAATCCCTATTCAGGACTGAACATTCAGTAAATTGATAGCTCAGGATTGCAAAATAATCATACCAAGAAAGGAGGGATTAAAATAATACAAAATAAATTTGCTATATCCTTCCACATGGGTTTATTTTTTAAAATCTTCTTAAAAATACTCAAAATATTGTATGTAGTCCATAACCAGTTTTTGCAGGACACATTTTTTTTCTCTGACCTTGACTTTATGGAGTAGTACATAGAATTCTCTTGGCCATTCATAAAGTTGCAATGTTTCTTAGCATAGTCACCCTGTCCATAGCTCCTTTCCTATTGGACCTAGATGCCTAAAAAAAATTAATTAATCTTCATTCTTTGTCTATTTCTACCCATGAAGAATGGAAGCAAGTGTTCTCCAATTTATAAATAGTACTAATATTTTTCCAGTGTAATATTTTTATTTCATTAAAACCAAAATTATATCCATTTTGCATATGCAAAAATCAACATTTAAGAATATGCAAAATTATCCTAGTGTGCCCCTACCTTGGATCAGAGTGTAGCCACCACATGACTGGAGTGCTAGCACATATGGAGGAGGTGGTTTGTCTCAGGAGAAACCCTGCCTCATGGTGTGACTGTGACTATTATCACAACATGAATACAAAAAATTGTGTATTTTGATTGAAAAAGACCTCTATGACTTCTTTATGATTTTCTGTCAAATTGATTTTTCAGGAAAACACAGGTGTTTACAAAGTAGTATATTGTTTTATGGTACAGTTTCTTTCAAATTTGGTGTTGAGAAAAATTAAGTAAGTATTTAATTTCAGAGTTTTTTTTTTAAATTTAAGCTGTTTTACCTTGTTGGAGCTGCAGCACAGCAAATGCAAATTAGAAATTGTTATTCAGAGATTATAAAGCTGGAATGAAAGATGATCCTATTTTTTTTCCTGTGAACTTGTTCACTGTCTAGATTGCATTTCCGTGATGCATTGTCTCTGCATTGATTGAGTGTCTTGTTTGCTTTGTAGATGTGTTCTGGATAGGAAAAATAGTCTATGGGTGTTGTTAAACAATACATGCATTTTAGTGCTGATAGGAATGATCCTAAGCAGTACAGTAGGACAAAATGAAAACACAAGGACAGAAAAAAAATTAAAAAATATTAGCATGCTTTCCCTTGGTAAAAAATCTGAAATAAAATATCTTAATCTGTTAGTCTTTCTTTCATATTATTTTTAGGTATTATTCTTGCCCTTTCCTTACTGTGTTAACCATCAATCTCTCTTAAAATAAATCTTCCACTTTTCAAGTACATAACAGAACAAGCATTCTATTTTTCCCCTGGGTCTAAACTGGAACATTTGAAGTGTCTGATTTTTCCCTTTAAGCAAAAAGCGGAGGAGAGATCAAAGAACTCAGTCCATCACCTTCAGGTACAGTACTTTTGTAATTTTAAGATATTCCATGTGTAGGTACTGATATCTCTAAAGATATGTTTCTGAAAATATTACTGAATATCTAGTTTCTTAACATTTCTATAGTTCTATAGCAAAACCTCCAGAGTTAAACCATAGAAGAGAGGTAAGAATGCAATTCAATATGTCGGAAAATGCAAGAATTCCTTAAGAAATAATTTTACTGTTTTTTCCGTGTACAAGCACTTTTACGTTCAAGAACAATTTGGAGCAAGAGGTATGTTGTTCATACAAAATATTCCTATAGCAAGCAAAACATTTCTGGCCTGTTTGAGCAGAGAAATTTTTATAACTGTTAAATTATTGAATGAAATAACTTTATAAAACATATGTTTGAAGCTGCTTGCAAGTTCTATAAGGAGAATTTTTTCCTTTGATATAATGAAATATGTAAAGTTCAAGATCTGATTACTGTAATTGTTTCTGATTGTTTATTGTAATTATTATAACAGGAAGTTCTGCATTCAAAAAAGCAATGGCATTGTAGACTTCTGTTTTCAGAAGAGCAAAAGTAATTCCCAAACTTTTCATAAGCTACCCTTTGTTTCTATACTGAAAAGATTTACAGGAATTTATTTCAAATAGCAAGGTATTCAATGTTTATTAGTGTGTGGTAGATGTACAAATCACATAACCATTTAGTAGATCACCGCAGAAGCAGCAACTAATCCATTCAAATATGTTTATCTTAGATTTGCACATTCGACTCTTTACATTACAATAAGACTAATCAAATATAATAAATATAACAACAAACTAACTCTATTTATATCTCTATCTATTTATAACTCTATCTATTCTATAACTCTATTTTGTATAATAATGCCAAATAAGGGTAACAGATAAAAACATTATTTGCAAAATGTCAATCCTAAACTTATAGATTATAGCAGAGTCTTCTGAAAGTACTTATGAAAACCAGCAGTGAATTACAGAAAACATGTCACAGTTACAGTATCAGTTGAAAAAAAGAAAAAAAGTATCTTCATGAAATATATGCGAAGATAGGCAGGATGATAAATTTTTTTCCCATAATATGGATACATTAGCAGGCAGAGATATTGAAGATGGCATCTTTGATAGAGCATGTCAGTGTAGTCTTTGCCTCTTTGCAAGCAGCACTTTATGAGTGTCCTGATTTATGGCAAATTTGGGAGGAAACCTCCAAATGGGGTCTCTTGAGAAAGTGAATTCAAGCAGCTCCTCTCCCCACCAGTTTATGAGCTGTAAACCTTGAGAGAAGTGGAAAAAACTGTTTATATAACAAAGTACTCACAAACATGGAAAAATGAATAATCTTAAACAATGGAACCTCTCACTGTTCTGAGGAGATAGTAAATTTAGGAAGTCCTTTCCGTGGGGTATAACTTGCCTCACTCAGTCTCTTATCAGTCCCTCCTGCATGGGAAAATGCCATGTCCCAGCCCCCAGTGGGCCACAGGTGTGAGCTCCTGGTGTTTTTCTGGGTTTTCAGTCTAGAGCAAGGCTATCAGTGCCAAGAAAAAGAAAAAAACACAGTCCAGGGAACTTCTCTGTCTCAACCAGCAAAAACAAAATCTAAGTAAAAGCCAATGAGAGCTCTTGCCCACAGTTTGTGCTGCAGAAAACAAAGTCTGTGAGAAAGAGAGCCAAAGCTCTTATCTTTATGTTTTTGAATACAGCACCCTCAGATATTCCGCTGCTTCTCCTTCTCCTCCTCTTCACTCCCAGATCCAGTTTAAAAAGCACAAAACTCAATATCCAGCATAAGCAGGACAGAGGATTGGGGATACAAGCATCATAAAGTCACCCTAGAACACTGAGTAACAGAGGACAGTGAAGCCATCATTAGTTTTACTATAGTCCTGAAGTCCTGAAACAAATAGACATTGAAGATATAACGGAGATGAAACAACAAAATAATTCCATTTTGTACATATATGGTAAAAGATCTTTCAAAATAAAGACAGCAAGGAGGCAGCATAAAAAACAGGGATTTCCTACCTGAAATCCAGGTTTTATTTGTACCCACATATCGGGTTTAAGGATCCAGTGAAAAAAATCACAGGAACAAGTTTTCTTCTGATCACTTATCTATTTGTGGAATAAATTTATGGCAGGTGCCATGCCTTAATTCCAGCTGGCAATTAAGTGCTATGCATTAGCTCTTGCTCCCTCTTCCCCACTCTGTTGGGTTAAGATAGTAATAGTTTAACAATCAAAACAAAGTAAAATATAATGATACTAATTTTAATAATGGTAACAATAAAAAGGAGGGAGAGAGTGGATTAAAACCCAAGAAAAAAGTGATGCACAATGGTGTTGTTCACCACACAGCTACCAGTGCCCAGCCTGTTCCTGAGCAGCTGTCTGTGGCACATGGCCAATTCCCCTCAGTTCATATGCTGAGCATGACATGTGAAGGCTTGGAATGTCCCCTTGGCCACTTAGGAACAGCTGTCCCATGTTTTCTCATCCCCAGCAACTTGAGAAACTTCGCTGACATATCATGATGCTGAAAAGTCCTTGACTTTGGGTAAGCACTACTGAGCAACACTAAAGACATCAGAGTTTTGTAAACATCATTCTCATACTAAATCTGAAACACAGCATTGCACCAGCTACTGAGAAAAAAACAAATTCCATCCCAGCTGCTGACAGGACATCAGGTCAAGTCAGAGATGAGAAACAGGATTTTATCCAGGTGGCCTTCCTCTCTATGGCTACTGAGTCTACATTCAATGTTGCCTATGTATCTGTCCACACAGGCAAGAAGTGGTCTTAATTGCAATTGCAAAGGTATTTTCAATGCAGAAGAAAGATTTTGGGAAATATTTCAAGGAATTAGGTAACTTGAAAGGAAGTTCCACTTCAAAAGCTGGTGTTTCAGCACTGGTCACTATGGAGTCATTACCTGTGTCTTCATTTTACTTTTCCTTGACCTGGAGATGGTTATTTTTTCTCCTTTTTTTATTATATGATAACAAATTTACCAACTTAATTTTCTGCCTTTGCTTCTTCATGTCCTCTATCTTTTCTGCTTGCACTCTACCTTTTCTAAGTGGAACAGGTCACATGTAAGAGACAGGATGAACATTTTTGTCCTGTCTAAGAGAAAGGATAAAAATGGTCAACCTTGTTGCAGTTGGAGTTACAGACTCTATTCTAACCACTGAATTTCAGAAGATTTTAAGCCATCTGCTTGATGGAGCTTTGAGAAGTTGTGTAAATAATACTACATAAATGGTGGCATAAATTTTGTCACAAACCTGGGGAGAAGTAACCTCATCAGTGAAGATTATTTTCTCCACAGTGGGAAGTACTGTATGGTTGTGCTATCCACAGTGGTCAGAAAGATATTGGAGAAGGTCTGAAGGAGAGGAGGAATTGAAGGGATATCAGGCTTTCCTAGTCAGGTAATATTCTATTCAGACAGGAGAAATCATGTCTATAGAGAAAAGCAGAAGCATTTTTGTAGAACTTGGTTCTGCAACTCTGTGTGATTCTGTAACTTAATTCGGACTCTTTGGCAATTTTTTTCTCAGAAATAAAGCTTGCCTTTGTGGATGATAGAAAAATGGAGGAGAGATGTACAAAAACACTATCTCCTGTCAGCCTGTACATTTGTCTGCAGTCCTTCGTGTAGGAACTTTGCAGATATATAAAAACCATTGTAGAGTGCATCACTCTAGCAAGATCAACAAACTGTGAAAGAACTGAGTTTCTCTGCATCTGGAGAAAAATGAATTCTGTACACTGTGGTTCGTCCCACTTGAATAATGACATGCAAAAACAAAACCTACAAGAAGAGAGAATCAGATCAGGGAAAGAGTCCTATGGAGAGCCACAGAGAAAAGGGCAAGAAATGTGCAGTGTGGGAAGCTGTGAGGACCATCTTCCCAAAAGGCTATGGATGAACATGTTGAGAAGAGATTGGAGGACATGAAGACACGTGCCTGAATGACTGGGAAATTTTACATGCAGGTATTTGCACACATATATTTGTGACCTGACAACAATCTTGTGATATCAGTGGTAAATCTCCCATTAATGATTATGATCAAATTCCAATTCATTGCCCTTATGTGCACATATAGGATTTTATTCCTTTATCATTCATAAACACAACTTCATGAGTTTTAAAAAAAGTCTAGCTCTGCTTGTTATATATTTTCTGTTTTCTTCTCATGAACCAGAACAAATGACAGAAACATTTATACACAGTCCCAAAAAAGCAGGCATGCTGGCAACAGGGACTTGGACAATGACAAATGATCTCTACTTCATATGAGATCAGGAAATCACTTGCCTTTAAGCCATCCAATCTAAGGGTATTAATTATATATTACATCTCATGAACCTTCTAAATTTAGATAGCCTTGCAGGGACTGGTGTGATTTATTAATATACTGACAAATAATTAGCTGAGGAATGTATCATGTATATTTCATCTATAGCCTGAAACTTCAACCTCTGCCACTTGGGAACATGAAAAATCTAAGTGTCTGTCTATCATTTAGTTATTGAAGACTCACTTTTTTTGGCCCTTTTTTAGAGCAACAACACAAAGCACTGATATTGTTCAAAACTGATGTTTCAGCACACCTATACTGATGGTGTAAGTAATGTTATGTAAGAGAAAAGTGCTTCTGAATCAATGCAATTAATGTCTCATGATGACTAGAAGGCTCTCATAAGCATCTGGTTATGGTTTTTGGCAATTAATGCACTTGAACCAATGCTGCAGCTGATTGAACTATTGTTATATTGTTAAGAAGCTGGTTTCAGTGCAATATTCATAGCCTCATGATTATTTTTTTACTGCAACAATTATAGAAAGGTTAGTAACTCAACTTTAATGGAAAATACATTGGTTTTGACAGAGTTTATGGGAGACAGAATTTGGAGATAGGAGTGCCAAAATAATTTCTGCAGTGTAGAAAGAATCCTGCAGTAGCATGCTTAGCCAGGCTGCAAGCTACTTGTCAGAGGATCAATTTCTTCATGTGTAGCAATACTCTATAAACAATTTTTTAAATTCTTATGTAGTAAAAGCAGTTCAAAGTTGACCAGAAATCAGAAAATGTGAAGCTATCATGCATTGTTTTTGCGACCTGCAGGAATGTGTTGCACTGTTTAATACTTTCCTTTTATTTTCTTAAAGTTCATATTTTTGCAATGGATTGTTCTTCCTACAACCTATTTTATCTGTATCTGTCTTGTGTGACTGAGGCCCATCTCCATTACCAGTCCAGCTGTCCCATTTGCGACAGTTCCAGTTGTTTCCACTAGCTACAACTTCATCAAAAGTCACACAAAGTTTTTCCTCACCAAATTATAGAATGCTGTGTCCTTGTGCAGGAATGCAGCTTCCTGATGCCTATGAGCCCTAAGAACATGCAACACAGAACCATTATGAACATCATCTTTGCTCTCTGCCAAGTTCATGATAGTCCCTGCAAAGCACCTGTATAGATTGAGGTTTTTCAAGCTCTTGCACTTGAAGTATGAACTGCATCTCAGGCCTGTGCTTACTTTAAGATGTATATTTATAAAAACAGATCTCTTGGCAGACTCATGCAGATTCAGGAAAGAATGACAGCATAACCTTGGAAAAGAGACAAATGTCAGAGGACTAATGTGAAGTGATACTCTAAGGGGTCAGCAACATTGCAGATGGCAAGGGAAAGATTTTCACTGACTCTTTTTGTCCTTTTGTTGCTCAAACAGAAATCACACTCTTCAATCTAAGACTACTTTAGTTCCACTGCTCTCAGTGTTTGCTAGTTACCTTCCTCTTCTGTCAGTCTTGAGGCCACAAATTCCCTATAGGTGACTGCAGTAATTCAGAATTCAGACACAAGCTTTTGAAATGCTGTTTCCCATTTTTATTGAAACAAAATAATTTGCATGCTCTTTCAGCAAAGTGCTGTAAATCAAGAAAAAATTCTCTTTACCCTGTCGACTGTTGTCATCCAGCCAATATCACTGTCAGTAAATATTCAGACCTCCACAGAAGGATAAGTAGGAAAAAAATGAAAGATAATTGACTGTTTTAAAACCAAAGTAACAAAGATCTGATTAACTTTCTCATAAAAACTGTTGCAAAACCAAAACTTCAAAGACTCACCACTGAAAAATGCGTCCAGGCTGTGGCTAATGGTGATGAGTAGAAAGAAATTATTCCCCAAAGAAGAGAAAAAAAACTGTTTTAAAAGAAGTTCTTAAGATTTTATTTATATAGTGCCATCATCTTTCTGTAAAACAGATAGTCATAAATTTGGAATAGGAAAATAACTTATCTTTGGTTTTCTTAAGAATTTCTTAAAAAAACCCAATTTTAGACTGATAAAGTCCTCAGTTTTCTTTTTGTGTAAATATACTTGCCTTGTCCATTTACTTCTTCTTATGTTGCAGGAAAAATTTGGATTGGCATGGTGAACAAATTCCACCAGAATGTGCAAATTGTGTGACTTGCCCATGAATGTGGCTAATATTTGATAACTTACTAATGGAGAGATATTATTAAAACTGTATCTTGTGATAAGGACAGTGGAAGTTAATTTCTTTTTATTATTTGCTATATGGAACAGGTTAACAGCATTGCGCAACCTTCTACAGAGCAGTGTAGGTTACAATGTGTTTAAAGTTTTGTGTAATATTAGGATCATTCTTAGCCCAGAGAATCTGGGGTTTATATTCTCTTACACTTTATATCCTTCAACACTTTATATCCTTTTATTTTATAATGAGTCTCCTGAAAAAAAGTCACATATGATGCAACTACAATCACAGAGAGTAAGGCATGTTCAATGAAACAGAATGGCCAGATTCTCTGGTTGGTTTTACCGGCAAATGCTGCTGCTGAGCAGGCACTGATGTCAGGCTCTGTGCATTTTGCAATGCCCACTTCAGAACCCCAGGAGACTGTGTGTGCATCCATGTGTGTGTGTGGTTTCCCGTGTCTGACAAAGCTTTGGCTCCAGCTAAAGGTGAACTGTCACTGTTGTCCTCTCATTAGAAATGTTACTCCTGGCTTTGTTTGGAGAGGCTCTCACTGCCTCAGAGAAACAGAACAGTTACACAAGTAATTAAACCAGCTCTCACTTATAAACCATGGGGAAGTTCTCTCTCTTCAAAACAAATACTGAAAAATTCCACTGTAAGGGGTTACAACCTTAATTTAAATTAGGTAAGACACTCTTAAAAGCAGCTCAACTTTTGTTTTGCAAAATATGCTGCACAAACTTCAAAACTGAGAGATATTTCTGAAATTCTGTCACTTTGATGTATCAGAAGAATTATTGCCTTATGCTGCAAGGATGGTTTTCAATTGTAAGTCATTATTCTGCCTTTTCCAGTTCTACTTAGCATTAGATGTAAAAATCCTAAAACCTTCTATCATATCTTTATTGCCAAGCTGCTATATCAGCTGGAGACAATCACAAAATAACTTCCTATAAATTTATGCAATCATGAGATTTTTGCAACTGCCTTCGGTCCCAAGGCAGAAGTTCAAGCTCCTCAGCTGCAAATCAACACAATCCTCGTTGCCTCCTCTAAAGTACCATTGGAATTTACTCTCTGCATTTACTGTATACTCAGTTTTTAACTAGCAGCCTCAGGCTACGCTATACACTACCATCAAAGTTACCCCTTCAAATACAATCCAAAAGTTAAAGCACTGTTCCCAGAAATCATGATATTGTTCCCTGGATATTTCAGGGTGAACTATGTTTAATTCAGAGAATCAGGAAAATTCAGAGATATAATAACAAATCACTTTTTTTCAAAGCAGTAATTTCATTGCATTTCTTTTCCCTTTGGGTCAGTCTGAGAGACTGCAGGCAGCGTCAGAGGCATAGACATGTGGAAAGTTTTATGAGTCTTGGGAGGTGATAGCAACCCTAGAAAATTTCTTTGGGATTCTTATCCCAGTAATTTGTAAGGTATGACTGCTTAACAGTATAAAATCAATTTTTGGTGGTGAATCCAGAAATATGTTATAGACTTTAGTAGATCTATAATGTAGTCAAGAGGAACCCATCACCTGGGTGGGAGGAGAACCAGGCAGGCTGTCAGTTTTATGTCAATCTATATCCAATACGTTGCCAGATGAAAGTATTGTCAGAAATTCATAAAGCAGGGACTGCTTTTTGTGAGTAAAGAATTGTGCTAGGCAGCATTCTGAGATGTACTGAAGGTGAGAGTTCGGGTAATGAATCTGGTTTTGAGATTTTTCCATTTATGACTCCATGCTATTAGGTAAGTGTTTATCTGATTTCTCAGGCTTCTGTCCACACATTTGTTGTTTTAATTTTTAGGCTTGAGTTGACAGTTCTACGGGTAAAACTCTTATCATTAGGTGTCTTAATTTCCAGAACTTCCATATCTCAGGACTTGACAAATTTGTCTTGTTTTCTACTTTGATTTTGTCCTTCCCTCCTATCCTGTAATCCTTTGTATGAAACCTCAGATGGCAGATTTCCTTTGTCATTCTCCTACTTTTATCTCACTATTTAACCTTCCCTCTGATCAGCCCTCAACCTCAGGCCTATTAACCAAGAGATAATTGTCTTTAACTATCAGCTTTTCTCTCTGTTGCTTTCCACGGGACTTGGAGGGAAGCTCCCACAAAGCTGATTCCTTTAAATTTCTTTTTAAATTTCTTTTTCTTACAAGTCACCCATGAATTCTCCAACACTGCTCCCCATTGCTCTAATCATTACCATCTCATTATTGCCATGCAGTCCCCTGACAGTGCATCCATCTGCTCTATCACCCACTTAAGAAACTTGCAAACTTTTTTGTAAAGTTCTAGGCGACATCCATCATGCTCTGTGCTTTTCAAGTATTACTTACAATGGCATCATAGCTGTGACAGAAGCTGCAGGCAGGAATATAATACAAATAAATAATAATTAGTTCTGGACAGGTGCTTGACTCCAGTAAAGGGGGCCAAAGTTGCATATGTAAAATGAAGTGTGCCGTGCTGATTAAAAAGGAATAATTAGCTTAGCTGAATGAGCTTTTAGACATGGAAGGGCTACAGACCTGGCATCTAAGTTTGCTGCTGCTATTCCTGTACAACATCATCTGCTTATTTCTCTTTCCAGCCATTTTTCTCGTTTTCTCTTGAGGCTGCCCCCCTGTTCAATGGACAGGACATGAATATTAGCAGTTCTTTGGATGTGATAGAGGATCTTGTTGAAGAACAGTTGGCAATAACAGAACCATGGAGTACAGGTCAGTGACTGCTGTGTTAGTCACTTCACCTGGAGAAAGATGTGAAAATTTTTTGAATTTTTTATTATCAAAATCCAATAAAAAGCTAAATATCCATTATGGTTTTCACAACAGTAATAAGCAATAAGTTTTGTTATGCTGAAGACTAATAATTACCAAAGAAAAAGGTAATTCAGATTGTCCTTAATCTGTCCTTAATCTGGATCTATGACACTGAATATTGACTAATTTGCCAGCTAGTATGAAGAAAATGAGAAATTATTTCAAATACCAAAACATAAAAGAAATTTCAAGTAATCTAAAACTGTTCATGCAGGCATATTTACCTGAAATGCTTGGAAATTTTCCATAAAATAATTGAACTGCAGTTAAAAATGAGGATTGAAGAGGTTTAACAGTTTATGGCTACTGTTTTCTTTAAGATGTTTTCTTGATCCTGTGACATCTCTGTTTGTTTTTGCATTAGGGTAGTGCAAAAGACAGGAGCCTGGCACAACGATATCTTTAAAGAGTTTGGTAGCAGAAGCAAGGAATTTTCAGGAGCTCATTCTCTCTCTGGTTGTGGAACCACAAGTGTCAGGAAAAGACAAAATTAATCTGTCTTTTCAGTTCTATTGCACAGGGAAAAGAGAGACAAAATAATTTCACTCCAAAGTCAGCTTTGCAGAAGGAACTCTAAAACTAATATCCATATTTCATTAGGCAAAAAGAGGCAGTGCCTGCTTGCCTTCTCCTTTCTTGCTGCTTAGGGGCCTAATAGGTCATTATACTCCTAATTGAAGTTACATAGCCTCTCTTTTTTCATGATACAATGAAAAAATATGAAGGAAAGTGAAAGAAAAGTTCTGTACCAACCTAACAGGAGCATTTTTTTTTAACTTTTTTAAAAAAATCCTTTATAAGTTAAAGGAAGAAGCACCTTACTCTCACTTTTGAAAGGCAAAAGGCTTTTATGAATAAATACCTTCTTTAAGTCTTGGACCTGAGCCTTGATTGGAAATATTTTTCTTAAAAATATTTGTTTTTTTTTTTTAAATTCTTAGCAATAGGGAATCAGTTTTCTCTATGGTATTGTTCTAGGGTGTTAATAGTTTTGTCTTAAATACAGGTACATTAATTTGTGTTTGTAACAAAGATGATAATTCAAAATTTATTTATTTATTTACTTGTGGATAACATCAATAAGGCAGACTTCTGGAGATCTATGGAATATTGTATTTATTTTAGTTTGGATTCTCTAGACTGGTAAACACAAATAAACCAAAAAGGAGACTATAAGCAGTTGTTTTGGTTCTATGTTTAAAAAAAAAAAATAAAGAAATCAATGTGTTTGCCTAATTATTAGCTGGAACAAGATAACTGCTTTTTGCCAATATGACTGTTCCTTAATGCTATAAAAAAAAAATTCATCTGTCGTCCTTAATAAGTTTAATGTACTGTCAATTCAGTATGCATTATACAGATAGATGTATATATATACACATTCTAACAAAGAAACTGTAAGCAAAGTAACAAAAATTATTCTTTTTTTCAACAGAACACATGAATGAAAGTATTTAATCTCACTTTTCTAGTCCATTGGTCATTCTTTAGTAATTTTTTAGTTTTGAACACTAAAGCTGGATGCAGCATTTTAGTAACTTTCACCTTCAAAACAGACACAAGGGTTGTAAGATTTTTCTGTATACTGAGTTTTAATTCTTCAGGGCCACTGCTGACCAGCATTCTCCATTCTGCAAGTACTTCCTCCATTAATCTTAAACTCTGCCATAATGCCATGCAAGGTTTGGTTTCAACCACCTGCCTTAAAAATAAAGACCATCCTTTATTTGTTACCTATTCCTTTTTGCAGTTTGCGTTTGTGTCATTTTCAAAGTTATTCAGTAAGGAATTCACTGTTGTTTTGTTGGCTAACAACCTTATGAACAGACAGGAATTGTTCCCTGTGGGGTACTTAGAAGCACACCCACTCACCAAGGTGTCTTTGCTTGAGAATTAATTATACTTTGAGACCTTCTGGTTATTCAGAGATGAACATGTGTAATGTGTAGCATGCTGATTTTCTGGTTTTCTGACTTTTATATAGTTACTGAAATCTAATTGCATTACTTTCATAGTTGAGACAGAGACAATGTAAAGCAACACATTCCACTTTCAGAAGGCTTCAAAGTGTTTTCAGTATAGCATGAATGCTTTCTATACATTCTTACAAAGCTCATTACTTTTACACTTTATTCATTGGTCACGAGAGACAAACAAAGTGCTTTGTGCAATAGGCAGTTGCAGGTATCTTATTTATCCTTCTTTCGTTCTTGGTTTCTGCGTCAACAACTTTGCTAGAAAATTCTTTCAGGGGTAAACATGGATCTTATGAAACTTCTCTCTGGCTCACAGAAGTTGCTCTAAAACCTCTTCTACAAATTACGTTAAACCAAATTTTTCATTTCATCCATTGTTATCAAGTGAACTGGACAGGTTTAATTTTTTAATAATTTTTATGTCCTCATTTTGCTTAGCCTGGAAAGGAAAGAGTATGCCTCTGATAGAGGAAATCTCTATGTATTACTGCTACAAATAGAAATTGCTTCAACCACCAAAGAGTGACTTTTCATAAAAACTGGTATGGTTAGAATTTTAGGCATCTGATGTGCACCTGGCATCTCATTTTAGCATGCAGGTGTACATGAGCAATTAAGATCACATCATATCACATAAAAAATATATAATCTGCCATGTTAGTAGATAAAAATTAGCTAACTTGTCATCTGTTTATGCTTTCATCCTCTATAAGGAGTTTTGTTTCAGATAATGGCACCATTTCAGTAGGATAGTCCTATGTTCACTAGAATTTCAGTGCTTAACCTCACATGCACTTCAAGATTCAGGATGTTATCCTTGAGTTCTGTATGAGTTATGAATAGAGAAACAGTAAATAGCACAGCTGCTGAAAAGTTTATCATTTTAAAACTCTCCTATGATAAGTGAAAATTGTTAACAATATTTTTAGAAATCTGCTCCTCACATTCCCTTGCATGTCTTTGAAACTACAAAAAAATTTCCAGACTTACAGACCCTGTCCATTTTAACAAACATATTGTGACTTGATTTTTTATTTTATTTCAATTTCCCTTATCAGTCACATCTTTAATATGAAAGTTTGTCTTAGTGAGAATGTCAGCTCTTGAGGTAGTAATTTTCTATCCTATATTTCTTCCTTTTAATCTTCATAAAGACAAGATAATTATGCGATTGTGATTATTGATTATTTATTAGGAGATATGTCTGAGGCGTGAAAGGGTCGTAAAATTTGTCTGTAAAAATATAATATTTAACTCAGAATAAACTTTTTTTGGTGAAGGCATTCATTTATGATTTACAATTTCAGAATTTCATTGGAAAATCTGGTGAACATGAAAAAACAATGAAGAGGAATTTAGCCTCATTGCCTCACTTTGATCTATGCAAAAAAACAGTAGCCGCAGAAATGCAGTCAGAAAAATAATAGTGATCCCTACTCTGAGCAATCAAGTAGAAAGGAAACAAGCTGCTTTCAGTGTTTATATTTCTGGAATATTGCAAATTAGTTATCCAATTAGCATTATTTTTGGGGTATGTGAATGTATTTTTCATAATTTTTAAAAGTCTTTAAAAACCTTTGTTCATCTGAACCTTTTCCTCACATGGAAAATGCCTTAAATTAACTCACCTAAGAATTAAGAGACAGGAGGGCTAACTCTGTTAAAGAGAGATGTTGTAATACTTGCATCAGTCTTCAAAATTTTTCATCCTCTATTATATTTGTTCTTGCATCTTGAATCCCACTTCAAAAAGCTGAGGTTCTTCTCCGAGGGCTTACGCTGATCCCAAGGCAACAACTTATTGGCATTTTATCCCATTGGCTAGACTATTTTAAAAAATGGGGACCATAAATGCTTATCTTTGCAAATAGCAGGAGCAACAAAAGGGAATGTGACTTTGAAACAGTGTTGCCCAAGTTATGAAAAGCATTATATAAATCCTTTGTGCATAAAAAAATTATTTTATCATCTAATGTATTTTTCCATGCAACATTAGAAGAATAAGTATAAGCTTCATATTAATGGAAAAATATTTATAAGAATAACTTTTTGAGAATAGTAAATACTCAGTGTAAAATTCTGTATTAACTATTTGCATTTACAATGATACTGACCTTTGCCTCTAAAAATTTCAGCACTTCATAAATTTATTTGCTGACAGTTTCTTCAAGGGCAGAATAAACCATCTGTTACCCGCCCTGTTTGTATTTTTCTGTTATACTGAAACCACTTTGGGGGTTAGCATTTATTTACAGAAACACATTTTTCTTTTGATTTTATCCTTCCCTCATCCTTATGATATCAAGTGGTCTGAGGAGAATGCAAGGTTAAATCCCTTAATTAAATTTCACAAGGGAGGTTCTCATAATGTCACCAGGTTCAGTTTTTATCTTTTGGGCATGAGAGAATTCATGACTTTTCCTGACATTTTGAGGCAATGAAGTCTTGAGCTGTATGGTGTGTGAAATATCCTTTGCAAGGTAAATTTTAGGATTGCTAAATTAATTTAACTTTGAATTATGCATAGGGGAAGAACACTGATGTTCTTCAAGCAACATCAGTCTTGGTGCACTTCTGAGGCATCCCCAGGTAATATATAAATGGATTGTTTTCCACCAGGCAGCGCTGGGCAGGAGGGCACTCACGACTGTACCTGACTGATATAGAACTGCCATTACTAAAATGCCATCTATTTTGTATGGATGTGGAAGTGCAGGAACTCAGAAGTCATGTTGGTTTGCCTTAGCCAGAGCTGATTTGGGGTTTTTTTGTTGATATCATGGTGGTAGAGCGACCACAGCCTCACATGGTTTAGTGTGATTTCATGAGTCTTTTAAACAGTCTAACAAGCCTAGGTTTGGCACTCTGCATCCAGCACCAGATAACTGGGACTGAGGGAGTGTGTCACCCAAGCTGAAGCTGGGAACCAAGGAGGAGGAAGCAAGCTGTGATAAGTACACATGTAAAAATTATCTAAGTGGTCACTGAGATTGAGGAGAAAAGGACTCCATCATTATCACCATGACCAGACACTTCCCAGCTCAGACCTTAGGACATTGATAACTGCTTTTAATCCTCCACTATTCTTTGGGTAGAACAAAACTGTCCACTTCAGGATCCAGAGTGAGAATAATATTTAGGAAGAATAGCTATTAAACTATATTATTAAAGAGGTCTTTATTAATTAAATAATTGCTTAGTTGGACGGCTAATCATTAGCCATAAAACATTAACTGGACTAACAATAAATTCTTAGCTTACATTACTCTGGCAAAAATGTAGTCTGCTACTGCTTCACTTGAGAGTCTCGTCTGACAGATGCAGTCAGAGAAAAACATCCAGACATTTTAACACAGACTTTATAAGCACCAAAATCATTATAAGAGAAAGTAAGCACAGAAAAGAAAGTTAATCTAGGAGAAATGTGGACCATATTCTTACTGTTTTTTAAAATCCATGACTTGTAGCATGCAGAAGAAAAACTTAAAATGTTAGCAGAGGACTCTCAGATTTCCTTTGAGGATTCAGAACTAGCAGTCTTTGCATGATAGTGCTCTTTATAAAATGAGATGCAGGTGTTAGATAGTTAGATAGATGTTATCTGTTTCTGAGATTTCTACATTACTTATTTCTGATCTATTTAGAGTTATTTAACTTAAGTCTGTTCTATGTGAACTCTGTCTACCCTGAAGTAACATTGCTGACAAAATTTTACTTTTGTTTTCTTGGTCTTTTAAAGACAAAAGGGTGTGTATGTATATGATCATAACAAGAACAATTAGACCAGACAACAGAAAAAATGATACATTGGCCGCAGTAGAAAAAAAGGAAGCCAAATTAAAAAGTAATTAGCATAATTTTGCATAATGAAAATGAGATGTTATCTTGTGGTTAAAATTTCCCTATCTCCTTTATAGCACCTCTAAAACATAATTTATACAACATTGTAATAAGTAATTTGAAAGAACAACAGTAGAATTTGTTTACTTACAGTCTTGGACTTTAAGTAGTTCATTGTGCAACTAAAATTGTCATTGCTGGCAGAATACGCAGCTAATGTAATCTCATTTATTGCTGATTGCTGTTTATTACTGATAAACCCTATTAGTATTTGATGCAGAATTAATGTTAATTAAAGTTCAAATTGCAAGTTTTCAATGTCAGTAATTAAAATGAGAAATTAGGTATTTGGCTCAATGCACAGTATCTTTACATTCTGGAGAAATCGTTTAAGTATCAGGCCCAAAGCACAGCAATGTTACTTTTTGGAGACCTCTACTGCAGTGGACCTTGGGATTGCTCCTGTTTTTACTGATAGCTGAGGCAAGGCTCTGTTAGGCCTTTCTGAGTGTAAATAATCAATCCCTGATTCCCTTAATTCAGTCAAGGAGATTTATGTGACCTCATCTCAACTGTTTGCAATTATTTCAAGTATTTCTCACCGAAGAAGATAAAGCTGTATTTTACTACATGGAGAACAGTTTGTACCAGTGCAATACATGCCTGCTATAATAATGTATAACTTCAGAAATATATTTTTTCCCCACCATTGCTCTGCTTTATTGTCAATGTAATTAGAAGAGGTTTAAATTGATATTCCTTTACAAATATATATGTTATTTTATTCCTTCATTGCAGATAGTCTTTAAATTAATGATGTTGTTGACTTTCTATCTCTCAGCATTAGATGATGCCATTATTTGTGCCCACATGAAATGTGGAAAGATGTTGTTTTATGAGTTTGATTATTTTCATTTTAAGTTGCTGGTTTTGTCAAACTGACAAATGCACTAAACATTAATGAATATTATTGACCATTTCTGTGACACAAAAAATTATTATTCCAGTCTTGATACAGGAAAAGTTCTTAAAATTCTAGTTCTAAGCAAAATCATGATGAAAATTAAGAAAAATAGACATGCATCTAATTGGAAATTATTTGAGATCCTAAACATTTGTCATCACTTTGATACTGAAATAAAATTACTGCTCTCTTGATAAAATACACCTGTGTGGGGTAAAATATCTTATTTTACATGTGGAGACACAAAACTATAATCATTGTTTCCCATTGGGATGGCAAAAATGATGGGCAATGGTCTTTTTTTATTTTGCCTCTCCTCAGCACCATTAAAATTCCTTTAAATCTCACCTTGCCTTCCACACTTACTGGCTGTTGCTTGGAGAAGTGGTATAATGCCAGGATCTGTATAATTTTCAGCTGTTACCATCAAAGATATGGTAAGGCAACTTTCTCTGAATGGGGAGCACCAAGAAAGCATCCTCCAAGGTAAAATCAAGGTAACACTGTCTGAAAGAGCTGTGGGTGATGGTCTAGCTTTCATCACAGATATTGGTTTCTATTAACATAGAATTGTCAGCTTCAGTTCATTAATATCTGAGGATGTGTTCATTGTTTTCATTCATGATTGATCCCATTTGTTGTAGAAAATTGGAAAGCAGATAAGCATACTTTTGTAGGAGTGGTGCTTTTAAGTAAATACAGAAGTAATAAGTAAAAAAATGGTAAAGTAAAAACATCTCATGACTATCTGAATAATTTCAATAATGATGAACGAACTGCTCATTGAACAACCTCAGATTTTTGGATTTTCTTGTATCCTGTAAATATGGTGTTTCATTTCTCAAACATTTAGTTTTATTTTAGCATTAATCTCATCAGAAAGCTTCTATCAGACGCCATCTTTTACTTTGACAAACTTGAATTAACAATATCTTGGTTTATGAAAATGTTTATAAACGGTGTATTCATCCTTGTAAGTATTCTGAAATGTCAGTATTACAAATTCAAGTATCATTCTTCAAAAGAAAATGAAAGTTTTTGCTTTTTCATGGAGGGTCTTTCAATCTCCATATGATTGTACTGATTTTGATATTTGGCTTAAAATTGACTGACTGTGCCAAAGGGCTGTATTTCTGCCTTTAACTCAAACTAATCGTCGTGGATCAAGACAAGAGTTCTGTCACATTTTTAATGCTGAATTTCCAGAACTTCATTTTGCCAGCCTCTGAGGAGACTAATATTAATCCAGTGCTGATGGTATACCTATTTTTGGAATTGTGGTCCAAAAGGTCCAGCAAATCTGTAGGGTAAAGGCTTTGTGTTTTGGATCTATGTAAAGGCCAAGGAGATATCATAAGTAGATTGTGGGGTTTTTTGGGTTTTTTTCCTCCATGAAGATGAAATTATAATTAACTTTTAAAAATACTTTATATGTATAGAAAGAGGACATGATTTTTTTTCAGAGTATTTGATAATTTCTTTGCATACCATGGAGAGAAATATTAGGAGCACTTGGGTGTCTTTCAAGGGTTTCACAGTCAGTAACTCCAGAATCTATATAGGTAAAAATTATTCTCCCTAAGAATATTTTCCCTGTTTAATTTCTCCTAGCCTGTGAATCAAATAATTATTTTCCTGATTAAACACATGGCTCATCCTGTTTAATTAAGCCCATATTAGCAATACCAGGCAGAAGGTTTATATAAATACATTCTGTTTGAAGGATCTAAATGGTATCGATGGGGAGCCAAGATCAAGAAATTCACTGAAGCATCCCAAATGTGCAGGGAGGATGTCAAATCAGTGGTGGTTGAAGGACATGTAAGACAATACTTGTCATTGCTTAAGCCTACCACTCCCTGGCTAGGCACCTTTTTTTGATTCATGAAGGAAGAACTTAACCAGGGAATGATAAAATTCTTAGTAAAGAATTTTGTGAATATTTTGTGAATATTTCTGGTTTTCTGAAACAAATGGATTCAGTATTTTAAACATTATTCCTATATTTGTTCTGCTGGTTCATTCTTCACAGTTGGCAATGTGAAAACTTAAACTCAGAATAAAGACAGTGACTTATTCAAAGCTAGGGCTCTTATGTAGCTCACCAAATTATGGGTAAATTAATACTTATTAAATGCCAGTTACTTATTCAGTTAACTTCTGAACATAAACTTCACATCAATGTAACCATTTCCTCTACGTTCTAAGTGAATTGGCTGGTTTTAAATCAATCAGCTTTGTTCACTGGCTCAAACAGTTCACAAGATTAATATATTAATGTTTTTATGGAAAGTTGCCAATCATTCCTAACTTTGCCTGTGAAATCACTTGAAGTGAAACCATGCTTGAGAAATTGGAATGTTGGAAGTATATTTTAATGAATGTAGATCCATGCATTTTTTTTTCTATGCTGCTGGTCCTACCTACATGAGTAATAGTTTAGTTTAGTAATCTGTACCACAGGGAAAGAACTGTCTCCATAGTGCAACAGGTCTGTCTCTTGGATCGTTTTCCCATGTAATTCTTATCTCTATGCCAGTAATTGCAAAGTCTGAGACAATTCCGCTTCTTTTTCACTGTCAGATGCTGAACATTTTCCTTATTACCACTTGTGGTCTTAACACTGGCTTTAAGCATTTTATACAGACAAGAGTCACTGTCCTGTTTCTTCTTTCCAGAAGAGAGCTTTACTATGAGTTTGAAGAAAAAGGAATAAAGAAGCAACAGAAATGTTATTCTTTTTTTTTCTTTTTGCTTTTAATCTGTCCCAGACAAGGACTCCAACATTATGCAAGTGCAGCTCATTAATGGACGTGTCACTCAAATATCTTTTGGCAAATAACAAGAATTCTCTTCAGCACATATATATAATCATTGCAGGTGTGTATGTCCTCTCCATGCTTATTCTCTGTGATGCATTCACTACTGCTGGTACTGCAGAGACCAGGTTCAGTAGGTGTGTCAGAATATCGTAGTCTGAGCTTGTGGAGGTATTAGAATATTTTAAAATTTTAAGTTTTGGAGGAAAAATAATCTTTATCCTATCCTACCAAATCTAGAATAAAGACGGTCTTTTTTTTTTTTTTTTTTTCTGTTTTACCTTAGTGTATTCCTTCTTTTACCCCTTTTTCTGTAGCTAATATGAGAACATAAAATGGACAGGACAAAAGCTAAAATCCAAACAAGAGTGAGAAGAAAAGCCTGACAACATTGCCATAGCACATCCTATTGTTGCTAGTGAAAGAAACCAGAGTACAGAAGAACAGAGTTTTGGTGCTGGGCATTGACTTTACATGCTCCCATGGGTCTTTGGTCAAGGGCTGTTGCAGAGTCCTTGCCATACTCTACAGTCAAGTTAAAAAAATGAAAACTGTACAAACCTCAATGATATTGAGGTGTTTTTTTTGATATTTCTCTACTTTGCCATGGGTATGGAAATGGCTTGTGGTCCTGGTTCTGCTTAAAAAGTCCTTGTTTAGATGGAAATTTTCCAGAACTAGCTAACTTTTTTCTTTAAGTGTAAAGGTTGTGGTTTGATATTCCTCTATTAGTAGCTTCACATAAATTTCTCCTCTCCTCCACTAAAAACCCCTCCTCCAAACCCCAAAATAAGCAAACAAAGCCCTTGAGTTTTTGTGTGATTTGTAGTGTATCCAGGCCAGGTTGAGAACCAGTTTTTAAATAGGTATGGTATACTTGTAGAAGTGTAACTTTTTTTTTATATATACAAATATTTTAATTCTGATAAGGTTATAACTTTGATCGTTTAAGTAAGAAACTGAACAATCTTCTCTGTTCAATTTTTAATTTAAAAAAATAAAATAGATATTTCGGCGATGAGAAATTGCTGAAATTCTACATTTCAGAATCCTGGACATGGATTGTAAATAAATAAATATAATGAATAAATTTATGTGGTTAAAATAAAAGCAAACTGACATACATGATTCTTGGTTTTTTTCTCAACTTGCATCAAGATCTTTCTCCACTTCTTGCCTGGTGTCTGCATAAACAGAAAAAAAAATCAATGTGCAATTGCATTACTTTTGATTTTTCTAGGATGGTGCATTTAGGAGAATTTGTTTCCATGAGAACAGATTGCTGAGCAAATAAGTCAGCTTACATGTTACAAGGCTGATCAATGAACTGGATTTTTTTGAAGACAAAATGTCCTGCATTGAATGGGTAGATGGATTACAACAAACCAGACAAGTTCAGGGATACATCAAGAGCACTTTTGTTTCCTTTCATTGTTGATGAGGATTGTCTTATGACTTAACCAACATCGTGGTAAGAAGTCAGGGTACAGGGCAGCCCTGGCACTCTAATTTCTTACGAGTGCATGTCTACTATTTTTCTCTGCCTAAACTCTGTCTATGTTGGAGATGGAATACTTTTATGTGTTTATATTAAACTACACTAATGAGTAGCTGGCTGGAACTTAACATAATTATTCAAAATTCTGGATGGACCTTCACTTTTGGAAAACAATTATTGAATCTTAGTGGAAAAAACTGAATGATGATTTTTTTCTCAATTAATGGTTTGTTTCTGCTTGCAATTGACTTCTTTTTCTTCTCTTGGATAGATGGTATTTTGCCTTGTGGGTCAGCAGAAAAATGTTTAAAGCTAAGGATGTTTTTTTCCCAAGCCTTTTGTTTTAGGACTTTATCCCAGAAGCAATCTCTTCTGATGAAGTAAATATATCATGAGAGCAACCAAGAACACACTGGACAGCAGGTCCTTCGGTCTTTGGGGTTTGTTGTTACGGGACATACTCTGTACAGTTGCTATGCAATTTCTGTGTCGGAGTTTTTGTGAAATCTGCTTCCTTCAGCAGTAGTTTCCTTTAGAATTAAAGCACCAAGTACATATTTTTATCAGACTATTACCAGAGCATAAGATAGAGGAGAAAACTACGGATTACCAACTGTGCAGGTTTTATTTAAAAAATGTGTGTTTGGAAGCAAAAGGAATAATGTATAGATTTGCAAAGTGGCTTTTAGAACTGTGGGCACTTCAAAGATGTAGATTCATTTTGTAACTTCCTAAGATAATTTATAAAAATATATATTAAGAAAAATAATACACATATAATTTCAGGCATTGTGCTGATAGCAATTTATAGATGAGCAAAAGCTCCCAGCATATTAATGCAATATTGACAAGTAATTATTCTTTAAAATGTATATTAATCACTGGTTAATATGAGTGCAATGTGAATTTCTTGAAGCCTGCATTGTTTTTGACTATACATTCTCATTTGCTTCTAGTTTTAATGGTCCTCATATGTTCTGATCCTTGGAAGCAGTTGATTTTAATAATTACTAAAATCATCATAAAAGCCTATTAAATGGGGAACCAATTGAGAACAAATGCACTGCAAATGTCTCTACATTGCAGAATCCTCCCTTCTTTCACAACCTTTTTTCTGCTTTTAGAATCGTTTGATTTATTAATCAGAAATCTACCACCAGTTGCTCTTGATGTCTGAGATAGAAATCATGCATATGATGGGCAATCAAGTGTGTGTTATTTGGTTGAATACAGTTTGCATATCCCCTTTTCATGTGGAAACGAGGAAGGATCTGCAGTGAATTTCACCAGCCTTCTGCAGTTGTATACATCTGTAATGTCCATCTATAGATATTGCAGTAGACTATAGATAGTATGTTGTAGACTATAGATATTGTAGTAGTAAAGAGAGAAGATATCTTTCTCATATAACTTCGTATTTTGCACATGGTGAATTAAAATCATTGATCAATAGCCCACTGAGTCATTAGATAATATTTGATCTTTTCACCTTTGGCCTAAATGCTAAATGTATGCCCAATGAACATGTAAATGTGCTAATTGTAAATAAACATTATGTAATAATCTATGTTTTCTAATTGTAGTAATCTAGGTGAGAGTTGAGCCTGATCTGCTGTTATACATGACACTGGTTTTATGAAGACATATGACATTGAAATGAAAAAATGAGACTGTGTGAAGGCCTTTTACCAGTTTCTGGAGATAAAAGTATAGGAAAATAAAGATTTTCTCTCTAAATTACTAAAACTTCTGGGATGAGCAATGCTATATGAAAGTTCTGCCCTTGATTTCTAAGTTTGATCTGTGTGAAAATTCAACTAAATATGTTAACATATGGAAGTCAACAGAGCATTGCATTGCAGCTCAATACATTGCTAGTTTGCTTACAAACAGTCTTTTATTTATGTTCAATTTGCCTGACTTTACATTTTTGAAATTCTGTTCAGTTCAAATTTTTAGTAAAAGCATTAGAGACAGCCTACTTGGTTTCACTAATGGAAAATTTTGCCTGATAAAATAGTTGTGTTCTATGATGGAATGACTGCATCACTGGCCAATGGAAGAGCTACTGATCTACCTGTACTTCTGTGAGCATTTTGATATGGTTTCTCCTGTAACATTCTTGTTGCTGAATTGGAGAGTTATGGGTTTGATGGTGTTCCAGATGAAGAACTGTTTGCACCTGGTGCTTTACGGTTTTATAAACTTATAGATTCAGATTCCAAGTGTTTTAAAGACTGCTGAGAATTATGTTTTGTTATGTTTCAATTTGTTTTATTAATATTTCCAGATATGGCCCATCATTGTCCAAGCATTATTTTCCATCACCAGCTCTCTCACCACCCCTTTGGTAGTCATGTTCCCAAGACTGACTGCAACTTCTCTGTGATGATTTGTTAAGAAGAGAAGCACATTAGAAGCAGAGTGAGAGATGCAGGCTGAAGCTGTTATAAATTTGGACACCTTACGCAACATGCAGCACTAAGGAAGAGGTATCCAGGATTGTATTTCACAGTCCTTTCATGCATTTCAGGCTGTATTTGCACAATGCTAGAAATATATTTATAATGTGAACTGAGGAAGCTCAGTGGGTGTCAGACTGGCAACACATAACTTTTAGAGATGAGAAGGGGAGAATAAAGGATTGTACACCTCTAATATCAAGGATTATAGTTCAAGAAAAAAAGAAGTAGGAGGAGGGAGAAATGAAAGGATTTATTTCTGAAACAAACCATAACTGACCTAAAAAATAATCAGTCCTGGATTCTCTCCAGATGTTTTGAGAAGATTCAGGTTTTCCTTTTCCTGAAGGTTTTGTAGGCCACAAAGATTTGAGCCTTAGATAAATTTTTCTGACAGGAATACATTCTGTGTTTGACATCCAGGTAGCTTTATTAACAGCTGGAGATTCTGAATCTAAATTTTCACTTTCAGTGTTATATGTTGTTGTATGTTGTTTAGCTGGAGAACGAAAAAGTATGTTTTCATATTATCTATAAATGGATTATTAAATAAATAAGGATGTGCTGTTTATACAGTGAAAGTGATATAACTGACTGTAATTTGGAAAAATAAGGGTTCTGAAATGTCATGCTCATAGATTAAGTTAAGATCTGCTCTCCTAAAATTCATGGCTGCGGTTCTTCATTTTTCCTTGGTCCCTCCTCTTAGGATCTTGAAATCTCCCACTGCACTGATCACTGCATCAAAGTTGGCCTAGACTTTCACACCCACAAACAGCCCTTCCTTTTTCCTGACTAGCAGAGCACCTTCTCTCCTCCATCACCTGTGTTGACTTCTCTGTCACCTATACCACTCCTGTATCACAAAGTTGCTATCAGCGGTCTCTATAAATCTCCTAGGTTTTTGTTCCCCATATTTTTGTGCTTCTAGCAGATATGAGGTGGTTAAATATCACTGTTCATTTACAGAGCACTGCATGAAAAATGATACTAGATACAAGTGAATTTAATGATCATGATGATTACCGTTATTTTCATACAAGCTAAAGAGTACACACAAATAATAATTATACTAGATTCAGTATGAGTTTATGGAAAATTGATTTCATTAAACTAGCTGTATGTAATTTTAAAAAATGCTAAGTATTATAAATGCTTAGTATTAAATTTGTTTATATTTTATTAACACACTGGTAATTAAATATATCTAATGAATTTTGATTACTGTACAATGTTTTTATTAAGAATCTGAAATTGTATGATATGAAAGAAAAATAGCATATTAAAAGTGGACTGGATTTGGATTAGATAATATATGCCAAAATAGAATGATTAAAGAGTCATTAACTATTTAGATCAATGGGAATGCTGTGGTCTTATGTTCCTTTTCTTTCAAATCACTGACAACAAATGTGAATGTGTTACAAAATGGGAATTTCTATTATTGAAGAGGACCCAGTACTTGTGCAATGCTATTTATTTTTTATCCAACTACAAGTATCTTATTTTTACCATTACAGAGTGTTTGGTCATACACCATTAATCAAGCTGTTACTTATTCTGCAGCTCCTGCTTACAGGATTAATTATTGAAAATTGTTTGTGGAAAGTGGTAAGAATAAATATATTCTAAAAAGCTTTAGTATTACTATGTAAGTTTTGACAGTGATATACCGCACAAATTAACCTGAAACATAATAGACTGATGTGCCGTTGGAAATGCAAGGAAAGTAAGCCCTGGTGAAGAACCTGTGGAAGAGTAACTTCCAGAAATGGACCGCAATAAAAAACAATCAACTATTGTTACAAAGAGTAAGCTAGTATAAAAATGCAATAAGGAGGAAGTGTTGGTTATGTCTATATTAAGAAGAGTTTTGGGTTCAGAAGGAACTGAAAAATTTTGTGGGCAACATAATCAAACTATTTCTTGAATATCTGCATTTAATGTACTTTATGTGGAAAAACATTCATTTTGAGATTCCAATTTTAATCTCAATTTTTTTCCCTCTTGCTTCCCTGTGGTACCAACCAAAGTAGTTTCATTTTGATGGCACTAACATTTTAATCTGCATTCACCTTCCATTGGAAAATTTAAATTAAATAAATCATTTAAACATTTTAGTAGTTGTTATTGCACTATCATATTCTACTTATGCATTTCAGCTGTCAAGGAATGATGGGATGTTATGGGTATTTTAATGAAAGACTATATTAAAAATTCTAGAGTAATGTAAAACATATTGCAAATGAGTTCAAAATTAAAGGCACTTCACATCGTTTATTGCATTCCTACAGTTTAGCTTGTTTCCAAACTAACAGCTGATAGTATGTGAAGGGGATACAGAAATCAAGCTGGTATATCAAACGTGCTCAAACACCAGAGATTTCCTGTTTCCTTTTACATACCACAACAGTGTATGTACCACAAGAATGATTTTCATATGTGTATATATATCTGCAGTTTTGTCAATATTTATAAAAAAATTTCAACTAGATTTAACAAGTTGCCTGTAATTATATACATATTCATGCTTACATTTTAGCTACACAAATGCAATGCAAGAAATCAATCTACTTAAGGAAGAGATGACCTTGAATTGTATATTCCACATAGATATTGGAGTTCATCTCAAAGAATTATTTTGGTGCAGCTGGAAAGATTTGCAAGAGACAGGTACCACAGACCACCTTTAAAATCAGCTTGACTGAGACACCCTTTTGCATCTTGGACTCTGGATTGATAAGCAATTGTTGATCTGACTTTTATTCTCCAAAATCCTCTAGATGCCAAAACAATTTTAGTGGACCAAAATGAGGACCAAGTGACTGAAATAGCCAACTATTTTGAATAATCCCTAAGTCCAGAGGAATTTTTGGGGAATCCTCCCTCCTCCTTCTCTAGCCTGGGTGTCTACATGACTGTTTCTCTAATGTTTTGTCTCACATCTGCTGTGCGGCATTTTTTTAGCTTTTCCTAAACCTCTTTTCCCATGAGCAACACCAGCTTGGCTGATGGTCATGACCAGAGGTGGTCCACTGGATCCAGCTGGAATGGCTGGAACCAGCTGTGTATGCATCAGGCCCTGACCTCTGCTCATAGCCTCTGCCACTATCAAAAAGTAATCACTCAATACAATTAGGCAAATGAAGCCCAGATATTGACTCTTTGAAGATCTATCCAGGCTATACCAGTAACATAGTTGGAAACATCCACCTTCTGAAACCTTAAAGATTTAAAAAAAAAAGCAAAAACAAAACCCAAAACAACTGAAAAAACCAAACTAACAGCAGTCTTGATCTAAAGAATCCCCATGAGGCATTCTGCCTAATGTTAATGGGTACTTAATGGAGTTGAATATGTGGAAAAATAACCTTATAATCAATAGCTTCATGATTCCTAGAGCATTCTGTCCTGAGTTGAGGAACTCTCAACCTGAGGTGGAGAAGATGCTGCTTTATCACTCCCATGGAGTTCATGGGCCATGGGATATGGGGGATTTGGACAGTAAATTTAAGTCTCTGGGGCACTAAGGCTCAGTAGAGAAAGGTTCTCTTTGCAATACTGGGGAAACTGGGAAATTGCTAAATGTAGATATGTTGCATATGCTTTAATTCCCAACTGCCTGTATGAAGACTATTTCAACAGAGTACTCTCATATTTTTCTGAGATAACTGAGTTTTGTAGTGAAGGGAAATGATGTATATCTCATTTATCTTGGCGTAAGTGAAGCATGTAATGCATTACCATGTTGAAAATTTTAAGCTAAAATGAAGAAGACAGGATTTTTATAAGAATGATAAAGTGGAGGAAAAAGCTGAAGGAGAAGAATTGACTTATTTTTTAAAAAAAGAAGAGATTACTAGTGAAATTCTCACAGGTCAGAGACTTTATTTAGTATTTTTATGACCTTAACCAAAAAAAAAAAAAAAAAAAAGGCAAACACAAAAGGAGCAGAAAACTAATGCAGGGCTTTTTTGACTAAGAAAAATGATGGGAGGTATTTTTAGTATAGATGAAGACCAGAATATCATGTTGGAGGTATGACCTTCCACATACATGTATGGCTCAATGTCTAGAATGACAGAACTTGAATTAATATAAAAGTATGACCATATGCTTTGGCTAATTAGTAACCACTGAATGAGGAAGCCTTGATAGGATTGCAAGTCATCGGTAATTAGGACTGGCTACTAAAAGGTTTTAATTTTTGAAAACATCAAGGAAGATACATCTGCATGTGTGGAGAGGAATTGTCATGCACTGGATAACAATTTCTCAGTGCACTACAATTCATCAATTCATGCACTTTAGGTTTGTCATCTATAATGCTAAATACAGTCCTGTTCATACACAGTCAAGACAGAAAAATAATTAGAAAAAATCCTCTATTAAAATGATACAGTGAAGGATGTACTCTTTCTAAAAGAGGACACCAAAAACTGGCTTATTTAGCAAAATGAAGGCATAAGTGGCACATGAAACACATTACTTGAGGTACAAGAGCTGTTCAAACACAATGATAGTTCTAGCATAGCTTTAAGTGGCTGTTAAACTGAACAGAAATATATTCAAGCAAGAAAAATAAGCAGAACAGATCTTTTGGTAATCATGAGTGAAATTTTGAGTAGTAGCCAAATAAAGTAACATGCATAAGACAACTAACTTTTTTTTAAGGTAGAGTTCGATAAGTTTATCAAATAATTTAAGTAATATGGTTATCTGCAGTAGAATGGGATGACTGAAGATATCACAAGTCCCTTAATGAAACAAGACACAGCAGGAATATCACAGAAATATTCAAGATCAACTGATCACTTGTCTGTCATTCTTGGTCCCTAGCAGCCTTGAAGAATTCTGTGAATTGACTAGCTGCATGCAAAACTTTATTTTTCAGGCGAGAGATGATGATTGATGCTGATTACGAAGACACATCCCATATAGATCTGATGTTATAAGTAAAAAGGTTTACAAGTTTCCTTGAGCAACAGATGTAAACCGCCCAAAGCTGAACATGTAGCTATGTGCTGCCTGAATATACCTAAGTATTTATGAGTTTGCATAATTGCACCAGAGTTTATTTCAGGAACTTGAGAACATAGAGAGCTATAAAGGATTTAATACAGCCAGAAATGTTGCTATTGCTTTTTAGTGTATGCATTTCGTTATTTGCTTCCTTTTTTCATAATAAGTACTATAAAGGAGAAATAAATGCTGAAAGTCTACATTTCACTGCATCTCTCACACAAATGAAAGTAATCTTAACAATAACTCTGTTTTTTGGACAAGAAAGTGAAGAAACATTCAGAACAGCAAGATCCTTTAGCTATTACTCAGTTCAGTAAAGAGGAACTCCATCAAGGGCTTCCCCTTAATTTGGCTACACTCTTTTGCAATAAAAGATGCAAATATCAGTTGTGTTCAACTTAATTCAAATAAAAATGTCACTTTACTTTCATAATTATTGATTTTTTTATATTAAATATGTTATGCATGTGATAAAAGTATCAGCTTTGTAATATAAAATTTTCACCAAATGAAGTTCCAATATATTTTCAGTTACTCGCTGGCAGCTCTCATTTTGTTTAGTTTCTTATTTGGGAAAAGATTCCACTAAGTAGGATTTAACATTAATTTAATTATGTACTTCCCATATATTAAAGTCAATTGACAAAAGGAAATTTTTGTTTATAGTACTATAAAACTTACAGGAGACAAAACAAAAAAGAGAGAAAGAATAGGAAAATGTGTTGAAGGAACATACTAAGAAGAAACAAGATTTTATGCTTGAAAATAGTTTATACATACAGAAAATGCTTCTTGCAATTCTTGTTACTTTGTGGTATTGTATATTGGGATTAGAAAAAAAAAAACTATTCTTTTTACAAATTTATCCAAACCATTGTTAATATAAAATGAAAAATCTTAATGAAAGTTAAGTTATAGTGAAATGAAAAATTGCTTAAATAAAATTTGAGCAAGGATAAAGCCAAAGAACTATGTCTAAATGTAGTAATTTACAAACTAAAAAGAAGTTTTGTGTTTGAGAAGCAAATAAGCAGGTTCTTTTCATTGCATGGTTCTCACTATTCATCTCTGAACAGCAGAAAACTATGCTTATTCAAACTGGATTTATAATTATTGGGTTATTTACTGCTACCCCAAAACAAATAAGAAGTGGGAGACTACTGCAGTTTTTTATAGAAACTGCTGCCAGATTCCTCACTGAAATCTGGAGCCGTTGCCTAAATCTTTATGTGTTTATCAAATTCAGGCCTAAGAAAGCACTAGAAATAAGGTGCCATAGTCAGGAGTAATGGTGGGGAAAATTTAAGTTTTTATGCATCATTTAGCTCTCAGAAGACTTCACAACTTAGATAATGCCTTGTGATCTCATTGTTTTATCCTGTTCTAACGGTGTTTTTTTCTATTCTAACAGAAAACTGTCTTTTACTCTATGGCAACATTCAGCTATGGTTAAAAATGTTTCCAAACACAGAAGCAATTTGAAAAGAGGCTGCAGCCTAACAGCCCTAAAGAAAAAGTTAAAAGAATATGGGTTTCACATTTTCTGGATTGAAAGTATTTAATTTATAATCCTCAGTTTGTTCACAAGAAATATCTGAAGGGAGATTAAAGAAAGAAGAAACAATGAGATGGAGGGGGACGAAAGTAAGTACAAAGTCTCCTACATGAACATGGGACCAGGGAAAGACCTGCAATGTGCACAAATCACAGGATGACAACAGCCTGAAAGCATGTATAAGACAGAGAGAAATCATTTCAGCTCAGCACAGCTGAATTTGGGATAGCGAGTTGAGGTCTTGTGTCTCCTAATAGGTATGGTTACCCTGAAAGAACGGCTTTAAGACCTATGGGGATCTTTCCTGTCAGAAGCTGTGTACAAATCATCTCTGAAGGAGGCACAGAACCATTTTGTTGAGTGTTGACCTAGCAAGTCCTGAAGTTATGGACATGATTAACGTGTGGTTCAGTGAGATAAATATTAGATTTTGTATTCTTGGGTTTTTTCTGATGTATCAGCCTGAAATCTGCTCCTGCCCAGGGCCCTGCAGCCTGTGCTCTGCAGGCAGGTTTCTGAGGTGAATCTGTTTCATGAGGTCACAGAGAGTGATGGCCAACTTTTGGAATCAATTCAAGATATTTGCTCCTGAACAAAGTGAAAACAACAGTTTCTATGAAAAAATCCCAAACCTTACAACATTTATTGGTTCTTTTTGCACTAAGAAACCACCTATTTTGGAGACATTTTGGCTAAGACAGGCAACCTGGTACTGCATATATTCCAGAAGAACATTGCCAGACATGGATGAAAGCTCTATAGGGTAAACAGAAATTTTTAATTTCATGGATCATTTGTAACTTGTTACACTAATTTCACAAACTCAGAATGTTGTTAATAAAAGCTAATGAGAAAGACCAAGTGCTTTCCTTCATACTTCAAAATTTTCTAGTATTGGATTCTAATTACCAACTTATATGTTCTTCTGAGACCAAAAAAAGTTGACTTTTAATTGAGAAGAAGAAAAAAACCCTTAATTCTCCTTGCTCAAAACGAAATATATTTAGGATATAGTCAATGAATCTCATTTGTTTATGACTCAATTTTCCTTCTTCACTGCTATGTCGTCCTTTATTTAGAAATACATTACTATTTGATCAGATGATTTCTTGCTTTACCATGTTCATAGTGTCTGTGATTCACAGATATGTTTGTGTGCTCTAATTTTAATAAGGATTCTTCTTAGATCACAGTGACAAAGTAATAGCCTGTAATAAGACTTTAGAAATGACAAACGTAATAAAAAAAGGAAAATATGGCAGACAAAGAAAACAGATCCTTCTCTGTGCAGAGATGAGAGGTGTCTGCTCTTATTATTGATACAAGTAGTCAGCTGCCAATTCAGGATTATTTCGTAAGAACTGTCCTCTGCAAAACCACTAGACAGAGAAAAATAGGCTCTGTGTTGAAAAGAAAAAAAATAAAAAGCTCTGAGTAAGGGATGAGACCTTTGATCCACGGAACATGATCATCCAAAGGGACGCTCTCATCAAAATCCTTATTGGTTAGCAAACCACTGGATAGTGAACAGAAGGTCAAAGATCAGAATAAAGACAGCTAAAAGTGGGGAGAGGTTACATCCTACTCTGACAGAAAATACTCACTCAGTGAGTTACAGAGGAATCTGAACAGTGTGTCTTGGAATGAAGATTCCCACAGGACACTCCTCATCGTCCACTTGCAGTGGTAATGACCTCCATGGACACAAAGCCAGAGCATGAAGGAGGCACCTGAAGGAATTCTGATTAAGATGTAGGAGTTTAATGTGAGAAGTATGAACTTTATTTGCATGTGAAGTTATGTGTTTAGTATATACTTTGAAAGCCTGTCAAATAAATCACACCTCTCTAATAGGGATGTACCAGTAGTGTTGAGTTTGTACCCCTGCTATTACATCTGCAGAATAAGTTTTAGCTCTTGGACTAAAGTTTTTTTGGCTGAAAAATCCACTGGAGGGAGAATTCACATTTCACTTTCTAAATAACATTTTTTTTCTTTCTTTCACCATCCCCCTCCTGTTTTTTTTAATTATTTCTATCTGAAATACAACATTAATTCTGTTATTCATTTCCTTCCTTCTGAAAATAGCTACCTAAGCCTCTTGAAATCTAAAGCATGAAATTTTCAGCATTAACAAAGGCAATTGGTTTAACGTTCATACCACAAAGTGTTCCCTAATAAGCATTCAAAATCACCAAGCAAAAATCCTGTCTAAGATGGGGTAGACACTGTCTTGTTTATCTTACACAAAAACTTTTAACTCTAGAGTTTTCTCTTTCAAAGACCCTATCTTCTTTAATAAAGGGAGTATATAAACCAAAAATTTCTATAGATAATTTTGTTCTAGTGCTAATATTTATAAAACTATAAGTAAATAGATAAACTTTTGCAGTAACTTGAATTGAACGTTTCTTTTAAGGGCAAGACCTGCAAAAGGTCAGTTTCTGGTTGCAGTTAGACGTGTAATTTAAGCCCCCAGTGGAAAAAAATCTGTAAATCTGAAAAAAAAAAAAGTGAGTGGCTGCAGTTTATTCACATCTCAAATGTTTTAAAATGATAAAGAAAGAGCAAAAACTTTATTTTCAGAGGAGAAAGATGAGAAACTAATAAATCTGGATTTGTTCTGAGAATTCAGAGAACATGGGGGTATTTCCATGTATTTCCAAAACAGAAACTGGCAGTTGAGAAACAAATCCTATTATTGCTTAAAATGATTTTTGGGCAGAATTGCCATAAACTAAATGAACACTTACTCTGCAGTAATTTTGGTTACAGCTGAGGGAAAAAGTCGGCAAAATGATTTTTTTTAGTCAAAGAGACAGATATGCCAGAAGAGTGCTTGTCAATTCAGTCTATCTTATTTCAAAAGCCACTCAGAGATTTCTTCCTTAATGTACTTACTCTGAGGTAAAATGCTAAATTAGAAGCAGTTATTTTTAGCTCAACCAAGGCCTTAATTTTGCCTTGGGGGAAGAAATCAAGGCTTCTGAATTTAGTTGGAAAAGAGGAAGGACAATAATTGTTTGTGTAGGAGAAAAACTAAATATACACTTTGTATTTTTCCCCATTCCGATGCATAAAGCCCTGGAGTATGATTTAAACTTTCAGAACCAAGTCAGCAGAGCAGTTTTTTATTTTCTGCAGTATACTGTTGTGCTGAGTCTTCACATCTTATCCTGGGTTTAATATATCATAGGAAATATAAACATGAATATAATTATTTTGGAATACTTTCAAAGCTCTGGAACTTATTATTTTATTTTCAGGGGCTTGTAAATTAAGCACCGTGCTGGAGAAATTTTGTCAATGTTACTTGATTATTAGTTGCAAAAGGAAAATTTTCCTGATTATTAGGCTAGGGACGGGTCCTGATGCCCTTGAGAGAGGAACTCTCAAATCAGAATTTTGGACTGTATAATCATGCCTCACATGGACAGCTGGTCTGATGTGCTAAAACACTATGGAGAAACACTCCCTACATCCTCAGCTGGCTCCCTAATATAGAACAGCTTCAAGAAGCGACAGCAAATCTCAAAGTCCTCATAAGTAAAATGGATCACCAAATCACCTCAGTGTTTTCCATTTTAAGGGCCCTTTAAAATTATGAATAAAATTTTTGACTGTTTCTGGATAGCTCTCATCAAGAATGTTTGGAATTTTCTCTGCAAATATCAAGGATGAGGATTTGCAAACACCACTGCTGCCTCTTTCAATGCTTTTCACCAGTGTTCGAATTCTTTTTCATGTGCTTTTTTCCAAAAACAAAAAAAGGCATTTGGTACAGAATGCCCAAATGTAGGCATTCAGTTTGACAGATTAGCTCTGGTAAAATTTACTGAATATTTCATTGTGTCTCAGGCTTTCCAAAGCCCCAATTATTTTTTCAGTATGCTAGCTACTACTTTACTAAAGCAAATTGCCTTTCTTCCAGCAGTAGATATTCATTTGGTTGCTCACTCTTTCAGGACAGGCATTGTGCTCTTCCTAAGATTCAAATATGAACTTCTGAAAATGGTCTCCTTACTCTTCAAAGGGCTTGTAGCTTAGTTCATTTTTAATGAGAGGAGTATACATCAGGGTATCAAATAGAGTGTCTAAATTGTAATTCTTAAATATTTCTTTTTCTTCAATGAACTCAACATTAGCTCTACCAAGCAACTAGCAAGAAATAGATTAAGGATGAATTTTCAGCAATTTTGTACAAAACTGGCAGGATTTGGCAGAGTTCCTTATTTATGGAAAAAAAAAAGAGATATGTAGAACAGGAAAACCATTGAAACATGGAAGATCAGCAAGCATGAAAATTTTAAAAAAACGCCCCCACAACAGTTTTTTGAAAATGTTTACAGAATCCTGTCTTTAAACAATTGTCTTGTCATGCGACTAATGGACCAGAAAGATGATAAGTTTTGAGACAACACCTGGAGATTTCTGAAAGTGATTTTATGACACAGTGACTTTTGACGTCCAGAGGAACAACTTCAAACTCTATGTCCTGCTCTTCTATTTCCTCTTTTGAATCCTTGGTCTCCATGAAGTACCCAAAGGGGCCTACAGGAGAGCTGGAGAGGGTTATCAGTTTACGAGGGCATGTAGTGACAGGTCAAAGGTTAATGTCTTTAAACTGAAAGAGAATAGGTTAAATTGAATATCAGGAAGAATTTCATTACTGTGAAGGTGGTAAGGCACTGGGGGAGGTTGCCCAGGAAGTTGTGCATGCCCAGGCCCCAGGAACAGGTTAGGCCAGGTTGCATGGAATTGAGAGCATCCTGATGTAGAGGAAGGTATCCCTGTCCATGGCAGGGGAGTTGGAAAGACATGAACTTTAAGGTCCTCTCCAAGCCAAACCACTCTATGATTCTGTAAACACATATTTATGGCAGAGATATAATAAAGCAACGAAAGAAACATGTAGCTAAATGAAGAAGTAAATTAATAGATACATTAATTAAATAAGGCATTTAATTGGATTGCTTTATTCTAACAAACTTCTCATTAGCAGGATCTTATTTATGATATAATCACACACCCTCAGTGCTGAGAGTCCTATGCTTCTTCAAGATAAGGAATAATAACAAGATAGGCAGACTACAGGGTCTTTTAAATAGCAATTACTCCTAAAAATATAATCTACATGAGACAAAAACCTTTGGGCCAGACTTTGCTTTCAGTTACCACAACACACTGGAGAGCAACTTTATGTCATGACAATTACATTTAAAGTCACCATTTCTGTCTGCATATTTGAAATTATTTTATGACAAAACAGTTCCTGGCAACACTGAGTATGTTTTAACATTGCTTTTTATAATATAAAATAGGAGCATGCAATGTTTTAAAGGCTGCAGTCATTCTTCATGGCTTTTTCACTGCATTGCATGGAGCCATAAGTTTATCACTATTATTTTGCTCCAAAATGAATTGTAGGCATTTAGAGAAACATATTTTAGATAGGAAAAGAACACAGTAAAATTTATTTTGCAGTAAGCATCTTTCCTGTAAGAAGAATGAAATGCTTCCTACACTTATGTGTAAAAAGAGAAGCTGTATTTGTGGCCTCTTAGCCTTGGCACTTTGTCTTTAAATATTTGTTCTCAACAAATGCTTGTCATGTCATGATATCAAAAGAGGGCAAATGTCTAGACAAAAACATTAATTTTCCAACAAGTGCAGGGAATCAGTGAAATGTCAGCCTGGTTTTAGCCTTGCTTGTTTATTACATATTTCTATTATTTCTACCACATCCAGCAATAAATTAGGTAGAAGTCACAAGCTTTTAGCTTCCAGCAGTAGTTTTAGGTAAGGCATTGAAATATTGCAGTTGATCTGGAACTTTTCTACTACTAACACAAATATTAAAGTGCCTCTATTCAAGCACCTTATGACCAAGTCCCTTTTAGGCATTTTATTTATTTTAAAGTTAATAAGGCTTTTACATAGTTTGCAAACATTAAAATCTCAGTTTCATGTAATTTTACATTATGAACAGTGTTAAACTTTGGCAGAAAACTAAAGAAGTGCATTAGGAAAGATGAGTTACTGACCTAATATTTTATATCTGAATTCACACTGTACTGCATCCTGGATTGTAGTTCCAGTGCTGTCTCTTGATTATATAATAGAAGTAGGAGACATAGATTTTACCACAGATTTTTATAGCCCTTACTGAAGACAAAAACATCTGTTGGAAGGGCTAGAAGTGAACTGCAGGGAGAATGAAAAACCGATTAGGCTGTTAATGTCGTAAATCCCAAATGTTTTTTTCTGCAAACCTACAGATAGCTGCAACACCTTCTCATGCAGACTTGAGCAGAAGGGACCCTGAGGACAGCTATATACTACAAAAAGACAAAACCAGATATCTATGTGATAAATTCCTTAAGAAGTATGGTCGCTTTGCCCAAGATATGCAACAGACAAAACAGGAGGAGGAGTTACTCCCCAGTAGATACTTACAGATAGTAAATAATAGAGCAGAGGATCCTTCGATAAAGCTGTGGACCCTTCATCCTCTATTGATGCTGTCTGGTATGTGCAGTCAGCCATTTGGGGTGTCTAGACCAGGTAATTGCCATGTTAGGTGCCAGGTTATATGCTTGTTGCTACTACTTATGAGTAGAGGGAAAGAAATCTCATGGCATCAAAACATGGGATGGGAGAACATCTACACCCAGAAATTCAGAAACTTCAGGTCTAGTGGTGCAGTAGGAGTTACTGTGAGTGCAGCACTGCAGTAACAATGGAGAGGGGGATACGGCAATGACACTGACAATTCAGTGGAACAGATGAAAACAGGAGACATCTGTTACTTTGATACCATTCTGCTATTTGGACCTTGAAAATGTTCAACGCCAGATTGGCTGGGGCTCTGAGAAAACGGGACTAGTGAAATTTGTCCCTGTCCATGACAGGGAAGTTTGAATAAGATTATCTCTACTGGATGATCTCTTCCAACCCAAACCATTCTATTATTCTATGAAGCTGCCATTAAATTTATGCTTCCTTTTCCATTTAACCCAAATTTTTTTTTGTACTAGGACCTATTATGAGAAAAACATAATAGAAACAGACAAACAAAAACCCCCAAATTTTACTTTTCTTTAATTAGTTGATAGATAACCTTCTCTTTTTTAATCTAACATCAGTTTGGGACAGATACCAGATTGCAACATTTCCAATTCAGAAGGGAAAATTTAACTACTGTTAGGGGAATTTTCATGGTAGTTCTACACCTTATTGTCTTGTTTAGTCTTCTGTTATTCACTTAACATTCCTACGGGTCCTATGTAAAAGACATATAGTAAATCTCCATTGTTATGAAGCATGCCAAAAGCTGTAAAGAAACAAACTATCCAGTTCCCATGTGTTATGACAAGATCTCATCTCCTTTCTAGCATTACCCTTAAAAATAACCTTCCTACTGAATGTTTTGATTGGTTGCTGCTTCAGGTATGAAGTAAATGTTCCAACGTGTTTGGGTTTTTGGAAAAAATTTGTGAAATTTTTGTTGTTGCAGGCAATCAAGTAAAATAATTAGACTAGAAGTTTCAATTCAAGTTTCATTAGACCTATGTTAGGAAGAAATATATCAAAATGCAAAGTGGTTGAGTCGCCATCCTATAGAAATATTTAAAATATGTGTGTGGGGCACTCAGAGACATGGTTTAGTGATGGAGTTGATGACTATTGAAGTCTTTCCCAGCCTAAATGATTCTATTTAGGATGTCATTATACACAGACTTGACACAGAAGTTTCTTGAGTACATAACACAGATTAGCTTCGTTTTTAAGACAAGCCCTAAGGAATGTAGATTAAAATAATCTTAACTCTTTTAGTCTAAAAAAAAATCTGGTTTTGATTCAGACAAAACACTGATAAAATGACTAGTAAATTAACTGAACTAAACAGGAGAAGGCTTTTTTTCCAGTGTATGTTTTTATGTGCTTTTTATGCTTTCTATTAAATGTATTCATTTAATTTTATTCAAGGACAGGTATTACACTTATACATTCATACCCTATTTTACCCAAATTAGTGCTGTCACTAAAAAAACCCAAGCAAACCAAAACTCTCAGGAGATGAGGTAAAATACTTTTGCTATTATAAGCTGTTTGCCATGGTATTGAAATTACTTTAAAATGGGCACATTCCAGTTAATTTGCATTTTGGATGAAGGGATTTTTTTTTAATTTTGTGTTTGCTGGATGGGTTTCCCCAGGCCTAGCTACTGATGGACACAGTGCCAAAAAACAGTAAAGCCAGAAGAAGCCCCTGAAGCACCAATGAGTTTTTAATGTTCCGTTTGGATGGCATTGATTGTCACAAAGGGGAAGTGCATAAAACCAGTGTATAGTCAAGGGGAACCCCATCTAATACTTGGTAATGTTATTTCTGGCCAGATTTATGAGTCTTCTCTCTAATCCTTAAACTCACACCACATTTGATGTAATGTTTTTTTTTTCTCTATAGTGCCTATCTGCTGGGGCAGACTTGCTATATTTCTCTGCCTCCTTAACGACCTATTAAAAAAATTATTGGAAAAAAAAGGTTTAAGTTCAACTAAGTTCAATTCCACTCTCTCCATTTTCCTGTTTCTGAGATGGAAATTCCTGCATAAATAAAAATATGCTTTATTAGTAGGCAAAGCATGATAAAGAAGTATGATGCAATATAACACCAAGGGTTACTAAATTTTCTTTACATTTGTTATGCTTTGACAACATCCCTAATAGGAATTTCAGTTGAAAACACTCATCTGCTTTCTAAAGTTACTGGGTGATAGCTTGGATTTAAATGCAATAGTGGATTCACATGTTTTCCTTCGGGCACTCTGGGAGCAGGGGAAGGGAAGGTGGTAATATTAAACATTAGAATTTGATCTCTCTTTGTGCATATTTTATAAATATTTATATATATTAGAATTTCATTTCTTTTAAACTAGGATTTAAAGAAGCCAGTCATGACAGTAGTAAAAACAGACTTTTCTATATCTGGCAAAACTCTAAGTACTGTAGAACTGAATTCTTTCCCTTGTTCAGCTACTATTTCCCTAGGCTAGAGAACAAACTCAGCCCCAAAATCTGTGAGAAAACTGAGAGTTTCTATTTTGGGCCTGTCTTTTTTATTTCTGTTTTTGATCACCTTCTTTCTACAGGGAATTTAAAATCAGCAGGCAATTAAGTAATTTCTAGTAACATGTATTGGCAGAGTTATGTCTGGTTGTAACCACAATTTAGAGGGTGATTAGCAGCTGTATGCTAATTAATCAGGAAGGCATTGATTTTCTGAGAACACTAATTCTCAGTTCGATTACGTGGTGTCTTTGTTTCATCTACAGTTAGGAAGTTTTCTGCATGCATTCTTTTCACACAAATATTACAGAAAAGATTTTCCAGAAAATTCACCAAATGTCTTCTGTTGAACATTCTCCTTTAAGTGTCAGTCAGGTATAAGTTACTCATTACTAGTGGCTCCTGTTTCAAAAAGGCCCCAACTTTTTGTCTTACATCATATAAGCTTGTATTAATTTTTTTATATTTATATAAAAATGCTTTCAATTAGTGCATATGGATATGTTTCATTCAGAAACCAAGATCTGTACAGAAAGGATTCTGTGATGGGAAAACTGTCTGCAGAGAAATTTGAGTCAATTATGCTACAGTCCCGAGGCTCATAGAATTTCAAATTTTGGAGTCCTGGGGGATTTGTTTGTTTAGTTTTAGGAATAGTTAATCTGGGCTGTCCCAGAGAAGGTGTCCTTAAAGAGGTTGGTATCTCTTCTGCCTTTTGAATTTATATTCCAGTTCTGAGTGAAGACAGCCTGCTGCAATTGGAAGGAGCTGTGTATGGATAAAAGGGAGCTCTTCTGTGTGACTAGCTGGAACACTGAGTAACACACTGAAAAGGCAGTATTTGGCTCAATTTGAAAGTTTTGGTATTTTCTCTAAGAAAAGAAAGTGAAAATGCCTCCAGTTTATCACCAGTTGTGAGATGAAATCACCTAGCCATGACTAAGAGCAAATGCATGTGTGACGTTTGTTTACGTGAATTCTGCAGTGAATAATGCACTCCACATTTTAGCAGGAAGTGCCTATGTCAGAACAGAGACAAATAAAAGGCTGCATTTTTGTGCACATTTTGTTGTAAATTAATATCCATAGCTACAGTAATATTTAGGTTTAGTTATACACTGGACAGGTTGTAATTTCTCCTCATAAAATAAATAGGAATTGTCAGAACCAGCACTAGATGTTTACTGTGAAAATGTGGATTTTTCCATTAATTTAGAGTATGTGTCTCCTGGATGTTATTCATGGTGCTGGGTCCCTCTTAACATGAGATTCTGAAAGTTAACAGCAGTGAAACTGGCCATGCTTTTTCTGCTTTCAGCAAAGACCAACAGGTCTTTTTTTTCCCCAAAGCTTGTTTGCAATTTCCTCTGCAAACAAAAGAAAAATATGCACTTCAGTGTGTTGGCTTTTCTAATACTAATAGATAAAACTAAGATTTCTGGAGAATTGCCTTTGGAGCTGTTTCTCTCTTCTCCACCTACAGAGTGGAGAATTTTCAGGGTCCTGTTAATTATCACAGTCTCATCCTTAGCCTCAGGGAAGCAGAAGTTGGGAAGAGCTGCCAAGGACCAGCTCTAGTGAGCCTTATATATTGCTGAATATGACCACTGAGGAGCATTGTCATCTGCAACAGATGAGATAATTTTGGGAAGCACCATGTTGCAGGGTGCTAATTGATATAATAAAGAAGAGAATATATCCATCAAGCTGTGTTTGTGGGTAAATGGGAGCTAATTAAATTAGCAATAAAGCATAAGGACTGTAAAATAATATGTACTTCTTATGCTTGCTGTAGTTGGTTCTCCTAAAGTCATTGTCTTAAGCAAAGATAATTGCTTATATGCACACTGTTCTAAAAGAAAATAAGATTAAAGTAGTTATGGGAGAGATACTAGTGACTAAGTTGTGTCTCAGTACCTGAAAAGTACTTGAGTTGGGTTGGCCAAGTAGACTAAAAAATAAAACTCATACTATTTAAAATACCATTTACTACTGGGCAACATTAAGTAGATAACATTATTTACTCCAGATTTTTTAACATCTTCTGAGTGAATCAGAAATTATTGTTCATCTGGTGATCAAATGAAGGTGGTGAATAACACCCTCATTTGGATCTTCAGAAAGAGAAATATTTTGTACATCCATGGTTTGCAAAAGTAAAAAGTAATACAATTTAAACCAGCCTTTTTACATTTGAAACAAATTTTATTTAATGAGATGGAGAATAAATATCACAGGCTATTAATAGTCTCTAAGGATATCCAGGTTAAACTGATATTTGCAGTCCTGGGTATGTGAAACATTTTCAGAAATGATGCTAACAAAAGTTTTGTGGAGATTTAATGTAACTAAGAGATGATAATTAAAGTTAATAAAGAAGGAAATGGTTAAGTGAATTATCAATAGAAAGGAGCATCCACTGCAGTGGGAGAGAAGCAAAATTAACCTTTCTAATCTTTGTGTAACTGTAGGAATTCTGTGATATGTCTGCCAAGGGAGATTTTTATTCATTACATGAATAACTTGGTCTTCAGACTGACTCTCTGATCTGGCAGATATCAGGGTGGCAGGCTTCAACAGGTTTGTAGATTACAATTCTCAGCCTTTATAGCTAAAATAGCTTGTGAAATTGGAGATCTAATGACTCCTCTTGTCTTTTTGTTTGTTTGAATGTTGAAAGACCAGTTTAAGACGTTGGTCTTTCTAGTTACACATTTAAGGATGGCTGGGGATGTTATTATTGCCTAATGTTTCTCAGAGCCAAAATCAATCCAGGTTCAGACAGGACATCAGACAGTCTCCATTCTCACAACAAGGGTAGCTCTGAGGTCATATTTGGCTGCTCAGCACTTTACCCTGTTGGATTTTGAAAACCTCCACAGCTGGAGGCTGCAGAGCTTGTCTGGGCAGCCTGTTTCAGTGCTGGGCTGTCCTCAGAGTCAGGAATTTCTTCTGCATATCCAACATAAGCATCTCTAGTTTTAGTTTCATGCCACTGAATATCATCCTCCCAGCATGTGTGGCTGTGGAGGCCCTGACTGCCTAAAAATCTTTCAGAAGGCACAGAGTGGGGACTATTGTTCAGAGTCCACAGAGTTCCCTTGTATTCAGGTTTAAACCAGGTAAGTGCTCTGACCTCCTCCATCCTGCTGAGCTTGCTACAGTTTTCTGATTTCTTTCTTGCACAGGAGGTTCCAAAACTGGACGTCAGTTGTACTCTGATGAACACTGGGCATAGGGGAATGATCACTGCCCGTATTAAGTGCCCATGTTCCTGCCCATAAAGCTCTTGGCTACCTTGCTGTCTGGGGCTCAGCTCACTGCCCAGCAGGTCCCAGGGGCTTTCCCTCAGGGCTGATCCCAACCTGTCTGCCCAAAGCCTGGGCCCATCACAGGTCCTTCTCTGTCCCAGGGGCAGCACTTGCCACTTTTCCCTGCTACATTTCACAAGTTTCCTACCTAACCCTTTTGTTACTGACAGGCTGGTAGAACACAGAGAACACAACCCATTAACCATGACCTTCTAGATCTGATCACCCAACCCTTTTCTTTTTTTTAACCTCTTGTGTGCTCATCCAGATCATAATGTCTTATCTTGGATGCAGAAGTATTGTGAGAGAGTGTTGAAAACCCTGCTGCAGTTGAAGTGAAAGATGCCTGCTGCTCTTCTTCTATCCTGGTTTGTTTACCAATTAGAGAAATATAATTTGCATAGTACAGTTACTTGGACTTAGTTTTAAGTTCAAATTTCCCTCAAATTTATCTGGCAGTTTGAAGTACCCTATTTCTATAGCATTCTCTTGCAAAGTGAGAAAAGTTTACTGAGAAATTTCTAAGTACTTAATAAAAGATGCACCTGGCTTAACCTCTATTATGAGATGGTGGGTAGTAGTGGAATGCATACTGGGAATTTCAAGCGAGGGTGGAAGGAAATGCATTTCTTTTTAGTGTTGCTCTTTCTGCTTCTCTAACATTTTTTTTCACAGCAAAAATAATAACATATTTCTATGTGTTTTGTAATTTTACTCCTACTTACCTTCTGCTCAGCAGTAAAAAGAAGAACAATTATGTAATTTACAGAAGGGAAAAGCTAAGGTAAAACTTAATTTAGGGATAGTTACTGAACTCCCTCACAATTTCCACTTAAAACATCTGGAAAGCTAATATTTTCCAGAACATAATATACTTTTTTCAATGCTATTTAATTACCAAATCACTATATGAAGATCTTTTCATGGCCATATGTAGGAAGCTTGTATTAATCCCTGTTAAAATGTCATTAAAGATGACACTTAGAATGCTTAGAATACACACTTGGGATCTCATTGATAAGACTATTTTAGAAATAAATTTGATTGTGAGATCAAGGCACCTTTTAGGGTTGGTGCTTAGAATGCTGAACTCTTTCTAATCCACAGACACTAGTTTGAGGGGTCATTTGAGAGAAGTTTGAGTTAAGAAAATAAATCCTCATCCAAACAATGAAGAAATGTTAGCTTCTTATTAGACAGTGCAGTCAAGGGGATGAACATGCCTCTTGCCAAGAGCTTTCTCTCTTGTCTCATAAATGACATTTGGAAAAGTGTAAAGTACTGCTATTTGTATATATGGCCATGGGTGTGAGCAGACATTCAATGTAATTCAAAACCCTCAGAGAGAGATCTACTCAGGTTTTTAGTCACAGTGGAAAGTTGTCAGATGTCATGAAATCAAGGAGAAGCAGCTAATTTGTACTGATATTTTTATCTCCACCTTTTAAAGACCTGAATATCATTAAAAATCTGACTTCTACTTTTTAATCTCTTTATTAAGATAAATTGGGCTTAGAGCTGGTATAACAAAGTGAAATTCTATGGCCTGTAATATTACAGAGGTCAGGCTAGATGATCATTCAGGCTTCAAAACTCCATCAGAGAAAACTGATATGACTCACAGCATTTGGTTTCAAGCTTTCCTCTTTACTCACACATTTTCTCTGTGTCCCTCATGCTAGGACATTCTACTTTTTTGAATTTATAAATCACAGGACAAGATTCATTAGAGATGTTAAAGATCTAATTAATCATTTACCCATTCCGTGCCAAAGAGAATACTCTTAAAAAAAAAAGATATTTCAGATATTAAACTGATGGCTGAATAATACCACACTTACTCTTAGCCCAAGGGCCTATATATTTTAGAAAGTAATTTCTATCTTCTATCACAATCTATTTTAATAATCAATATTATTCTTTCCCTGAAGGGGTGCCCTCCAAACCTCCTTAAGTTTGGCACTCTTAGCCATAGCAATTCCCATTCCATTAAACCAGCTCATGTAAATGGAGAAGATACCTCAGTTCACTTCTGGAGGATTATTACAGCAGTCACAGCCACAGAGATTTATAAAGTCACTTGTTTTTTTATCTCCAGTGCCTCTTGGACTTCTAGCTCCTCAATTAATAATCTTTCCATTACAGCGGTTACACTTGGATAAAATACAAAGTTGCCATTCTTCTACAAATTGTAAGTTCACACTGTACTGTTATATTTAGATGCCACATTCTGAGTCTAGACAAACATTTTGTAGCAGTGTATCCTCATGTACCATCAACAGAGAAGGGGATAAAATGCACTAACTACAGTAAAGTTATCCACTGAAAAACATTACCCAAAACTGTCACAGTAAAAAGTACAGAAAGGAGAGACAGATCCAGAAACAATCCTGACAAGAACTCAGGGAACAAGATTCATGGAAAAAAAAACTCATTTGATACTAGGAAGATTATGAACCACCAACATAGTACCCAAGAAGTACGGGTATTTTGTATATATATTCATATTCACTGTACATACACATGTCCACATGTCCCCCAGGATGCACTCAAAGAACAAAGGCAAGATAGAAAGAGATACGTTTTATACTCTTCTATAGAAGTTTATTTTGCATATGTTCATTTACAAATATGAGAACTTGATAATAGTATTGGAGTTTTGCAGAAAACTAATGATGCCATTGAATAAATTTCAGGCTTCACTGTTTGTCCTGTTAATGTTCTCAAAGATGTTAAAAAATACACAATCCTCCAGACCACAGGAAGAGAAGCAGCTAAAAAGGAGTTTCTCTGCACGGCAGACAGATTCTTCTCCACTGATTTAGTAAAGAAAATGGAATATTTTAATGATTTTTTTCTTTTATGTGATTAGCTTTTGTATTAATGTTCAGCATCACTGATTCTAAACATAATATCTCACTCTCTAATTTCTTATTGATTTATGCCATAAAATTGGGGATAGAAAGCAATAAATTATATTTTCTGTCATATTGAAAAATAAATTAACCTATTTTACAGTACAGTCCACAAGGATTAACTTGTCCCATTCATTTAACCCACAATAACAGTCTGACCCTTTCCAAAAACCCTAAGTAATAAAAAAAATGTCCTGGCCATCTAACGGAAAAAGAAAAAAAAAAAAGCGGACAACAAGAGAATTGTCTTCTTTCATTTTTGTCTCACTAAAGGATTTGTACTATTCACACCTGGCCCAGTTCTTATCCACTTGCTTATTATCCAAATCAAACCTCTTGCTGGTAACTTTCAAATTTTACAGCTTATTTGATTTATTTAAGACTGGTAGGAAACCCACAAACACTGAAGGGCTACAGTTTTGTTCTAATTCATCCATGCTGCACAACGCCAGCCATACCTCTTTACTTAAAAAAAGATTACACTCCAGATTGAATCTTAACTTTAGTTGCCTTGGCCAAATTAATTTTCTTTCAAAATCATCTAAAGGGTGAGTGATCTACTGGTTCTCTTCATCAAAACCACTCGATCTTTTCACTTAGATAGAATTAGCAAATTCAATAATGAAGTTTCTTTCCATTTTTAATGGGCTTCCCTGGTTATATTGAGAGGAAAACAAATAAGGCCAAACTGCTGCAGCTTTTGGCATGAGGGTGTTTTCTTTTGGATTTCAGTTCACTCTGTCATAATGAACAGCTCAGGGATTTAGGAGAAAGGACAAGAACTTCAGGTGCACTATCTTCTAAAGAAATATTTGAAACCAGAAGTGTCTCCAACTGCTTCTATCTATTTGAAATGAGTCCACATAGAGAAGAACAATTTCTCAGCAACTGATAAAGGGAGCAAAGGAATCTATTGCCAAATCACTGCGAGAAGGAAAGACAGGAGCTGAAAAAGGGAAATATTTTTAAAATCCTCATTGTGAATTACGTTTATTTCTTTTATTCAAACAAGGTTTTTGAGCACCCTAACAAACAAAGCAAAGCAGAGAGACTAGATTTGACTTTTCCTTTCATAGATACATAAAAACAATAAGGCAAAAAAGCAGCCAGGAATGTATGTTATTTTAATTTAAAATGCATTTCCCTAAGGGTGGCATCTGACATCTTGTGTTATTGCTGGGGCTAAAAAAAAAGCCTGGAAATGCCATATCCCCTGTCATAAATAGAGGAAACACTTCCTATGCTGATTGTGGTTTGCTGCTGAAAGAACAAAATCTGTCGTGACAAAAAAAAAATCTGTAAATGTTCAGAGATGGAACTAATACAATGGTTTTCTAAAAGTAATCTCAGTAGGCTTCTCACAGATTTGCCTTCATCTTTACAATGAAGGTGACCTCTCCTCAAGCAGTGACCAGCAGTTTCAGCTAAAGAAATCTAAAAGAAAGTGTACTGAAATGCATCTAAGAACAATGAAAGCTCAAGGTTTATCCTAGTGAATCCATTGACTTTTATCAGTCAATTTTATCAGTCAGTTTTTGCAAAGTCAGTGGAAATTCTGGGGTGGAACAGGACATATTGGTCCTTGTTAAACAAGATGAAAACACAGTATATGTTCATGCACAGTGTGTGACACAACATGGCAATGTATATGTAGATACACAAAGCAAAACAGACTGCAAAGAGTTGATTGAAAGTCTGTTGAATTAAATGGTTCTGGAACTTTCTCCAGTTGTCAGGAGGAAATAATCCTCTTCTTCTCAATTCTTTTTAGTACAGAGGGAGTATAACACCCTCAGAATAATACACTGAGTGCTGAAAACCCACTGAGAGCTCCAGGTGGTGTTGATGATGATCTTAGCATATAGAGAGAAATTTGTATTCTGATCCTACAAGATAGATGTGGTAGTGTGGCTCCCGACAAGTCGGATCTGCCGTTCCGACAAGCCCTCAAGGAGCAGCAGAAGCCCAATTAGACTTAATGAATCACTTTTACTTCTTGATCATTTAAGCCAATATTCTCTTTCCTGGAGGTTTAAGTTCTGCTTCTCCTACTTTGATCTTAGACATGTAATAACCTCTTCTTATACCTGAGTACTTTTGTTTTGGAGAAGCTCATTGAAGTGCACAGCTTTATTTGTTCCTTTCCCTTGTTGGTTAATATTAGAAACAACCTTTACAAGTCGATGTGATTTTAATGTTTATCTTCTTGGGACCAAGGAGTTTCTGACCTACACATAAAAATTTGCATTCAAATTTAGGGAAAAAAAAGAAAATCAGCAGCCTGGGGAGAAAATTACTTTCATGTGATATGGTAGTCATTGTTCTATATGCTATTCTATAAAGTATTTTTTTTTGTAAAATGCATAGGGAAAACATAGATAATAATAGTAATCTAGCCTTGTCCTGTCAAAAGTAATTTTATATTTCTTCATATATGTTTGTGTACACAGTAGCATATTTGTTTTAAGGTCAAAACATAGTATGACTTAAATTAGATGTAAGAAAAATTGTATGGAACAAATTTGATCATCAGGATAACTGCTCAAAAGTCTAGTATGCACATTATTTCTTTATTAGAAAAATAATAAATATTTTATTATTTCTTCTAGTGTATTACATATTTCTGTCATCAGGGTAGTGAGAAATGCCTGAGAGATAGTTTTGGTCCATTATTTTGCTGTTCTTGGCTGATTATAACAGAATGATCTGTGTACAGGCATGGAGAAAGAAATACCTTACTGCATTTAATTAATCTCTGTTTCCTTAACTGCTTGTGACAGAAACAGTCACCCAGTTCTTGCTTCTATAGATAGCTGTAGTAGAATAAAATCTTTCATATTTTGTCATTTCAGCAAGACCCTCAGCCCTGCAAAGCAGCAGAAGAAGCAAAGCCCCACTGCTTGTTTAGAGCTGTCTGGAGAGGGAGTTGCATCATGTAGTCAGAAGAAACACTGATTTTACTGATGTACATTACAATCTCTTATGCCCTTTTAAGGCATCAGAACTTCAAGCTTAAGCAACACCCGGGCTTCATTAACATAAACTTGTCATGAAAATACACATGTGCACATTGCTTCCAAATATCCAACATGAGCCTGTTGTTTGGCTTGGTTGGGGATCTTTTTTCCTTCTTTTCCCCTGTGAGATGAAACAGTTCTGTCTCCCTTTTTTAGTAGTTATGGAACTTGCCTTGAAACTATAGCATCTGCAGCCTCCTCCATCTTTTGGAATCAAATCTCAATTTTTTTTTTTTGTATCCCACAGAATAACATAATCACCTGGTGGTGGGTTGTATGAATCCTAAGAATATATCTAAGTTTTATAACTCGGCTTCTCTGTTTGGTCCCAGAACCCTATTCCTCAGCTGCCCACATTCCTCAAACACTCATTTTCTTTTGAAAAAATCTTTTTTTCGTTTCTTTTTCTTTTTTTTCTTCTTTTCTTTTTACAGCAAACTGTCGGATCTCAGGATCTCAGTCCTGAGGTGCCGGGCCACCGAGACCACCCTTGGGGGGCTCGAGAGTCCTGGAATGTTGCCAGAAGTGTCTGGTGGCAGGACTTTGACCCTACACGGGAGACGACACCTGTATGAAGATAAGAGGACTTCACCGGGGTGAATGGCAAAAAGATTAGCTAATTAGAGGGTGAGACACAGGGTTTAGGATTTATGTACAGGGGGGTTTAGAGAAGTAAGATGGAGGAATTGGGGTGTGTCCTGTCCTTCTTCTTCTTCTTCTTCTCCTCCATCTTCTGTGGTGATGGTGGCACTTTTGGATTGGCCATTACTAAAAGTGCACCCAGCAATAAGAATAAATGGTATTGGGGAAAAATGATAAATATTGTACACGTAACCATGGGTATAAAGATAGGTGTCTGTACGGAGGGCGGCACAGTGTGCTCATGGCTGACTGCTGAGCAGATCTCTGTCGGGCTGAAAGAACATCTTTTAGATAAACAATTAATAAACATAAAAACCGAAAGAAGAACTGAAGCCTCTTCTCGTCCTTCGATACGCGGGCTGTCCCAAGGCCACTCCGGGCCTTTCCAGGCCCTTCAAACAACCCAGAAAACCCGACAGCAAACCATCTTGTACTCTCTGAAATGAAAACCAGCTTCCCATCTGAGTAATGTTTGTTGTAGTGCCTACTCCCAGCAAGCATGAAAGGCAACTGGTCAAATACCCTAACCCTCTGCTATATTCATTATTTTAGTGCAATTAGAGCAAGGTTGCCAGCTTCTAGAAGCGACAAACTCATTGCTGTGCTGAGCTTCATAGCTCATCTGGCCACTATATAATGTTCTTGCAAGTCCAAAACAGGCTCTGGGAGAGTTCCCAGGTGTGTGTAAAAGGCGCAGGATGATGGATTCAGCTCTGAGTGTCTGAAGTGTCCAAGGGCACTTTGCAAACCCATCATCACAAAGGAACACACATTCATTGACAAAATATATTTTTTGACTTTCAAGAACACAAATGGGGGCCAGAGGAGCTTTGAGGTTATGTACAGGAATTTGTTGTCATTTCTAGAAGAGGCAACCTTGAATGGTATATCTAAACCATTTGTAACTGGATCTGGGTACAATGGAAACTGCCTGGATTCACTCATTACATATTTAACCTTAGTTCCTCCTCACAAAATTGTTTCATTCCAAAAGAGATGAGTGTGAACCAATATGAATGTCTCCTGCAAGAGAAAATGAAGTGTTACAGATGTGGTGACAGAATGCAACTCTATCCTTGTCTGGTACCATTGAGTGATGGGCAAAAAGGAAAATGAGGATTCTGTGAATACATAAATCAGTAAATTCTTTCAGTCAAAGAGCTGGAAAAAATCATAGTTTGGCATAGGACTCAAGCTGAAAGGGGTGCTGACGAAAGTGAAGTGTTAGAAGGTGCCCCCAGAAACATTACTTGATGTTCAGGGAACTCTGATGCTGAAAAGGTATGAACTGTGGCATTGTCAGAAAGCAGAAGGGGTGAGTCTAGACTTGCAACTTCAGCCTTTAAGGTGGTGTTTAGCAGAATTATGTGTCTAATTCTTTTGTTATGCCATCAAAACTGAGACAATCTTTTTTGTTGTTTCCCTGAAATAAGGCTAATATTTGCCTGTAAAAAATCCATACCTCCTTGTGTTCCTTATTTCCTCCTTGATTGTTGATAACTCCTGGTCATAGCTTACATGAGATGTCAGTTCTGTAGTGCTTCCCAATGTACTTTTCTCCTTTTCTTTTTCTGTATATCAGATAGCAGGTTTATTACTTATTGTCAGCACAACTAATTGAAACAGGGGTCTTTAGAATACATCGTGTGGTGGAATTGATCTCTGACAGGGCATTCCAGAAAAGAATTTTTTCTGTATGTGTATCTTGGGATTTTGAGCCTTATTTATTAACTTAAAGAGTAATCACTTTGTAGTCAATATGATGCAATAACAGTAAAGCACTAAAGAACATCAGAGATGAACATACTTAGCTGCACTTAGCAGCATAATTAAGGCACATTGGAAATTGCATACTCACCCAAAATCTTAAAGACACCTGAATCATGGCATTTAAGGCTTTTACCTTCTAATTCCCAGTGAAAGTGTAGCTAGAACTTTCCAAACACTTACTTTGGCCCATAATTTGGAGTGCTGTTAATAATACTCTTAATTGTTTACAGAGGCAGACACAAATGAACATCAGAGCACAGACAGTTAAGCCTAAGTAGAGAATGGGGAAGATTTTTAATTATGGCATCTTGAAGGACGTTTTTAAAACAAAAAAATCTCTGTTTTAACCTGTCTCTGAGCGCCCTATGGTGATTTCTGTAGAAAAAACAATAAGAATACCACAAACCCAAACATGTGAGAGCAATAGCTTATATGACTTGGTTGATCTTGCTCAGAAGTGGAAGCATATAGTGGATTTTTTGAGAAATTGACTGATCCCAGTAGTACTTAAAAATATCACTTTAATATTCCTTCAGTATTTTCTCCTTTCCAGGTTATTAATCTATTCACTTTACAAGTATTCTGTTAATACTTTGCTCTCATTGTGTAAATCTGCCTTGGTATTTGGCATTTTGGGAGTCACAGCAAGCCTGTAGCATCTGTGTGACTGTAAAGCCAGACTAAACTGTTTGACACAAGCTCTGTGTATTTTCTGGCAAAACTAAAGGACTGGAGTCCTGAGCATGAGTGTCTTGATAGGCTCAGATTTTGGCAAGTGAGTTGCAATTCAGCAGAGGCAAGTGGCAGACCATCACTCACATTTTTTACTTAGTTTCCACCTGAAGTGTCAGAGTTCCTTTTCAGTGAATGACATGGAAATTGCTTCTGCTCCCACTCTTCTTCTTACAAGGTGACAGGCAGTGTTAAATCTTGCCACAGCTGCTTCTGACCCAGCTGCTTTCAGGAAATCTTTTGAACCCAGAGTCAGCATTGGAAAAAATGCAAAAAATACAAGAAAGCATCAGTTTGAGACAACCAAATCTGTTTTGTGCAATGATATAGGGAGCACATTATTTTACATTTTTTAAATTTTATTTATTTACTTAAATAAAAAAATAAAATTTACTTTTAAAAACAAATTTTAAAAGCTTGATTTTACATTCTTGCAGGGAAAACAGAAGAATTTTCCCCTGCACACTGAGATACTAAAAAGGGATTTTTAATGTTTGAGTGCTGTCTCCTATCTGAATAAAACTTAACACATGGGCAGAAATCTGATCCCAGTGCTCAGACTCCCTTTATCTCATGAAACCCATGCCAACATAGCTGGCAATGCTTCTGAAGGGAATCGCTATCCACTAAAGTAGACTAGACAGCAGACAGCAGTTAATTAGCACAGGCTGTGGTAGGACCTTTCTGAAGGAATTTACCACTTTTCTTTGTTAAATGTTTGCTATAGCTCTCTGAAAACATTATCTGCACACATGGATTCCTGATTTTGTTTTCATTTGTAGAAATAGTGTTCTTTTCACTCAATAAAAACCAGCTCAATTCTTATCTCGTTGCTTTTCTTCCCATACTGGGTTTGCTTGCCATGGTTTTGGTAGTGGGGGGCTGCAGGGATGGCTTCTGTGGGAGGCTGCCAGAAACTTCCCCCATGTCCAAGAAAGCCAACACCATCTGGCTCCGTGACAGGCCAGCTGGCTCCAAGACAGAGCCACTGCTAGCCAAGGCCAAGCCCATCAGTGACGATGAGGGCTGAGCCTCTGAGACAATGTGGTTTTAAGAAAGAAGAAAATTGCTGTGCACCTGCAACTGCAGCCAGGGAGAGGAGTAAGACTGTGTGAGAGAAACAGCTCTGTAAGACCAAGGTCAGTGGAGGAGGAGGAGGAGGAGAAGGACAGGAGGCACTCCAAGCCTGTAGGCCCATGGTGCAGACCATGGTGAAGCAGCTGTGCCTCTGTAGCCCATGGAGGAGCACAAAAAGCAGAGCTCCACCAACAGTGCATGGAGGATGCCATGACAGAGCAGGTGGACATCTGAAAGAGCTGTAATTCCATGGGAAGCCTGTGCTGGAGCAGGCTCCTGGCAGATCCTCTGGCCCTGTGAGGAACTTAGCTCACGCTGGAGCAGGTTTGCTGGTAGGATTTGTGATTCCACGGGGGACACGCTCTGGAGCAGCCTGTTCCTGAAGGGCTGCACCCTCTGGAAAGGGTCCATGCTGGAGCAATTCATGAAGAGCTGCCACAGGAGACACATTTTGGAGAAGTTTTTGGAGGGCTGTCTCCTATGGGAGGTACCCCCATTCTGAGCAGTAGAAGAGTGTGAGGTGTCCTCCCCCTGAAAAGGAAGGAGCAGCAGAGACAACATGTGGTGAAATGATAGTAACCCTCATTCCCTGTCCTCCTGTGTGGTTGTGGGGGAAAGAGATGAAATCAGGAATGAAGTTGAGCCTGGTAAGAAGATGGGGGAGGGGAAGGTGGTTTTAAGATTTGATTTTATGAATCATTACCGTATTCTGACTTAATTGGTATGAAACTGAATTATTTTCCCCCAAATCTGTCTTATCCATGATGTTAGCAGGTAACTGATCTCTCCCTGAACTGATCCCTACTCATGAGCTCTATTTTCTGTCATCTGAGAATGGGATGACAGAGCAGCTTTGGTGGGCACCTGGTGTGCAGCCAGGGTCAAACCACCACACTTGCAGACCAGCTCTCCAGTAGGGAATGCAACAGAGAGAAGGCATGGGGATTTAGCTGACTTATTGTGCAGTCTTCTGTGTGGGATTCAGATGAGTATGATTTTAGAAAATGTCGTGTTTTGAAAGGACTACTGTACTTACCTAAAAGTATTCTTGCTTGAGAGTAATTCTCCTATTGAATATTAATACAAAGAAAAATATGTTTGATTATTTCTTATAGAGACCACATATTTTGGTAGTAGGCTTATACTTTAAATTATTAAAAAAAAAAAAAGAAGGAAATAGGTCATAAGTGCTTTTCATCATTACATTCAGACTATTTCTGGACATAAAACATATGGAGGAAAAACTTAAAGCAAAACCAAATTTCATTATCCCACTAGTCATTACCAGCTTAATATAGGAGGTTATAAAGACCTTGCTATGTAGACCTGTTTGCTCTATTTGTTCTGTGCATAAACATCTCCAAGACCTTAAATCCATAGGCTACATTTTCTTAAAATCTCTTCTATAATTTATGAACAGAGAATAGTGTATTCATTCACAGAAATGAGCATCTAGAGAATGAATTTTACATTCTGAACCGCAAAATTTTACCAAGTGATTTGGCTCATTGCAATCGTATTACTAGGAGTAAATAAAAATGACAACAGTTCTATTAAGAATTCTCACAGCAAATGAAGCAACTCTTATGTGTTTGAAGGGAAATTGTTAATAAAGTTACACTTACAATAAAAGGCAGAAAACCCCCCACAGTCTTTGATCATGAATATGTCAGCTGTCTGGTTACTGCCTGCTGCCCCATCAGTGAAAACACTGACTGGATGGGGCTTTGAGCAGTCTGATCTAATGAAAAGTGTCCCTGACTACCACAGGGGTTTGGACAAGTGATCTTCAAAGGTCCCTTCCAACCAAAACTATTCCATGAGTTGTTCTGTAATTTATTTGAATGAGAGGGAATAATTCCCAGGGACCTGCACGTAATTGCATTGCTTAAAACATTTGAGACAGTAATCCCTGACATGATGACTGTGTTATTATGAGAAATTAATAGAAACTAAATGCCGGAAATGGATTACATTATATTGATCTAACATGGTTATGTGGTGATGGGTTAATTTGGGACAAAGTCTCAGTTAACAGGTAAGGTGTAAATTCATCTTGCATTTTGTTATTCGGAAGGGAGTGGGTGAAAGCTGTAAAAAACACAGGGAAAGAAAATTAATCAATGATTAGAATAAAATACATAGAGAAAAAATTGCATAATTTTAGTGAGATAAGCACAGTAACACAGCTCCCATAGATCTGGACAGATGGAGACTCCATTTGGCTGAGTTCACAGTTCTGCACTCAACATGAGCATAGAAGTGCCAGACTTCTGAGAAAGGGCAGAAAGCATTATTGGTTTCTGAAATAAAAGGCTGGGATCCACAGACACCCTGTTGGCAAAGGTTTTCAGGAAGTCCTAATTCAGTATAGTGTCTCTCAACCTTTTGGTTTTCTTTACATTTTGAAACTCACAATTTCCATTTCATAGAGATATATATGCTGCTGTTGGGATATTTGTTTCAATCCAACTTGGAATCAAACTATGCTTATTTTGAGTATCCTAAAGACCTTCCTTTCATCCATATTTTGTCAAAATATTTGCATTTAATTTCTTGGGTTTAAAATTTGTGAGTTTTATGGGATTTTAATTTAATTCTATTTTTTTCCATGCAATCAGCTTTTTTAGACACTTTTTTATCTTGCATTCAGCTGCTGCTGTTTTGGAAAGAGTAAAGAATTTTAACTTGCTTTCAAGATCCGGCAATAACCTTTTAACACCATAATGAAAGAAGATGGATTTTGTGTTACAGAGAGGCTTAGATATACTAGGCTTATTGCCTCACATAAAGTGTGCACGTAGGAAAATGAAAAGTAATTTTAAAGCAATGTATGTAAGATGTTAAGTATTTATAATCTTTAGTAAGACACTGCAGCTGAACAGAGTCATACTTTCATAGGAAGATATTTTCTAAGCTAGCAAGCTAAACTTGCATCAGTTTTTTGCAACAACTGCCACAAAAATCCATTAACAATGTTTAGAGGCAAAGTTATGGAGTGACACTGATTGCATACAGTAATTAAATTTGTCTATGCATGGTTAATAGCTGTGTACAGTTAATAGAGAAAGGAAGGGAATCTGGAAAATATGTGGGTATACAGAGGAAGCAGTAGAGCAAATGTTTAGTTAACCTTTATGTTTCAAGATTTTTTTACTCATCCTACTTAGAAAAAAGAATTTATGTCATAGTTAAGTGTAGTTTGGATTGAAGAAGATTTTTTGGAGGAAAATACTTGCCTGGAATATTATTTATAATTTGATAGCGCTGTGAAAGAAAGGCACCAAAAATTAGAATCTTTGAAAGAGATAAATTCTAAAAAAGCTGAAATTTAAAAAGTGACTTCTCTTCCTTTACCCAGAGTATTTTCAATGATGAGATGGTGCAAAAAAAATTTTAAAAAAATGTCTTTCCTGACTTGCAGTAGGAATAGACCTTAGGGAGTAATTTTGTAATGGGAGACAATCAAGCAAACACCATAAATTTTGTTTCTTTCCTTCCCAAGTCTTGTTTAAAACCATATTTTCCCAGAGATTCTGCCTGTGCATGGAAGCCACAGCATTTTGGATTGATAAGTACAGACATAGTCTTCCACAACGGTATTTTAGATTCCTTGCTTTCACATATATTTAACAAGTCATTAAAAAATAAAAAATATCTGGACTAAGTATTTCTTCCTCCCCTTTATCTCACTTTCCCTTACAGCTCTAAAACTGCTAAATAATTTTCAGTTGACTGATATCTGGGATGCAAAAACTCACTCCAACATATTAGTGTGATAAAGTTACAAAAATTTGAAAATGAGATCAGATAATTTAGTAGGAAATATGCTTAACCAACTGTGCTTTGTAGTAACAGTGCGCTCTGTGCAACATGTGGAAGATATGGTAAATATGTGTTTCTACACATGAGATCAATGACTTGTTTCTGTTAATAAAAAAGAAAGGATTGTAAATAACTCAGGTTTCACCAAAATTAAAGAGCACCTATGGTCTCTACTTAGCTTTCTTAAACACACAATAGCAGGTTAATTTGGTTGGAACCTTATTCACAGATAAGCTGCTGCTTAGAATGCTGCTGCTAACGTAGGAAATTTATGAAATTTACAGTGCTATTAACTTAATTTAAATTCTTATACAAACGAAATATGTTTATCTATTATGGTTGTGGGTTTGTAGTGGAATACCATAATAGCACTGCATTTTAAGAAAAATAGTGTTGATTTGTAAATTTCCATTTTAACTGTGTAAGATGTCTCTTCACAGTAATATAAAATCTAGCTCAAGTAATAGACTTACATTAAAAGAATGTAGTAAAAGAATCATATGGAGGCATTAGATCTAGGTCAATGACTGTTTAGATCTAAAAGCAAGGAAAGCCTGTTATAGATTAAGATTATAAAACCACAATTACAATTTATAGTGACAAATATCATAGAATGACAGGAAAGACCCTTTTGGAAGGGACCTTGGAAGATCATCTGATCCAATCTTTCATGAGAATGGTGGGAGCCTAGATGAGATTATCTAGCATGCTGTGCAATTGCACCTCAAAAAACTCTTTTGATGAGGACTCTGCCACATCCCATTCCAGTGAATGGTTGTTGGTAGCTAATGACCTTTTTGTGCTGAGATGAAACCTGTCCTGTTGCTTCCGGTCATCTCTGTGTCAATCTTTGTGAAGAAAGAGCCTCTGTTCTCTCTGTAGCTGTGTTTTGAGTACTGGAATACTGTGATGACTTCCCCGTAAGTTGTCTCTTCTCCAGGGAGAAAAGATCTTACACCTTCAGCCTTTTCTCACAAGGCAGGTCTCCCAGTCCTTTGGTCATATTCAAGGTTGTCCTGTGGAGCCCCTCTGGTTTCTTCACGTTGCTTTTGAATTGTTGGGACCAGAATTGAACACAGTACTCTGGGTGCAGCCGAGGAGTGCTGAGTAGAGCAGGGTGATTGTGAGGTAGTCATGCTCCTGCAGATTCAATACAGAATGTGATTTCTTGATACAGAAGTGCTCTGCTGATTCATGTTCAGCTTACTGTCTGCCACAACCCCAAGAGCTACCCCAGCAAGGCTCATCCCCTGCCACACAAATCCTATTATGTACTGGGCAGTTTGGTTACCTTCCCCAGGTGCAAGACTTTGTACTTGTCTTTGTTAAACATCATCGTGTTCTTGTTTGCCCACTGCTCTCAAATTTTCTCCACATATTGAAGATTAAATGTTACAGCTAAAAAATTTTAAACACATCACATAGGTTTTATTGGCAAATAATTCATTTTGAATATGATAAATTTTGGGAAAACATGCCATATAAAGTAATATAAGAAACTTCCAGCTGTGTATATTCTTTATGCTGAAATCACTGCTCTGTCCCTAAAGTACTTAAATAGAAAAGGTAAATTCACCTAGCTAGATGATTTAGCTGAATTAGGCATTTAGAAGGCATGGGATCAGTAGGTATGATTCTGATGTTCCTTCACTGGTGAAGCACTAGGACTGACTTTGAGCAAACATTTCCCTGTGGCACTTACGAAGCTCCAGCATGAGGAGCCAAGCAGACCTCATGCTCTTTCTGCACGCCTGGCTTCTTCCACCATGCCTACACAGTGCTGCCTACTGCTAACCACTTGGCAGGCAGCAGCTCACACATTCTGTGTGGAACATATTTTTGTGTTACTGTTGTTCTTTCTTTCCTCTTTCTTGACCTTACCCATCTGCATGTTTTGCCTATCAGTTTTGTCATTAGCATAGACCCTGATCCTTAAAATGCTTAAGCACGTGGGTAAATTCAATGTGTTATGAATACCTTTTTGAAGGTTCTAGCTTGTGTGAATTCTATTTTAAAATAATCTTTCCTGCTGGGGCTGCTGCTTAGCTTACTTGTTATGACTGCCTTGTGATCTTAGGATTAAGAACTGCATTGTAAAGGCATTTTATGAATACAAGGTAAAATCATGTTCTCATCTTCTGTCATTTTGGATACTGGGTTATTCTATACACTATAATAAATTAATTACTATTAAATAATCTTTCAATAAATTAAATACATGCTCTTGGATGTTTTTATTTCGTTTCTATGAATTTTATGATAAGATTTTGTCCATCTCTTTTTCTGTCCTTTGATTTTGCTATTTATTTCTGGAATGACATAATATATGATTTGATTTCTCAGGACAGTTTCTGATGCTGTCCTCTTTGAAATCCAAAATATGAAATTAGAATGTTAAATGTCTAAATACCTCAGATGCAATATGAGACAATTTTCATCTGCATGTTTTAATTTTGTGAAATAACAAAGCAGAAGCCATAATTTTACAACTCACTTCCTAAAATCATTGGGTTTAATTATTTTAGGCTTTTATTAGTTTAACAAATCATTATGCAAAAACAGGAATTAAATGAGCAGAAGCAGTACTACTTGAAAGAAATAAGGACAAGCAACTTAAAAAAACCTAAACACTTATTGTTTGTAGGAACTAGAAATCCACTTACATTCTGCCTGAACTGTAGAGTACATGCTAGAAAGCAAACCAAATAAAAATTTTGCACAGTATCATACCTCTAGAGTATGTATTTTTTTTCTTTACCTCTATTGATAAATAATTTTGATTTTTTTCCATGAAATTTATTCATAATCATATGCGTATATATTAGCAGCTTGTATTTGCTTTCCAGAAAATTACCTCTGTGCTCATAGTCGTAAATATATTAATGGAATTAAGCATTCAGTAAAATTTAGCATCTGAAATTGTTTGACTTTCATACTAGATCAATAAAACCTTTACTTCAGATATTTCTGAGCAGTCTATACATACAGGAATAGTAATAAGGTCAATGGTACTGCAATTAAGTAAGAAATCTAGGCATTTTGATTTTATTGGAAAATATAAGTACTACAAATATAATTAATATACACATTTTCATTTTATTGGAAATGATTGCACAAATCTTATCTTCTTACTCAAATATAATAGACTGAAAACCAAACTCGTTTTAGATCAAACGCGGTGTAATAAATGTATGCCAAAATACATAAACTTTTTAGCTGATGAACTAATACAACTTTTGCTGAAAAGGTATGATTTTTACATTAAAGTTGTCTCAAAACAATGTTCCAAAACACTTTGTTAACAATGAGAAATTGGAAGATATCCATCAAACAAGGACATAAGCAGCTATGAACAAGTTCTATTTGCAATTATTGCATCTGCCCATAGATGTCTTTCCCTTGTAAAACATCTGGAAAATGAATCGAACTCTTAACTACAAACTTTGAAATCTGACTTTTTTACTGGGTTTGAGAACATTATTTTAGTCTGGAGTGAAGTATGAAAAACTTGGGTTTTACAGTCAAATTTTGTAGGATGCTGTTATACTTTTGGGACATAGCCTTTATCCAAAATACCCACACTGAGCTCAAAGCACTGAATTAAAGACCTTTAAGAAATTTAAACCTAGAAATATGTTCAATCAAAAGTATGTTACCTCTGCTCATTAAAAAGTATATTCTGAACAGTTTCAACTAATTTTAGGTTGTATGTCTGTAAGATATCCATTTGAGAACTCCTGTTGACTAGCTTAAAGTCCTTCTAGATTTCTCATATAATTTCAGAATAGGTTGAGAAGTCATTGAGACGGTAGCGTTAATGCATGTGCACACTTCTTGCCAGTTAAAGGAGGGAGATTGATGTCTCTTTAATAATTTTTATATTTCATATATATTATTGTTATTTATTAATAATTATTATTATGGGATGATTAGGATCTCAGCCAAAATATTTGTATGTAGGTATGAGCTCTTACTGAAAAGAGAAGCATGTGAGTAGAGTCTTTAGTCTTGCCCATCAAACAACAAGCATAGCGGACCATTAATTCCATGAGGTTCCCTGCAAGGGAGGGAATAATACTGGATAAAACTGAAAAGTGTAACTGCAGAAGATGTTGAGTGAAATTGAAGGGAGGGACGATTGGAAGAAACAATCGGTCAGTGCCAAGCAGCCAAACTCTTGGGCAAATTGGGAATTGCACTTCAATGGAATGAGTTTCCTCCTGTATTGTAAACTTACTCCTGTAAGTTTATGCTGTCCTGTTGTGCTATACACATCCAAATTGCCTTGCATGTTATTCTACTTTTTATTTGCTATGTACGTAAGTTTAAAAAAACAGTAAATATTGATGATTTACACTAAAATTTAGATTGCTTCTAGTACAAGCATCTTCATGGTCACTGTCCAGACTCAAATCAAAGTGGTCTAGAGAACAGGAAGACTGTTATTTCCACACAAATATACATGAATATGTAGACACAAAATATGGTGACAAAAAAACATTTTAACCCTGGAGTCAGTTATTCTTCCTGGAGGAAAAAAAAAATAAACCCTAAGAAAACCACAAACCCCAAAACATTTTGTTTAACTACGGGTAATAAAATACAATAAAAAATGCAAAATAAAAGCACTGTCTTCAGGCCTATGGATCATCCCTCTGAAACTCTAATGCCTGTTCTTTGGTTTCCTCCACTTGTCTCATTTGGGATAGTTCCTCAAGAACTTTTCTCCTGGGGTATTTTGGAGTGGGACTGTTATGATTCAGAGTCGAATAAGTTTCTCAGCACAGTTTTGGGGCCAAAGATGATGATGAGATTCCTACCAGACAGATTTTTTTTCTCCTGAATCCAACAGAGAAGTTTGACCTTTCTCTACTTTATATGGAAGCTCTTAAGCTTCTATACTATGTTTTCAAATTATAATTAAATGATATAGGATGATGATTGGTCTGCATTTTTTTTGCACTTTTTCTGCTTAGAAATGTCAATAAATTAAAAATAAAAAAGAAATCTAAAAAAAGAGAGACCTTAAAAAAAGGACTGATGCATTAATATCTAAGGTAAACCTTCTCTTTTGGTATAGAATTTTCTCTTCCCTTGCCTGAGTGGTCACATGCAAACCTTTCTTTTCCTAAATTTTTTTTGTACTTTTAGTGCAAAAAAAAAATCAGCAAAAAGAATGTATTTTTGAGACATAGATTTAAAATGTCGGTTAAATATTTTTTCATTTTGATGATGTAAGGAGTAGAAATGTAGATTTGTAACATCAGTCTAGTTTTCACAGAGGATCATCAAATTTCAGTAATAATCCTAGAAAATGTATTAATAGGAGAAATATTATGCCTCTGTCAGGACAGATGAAGAAGAAGTTGAGCAATTTCAAGAGAAAAAAGGCCTAAACTGAACTGATCCAATTAGTATTTCATTGTGAATTCCTGTCAGTCCTTCTTTTCCACAGCATTATGAAATTAGTAGACTAATGGAATTTATTTTATGTGCATTTGCATTTTATAAAATGCCTTGGTAAAAATCCATGAAAGTTTTTTTGAAAGATTTCAGCTATGTGGTTTGAATTTTAAGACATTTAATGGCTGAAATCAGTGTTTGAAATACCAAAAATGCCTGTAATGCACAGGAAACACGTTCACAGAGAGAAGTCTAATGAGGTATAGCAGGATGTCTAAGGGGATAAAGACGATTTTTCTATCCTAATGGTTTGAAAAAGGATACAAAAAAGCCTAACATATGTACATTTAGGAATGCATATATATTACACATATAAGTTGATGACAGCAGTGCAAATAGATTGAACCTGGGATTACAGAGTGAAAAATGAAAAGTGTGCGAAAATTAGCTTTAAAGATTTACTCAAGAGAGTTCAACTTCTGCAAAGTAGTAATTTAGAGTGAGTTGTCAGGGATGAGTAGAGTGAGGATGTGCAATAGCGCACAGTGAGCTGCAATTTGATAGCATGTTTATAGTTTGATACAGTGGCAGAGTTCTGCTCTGGTTAACACAGTGGAGGCTGATGCCATAAAATAAGGAATATCAGTACTGTTTTTTATAATTACATTATGCTTTATTGACAGATTGCTGTACATTCTTTACTACAAGTTTAACACAAATAAACCAAAGAAGATCATAAAATAGTGATAGAATCAACTTACAGCTGCACAAATTCATTATAAAGGAAAAGCATAATGCTCGGATGCTTAGTTTATAAGTGAAATATTTAAAATTTGTTCGGTAGATGAGAATATGGAAAAAGAATGAAGTGGCCTTTTGTTCAGGATTTAAATATAAAATAGTGAAAATGAAGAAAATGTGCATTATTAACATAAATTAAATACAACTGTCTCCCATGGAAAAGAATTTAATAGTTATGAAAAAACTATTTTATTGCTTATTAATATGGTGCAGGGTATAATTTTTCAATGAGAGCACATTGGGTTGGACAGAAGAGGATTTCCTTCCTGCAACTTTGCTGTAATGGTTTAAAATCAGCATGGAATTAGACTCCAAGTAAGTCCTCCCTCTTCCCTCTGCCCTTCTCCAGTGAGAGAGAGATAAAGGCAGAGGCTGTGGGTTTAGACAACCATCTACTGATAATGACCAATGGGATAAGGTACCAACAGTAACAGCAACAATGTCAACAACAAAAGTATGTAAAAGAGGGGGTGAATTACACACAAAAAGGTGCTCAGCACCCCAACGAGTTCCATACAGCCGCCCAGACAAAGACAACACCGTGGATGATTCCGCAGCCTGGCAGTGAAACGCGGTTTTCCTAAGACAAAGGCAAGATGGTGAACATTTCTTCAGCTGGAATTCCCTGAGAAAATGGAAAACAGCAACAGACAAATACCCAAGCAGGACCCTCCAGAGGGTGCACTGCACTGCTCCATGCCTTCCAGTACCATGCCCACCAGGAATGATGTGGGTGCTATAGAACAGCAAAGTAGTCATGCCCACCTGGCTCTAGGCTCCACCCCTTCAAAGCACCTGGGAGAAAAATTAAAATTCCTGCCCAAATTTTTATCTGCGAATATTTAAGGTAGCAGAAAAGCCTTCTAAAATTCATAAAAATTTCTCTGCATGCAAAGTTAATATTATGTAAAAATGAACATCAGGAATACTCTGTACAGATATGTCTCTCTCTGGGCTCAAAATGACTTATGCATTCTGTCTTATTCACTATAGGTCAGCCCACTAAAAATTCTGCCTATATTTCACTATATTTCAGTGAGTTTGGATCAGATCCTGGAGCAACTTAGCCATTTTTTTTAACTTCTGACCTCTTCAGTCTATATTTTACTCATTAGTCAAACAGATAGATTACCATTATTAATATTAATAGAAACCTTTCATCAGTATTATTCATAATGGTCTTTTGTGTGATAAGATCAATATTCTTTTTCCTCTTCTAAGGAGGTAAAATGCATTTCAAAAAATCAAAGATTCTCTAGGGATACAGAAATTTGAAATTCTACATAGTTCCCATTTGGTGAAAAATGACCAAGAGTTTACTCCTGAACATGGCTGTAAATTGTTAAGGATTAGTCCTGGAGGTGTGAAATATGCAATTTTCGAAACAGTGTTTTAGACCATTCATTGCAAGTGTGGATGTATATATAGAAACTGTAACTGGCACAAATGTAGTCATATGAGAGCCCTGGGAACAGTCTTCCATTCTGTATTACAATAATGTATCAGCAGAGTAGTACAGTATTTTTCTGTTTCTGTAGTTATGGCGACACTTTAGGGATCACAAAATATATCAAGGAGATAGGCATACCTAGTGGATCTCCTCAGTCTAGTGGCTTTTAAGAGCATTATTCACTGAAATCATTATTGCTATTATGAGTTTCACAAAAAGCTTCTTATTTGAAAATGGCCAGTATAGAGCAGACATAAAATACCAAAATTATTATGCTCTAATGGGGTGGACCTGGTCATCTTGCAGCCTCATTTCTCATTCATTTTGATTGGTTATACTTTTGAAAACCAGGCTCTTGTTCTGTTCCTGTTCTTGCTTGTTCCAGTTCTTCCCCCTTGATCTGATTAAGTGATTTAATGGATTCACTTACACAATGGGCAAGTAAAAAGACTATATGAATTCAGGTTTTGGGTACAGTCACTTAAGATGCAGATATTGCTCTTGATTCTTCTAAGAGAGCTGGCTAAGTTCTCTTTTATGGGAGCTTAGCAGTGTTAGCATGGGTTACAGGTGGTTGGTTTTGTGGATAAAGGAAGAGTCTTTAATAATTTCTTTAAACCCCTCTAATCACAGTTTTGAATGTGGAGATGAGCCCCCTGTGTTCATCTTTCTAATGCATGATGTGAAGCTCTAGCTGCTTATTCACTAGAAAGAATCTCTCTTTAATTAGAAAGAACTTCACTAGGATATTGTATCCCTGATGCAAGGGCCCTTTTTCACAGCATTGTTCTTCCGTCTGAGATGAAAGCAGCTAGAGTAGCTGCATTATCCCACTGCTCCTCACAGACAAAGCACTGGTGCTGCAATGTGTCCAAAAGGCCAGAGTGTAAGGTGAGTCACCCCTGCTGGGCAAGCTGGGGTGACCAGGGTTGGGAGCAGCAAGCAGGCTTTCAACCTAAGGAAAACAAAAGCATGACCTGCAGCACGGCCCAGAATAAATTTAAATCAGTCTTAATGAGTGTTTTGTTCTCTTTAACAAATCATAGCAAAGGAAGGAGCTGCTAGGGCAAAGAGCTAAAAATAGGACATAATTATTTGTTGTGCTTCCACTGTTTTTGCACTGATTTCAGTATTGCTTTGGTCTTCACACCAGCTCGTTTCTGTGTGTAAATAAATTAAGAGCAGTTAAGGTTGATGCCGCCTATTTGTGTTGTGAACTCTTCTCAGGTCACTTTAGTTATTGAAATAAGTAATAATTTGTGTCTCTCTAGGGATAAATATATGGCTGAGTTACTCCTGAGCAATATTCTGAAATAAACTGGGACAGCTTTAATTAATTCAAACAGAAATGATGCTCTTATCACTTTTATTTTTTGACTTTGTAATTCACTAACTTGATTAGAGTTATTATGATTATTATCAGTGCTAATGGTTGATTCTTGTTTTCCTAATGATTCAAAATAGCCTGTTCTGATTATTGAGAGGTGTTGGGAAGAATAAAAATGTCTTAAAAAGCCTCCAAATTTAGATGTAATTTAACTTTTTAGTGTGGGATGCCTTTTTAACTCATTAAATGTTGTATTTTTTATGGTTATGTAGTTAGGACTTGAACTATCACCAAAATTTAGAGCTATGCATTCATGATTTCTTGTTAAACATTTGACTATGCTCCAGAATCATTGACTTGCACAGGTTTGGATTAAATTTTCTTCTCTGATTTTGTCAGAAAATTCTACTTCCAGATCAGGAAGTCCTTGTAATATTCAGGGGCTAGGAAATGATCATTATATTCTTAACTTGTTTATATACTTTTCCTTATTATTGTTTTATGTTCTTCAATATTTGCTGCTTGAGAAAAGAGAAGTCCACAAATGCTCAGAGTGCATGTACTGTATGTATGTCTAAGATGTCAATGAAGAAAACAGATAAATTGATTTTTTTAAATTTTTAAGGGTATTTATTGGCCATTACCACTACATAAAGAATAAAAAATCATGCCTTGCCAACATTAAGCAAGGAAAGAAAACAGAACCTCTCCTGACAGAGTATTTTTCCAGTATTTTTAAATTCAAGGTTGCAGAAGGTTTATGGAGATGAATTCTTTGACTTGGTTTTTCAGTGTTAGATAAAGTAATGAACTTCAATCTAATTTTCATTTTTTCAAACCAAGGTAAAAATGCTGTGGTTGAAATTGTGAAGGGAAGGTCTGCTGTGCACAGAAAATGTTCCTCAAATGGTGTACTCCTCTTGTTTCTGTGCCAGTATCTGGCTGGATATTGAGGGGACAGTAAATAGGAGGTGAATTCTTAATTACTGATTGGTGACAAAGAGAGAATATTTGTCTTAAGGTCTGGCATGCTGTGGGAAGTGATGACTACTGCCAGGGAGGACAGGAAATATAATCCTGGGTATATACCCAGAGCCTGGAGTTTACTAGTGATGAGTACAGAAAATACTTCCTTGTGGAAAATATCCAAGCCAGGCAGCTACCAGTCTGTCTTACCAAAGGTTTTCTGAGAGGAAAACTTGTTGGAAAAATTACTGTCTCTGACTGGAATTTCTATCACCTCAAAGTGGCCATAAAAGTATTTTCAGTAGCTCTGAGGTCTGGGATTATGGTTTATGTGTGAGGTGGCTTACAGAAAGACACCTCTGCTAAGGAGTCATAGGCAGTGGCTGCCAAACATGGAACTTCTAAGACTATTAATTACTTTTAATGGCCATTAAGTACTGTTGTGTCCTTATTGTGAAGTACAAGTTGCAGCTGACTATATATGATGCTGGCACAAGGACAGTGCCTGTGTATAGGACAGGACTTGACTGGCAGGTTCCAGTGGAAGCTACAAAAAGATATGTGTATTTTCCTTCAGGAAACCCCACAAACTCCATGTAGGAAAAGACAAAACTGAATTTTTGTCCTTTTGACAACATAACTTGAGAAGCCACAGAAGGGTATGCAATATAGAATAGTGCTAACAAGGTGGTGTAAGACTAGCTAGTTTATGTCTCATAGCTATATACTTGTGGAGTCGAAAAAACAGGATCAACTACCTCAGTATAAACTGGAGTATGATGCTGCCATAACTTGCACTTATGTCTTATACTTTTCCATTTGTTTAAAATGGTATTAATTATGTCTGTGTAGATGTATTAGGACAGTAACAACCTATTTTATTACACTGTTGTAATAGTAAGTTTCTGCCTACTTCTTTTTCAACTGAATGTATATTTTTCACATACAATAAAGGAAACAAGCCTTGAGCAAAAAATGAGTATTTATCTTTCAACTGTAGACAGTAAATGTTCAGCTAGCTCATCTGAACTGCTTAATTTCTTCATTAATAGGTACCTTTTCTTTTGCATCTCAGAATGTGTCTGTTCAGCAGTCACAATTAAGAAGGTGGAAATTTTTTCCTGTATTCAAGGTAATCTCCACATAGGTTTTTATTGTCGAAAGTCATTAATGAGGTTTTTATACTCTTTGCAGCATTTACATGCCTAAAGCTAGTCATTCTAGATACTCAGCTGCTTATTTAGATATCTGAGTATCTTGGAAAATCTGGTCCATGATCTTCACAACTTCGCCTGCTAACTATGCTGAGAGAAATTGCAAACCTGGAACAAGAACAGGATTTCAAGCAAGAATTTCCAAATTTAATGTTTTGTACTGTGGGTAAATAAGCAAATATACACTTGTAATATAATTAATGGTTATTTTTCTTCTTATGATCCCTAAATCTTTAAGATTTTGACACTACTTGGTTTTTCAAACTGCAGCTAAAACCCAAACATATTATTAAGAGAAAGATAAGTGGAACTAGCCTTAAACTCTAAGCCTCTTCAAGGCCTCATCTTCCCACTGCATTTCTCAGGGCAACTAGAATATAACAGTATGTCTATGGAAGAATGTAGGAATACTCTGAGAGCACTTTAAAAACCCCATAAATTTTTTTGCCATCCCTTTTGCAAACCATCACAACAACTGCAATTCTCACTTCAGATATTTCTATAGTCTGTCTGATCAGTTTCACTGTAAAAAAATCCATATTTGTCTGATCATTTCTTGGAGTTTTAGGGTTGCTAATCATACCCTGGCATCTTTTTTCAGCATGTAGAAACTCCTGTTCATCACCTTACCAGACCAAGGCTCATCGTCACATGATGTAGAAGTTTAGTAATTAGATGTTTAGTAATTGTTTTGTGTAAATAAGACTCATAAACTCTCGTACCCCTAGAATGTCTTCAATTCTCAACTTAAGTGTTGCCCAGATAGAGAGGAATAGTCTGCATTTTAATTCTGATACTAAATATTCAACCTCTTTTAAGTATTTGTTACTGAATCCATCCAACACTGCTGCCTTTGTATTAGGACAAAGAGAGAGGCTCAACAAGATTTTTTTGAGTCATGAAGCAAGACTGTTGCAGAAAAGAAAAAGAAAGCCATAATCGTTGCAGGCAAATACAATTCCATTAAAACTGAGACTGATAAAAATAAATTTTAGAAAACCCTCATAATTTGTGTTGAAAGGTTGTTATACAAAATATAAAAGATGGGGAATCATTCATGATGGAGGAGCCCTCTCCATTTTCGCAAAAATCTATTGTGGGTTTGTTTTATTCTTCATAACTTCTCTCTCTAATTGCTTTGAAAATGTAGGAAAACACTTAAAGTATTGATTTTTAGTATGGACCTGTACATTGATTGCACATCCTCGCTCTTCTATTCATGGCTATCGTCGTGGATGTTTTGGTGGATATTGAAAGTGTGTGAACAGCAGCTTGCTCCTTGCTAAGCAGCCCTTGTGGATATTGTGGGTATTGGGGGTCAGCAGCCACCTACCAAAACTCAGCAGCTACAAAAGCTGAGCCTGGTCTGTGACAGGCAAGAGTAATTTGATCCCTTTCATTTACCCTGGATGTCCTGAAAATAGATCTAGCTCTTTTTAGAGCAGATGAGCTGTGAAGAACATCAGTGGAAATGGAAACCAGCATGAGGCGGGCTTGCATTAAATAGCTTTATAGGAGGCAGATTTGTATTAAATAGCTTTATAGAAGAATGCAGTACATGCAACTGAAATCAACTAGTGCTGTCATTCTTTATATCTGCTTCAAAATTATGGGTATCAGTACGGGTTTTTTTTGCAGATTGTAAAGAATGAGGATGTACCATATCTTTTATAGCTCAAGGATACATATTTTTAGGTGTAAGAATTAATGATTCACATAAAATACTGTTACCAAAAAGTGCACTTCAGAATAAAAACTCTGCAATTGACACTGAATTATTATTGTATTCTGTCTAGCAGTGTACATGTCCCATTTTTCTGTAGGAAGAGTACTAAATCCATAGAGTGCTTAGTTTACTGATTGCCCACTGCCTACTGAATATTGATTTTTTTTAAAGTGTTCATACTAGATTAGAAAACCCTAAGTGTAGTCTTCCAGTACTTGAAATTTCAAATTTGTCTTAATGGACTCAGTTTCAAACCTCCTTCCATTTTCAATGTAATTTAATTGCTAGGTATTAGACACTGTAGCTGTCTGACCATGTGTCAGCAGCAGCAAATTAGCCACTTAGACATCTAACTATGAATATTTTCCCCTACAGTTCACTGCATGCACTGGGACGACATTTTCTTTTGTCAGAAGAGTATTAATTATAAAGGCCTGACTGAGACCGAGATAAAAGTTTTTTTCTTTTAAATGTTAGCTTTTAAAGACAGCAGTAGGCAATTGCACTAAAATTCACAGGAAATGAACCTACAAAACTGGGACATGGAGTCTGAGAAAATAAGCTGTATTTATTTTCCCTGTTACCTAGAAGCGAACGTGGAATTGTATTTTTAATATTTATTTGCCAGAACAGTTTTGAGGATTAAACATTTTTTCATTGGCGCTGTTTCCCTGATAGATCTGGATACAGGGCTCAGCTCCAGATTCTTGTCTGCTCACCCAGAGGAGCTTGGAGACATTTCTGATGTTGTGGTTCCAGCCCCTGGGCAAAGCAATCATGGACTCAGTGACCCCAGGCCTCCCTGGCCCTTTGCCTGCCGTTGGCCTCCCCACAGAATGCGCTTCACAAACGTGGTGCAATGTCCTGGCCCTCGGCACTGTTGTAGCTCTGCCAGTGATCCCGCATAGGGCGGCCGTGCAGACGGGTGGCTGTGCTTCCACTGTGCTGCAGCAAGGTGTAACTTGGGTGCCTCTTTGTGAGTGAAGGTTTTCACTATTCTTTTTTTGTGGGAAGTACCATTTACAGGAGAATGCATTTGGCACAGCAGAGCTGATGAATCTTTTGCTTTCCCTGCAGGAGAGAAAGGGATTTTGAAGATATCACATACTGTTGAAGCAAGACATGCTGGTCCACACTTCATTAAATGACCTCTCCTGTTAGCTATATCAGCCACAATGTGATTCACTAATTTAACAAGTCTAAGAGAGCAAGAAGAGGGAGGTGGAAAAAATACAGAGCACAGATTACCACATGCAAATCATTGCTAGAAGGTCAGTCTGTACTTAACTGCAATCAGCATCTCCTCTTTGCTACAGCTGTCATTGCCCTATGGATTGTATTTAACAAAATGAAACTCAAAATGAATAACTCTTGGAAATATTTGTAAAATAAAGCTTTCCTGAACATATACACATAGATGCATATGTAAAAGTACATATATATGTGTGTGTGTGTATATATATATTTAAAAAAAAAAGTGAACATATAAAAACCTCTGTATGTATATAAAAATATATATTACATACATATGTATATAAAATATGTATTGCATACAGATATATGCTATATAAGAGTGAATATACAGATTTTTCAGTGCATATAGAGCTATTAACATATGAAATATTTATATAATTATAACAATTATTGTTATTCTAGACATGTAATTTTCAAAATGCTTCCCTGAGTTTTCACACTGCTTTCATCTTATTACCTAGTGAGCTGCTGCTTTTGATGTTGGCACACTTCATATTTTTCAATTTGATGTTTGGACTTAAAGGTAAGGTTGCTGCACATGCTGAAACCATTTGCATTGCCCTTTTAACAATAATATAATTTCTAGAATCATTATTCACTGACCATGTTTTTTGCCAGTAAGGGAAAATCTTTACTGACCTTACATTGAGAAAGGCCAAGGTTATCTCTTGTTAAGCCATGAACTCTTAATTTGAATTTGTAATGTTTTACACAGAGATACTTTGAAAGAGAAATGATTTTTTGTGCATGCTGTACAGTAACTCTAATGAAGCTAAATTGCACAGGGAAACATATTGGCCTGTAGGAAATCAGCAATAATGTTGGGGTTTGCATAACTGAAGCAGAATGCACCCCTGGAGAGGGGCAGGCTGTACAGGCAGCATGCTGAACATGGTGCACTGCTGCATGATGGATGATTGCCCATGGGAGAAAGCAAGGAATGAAAGATGTTCATACACCAGCACAAAGCACATATGGCAGCACCTGTGAAGGGAGAGTGGAGAGTGTTTCTTATCCTGCTTCCTCTTCTCATGTCTGCTCCAAAACACCTTGCTGGTGTGAGGAACCTAAACCACAGTGTCATGAAATGCCTTCTGTAAATTCCGTCTTTGAAAAAAGAGGGGTTGACTTAGATGGGATTTGGTTTTCTTTCTTAGAGCTCACAATTTGATTTAGATTATTAACTTAAGGCTAAGGTTCTAGATGGAAGCCCAAAGCCTAAGTTTTTGGAGATGGAAGCCCAAAGCCTAAGTTTTTGGAGATCAAACACTTGCATGATGGAGGAAAAAAAGGAAAGAGAATTAGATCCTGGTGTGCTTGCATGAGGAATTAAACCCTAGATTTTTTTTTTTTTTAAGTTTACTGTTTCTACATTTGCCATAAGACTGAAGACAAGGAACAAGCAGAGAAAACGGGGAAGAATTACAGGTGCGACTGTATTCCCTGGTTATTTTGACTGAGTGAGGATGACTAAACAAATTTGGGATTTCTGTAACTTTAATGGAGGTTCTTTATGTACATCAAAAAATGGATAATTCCTTCCATGAGAAACAAAAAATAATTTTCTTCACTGTCTTCATTATTTGTCCTCAATTCTCAAGGAATCCACTTTGGACATGTCAGCTTAATTACTTCTGTACATTCTAAAATTGAAGGCATAGATCCCCTTGGTAGATTTATGATAGTTAAATGTCTCAATCTTTTCATAAAAAGGCTGAGTAAGGACTTCTTGTTTTGAATGATGGCATTGCATTGGATGATGCAGAATAAAATTTTATCATTTATTTTAAAGGATTGCCAAATATTGTTTGCTAGATATTTTTATACCACTCAATTAAAAGAAGTTTTTAGAGTAAAATGAGGGGCTGTGATTGATCAAGTCCTGATCTACCTATTCATTATATACCTGAGGGCTAAATTAAACTCCAGTCCTGGCAACTGGAAAAACTTCCTTAATAATTTTCTTAGAATGGGCTAAACTGGAGAATTGTATCTCAGATGCTGATACAACATCACATCACAAGGCTTCATGAACTAGGATCTCCTGAGCTGCCTAGATGAACCAAGAAAGGAGCATAATGATTTATGCATTCTCATATTCACATGTCAGCAATGAAAGAGACAATTCTCACCTGTTGAAATCGTTCCTAACTACTGAAGTCACAACCTGTCCCCAGGAATATGTGCAAAATTTCATAACCCTTTAAAAAATCAGGGCCCAGTGATTATCCTTCTATTTTTTAATTGAGAAATGATGATAAAATCTTTAGTATTCCCTAGACTGCAGATTTTTAAAATTACTTTCTTGCATGTGAAGACCTCACGTACCACCTGCAGCAGACACCTCTCCTGATCACCAAGCCACCATAAGGAGAGAAATTGGTCTAGGGTTTTTTTTTTTTTAAATGAAATATTGTGATTAAATTGTTTAATAGGTCAGAAAAAAGCTGACAGTTGGTATTTTCCTCTCAAGGATGACTTTAAAATTCTTCTTGCATAAGCATGGGGTCCTACATGTCTAAAAAGCTGACCATCCAATTTGTTGTCATACACATTGCAGAATTTTAGGTGCACTTATTTCCCTCAAGAATACAATTATTCCTCTTTTGGTCCCTCAAATATCTATTAAAATAATATTCGGGAAAAGTATTGAAACCAGGAAAAGGGAGTTTTCTTTCATAGAACCTGAGCTTTTGTGTGGGGGAAGGAACCCATAAATATGAATATGAATCAACTAAAATTATTGTAATGGATACTTGGTGCAAGAAATTTCCATCTGTATTCTAAAGGATATTTTTCTACACTGAAGTGTGTTCTTTTGTTTCTGAAAGAATGTTTGAATAAGAAAGTCATAGAATTATCTATGTTGGAAGAGATCTTCAAGATGATCCAGCCCAACTATCCACCCAGCACTACAACTGAAACCCCTAAATCACTAAATCATCACCCAGTACCAGATCCAGATGCCTCTTAAACACCTCCAGGGACGGCAACTCCAGAGCCTCTGTGAGCAACCTATTCCAATGTCTGAGCACCCTAACGGCATTTATTTTTTCTAATATCTAACCTGAATATCCCATCTCAACTAAGGCTATTTCCTCTGGTTCTCTCACTTCAGGCATGGTAGAAGACATGACCCCCATCTATTACAGCCTCCTTTCAGGTGGTTGTGGAGAGCAATGTGATTCCCCTTGAGTTTCTTCTCAAGACTAAACAGACCCAGCTGCTGTGAGAGACTGGACTATTAATGATTAATTACTCAAAATATTTGCCCATTTGAGGAGGCATCAAGATGCTTTGCTGAGATTTGGTTTGCATTCCTTGAGGGAGGAGGTGAGTTTTTGGGTGTGTAATGGCTAGTCTGCATAAGACAGAGAGTGTGAACTGTCACCACCTGGGGGCTAAAAACCAGACTTTGAGGCCAAAAGAGGCAAGTCCTGCAGTGTGGGATTTTAGGAGGGCTAATTGCCTTCCCTTACACAACTCTCTGAGTTGTAAAACTGCCCCATGCTGCTTCCCCCAGGGAAGTTCTGATGGGGCATAACTGGCTCAACTGCACTGACGTAAGAGGCAGCCAAGGAGGTGTCATAGGCCATCAGAGATGCCCAGATACATTCCTGAAGCCTTTCACCAAAGGACTGCACATGATCCAAAAGTTTCTGTTGCAAGAGACCATGTAATGTAAAACTTGTCCACAAACAGGACAGTCACAGGGTGTTCCCATCTAGCCTGAGTGTATTTTAACCTACCAGAGTTTGTGTTTTGGGGGTCCCTTCCCCCACTCCTGACAGATCAAGACCACCACTTACACCAATGGACAACTAAATTGCAACAGTCAAGTCTTGTAGTGAGATCCATGAGTGGTGATTTTGTATGTTTCTATTCTTATCCCTTCTTTCTCTTTCTTTTATTTATACTTTTTTTCAAGTTATATTTTTATGTTTTCATATTGCTATTTTACCATAGATAATAACCAAAATTACATAATTACAGAATACATATCTGCCCTTCATTGCAACTAGATTGTTCTAAAATAAAACCTGCATCCATCTATATTTACTAACATTGATCACTCATTGTTGTTTCACTCTAATTTGCCCCACAATTTTCTGTTAACAAGAACTTGGGTTACCCTTGCCTTCATGGGGGTGGGCCATAACAGTTCCCTCCTCGTTCCTCATAAGACATGGTTCCTAGAACCTTCTGGACCCTAAAGCCTTGTGGCATTTCTCTGGACTCACTCTGGCACCTCAATGTCCTTTATCAACTGAGGGCGCCAAAACTGAATGCAGCACTTGAGCCATGACCTCACCATTTCCCAGCGCAGGGGGGTGATCTGTTTCCTATTCCTTCTGGCCATGCTATTCTTGATACAGACATTAATTTTTAATTCCAAAATATAGGGGAAATATTTAAAGAAATAACTCTTGATTCCCTAGTGGATTTTTTCCCTTTTTCAAGATGTATAATGTACACTTTCAGGACTCTGTGAAATTTCTAAATAGATGGAATACTTCTGAAATTTTTGAAAGATAAGGCATAAACTATCATTCCTTGTAATGTCTCCACTTAAGCTTCTCTGACAGTTTCAGTGAATTGTTGACATTTTTCTAGCTTATCAGAAGAAAAGTATCATAATTTTAGGCTATTACCTTTCTGCCCTTTCCACTAATTTCATGCCTCTCTGTGAGAGAAGAATGATGCAAATTCTTTTCCAACAAACCCTACCTCTTACCACTTGTGTTTTGGCAACATCTGACTTGCCTATCTTTTCCTACAGTGATGCAGAGAAATGAGAATGATGCAGTGGTGCACATCCTGCAGGTTAATGTTCGGTCAGTCTTCAAGGACTTGTGAATATTTTTTGGGCACTCCAGGGAAAATGATTTCTGAATGATCAGCTAATTCCCACCAACTGTGATTCTCAGTGGACACCTATACCTTGGCAATGCCCAAATACGCGTGTCTGGGTAGACAGGAAGAAAATGCTTCATGGCACAGAGAGCTGACTGCAGCTTCATGGCACATGTCCAGGTAATCACATTAGATGTGTTTCTAAAGTGTTATTATAGCACACCAAAATGTTGTCTGAATTTTAAACATATATAAAACCACAAACTCAGTTGCCACCATAAACAGATAGAGCTGTCCTTCCAAAGCCAGCTGCAACAATGAAAATTATAGCTCAGCTATTCAATGAACACAGTAGTAGGCAAATGTTGGTGTGAAATATGCTCAAACTAATTCCAATTAACAATAATTAAATTGTACTTGGTTTAAAAATAGGATGCCAGGAGCGAGAAATAAGATACACAGCAACTCTACAGGTGATAAATGAAAATCTGGCCTGCTGCTAACCTGGGTTTTCCAGATTTCTTTTAGGCAATGATAATATCATAATATAACACAGAAGAGAACAGAACAGCAGTTAGTGGGAAGATATAATGTGTAGAGGGAAGGAAAAAGTAGCAAACACGTTCAGCCTGATGGAAACAGAATGAACTCAACCTTTTCTCAGCAGCTATCTTCCTACTAGCCCAGGAGGAGGAGAAGAGAAACAGTTGTCAGCCAGGATGAAGATATCACAGAAAAGAACAGCATTATTGCTGTTCTCAATTTTTGACAGAGAGTATATTCATCAGCACAGAGATCAGAGCTTCAAATATAACTCAGACAGCTGGATATTGCTGAAATTCTTATCTTGGCAGAGGCCTTGTAACTCCAATTCTTTTTTCAGGAAGGTGTTTGTTTTCAGCCTGAAGAATTAGTTGAGCAAATACAGAAACACCTAAGCTTCAGGGATACTCTCAGTAGCAACTCTCTGTGTGCTTGCTGACCTAGAGTCCTTACAGATAGCTGGGCAATTTACATTCTAATAACAAAATTAAAAAAACCAAACAAATAACACCACACTTTGCTTTCAGCAGCCTTCTTTAAATGCATAGAAGTATGGGAGGATTTTTTAAACAGTAAAACAGAAATAATAGTAATAAAAATACAATATACATGCTTAATAATGCCACATATTTCTTACTGTTAAATTGAACATACCATGTATATTACTTGGTATGATCAATACACTGTTAGAATTTCATTTCATTACAATAATTTTGTTCCAAATTAGTTTATTTTGCTCAGCTGCTTCATTTTGAGGTAGAGTCAAACTTATTTAGCACCTAAGAATGTTGTTCCCAACCTGATTTCTGCCAAGCAAGGGCAAATGACAAGACCAGAGCTTTCCATATTAGCAGAACATCCACTCATTTGCTATACTCCTGATTATCTCATTACCATTTAATCACATAAACTTGATTTAACCAGATGTGTCAGGGAGGAGGTGAACCAATACAAACTGTGCCAAAATTTTCTTGCATATTGTTCTTTGCTCAGATAGCTGCAGAGAATGGTACTTTTTAGGAAATATGATCTGCTAGTAAGTCTGAAACAATGTACATAGAAATAAAAAAATGCAGATAATTCTGAATTTAAATTTTGCTGATAGTAGCTGGTGGATGGAAAACATGCTTTGTTTCTGTTATGGAAAATTTAATTTAGGTTTCTCATCTCATGTGATAGTTTTGTTCCTCCAAAAGATGTGGCAAATACTAAATCTAAAACCAAACTTAAAATTTATTTATGTGAGAAGAGGAAATCATGAAATGTGCAAGGTCTTTATACTCAATGTTTGTTCATTTTTTAAATGAAGTTTCAAATATGAGGTTGATAGACTTTGAATAGCTGAGATACCAACAATTCATAGCATAAACTGTGGTGGAAGAACTCATATGGTTTTTCAAAGCTACTGTATATCAGGTTTTTCAGTAATTATGAAAATTAATACAATCAGAATCATCTGTTGAGCTCTTTTCCAGATGAAAAATATGTGTTAGGCATTTCGTTGGTAGATTTCTTTTTTTGTGTATCATCTGGGGCAGCTTGCTCAAGCCATGCTCCACAGTGCTTTGATCTTTATTTTAGAAATTCCCACAGAATGATTTTCAAGGATTTTTGCAGTTGACCACTGTGAACAAAGATCTTGCAAAAGAAATTACATAGTAAGGGAATAAAGCCAATTTTTGAAGGGGGCTGTCAGCGTCCAATTGTTGACACTGATTTGCAGATAGGGAATGATGAAGGACTGTTCTGAAAATCTGGCTACAATATCAGTCTGAAATCAAGTAAAGCTGCCCTAAGGATATAAAAATCCTCTTTATGATTTAAATAATAATTCAATTATTCTCTATTCTAAAACAAAATTATCACAAATATCATCTTCATAATCTCAATTTTTCCTGGAGCAGTAAGCAGTATTTTCTTGTTTATCATCACAATAACATCTTTTATTTTCTTTTCAATGGACTTCATAGTTCAACCCAAATATTAGATAGATAAATAATATATCAGTTATTGAGTTTATATGTATTGTTTACCTAATTGACCAAAATGTCCCTGCTAAACTGTCCTTCTCTATTTTAGCTTCTATTAATACCCACAGCATGACTTGAGGATTAATTGTCTATTTAGTGCTGTTGTTCAGAGGAACAGTTGAAAACTTATGCTAATAAATTACTTGATTAGTGTCATTTGACACAATGTGAATAATTTGTCAGTGGCAAGTGTTGTTCCTCTTGGGAGAGTGAAGGTTAAGCAGAGACAAAATAGAAAAGCAAATTTGTGAACATCAGCATCATTATTCCTGGAAAAGAACATGAACATCTTTCTCTCCTTCCTCTGTCATGGAGATTCTTGTTTGCTTTCCAGATGACCAAACTTTTTTCATTGTTTTGTCTTCTAAAGGACTACTCAGAGTCTGAGAAAATAAATGCTAAAATATTTCCATACTTTGGATAATAACAATTGTTGTCCTTAAAATAAATATACACTGTGGTACAAATATTCAAAAGAAAAATGTGGATTGTTTAAAAAATAACGTTTCAAAGAAAAATCTTTAATTTTTTTTTTTTACTTAATTCTAAATAGAATCTTGTTATTTCCAACAGTTGGTCTAATATAATCAGTAGGATTTTAATTTTTCCATCTTGATACAATCCATTTGAATGGTAGATTTTAGAGGGTGTCTGTCCTTTTGAAGCACTGGAACATACCAGAGTGAAAGTGGTTTCATTAATTAAGGCTGAATATATAGAACGATATTGTTTACATTCTGTAATTGTGCCAGATCTGAATAAAAATTCTGTTTTTATTTGTTCCAACGAGACTTTTTTGTGTAGCTACTGTTGTAGCTATTATACAAATGCAGGACAAAAAAGATGTCTGGTATTCTATGCTTGAGGTTTATCACATGAGATAGATATGCAAGGGATAATTATAATTTGTGGTCATAAATAAAAAGCAAAGTAGATTAAGGATATGACAGGTAGTCATTGCTGCATATTTTCAGCTTTATTACTGCTCCTTAGGAAGGTTTCATGAATTGTGAGGTTTGAAGAAAGATATTGTGATGCTGATTGTCAGCTTAAGGGAGAGAAGAGTGACCAAAACCAAACACACAGAAAAAAAAAGGACAGTGACAACTGTTATCATGAAGCAGTCAGAAGTGAAACTGATCTTTCTTATTTACTATAGGAAGAGTTTAAAATGCAAGTGGAATTGAAGACCAGTTGTAGAAGTTTGTTATTACTGCAAAAGGAAAGTGATAAAAGCATTCAGAGATATGAATCATAAGGTTAAAAAGACAAATCTGCTGTTAGAATTGTCATGCAAAATTCAGAATGGTTAGCAACAGAACACTGATCTTGTTCAGAGGAAAGATTTTTGCAATAAACTGAATGCAAAATGAGTGAGAATTTTAGTTGAATGAAAATATTTTAGATATCTTTTACTGACTGATTCTGAAAATATAACTTGCAGGGTTGCTAAGTTTCTTAACTTTTTTCCCAGGTGTTTTATACAGTTCTACTCAGCTGCATTTGAGAATAAACAGTTGTCATAAATCACTGCAAAGCATTCTCAGACCTCTGCTTTGCATAGAAAACAAAATAACAAAATATAGTTACACAGAAGTTTCACCTTGGATTCAAGCTTAAAGATGCCAAATGTTGCCTTATCAACCAAAGTTCATTTTAAAAAGTAAGTTTCTACCAACAGACGGGATAGTAATTAGGAATAATCTTGAATGACACTGTCTTTCTTTTGGAATAAAAAGCAACTCTCCAGTTCTACTGCATGCATATTACTTATGTGTTGTAGGCTTTCATATACCTTAGAGAGATGGTGTCTTTTGAACGAAATAATAAAAAAGAAAATATAATACAACTTATTAGATAGTTCAGGAACTAGGAGAGAGATGGTGTCTTTTGAATCAAACAATAAAAAAGAAAATATAATGCAACTTATTAGGTAGTTCAGGAACTAGGAGAAGACCTGATTTCAATCTTTAAACCAACAGTTTTTAAGAGGAGTCTGACGGAAATTAGGGAAGCAGGTTACCTGAGAGAGTTACCGGTCTGGGTCTTCATGGGGCTGGAAACATTTGAACTTAGAGCAGCAAACCAGCAGAGTTGTGGATCATGTGAGAAGGGAATTTGATCAAGACATAATAACTAGAGACGTGCAGAGAAAATAGGAAAAGGATTTCTTAACCTGACAAGAAAAGCCCTGTCATCTTAAAGCTGGAAGTTTGCATATTTTTCATGTTGTATTCTAGTTCCAGGGAGAGTAAGGATGTGCATAGTAGGAAAAAGATGAGAGATTATAAAGGTTACATTTTCTTTAATTTAGACTTCATTTTTCCAGACAAGTGGATTCTTGACATGTTTGGTGGACCAAAACAGCTAGCAACCCAAACACTAAGAAACCTGGCAGCATCCAGATGGAACGATATATTCTGCACACATTCGCTGACAACCTGGCTGTATTACAAAGAATAGAAGAGTTTTAATAATAGATTCCTTAAGAAGAAAGAATGACTAAGATGGTGAGATCTGCTTCCAATGGGAAGAGATTTGCTTTGCAAATGTCCTTAGAGATCAAGAGCATTGACAAGAGATACATACAAATAAGACAGTTAGAAAAAGGTGAAGAGGAGCTACTCTTAAAATTTAGTTCCATGGTTGCAAAAAACAGAGAAATCTGGATTTGTTTTTTCTTTTCTCAGACTTCTGACTGATGACTTATTGCTAGTCATCCACCCTTGTCAGCTGGTGAAACATCAGGCAGTAAGCAACATAATTTCACACATTCTAACATCAATGTAGTGGTCATTTGCACCATCTGTCACACACACATTATTGGACAGAGGAAGCATTTCCTGAGAGCAATGTTGAAAAGGCTTTAAGAATCAGGTGAACAGCTCCTGTGGCAAATATCAAAGAAATCAAAGACTGCTACAGACAAAACAGAGGAAGGAAACAGAGGAATTGAACAGAATACTTCTGCTGTTTCCTGGAAGACACTCTGCTTCAGCCCTATTCCTGCCATTCCTATTGAATCAAAAAGATGAAAACTACACTAAGGCTATAACAGAGTAGTGTATTTTAAAGAAAAAAAAATAATGCAAAGCACATGCATTCTTACATGATATCATGGTGGAGAGGAAGAGCAAGCACTGTGTATTGTTATATGCTTTGGACACCCCCACATCATTGGATCCTGTAACAGCTGCTAAACCTGAGACCATTCACTGTATTCACACCTTCCAGACCCTGGTGACTCCTTTTACACTGTGTTTCCCTGCACTGAGAAATTACTCAACACAACTTTACAAAAGCAGGCAGGCTAACCATGCTAATGCAGAGCTCAGCTGGAGGGAATTATCAGGCCTTCTCAGCAAAGGTAAATTAGTTCACATTCGTGCAGCTGCGAGAGCTCTGTGCAGCTGCTGTTTGGCTGCTCCTGGTACCTGAATTAGATCATTTTAACTGTCTAAATTTACCAGGATGCTACAGTGCCATCTGAAGTATGGATATAGCCTACCTCTAGAGCAATAAGGATGTCTTAAATTCAGTGCAATAACCATGAAATCTCTAAAGCTCTCCAACTGGAATAATTGTTCTGCCTTTGAAATTTCTTCTTTAATTTCAAACCTATAGCAAGGCAGTGTTCAGTACAATCAACATTAGCAGATAGTTCCCTAAAGTCCCTGGTTTATTTAAAAGACAGGATAAAAAGTAGTTGTCTGTGTTATCACCACATATTAAGTATTTGGGTCTCTGGTTAAGTGGCAACCAATGTAAAAATAGTCGCTTCTAGAGGTTTTTCTCCCTGCTGTTCTAGCTTATTCTAATTAAACATGCTTGATTTTTAGATTTGGGAGATTATCCCCAGTATTAGGCCCCTACTTGCAAGGGTTTGCAAATCAAAAGACAAAAAGCTTTTTAATGTCTTTTTTTTTTCTTAAGTGGTATGTTAACTCTAATATTCCAGTGTAGATATTGTTGCTTAAATCCCATAAACACCTCTACTGAAACAAAATATTTTCCAAAAGGCCTAAATGTCTCTCTGTTCTGACAACACAAAATCAGATGGAGTTGGAACAAGATATTCTTCCTGTACAGGTTAGACTGTTCTTGCAATACAAAGAAACTCTGAAGAAATAAACACTGCTAAATGTCATCACATGTTACTGTCACATGGAATTCAATTTGAGAAGACTGCTTATTTGCCAGTGTAATTAGATTGCATTTCCTACAGTAGAAAGATGCTTAGCCTTAAGGAGCTGGGGATGCAATTTCTCTGAATGACTGCCTTATGGTTAGAAATTGCCTCAGGAGAAAAAGCAACAACTGTATTTTTGTGCTCAGTGGTGCAAATAGAGTATAGATCTCCATCCCATGACTATTTAATAGACTTTTTGAAGAAACCTTGTCCTTGATCTTTCATGGCCACTGTAAGTATTTTGTCAATATGAAAGCTGGCAGATAAACATGGATTACATTATCAACATTATTGAAGATAGTGTCTATTAATAACTTCCAGCTAATATAATTTTATATGTGTTTGCAACCACTGTATTTTGTGTGCAATTAGTGAGCAAGCATGTGCTTCTGTCTGTGAGAGTGTGCTTGGATGCATTACTTAAATTCTCCCAAAGATTATATTGGTGTATTCAGCAAAGAATACACAATGAGCAAACCATCAAGGCTAAATAGTCTGACTGATTAAAATGATCCACAGCAGTAGGGGCCCCAATTTTTCATAAAAGACTTTTAGTTTTGTCAATGTTCATTTCTGGCAACACAAAATTTTCCAGGATATTTTCAATACTCAAATAATTTGAATACTCAGCATTAACAAATATTTGGATTAGCTAGTATAAAAGAATTCACTATTAAATTCAAGGCAGCCTAATTTCTACAAAGAAAAAAAAAAGTATTAGTGAGTGTAAACACCTTTGCTGAGAGGACAATGATTTTACTGGATAGACTTGTCTGTTGAATTCCTTGAGGTTTAGGCTTAGGGGCAGTCTCTTTCTACTAATGGCACTGGTGCAAATAGCAGGATCATGCTAATGAAACGCAGATGACGCAGAGCTGAGAGACAAAATCAGCACAGAAGAGGATTGGAATATTTTACAGGGAGATGAGGGCAGAGAGCTGCGAGCAGACGGCGAGTGCAGAGCTGCAGGCCCACCAGGACAGTCCCTATGAATATGAAAAGCACCTAAGCCCTGTGAAGAGAAGGGAGAAGCATCCTTCTACAGGAATGGGGGAACAAAATCCACACAAAAACCTCCCACCATTTGTCAGCTTTTTAGTGGAGCTTGCTTATTTAATGAAAACAACCGTCTAATATTGATGCTTATGATGGCAGGACACCATTTCTGTGTTTTTATGTTTAGTAAGAGTTTCTTTAAGTAAAAAAGCATGAAGGTGCACACAGAGAAGAACAAATATAATAAAAAACTGTGGTAGTAAAACTACTAAAAATTACTCTCAGAAAATGTCATGACATAACAGTCTGTCTAAGATCTGGTCAGATTTTGGCTCTGAAGATAGTTTTAATTTCTAATTAAATTCCACTGTCATACCAATATCAATATTTGGAACCAAAATGCAAATGCATATTACCCAGTGGAATAAGTTTAGAGTGGGGAAAAATACTTCTTTATCAACTCATCACAGTACTGCTCAGACATGGATTAAGTTTATTTAAGAAATCAATAAAATCCAATATTCTTGTGGTACTGAGGCTTATAGTACAATAGGAAGTGCTTGCCCTTAGGTAGAGGTCATGATTCAAGGCCAGTTTAGAGACATCTATTTGAGGGTTGGATGTGAGAAGAAATATTTTTTACATGACTGCGTTTAGACTGATGGTAAAAAAAAAACCAAAATGGCATAATTAAAAAAATATTGTCTTTTAAAAGAAGAGAAGTTTTATAATATTTTCTTATCATAAGAAAGTACTCCCACATACAAAACTCTAAAAAATCAGAGTTTTGTGGATAGATCTTTGCATCTTATTCAAGCTAAAAGTTGTGAATGCTGCTTCAGTTCTTGAAATCCCTGCTTCACTTCTCTCCTGTGATTTGTCTGTCACTTGGCACGAGTAATGAATATTTCTGATGACCTCTGCACTTCTAATCAATGAGCAATGAGTGGATAAAGCATAGTCAGCAAATAACAGAGGATCTTAAGAGTGACACTTTAAGAAACCCAAAGAAAATTCCAGTGACTGCAGTAACTATTCCAGTTACTATTCCAGTAACTATTATTTATTATTACTAGTATTGTTACTTGCACATCCTTTGCTGAATTTATTTCTTCAGTTATACCACCAATAAAATATGTAAAGCATAACATTGAAGTACAGATAAATGCCTTTGAGGTTATTTTTTAAAGCTAAACAGTTATGAGAAAAATTCCAAAAATTTGAGAATTTCTTGGAAATTCATTTGAAAATTGAAAACCAAGTAAAAATGTCTAAATGTGAAAGAAGCTATCCTATATTCTTTGAGAGTGAGACAATAAATAAATAAATAATTTATAGTAAGCACTGGACTTAGTGCTGTGAAAAAAAGTGAATGTTACCCTAATTTACACCTTTGCTAAAATGTTTTGGTCCTTAAATATTTTTATTATTTTATGTGGCTTGATAAAACAGATGGTTTCAATTTTAAGTTGGTTTAAGTTCAAAATGTCCCTTATTGGTAGCTGAAACCTGACATTTTAAGCTCATAGGCAACCATGAAACCACCATTACTTTGGGTGAAGATGATATTATATATAATGAATACTTTGCATCTTTGTAGGTCTATGTTTCAAATATTTCAGGAGTGATTTAGCAGAAGTGATATTTCAGATATGTATCTGAACATAACATTTTCATAAATAATTCTGAACCGATTCCAAACATATTGCTTCGAGACAGCAAGTAAAACTCTATTTTTAACAATATTTTTATGTTCTTTAGTCACAGTAACCATATATATTGCTCACACAGATAACTCCAATACATAGATGCATATGTACACAAAATAACTTGCCTCACTTTTTTTTTTTTTTAAAGCATTTTTCCCTGGCTATTGGATTTTATATTGTTATCCTGTACTGCCTTGATCTTTGAAAAAATGGTTCAAACGATTATAAATTTTAATTACACTGTTTTTAAAAAACTGAATTGGCTATTTCAAAAAAAAAGTAAATTTATTCTTTTAACCATGCAATATGCACATTTCCTAGCTTAATGAGACATATTTGCTTTATATATTAACACTGATGATAGTGAAAAATTCTTAAATAAACAAAGTCCCTGAGCAGAGTGAAGAGCCCTGCTCACTTACACAGATATCTTAAAAAATTATATATCTATTTAGTGCCAAGAGATTAAAATAATTGCTTCATACAATGTGAGCTTTTATAAAAGGCTTTTCTTCCACTGTGACATGAAGCTTTGAAGAGGGTTTCCACAGAGATATGAAGATTTTTCTTATGAAAGGAGTTGCTCAGACTTCAAACATTTTTCATAATAATGGAAAGAAAAATAATCGCAGAAATGATAAGCTTGCTCCAAAGGCAAAATTCAAGATTGGAATATCAGACAAAAATCAGGAGAAGCAAAATGTTCTCCTCATCAGACAACATAAATATCCCTATTATGAGTCTGTCTTCAGTAGAAACACATCTTTTAGCAGAGCTTACTGTAGATTTCACAGTATTATAGATTGTTCTCCAGGTAACAGATAAGATAATTTCCAAGCTCTCTATTGAAATCTCAAATATTTTTAAGTCTTCAGTAGGATAGGTTCTGCCTACTGAAGCTGGCTTTACTTGGTAGCTAAAGTAAGTTCTGCCAGTTGTGGCAAATGTTATAAAATTTTTCAGACAAAACTGAGCTGACAGGTTTAAACTCTGTCCCGCTCCCTTGGAAGGCAGAGGTAGAAGGGACAGAGGTCAAAGCTCCCCTTGAGTTCTGTCTCGTGTTCCTCGCCTCTACAAGTGTGAGGGCTGGTTCCTGCCATGGTCCTTTTTCCTCTGGACTCCTGCTCCTTCTGTGAAGAAGAACTAGGAACCATCACTGCTGAAGGCCAACTAAGAAAACTGCTTCCTGACATTCAAAAAACTTATTAATTATTGAAATACCTGGCCATTCTTCTCTATCCCTGTCAGGGAGCAGTGAGGGTCAGATGCTGAGTGATGAGAAGCCAGGGTTTGACAGTGACCCAACACAGGTTCTGCCCTTTGGGTAAACTTCCTACAGAAACCTGTATGTCAAGCCATACATCTGTGTGTCCCTGGTGAGAAAAATATGTCATGATTGTAAAGTGAAATAAAACCAGTGTTTCGTCAAAATGGGATTTTTGTTTGACCTGAAAATTACAATATTTCGAAGCAAACAAACAGACAAACAGACACAAAACCTCCAAGCAAACATAAACCTGAAAATGTTGATACCATTTTTAATCATTAAAATAAAAGAAATGCTTTAGGAAACAAACAAGCAAACAAAAATATACATCTTTACTTTCCCTGTTGATAATTTTTTGCTTATAGCAACATGTGTTTTTTGCATGTTTTGGTTTTGACAAAGCTACTTTTATAATTCAAACCTGCTTCATAGAAAAAGTTTCTGTATGCCTTTCTGGAGGATTTTGATTTGCTAGGAAGACTATGTGAAGAACCACGTGCTCTGGTTGGTTCATGAACAATATATGTTAGAAAAAAAAGATCATCAAAGCATTTTATAGGATGTAAACACTATGAAAAAAGGAAGCAAAGGGAAGAGATGGAATATGATACAGGATGAGTATGAGATGTGAGAAAGAAAAAATTATGTGAGAACTAGATTTATGGGTAGAGCCAGAGCTTGTTCAGTTTGCAACTCAAGGGACTGAAAGATTCAGCTAGCCATTATGTTGCTGAAAACTAAAATGGTATACTTCAAATATTCTTTTCAGAGACAAATAAAAGACTTTTATAACTTTCTTTGTGAAATATGTATTTCTTGCTACACTTATATGCATATATAAATATAGCCTCATATATGTTTGTATGATATGTATATGTTTAATCTGATTCAATCATTATAAGAGCTGTGAAGAATGCTCATGATGGATAAAGATGACAACTCAGACATCCCAAGAACTGCATCCACTTGGACCATATTTTTTTCAAATGTCCATGGTAAAATAATGGACTGGGGAAAGCCAAAGTCACTGTTTTGTTCTGGAGAAAGAATAGGTAGATTCAAGTTCTATGGGATAGTAATTGCAAAAATAATGATGTTCATAGTACAGTGTAATGCAATGTTTTTATCTTTCTTCACACAGTGCAGGAAACAACTTCCAGATACTATTACCCGTCTGCTCATTCCACTCATTCTAATTCCTCAACCACACAGTTGTCAGTCTGTGTGCCTAAGAAGACAATCACTAGTGGCCTAAGGAGGATAAAAGCCATGTCTGAAATGACCATATTGCTAGTAATTTTAAACAAAAGATCAAAGCTATGGGAGGCTGGCTGAAAAACTGAGGGATGACAGGACTGCTATTGAAGACCTGAACTTTGTTTCAAGACATTAAACTAATTTTTTCTTAGGAAAAAATTTGAGAATTTTTAAATATAATTATTATTTTTAATATATATTATTCAATAATAATGAAAGACAGCACTACTAGTGTAATCAGTGGAGGAAGAATCTAGGTCTGGAAGTCAATCACTAGAGGAGGCTGGGTAGAAAGGGACTTTATATCTGAAAGTCAAACTGTTCCATATGTTCTGGTTATGTTCATGAACATTGTATACTAGAAAAAATATCATCAAAGTGCTTGAGGAAAGACCTGCAGTACAGATTAATGATGAACAAAAATGTTAAATGTTAAATGTTTATTGACTTGCTCTTGTGCTATGCCAGTAATTTGGCTTTTTCCATGAACAGCAAAAGGGAATGCATAAGAAGAGCAACATGACTATTGCTTTAGAAATAATAGTATTATACTGTGCTGTTTCCAAAGCAATATATGGCATTGTTTTCATGTGATTCAATTAACTTGTGCTCCTTTTCAATTGATTATTTTCTACACCTACATTTCAACATGGAAAAAAATATTCAACATAAAAAAAAATTTAACTATTGATTTTGTGTTTTCTTTCATCCTTCTCAGTAACTTGCCTCATGCACAGTGAAAAGTGCTGACAGTTCCAAAAGAAAATCACCAATTGGCAGACATATAGGATTTCACAGATAGCTGGTTAGGTTGTTTCTATAATGGAATATTCACAAAGCTATGCCAATAAATTAATGACAAATGGAGCTCAGAGCCCCTACAGGATATGCTTCCTTGCTTCTGTAGCTCTTAGAATATTTTATTACTATTTTACCTCTTTGATGCACTGACTTATTTGTCACAACATTTTAGTCAAATTGCTTTGTTTATATTCTAAAACTTTAAAAACAAGAGTTGAAACACAAAACAAGAATGTCAGATGATTCTTCTTTTAAATCAGTGTCTGTATTCTGAGAATCACTCAGTGAAAAAATAATTGGGAGAAAAGAATCCTCTTTATATAAAAGCTCATAGGACACTAGGATTTGTTTCTTTTGAATAACTTTGCAGGTAGTTCTAGATATTGACAAAGGAACTCTCAGCACACCCATTCAGTAGATAGTAATTTCTACAATCCTAAACCAAAAGAATATTAGCATCAAGCTCAATAATATGTAGAATTAAGTCAAAACAATTTTTCATGAACCAGAAAGAAAATCGGTTTCTGAATGCCAAGGTATTAAAAATGGTGATTAACAATAATATGCATATTCTTAATTTAGAAGATGTAATACAGGCATTGAAAAATTATTCTTAGTATCTTCAAGACAGCAAATTAACAATAAAGCCTAAACTGTAATCACACAGGTGAATTACTAGAAAATTACAACACTTCATATTGACTCCAGTGTGTCTTGTAACATCTCCACACTGCAATTAGCAACACATATTCTCACATAATTCTCATATAATGAAGGCAATTGCACCTTTTTCACATTTATTGCCTGCAATTACTGTTTAATTTCAGTTAAGTTTTTAATATCATTGCCTATGTTGAAGGACTTGATAAAATACTTAAATTTTCAGGAAAATTCTTCAATACATATGTATAGATATACTGGTAATTCCTTTTCTCAATGTATTCATTATATTAAGCCCAGCCAGACAATTTAAAATTCTCAGCATAAGAAAGGTCAAGAGTAAGAGCCAACCTAGCTTTCAGAAGAGCTGTGATAATATTCAGGGGCAGTTGTCTTCAGGCAATGTGTTAAGATATAATCCTTGGTCTCCAAGTAGAAAAAATCCCACCAAAAAGTATTAACACAGTTGTATCAAGAGCAGACTGTCATCCTTTGTCTCCAAATGATGCAAGTAAACTGCATAACATTTGCTAAAGGCTATTTGGCAAGCTGCAACTTTTCCCAAAATTTCCTGAATTAAAGTGCATCTTACTCGGCTGATCTACAGCACATCTTCCCTTCTGATTGATCTCCTTGAAAGTTCGTGGAAAACTTGAAGTAACAGTTTGCAGCTGCATTGATCAATACCTGATCAATTCTCTGACCTGGTGTTCCTGTAAGAGCATTCCATAGAGACTGGCTGGCACAGAAGTTCACAGGCTTCGCTCTTCTTGCAGTACCTTACTGGGAAGTCACCCTTGGAAGGTCTGGAGATGTAAGGGAAAGCATATTATGGAGCTATGACCCTGAAATATTGGCATTGGTTCCAAAGAATGAGATGAAGAACACACAGAGAAGAGAAGATGCCCCCAGCTCTGAATCTGTGATCCAAAAAAACCACCTTGATGATCCCTTGAAAGAAGCTTCCAGGTTCCCTAAGGAGGGATGAGTAACACTTCTCACTGCTCATCTGAGCCACAGGACTGATTTGTGGGGCCTCTCAAAATGGTCAGGTCCTGTCACCTGGGCATTTGTTTTGTTTTGTTTTGTTTTTTGTTTGTGGGGGTTTTTTGTGGTGGTTTTTGGTTTTTTTTTTTTTTTTTTTTTTTTTTTTTTTTTTTTTTTTTTGTTTTTTAAATTTTCTGTGTAAAATGGTGAAGGAAGAGCTGGTAATTCAGCCTCCAGTTTAACATTATACAGAGCAGTTCTCAATATTGGGTTTTTTGGCTTCCTGTTCTGAAGCCCCTAGTTAAGGAGCCATTTTACAATTTGTATTCCAGTCCAGGGATCTGGCAAACACAGCGCTGGCAGAGCAGCACTAACTTGTAAGCCCCCATGTCTTTTATTGCATATTGCCTCCACTCTGCTGGAATCTTTTAGAGGCAATCCATTAACTGTACTGTATTAACATCGCACCTTCCCGGTAACACTTTTATGTGTTAATTCACAATAAGGTTATGGTGTACTGATTTTCTGATTTTAAAGACAGATTAAATTCTTTCCCCTAGTTAATTTCTTTGGATCTCACTAAGGATTGACAACTCTTTTTTAATACAGATATTTTCTTGCAAACAAAACTTAGTTTTTTGCATCTTTTGTGGTGCGGATCTGATCTGATGAAGAAAGATCAATCACTATAAACCCAGGATTATTGAACAATCCTTAATATGCACCACAAGAATAGCATCTAGTTATGGATGACTTGAGCACATGTTAAATATCCATTCCTAATTCTTGATCTTTATAGTTTAAATAATAAGAGTGGCAACTGTCTTCATTACTATTTAGGCATCCTCCTCCACAAAAAAAGTTAGTCCTGCAAAATAAGTTTTAGTAGCGAAGATTTTTTCAATTCCTCTCCCTTTATCACCACTCTCTGTTGTATTGGGAAGGCAGCTGATGGTCGTTTTGGATAAGTTCTTTCAAATGTTGCATATGATTGAAAATTCACAAAACAACTGCCTCTTGAAACAGTGCAAAGTTGAAATACATTTAAAAAAGTAAAAAAAAAAAAAAAAAACAACCCTTATTATTAAGTGAATGTCTTATTCCTACTATAAATAATGTGACTTTGAAATACTGTGCAGCAACTCTAAAAATCGTCCTCATGTTATCCATACAGAACATAAGAAACTGCTAAATTTAGCATTTATTAGGAGATAAAGCACAGGTTTTACACATAAAAAAATCCTCTGTATTGAGTTCATAGACAAAAGTCCCAAATGAAGATGCGGAATATGGGAAGTTCTTCAAGATTTCACCTGACAATTTATATTAAGCCAGATCAAGAGTAAGAGCAAGGATCCTTGATAAAGAATGTCAGTTTTGCAAGTGTTAGCAAGTGCAGCTTTACTTGGGATCATGCACTCATTGACTTGGATGTATCTGATGAGAAATAAGGTGCTTCCTAAGGTAGGACAACCAAATTTTAAAGTGTTTGTGGACCTAACAAGGACAATTTGGGGGGCAGGGAAGGGGGAGGACAAGAAGCACAAAGCCCTCACAGAACCATCACAACAAAAAAAAACAACTACAGTGAGACAAAAAGCTCTGAAGACACCAAGCTGGACAACAAGGAGCAAGAGGATGTGCTCCAGGCTCTGGAGCAGAGATTCTCATGCAGGCCCTGGAGAAGACCATGGTGAAGCAGGTTGTCCATGTGCAGCCCATGGAGAAGCCCATGTCAGAGCAGGCATGTATTCCTTGGAAGAAATTGCAGCCCATAAAGAAACCATGCAGGAGCTGATTTATCCTAAAGGACAGTAGCACATGGAAAAGATCCATGTGGAAAAGTCTGAGGAGGAAGAAGCATCATAGAGGAACTCTTATGGACTAACCACAATTCTCATTTCCTATTCCACTGTACCACTTGAGGAAGAGGTAGAGAAGTAGAGAGGCTGGAAGTGAAGGAAAGAAGCTGAGCTTGGGTAGAAGGGGGGAAAGGTGAAGGAAGTTTGTTTTGGTTTCTGTCTTTTTTTTTTTTTTTTAATTTTTAGAGCTGATGATTTTAAGCACAAAACTTTGTGCATATGCAATTTTCAAACACATTTTAAGAGCATCACTGTTAAAGGAAGCAGAGTGGTAGAAAACTATTTTGCTGTTCTTCACTACAAAATTCAGTGTCCTGACACTATTCTCCTGCCATATAGGAGGCTAATGTGTTTTTCATTTCGCATTCTCCAGATAAATGATTAGGTTAGAAAGAGAGAAATGCTGTGGCTCTACATATCAGGTGAAGTTCCTTCCGCAGAACAATCCTTTTTTGCTTCATTTCTTTTGGTGAGATCACAAGTTAGAAGACATGATGTTGATTGGAAGAAGGTGAACAGCATAGCTCACTGAAAATCATGGTCAGTATCAGCAGTTGGGGTCAAACTTTGCTAGAACCCAACATTAAACAATATTTTCAGTGTAAGCAGGTGCTTGTCAGCCCCTTCTGAATGTTGCTAGTTTACATACATACATCTCAAACACAAAACCAGAACCAATTTGCAAGATTATAATTAAATCCTTTGGTAAACTCCTGTCATTTTCTTCCCTAAATTCCAGCTGTAGAGCCATGCTCTAGAAAACAAAAGCCGGGAAACATTGCAACTGAGTGAATGATGCCAGAAAAGGATCACATTCCAAAATATGGGGGAATGGACTTTCCATTGAAAATCTTTTTTCTGAAATAAGGAATCCAGGCCATATGAGGCTGATACAACTTCAGAAGTTGCTCCATATCTATTGCTTTTATGTTTTCCGACAAAAGAGAGTAAAATTGATCATCTTCTCAACGTACCTTGCTATTAAATACTCAAGAAGTTTAAAATTTCCTTGGGTTATGGCGATATGATTTTGAGATCATTTGTGTAGCTTGTTAAACTCTTGTAAAGGGGGATTTCCATCCAGAATACATTTAATAACAAAGCTTCTCTTAAATGCATTTGGACAACTGCAGTTGATTTTAATGCATGTATCAGCAGGTCGCATTTGGCTCATGGTCAAGATTATTCTTTACTGTAAGTCTTATTCTTCTACTGTCCTTTTTAAGGTCAGGGCACAGAAAGCTGACTTTAATCCAGAGTAACTATACACTTTTGATATGTTTCTGTTCTTATTCAGCCCACTTTATTATAACATTTTGAAAATGCTCAGAGTACAATGTATTTCTTTCCTGTCACTATGCTTAGAATATTCATTGTTCAGCTTCTGTATAACTGAGAAACAGCCATTTTAAAAAATGTGTTTGATACTTCTCTCAGATTCCTGTGATAATGATTCTGCATCATTCCTAAACTCTGCTTCTTCCTACAGTCAAAGAACCAGTCCATTTTTTGAAAACATTGTGCTCAGAGGCTACCTTATTGCACATAACTAGAGAAACAGTAATTTTCTCCTCAAATAGGTGCCGTGCAATTCAAACAAATGTAATAAACATGTTGAAAGAGTCAAAAGCAAATTATGAAAGTAAAGTGGAACCTAAAAAAATATGCAATTAAGCTCAGACTATTTTGCACTGCTAAATTCACTCTAAGACTTGCACTAAGATGACATAAATGACAGCAGTTGAACAGCAATACTGAAACTATTAGAAAGATTTGGTTGATTTTTATAAAGCACACAAAAATCCTAATTTAATAAAAGCAATCTGACATTTTAAATGTCGGTTCCAAAGCTTATCCTTTATTTTTAATTTGCTTTTGCAGAAAATCACACCCCTCCTCCACAAACCCAAAGCAAACCTTAAGGTGTAATTTTTCATTTTCTGTTATTACTCTGTGCATTGCATGAGTTACTCATCCAATAAATTCAATTTTAAAATAAAATATTGATATTTAAGGAAGTGTCATGAAAAAGACTTATGTGTTTTGAATTTTGAGAATAAACAACTCCTGCTACTTTTGTTAAAACACAATCTGCAACTCTTAAAAATTGTTAGATGAAGTGGATTGCTTCAGAAAAAATTTTCTTTTGTCAGAAATAAGAGATAAAATGTTTGCTTTTGTATTTAATAATTACAACTAATGTCAGCCACCTCTCTATTTATTTTCTTAGAATTTGTGATCATTAATGTCAATATAATTATCAACCCCTGAAATCCCCTGACATTTCTTCTTGGTACTGTAACTGTATCATACATTTTTTAAGATTTTTAATCTAAAGAAGGATTTGTCATTCCTGATTATAAACCATGTATCTAGAGTTTTTGCCATTCTCACTATTTCAAAACAACATTGAGTAAAAATATTTAAAATATAAACTTAACTTTTTATAAGAGACATAAATGAATGGATTTATGACTATTAAAGCTTGAAAGCCTCTTTAGCTGGTTTTTCTTTCAAAGCCAGCAATATACTCTAGAGAAAACATATCAAGGAAGCTAAAGGTATAACTGCATTGAACATGCCTCAGTGTATTACAGATTGTATCTGGTTGGAATTTTAAAATATTTGTATTATTTTAACATATTCTCCATGGAAAGTAAATGAGAAGGGACATAAGAAAAAGAAGATAAAAGTGGTTTTATTTGCAGTATGGATTTAAAGGAGTTAACTGTAAACATTTTCAGTTGACTGTGCTTATTTCATTGCTTATTTAAATTGATTTTTTTTCCACAAGGATTGCATGAGATTTCAACCCATGTTCCCGTGAGATATTCTACCAAGCATGATAGGGAACTGTTCCCTTTTCACTTGCGGGTTAGAGCTCAGAAGAACATAGCTTCTTGTTGAGGTGTTTTTTCCTAAATATAAGTGCAAAGTGATGAATAAACTTCAGTATTCTTTGATCCAGAAAAAGATTATTTTTTTGATGAGGGGAAAGAAAAGTGAACAATTTAAAAGTGGTCCTGCTTGACAAAGTAAATAGAAGTTATCTACTGTCTTTGTGAAATAAGTCTGCTCAAGTTGTTAAAACAGAGGAAAAATGGGAGGGAAAGTAGATCTTGTTTTCATTCATTGTTAAGCAGATATCCCTAGCAATCAATTTGCATTGTAAGGCCAAGCTTGACAAGCCTGCTGAAGAGAAATTCTTTCCACAGTTCCTCTGCAAAGACAGCTGCATTTGCTCTTCTCTGTCTTTCATTCAAGTTTTTTTGCTGAGCAATTTTCAGTCAGTGTCAGTGAATTAAACCTTTCAACAATGTTGTGAGACACTGAAAGTTATGTATCTCTGTTTTATGACTTGAGGTATAAAAGTTTAAAGCCTTAATCCATAAAAAACTTTCACTGCCTGGTGTAACAGTTAAATGGAATTTGCAAGCACAAATCCAAAACACAGGTCCTCAACTCTTCCTTCTTCTACAGCCTAACACCGGTGATGGCAAAAGAGTATTAATATATCAAATTAATTTTCTGGAAAGAAGAAAAATACTACAGCTAAATTAATGAGCATTGATGCTTTAATAATTAAATGGAATAAAAATACAAAGCAATTGGAGCAGGGCTGGGAAAAATGTTTCTTTCTTCTTAGATGAATACATAGTGAAACACACATAGTGAAGGAGGGTAATTTTCCTCTTCTCATTTTTTTTTTTGTCCAGTGAATTTGTGGTACTTCTTTGCAAAGTGCGCATCTTCAAAAATAGAAACAGAGATTTCCTATTACCATGTTATCAAATCTTTCTCCAGGAAAATAGGAGAGAACAGAACCAGATTCTAAAATCCATAGTGGACTGTTCTGAGTTATGGACTTACATCGCTTCCTAAAACATATTTTAAAGATGGAATATGAAGACTGGGGATGCTAAAAAAGGAAAGAAAAAAGGAAAGAAAAAAGATTATCAGATCAAGGGAAGGAAGGATTGGGCAGAGGTGTCTGTTATGCCATATGCTTATAAGTTGACAACTTTATTGCATTTAAATGGCCATCCTGCTTCCTATACGTTAAATATATTGGTTCTATCTGTAAACTATGGCGTTGCACAGCAATGCAACCTCCACCATACCATGTGCAAAAATATTAAAAATAAGGCACCCAGTGGTGCCCAGACCAATGTTTTTTGGATACATTTTTCTGTATTTCTAAAATACAGAAATAAAGAAAAAATACTGTTCAAACACTACTATAAAAATACTATTACATTCTACTATAAATAAGACTAAAGAATAATATAATGCTATGGGATATTATAGAGGGTAAAAATTATTTCTTCATCAAAATTCTGGATGGGAAATTCTTTATTTCACAAATGAAAATTCTCTTTTTATTGGCTGTTCTCTGGCCATCTTCCAAGAATTTACATTTTTTTTCCCAAGAAACTGGTGACTCAGTCTGTTTTCAAGTCTTCTGATTAACATCCAGGCTGGAATTTACAAAGAAATCACAAGTCATGAATTAAGAATAACGTTGCTCAACTTAGCTCCTTCTGCTTCCACTGAACAAATGAACAATCTTTCTCAGAATTATTTTGAAAAAAGGAAGTGTTCATGTGTTTTAAGAGGAGAAATAAATATATAAACTACAATTCCTTTAATATATAATGAAATCTATTTAAATAAAATTTCTATATGCTTTTGGAAAGTCGGCATAATTTCTAAAATTAATAAGAAATTTAATATATTTTATGTGGTAGTTGCACTTTTTCTTCCCTTATTCTATACCTGGTTGTTAATTTTAATGGTTTGGCTGCCAGTTTTCCTCTATTCTATAAACTTATTTTTAAGGTTGGTTTTATTTTTACCAGTGAAAATGAAGATTCCTATACTGAATTTGTAGAGAGTTACTTGCAGTCTAAAGGAATTACTCCCACAGTAGCTTGCAGCTCTTGAGTGAATAATATCTTGTGCTCCTTGGTTTGCATGTTCACTTTCTTGCACATCAAGTTTTTAAGAAGAGGAGATACTACCCCTTTCAAGAAATTGAGATTTAAATTGGTAACTATTGGTATAAATAGCACACTTTTGGTATTATTAACTGTGGAAATAATAAAGCAAATCCATTGTTCATGTGTTCAGTTCAAGACTAACCTTCATGTATAGACTTCCACTAGCTTTGAACTTTCACTCCTTTCTTATTATTTACATGTTCTTTTGTCCTTTATTGTCATAATATTTGCTTCCTTGCTTCTCTCACCCTTGTTTTGGATTCCCCTTGCCACTTTCCCTTTTTCATAAGTAGTATGCTTTCCAGTTGCCAATAAATTCTTTGAATAAATTTTGTCTTTTAGGGAACTAGCTGTTTCATATCACTAGATAAAGGGGTCGATATCAACAGAAGCAAGTGTTTCAGTTCATCTTTTTCCATTAGCATTGAACAAACACTGAATAAATGGTGACTTTTGTAATGTTAAGCTGCACTGAACTAAATGCTTTCCAAATTTTCCAGTACTCTGGGTACAGCCTTCAGTCTAAATTGCATTGCAGATTTGCTGTAGGAAGAGTTGGTTTTGTGCGCAGATTCCATTGTCCAGCTTGGTCAGCATTGCCAATGTATCCCTTGTCCCAGATGGCACAGCAAATTCCACTTATGCTAGCTCTATCAGACATTGGCTTTGTATCCTGTAATGAAATAATTCCCTGTGTTTGGGACGTGTTGGATTCACTCTTTGTGTGCCACAGCGTTCTGCTGTGCTCATGCTCATTTCCCACAACTGTATTGGAGCTGCAGCCCAGGCAAAGAGAAACTCACTAGGTCACTGCTAAAAGAGGCAGGCCTGTGCTGGTTTTCACACATATAATACTTCCTTACCACCACCCACCAGTATGCATGATTCACTGTAAATTTGAAAGAGGTAGTAAGATGATTAGCTTAGGCTTTGTCTGAAAATCACAGCCATCACTTCATCACTGACCTCCTCCTCCCTGAAGTGGACCGGTGCAAGACAGATTTTTGCCTCATATAGACTTGAATAATTCTGCTAGAGTAAATATTCAAACCAAAGCTATTTTTTCAACAGCTCCTTAATGCTTAATTTTATTCTTCTGTATTTTGCCTGTGATTTCTTTTGGCAGAAAAAAAATAAAAAATATGTCAGTCTGCAATTATTTATGTGCTCTGAGATGATCTTCCCTCTGAGAAGCTTTAACTATAGGGAGGAAATTCTGTTCTCTACAGTATGATTCTGTACTTAGACTCCAGAGAGTCAGGACTGATAATAAATTATTTTGGGGTTGTGCCTTCTCAATGGTTAAGAAAACATGCCAGAATGACATTTTAACCAAAAATGTCATAAATATTAGGCCCTTGGAAAGGGGTAACACAGACACCATGAATAACTTGTCTGTGATCTCATAGCAATTATAAAAAACCTATGGTAGAGTAGAACTGGTATTCCGGCTTACAAGTCTCTGGCACTATTGCATCTCAGCCTAGAGGAGATGTCCTGTTATCTAGATTCCATCTTGTCAAGCCTACTCTGGAAACATATTCTGAGTGTTGCAGTGGCCAATGGGAGTCAGGTTAACATGACATTTAATTTGAATTTGATGGCAACACATATAATTACAGCAACAGCTAAATTCATGGTTTATAATTACAGTAACAAAAAAGCTGCATAATACATTGGATGTATAAACACCTTCAAAACCCACCAGTTTATGGCAGACCACTGAGAGGCAAGTGCTGAAGATTATTTCCATTCTGAAATTTAACATTTAGTCCCTGGCCATGTTACCTAGGTATTTTTCAGAAAACTGTGACTTTTCTGGAAAAATACAAAATACTTCCTAGAACTTCTAATGGCTTTTAGCTGGCTATTACAGGAATGCTTTCTCTAAGTAATTAGTTCATAGATGAGACCACAATCTAATCACCTAGGTGATGAGTTCAAGTTCTAATCACCTAGGTGATGAGTTCACCTTGACTTAGTGACTTGTACAAATTTAGATCAGGTCTTTGCCCTTCAGTGTAGAAATAATTCTATGACCTGCTACTTGCAAAAGCACAGTGATGCCTTTTCTAACAATGTAAGGTACACACTTCAGGTTCAAAGCCCCAGCTAATCATCCCCACTGTCAATACAGGAAAAAAAATACAAATTGGTGCAAATATGTAGTGGAATTGTCTAGCTAAATTTACAATAACTCTTGAGCTGAATTCCAGATTCTCCTTGGTGACAGAATCAGGGTATTCCATGGTATACATAAAAGGCCATGAAACCGTCAAATCATCAAACCCCTTTCCTTCAGCAAAAGTTTTGTGGCAGGAGACTTCTCAGTTCCTCTCTGCATGGTGTATGGGCATATTTTCCTTAGTTTCTTTCGTACTTGCTTGTTTTTTTGATGCCCTTTTACTTTTGGACCAGAAAAAGTGGTGGGAAATATTTTCTTTCCCCTTCTCTTCATCAGTCTTTTTTTTTTTTTTTTGCCTTTTCAATCTGAGAAGCAGCCAGTTGGAGCATGAAATTAAGCAAGACACTAAAACTTAAACTCTTGAGAGTTCAGTAATGCTTTTGGTTTCTTGCATCTTATATAAGACTTGAATAATTTGTTTGGACTTATATTGCTTTCAAATGGAAGTTTTAAAATGAGCTGCAATATTTCTAGCACACAGCAAAATATATTGATAAGGCAGTTTGCTTTTACTCTATAAATACATTTAACAAGTTTTCTAATGCTCCACTAGAAGTTGGACATTTGAGTCGAATGGACATAACTAGAAAGCTTTCAGACAAAAAAGTGAAATATGAGTGGATTTGAATAAAGATAACTTAAGTCATCCCTAACTACCTAAACTTTTAACCTAAGTGCTTTTCTAATTATGGTTTGGGAAAAATATATTTAGGCAGATGGTGTCATTACCTGAAGATGTAAATCTTCATAAAAGTACTAATGAAGCCTGACATTCCCCTACAAGGTTAGGACAATGTCATATTTCTGTTTGTCCACTTCTGTGAAGCAAAATGCATTTAAGAAGAATTTGCTGAACACTAGAAACCACTTAATTGAGATTGCCCAGAGAATGACTCATCACTGTGATTATCAATGGCTTCAGGTCTTCATTCATGTAGCAGCAGCAGCAATATTTTTCTAGACCAGTAGAGCTTTAAAAACTCTGTAGCTACAATTTAGTTGCTTTTTGCTTTCTGTCAGTCCTTGAAGTGATTTGCAGTTTTGCAAGAGTTTACTCAGAGCACTTGTGAGTATCATGTTTTGGAAGTGTTTAGGAAATAGCACAGCAAGAATTTTATTTTGCAGGAACTCTAAAGAAGATAATGAGAAAGCTTGCTTGGTGTTTGGTTGTAAAGATTTCATTTTGACCGGTGCATAAGGGGCATTTGCCACACAGGGCTGATATTACATCTTGACTTGCACTGGCAATTAAGCTAATTTTGTAGTAAAAGTCTCATTGAAGGCCAGATGGTGACATTATTATGTTTCTAGATAATGATAGGTGACAGTAGGTAAGGTGAGAGGACAAGATCTCTTTCCCTCATTCTGACATCCCATGCCTTGTTTTGATTCCAGTCAGAAAACACTAAGCACCACCTGACTGCAGCTTTGATTTTATGTTGTGAGCTGAACTGTAGAGATTGACTTAAATTTTCAATTTCTTTTTTACTGTATTTTCTGCATAATTTTCTGGACCTTTAATGAAAATTTTATTGAAGCAATAGATTCCAAAGGTGCCACTCTGTGTAACTTTCTGTGCCCTTTATTTTTCTTATGATAACATCTCTTTATATCAGCCTGTAAAGCACAATATTTTGAGAGAGCAACACAGGCTGTGAAAATTTTTTTTTTAGTTTACATATTGTAGTTTGTTGGCAATCTGTATGCAAGAAAAGAGATCGATAAAACAAATTACAGTAGAAGAAACATCAACAACAGATTGAAATATGTTTTCTACTTTTACAGCTATTTAAATTGTCGTTTGCTAAAAGTGTTTTGCAAGGTGTGGAAATATTGTCTTTGAATGTATTTATTTTTATATCACTAAGGTTTCAAAATATTCTTATATATCTAGAAACTAAAAATATTTAAACTAAAATCTGAACTACCGATATGAATCTGTCATATGGGATTCAAACTATGATTCTATGTATTGTTATAGTGGGCCTGTTTCTGTCTTATTCAAGCCTCTGTGCCATTGGACTCAGGTTAATATTAAAACCAAGATCTAAGTCTATTTGAACTATGTAAAAAAATAGTATTTTTCTCCCTTCATTGCTTCTCATTTCTTTTGAATGTGTCCAATTTTTATATTTTCTAAACTTTTACATGGTATATTGCTATTTTTTCCTTTGTGGAAATTATCAGTCTTGTATTTATTTTAAGATTTGGAATTTTTTGTTTATCAGCCTGGACAGCATCTTTTTCATTGAATAGTCTAGCTTTTTTGGTGGGATTTTTTTCTATCTTCTAGCAGATCTAATATCTACCATGACAAATGGGTCTGACCACTGAATTTATGCACATCATTGTATGGTGTCCAATTTATGACCACAGTTCATTTCATTCCTCTTTAGATGTAATCCATCTCCCCATTTGTAACTAAGTTCACACGTTTCTCTAATTTTATCTATTTGACATTATTTACTGTTTTAAATGCCCATTTCTTCTGTTATCAGAGTGTAATTGGATTAATTTTCTCTGCTAGCACTTATTGAAAAATATTTTGTTATACTGACTCTATAATCTTTTATATTTGGGTTGTTCTAAGAGTCAAAATAATCTTCTTAGTAGTAATGTGGTAAAAAATGTGTCACCATCTTTTCACTGCCTGTGTGCTGTCTGCCCTGTCTTGAAAGGTTCGTGTTTCCTGTTCTAGAGTCCCTCTTTCAAATGCTGAGATTTTTGTAGAGAGATACACTTCAAAAGTAGATCAATAAATAGGACAGTACTTCCCCCCCCCCCCCAAGAATATTTATGACATCTTGATTCACTTTTTCCTTTGCTGCTAGCCAATGTCCAGATTGGCAGAGGACATCCTTCTGCCTGCATCATTACTCCTGTCTTCACCACCTGAATATAGATTCATAAAATGGTTTGGGTTGGAAAAGACCTTAAAAATAATCTAGTTCCAAATCTCCTGCCATGATTAAGGATACTTTTCACTAGACTGAGTTACTTAGAGGTCCATCTGATGTTGAATGATTTCAGGGATGGGACATGTAGAACTTCTCTAAGCAACCTGTTTCAGGGCCTTGCCACCTGCATAGTAAAATTTTTCTTCCAAATATTTAATCCAAATCTACTCTTGCACTGTTTGAAGCCATTCCCCCTTGTCCTGTCACTACATGCTCTTGTAAATAGTCCCTCTCTCATTCATGTCTGGAAGTACTGGAAACCCTCAGGATGGACACTCTGAAGCTTTTCTTCCTCCAAGCTGAGCAATCCTAACTATTTCAGCCTTTCCTTCAAGGAAAGGTGATCCATTAATTACAGTTGACCCTTCTCTGGGCTCATTACAAGAGGCTGGTGTCTTTCCTGTGCTAGGTACCCCAGAGCTGGATGCAGCACTGCAGATGGGGTGCATCAGAGCAGGGCAGAGGGGCAGAACCACTTCCCTCAATCTGCTGTCCATCCTTCTTTTGATAGGAAACATAAAATATGAAAGGAACTTGGATCTCACTACCACTGATTTTCCGGTCTTCATTTGTCATTAATGTATGTATCTAACTACTGAGAAGGCACCAAACCTCTGTGAAAGTTTTCACAATTAATGTTTTATGCATATGTCTCAAGATCTCAGTGTTTGTAAAGTTTTCTTCTTAGATACGTAAATGATTTGCTGATAAACTTGCTCTTTGAGAGGTTTTTTCCAGCCTATTTATCTTGTGGGTACTGTTGACCTTATGTAATAATAAACTTCAGAATTTAGTTTTGGGATCCTCACTACTACATTTTAAGCAGCAGCATTTGAGCAGTGTTATAACAGAAAAGTAGAATTTTCCTATGCTTGAAATATGTCTCTGACACTTCTGTGGCAGTTCAACGATGTTCTAATTTTTTCAGTGGTTGGCATAGAGGGGGAAAAGAAAGGGTTTTTTTATAATTTTTTGTTGTTGAAAATAATTTTAGAACACTTGGGTGATTGGTCTTGTATGCTACTGGGTTTCGTAGGGCTATGTTACTCATGACACATGTTCCATATATTGATATAACAATTTTGAAAACTTAAATTTCTACGATTCGGGTTCCCAGACTCATGTTGGAAAAACTTATGATTTTCATTATCTTTGTCTCATAGAATATCAAGTGTACAATTATCCTTCAGCACCTCTTGCTGTATGTACAATGCTCTTCCTGTATGGGTACTGAATACAAAAATTTTGCGCATGATATCTTATGATTTTCTTATGTGGGGGTTTTTGATATCTCTGCAGTACCCTTTCCCCCATGTAAGTGATAATGTTGGATAATGATGGTTTGCTGTGCTCTTATGACTTTCTTCTCTCAGGAATTTAATGTGTGTCTTTTTCAGCACAGGCTGCAGACACTCAGACATGTAATATAACAAAGCATAAAAACAAGGTTTCATCTCAAGGGATCTTTATTTTTCTCTAACAATTTATTGTGATAGAAGGCTTTTAAAATTGCCTTAATTTTAGTAATGAATAATGGATAGTGTAATAACATAGGAATAGCATTTAATTAGGCCTTTTTTCTTTGCACAATATGATATATTAGCTACAGCAATTGAGGCCCATTAAACCGGAATAGACAATAGCATTCACAGTATGTCTTGGTCAAGCCAGAAACCTTTTGCATCATTCTGTACTGCTTGACATTATTATGTTTGAGTGACTGCAATGAAATATGAACTTTATTGTAGCTAAAATTAAAAATTAAAAACTAATTAATATTTGAAATAAACCTTGCTTCACAATCATAGCATTGTTCCTAACTGATAGCATGTTGTACTCTTTCAGTATAACTTTCTAGTTTATTGAAATACAAGGAATAATTATTTATTCATGGAACAGGATACAGACTGTTAAACAAATTTAGCTAATTCTACTTAAACACATAAACCACCCATTATTCCAAATTAACACAATCCTTGAAATGTGTATAAGATTGAAAACAGTTAAAGAAAACTGAAAATATGAGTTTGTAAAAGAAGGACTGACTCTTCAGAGTGAAAGGTAACAAATTTTGAAAATGAAAAAGATGTTCTGCAGAGGGAGCAACCATATGGATGAGGAATTTTTTAGATGGTCAAATCCAGAGGGAGTGGTTGATATCTCAATGTCCAGATGAAGATCAGTGCTGAGGGATATCCCACATGGGTTTGTATGGGGACCAATACTGTTCAATGTTTTCATCAATGTTCTAAACAGAGGGATGGAGTGCACCCTCAGAAAGTTTGCAGATGACACTGAGTGAGTGCTGGTGTTGGCACACCTGGGAAATACGACATCATCCAGACAATAACTTAAAGAAGTGAACTTCATGAGCTTCAACAAAGCCAAGTGCAAGTGCTGCGCCTGGGTCTGTGCAACCTCACGTATCAACAGAGACTGGAGGATGAAGGGGCTGAGGGCAACCCTGCTGAAAAAGATTTGGGGGTCTGGTAGATGAGAGGCTGGGCACGAGCTGGCAGAGTGCACTTACAGCCCAGAAGGGCTGCATCAAAACAAGTATGGCAGCAGGGAGACCACTCTGCTCCTCTGCTCTGCTCTCATGGGGCTCCACTTGGAGCATTGCGTACATCTCTGTGGCTGCCAATCTATTGGAGACAGTTCAAAGAAGGGCCATAAAAATAATCAGAGTAATAGAACACACCTCCTGTGAGGAAAGGCTGAGAGAGTTGAGATTGTTCAGCCTGGAGACCAAAAGGCTCCAGGGAGATCTTACTGAAGGGTTGACATACCTAAAGGGGTCTTATAAGAATGATGGGAACAAACTGTTTGGCAACGCTTGTTGCAACATGAGAAGCGGTCATGTTTTTAAACTGAAGGACAGTAGATTAGATAGGATTAGATTTGATTTTAAGAAGAAATTTTTTATGATGAGGGTGGTGAAACACTGGAACAACTTGCCCAGAAGATGGTATATGTCTCATCTCTGTAAATATTAAAGGTCAGGCTTGAGGCAGCCATGAGGCAGCCTGATCCAGTTGAAGATGCTGCTGGTCATGGCAGGAAAGACTGGACTAGCTGACCTTTAAAAATCCCTTCCAACCCAAGTTAGTCTATAATTCTGATTCTATGCTTTGAAGCAAAAGAATAGGTAGAGAAACTTCTTATATTGGTAAATTCATTCACTGAAATCAGTGAAAGGGCTGAAGGACTGATAGAAAATCCCCAACATTCCAGTGAACTGAGGACCTGAAATATCATAAATGGCAAAAGTTTAGAAAGTCAATGATAATAAAGTGCTGTGAGTAATACTCTTTACTGTCTGCCTGAGAGAATCTGATTTGATTTCTGCATTTGTTCCTCTTCCTTATCAGGCCACCAGGATTCCAGCCAAGATCCCCTCTTGCTAAAACAAGCCTATCTTTGGATGCTGTCCAGGCTTTGCTGAAAGCATAGTGACTGCTTTATTTTTCCATGTGTTTGTTGCCCCTTCAGTATTTAACCCACACTTGATAAAACACATCTGAATATCATCAGTGTGAGAAGAGCTGCTTAAGAATCAAGCTACTCCCTTTAGGTTACTTGCAGAAAAAGACTCTGGAAGGAGAGGCGTAATTCCAGGGTGTGAATACTCAATCAAATTCACTCTAGGAAATCACAACCCAATTTTAATAAGAACAGGAGGAGTCAAGTCTTCTTAATGGACATTAAGATACCAAGTTGTGAGGTTGTTATGAGAATACTGTGTACCCTGCAGTTGAGCTAGTTTGCCAAGCTTTGCTGTGAGTACAAATTAACTAATTAACCAAGTAAGATAATACTTTCCTTAGCCCCTCATCTCATTCTGTTTCTTTGACAACCCAATGCTGCAATCCCAGCCCAGACAAACATTCTTTGTACTTAACTCCATCTTGTGCAGTGACTATCAGACAAAGAACAATAATTTATGTGAGTGGAGTACAGAAAGATTTAAATATATCATTTGAGAAGTAGCTGCTCAAACTGGGTTGAAAAAGCATAGAAATATTTAAATAGGACTATTTCAATATGTAAAACATGCTCACATAGAGGTAGATGAGCCAGTTAAAAAAAAATCTTTGCAAGTTCTTAGAGACTTCCTGAGTAGTTTAACCTCTTTAAAGATGAGCCATCTCCTTGAAGTGAAATAAATCAGTGGCTACAAATATGCAGGAATCTGAATTATTTCAGTCATACTATTACAGCCTTTGTTTATGTGTACCAGACTCTTTTAATATGTTGCAATTAAGAGTTACCAAACTGAACTCTAACTTGGTTAGAATATCAGTTTAGTTTTAATCTAATTTCTATTGGAAATGTGTAATTATATTCGAATCTAATCTTGAGATTAGGTAGTGGCAGACTGAAGTCTTTCATTTGTCACTTGATTTTTTTGTCAGTACTTGCCACAGCAGTGCTGGGAGTAGAACAGATTGTTTAGGAGGAAATGCCATATATGATGATATGAAGCAGTAGCTTAGACTTGTTGCCTCTAGCACTACATGTAAATGTCTGGAGAACCACTGTTCTCCAATGTAGTGCTGAAGAGATGTAGTTTGCACAAGGACAAGAATTGCTTCAATTTCCACAAATTCTGAATCAGAAATTTTTTTTTTATGACTTCAACATGTTCTCCTTGAGGAATAATGGTTTAAATCATACAATTGTTGTAATTGCTGGTTAATTTTAAGGAAAAAAACCCCAGCACACTCTAAAAAGCCTAGGAGAATCTCACATCTGATTATCTTTTCATTTGAAGAGCAACAAACCAAAGTCACTTGTACAAATATTTGGCAGTGATATCAAGTAAGATCATTAGGAGCTTTGAAATCCCAATGAATTCTTGAGGATTGGCAAGCTGCCAATGTGACTTTCTGAACTCACAAGCCTAATGCAGGTTATGTAAGACCAGCTACAGAGAGAAGACTAGATAATTCCAACTATTTGACACAATTTACTTATACACTATTTGACTATACTGTACAAGAGCCAGTGTCTGGGATGCATTTAGTATGCTGCAGGTGCTTCAGTGCTAAACCACAACCTTCAAGTAATGACAGATATGATGCAATCTGGGATGCAGAAGCCACTTATGAGTATTAATACTGCATAGGAAAAGCAATTGTTTTTCTGGGCCCATCAGGCTGCCTTTGATTAGAGAAACACAGCAAAAATATTAAATTAAACAGTTCTTTCAGAAAAATGGCCTGTGCATCTTATTATTTGAGTATTTCCAGTGTGTAACTGGACCTGTATAATTTCCTGTCAGACTTGCCAACTCCTGTTGAGTTTTAGCTTCTGCCTTGCTTTCTTTAAATATATTTCATTTCCAAGCTTTTTAACAAGCTGAATTAATGTGTCATTGCAATTACTGAGTGAATAGCACAGCCTCACCACAAGGACCACAGCAGAAGGTAAGGAGACTGAACCAGCAGCTATCTCAGGGATCTACATCATTTAAGTTAAATTAGTCTTGCTATAGATTGTGTAGGTGTCTTTCAATTTTGTGTATTTTTATAAGCAGCGAATGAAATGCCTTGTTATATTTAAGATGTAGCAATGATGATATAAAAATGTCCTCTCATCAAACTTTCACCATAGGCCTGGATTACATTTCCTATAAGATGGGGAGATCTTTTCTAAGGCTCTGAGACATTACTGACCTTAGGAGTCCAGACTCCTAGTCCAGACACTGCAGCTGCTTTCAGGCACAATAAGCAGTGCTTTGTCAGCCCCTGCTTACCAGCTCATTGGGGAAGATATTTGAAAGCACAAGTCAGAGCGACCCTACTTCAGCAATTTCTGTTACTGAGGCTTGTGAGTCTGAGGAACTGATGAGAAACCCGTCATCTTCTCAGATGTTTTTTGCACATTTAACTCAGCTGAGTGTCCTGGCTGTAGGAAGGTTTTGGGTCAGACACAAAACAAACCTCAAATCCTTTCTCTGTTATATTTATCACATTTCTTGCCAAATGTTGACTACAGATAAAAAAAGGGAGCTGATATTTGGGCTGTGTGATCTCTCATCATAGTTTGTCCCTCCTTTGAAAATGTCCTTATTAGGGGAAACACTTTGCAAGTGGACAAAGAACATGAATATTCTTCCTTGACTTTGGGGTGAGGCACCTCCAAGTTATAACTCCATTTATTAACAGGCTGGCAATGATCTAGTCTGCTTAACTGTGAAACCAAAGACATAAGTTTGTAGGAGTGAATGTTTTCAACAAGTTATACAAATAATTGACTGATTTCCTTCCCACCCGGAATGAGTAACTAGTGCGTGCTAGAGTTACAGGAATGAGCAGAAGTGTGCGAGTGCATCACTGTGTATTTGCAATGGGTAGCAACTGAATTTCTTGAAAAAATTAATTTCTTTTCTCAGGCCCTCAGATTTGTTTTCTTCTTAGTATTTACCTTCTCATGGCCATCCTACTCATAACTGTGATAATACTGCAATAATCTCTGTGGAGAAGTATGTTTTTTCCAAGATAAAAGACAGCAGCTGTCAAAGTGAAAAGAGCTCCCATTTCTGACATTTAAAAAAAAATCCCCTGCCAGTTAGAATGGGTATTCCTTCCAAAACCAGATTTTTTATAATATGTGCATATATCTAGTTTGTTTCCCAAATAATATCTTTATCAAAATCACATGAATTTTGGAAACATTCAGATAAGTTTTTTTCAGCTTTGCTAGCTTTGTTGAGTGTGAAAGGGTGGAGGATGTTAATTTTAGCAGAGATCAGCTGACGTACATTGTTATTCCTGGAGAAATTTGGTCATGTGCCCAAGTCCTTTCAAAGTATAAAGTAGGATCAGCAATGGTAGAAAACCTCCTATTCTTTGAGATTTTGTGACAGTATGTATATTATTTTGGTTCACTGTTGCCTGAGTATTCCTAATATTTTTTCTGATTCCTTCGCTTTTCCTTCCTCTCAGTCAGAAATAAAATTAAAAATTAACTAACTATTTATGTGTAGTGCATAAGTGCCTCCCATACTCAACTCAAAAGGAGCATAATCCTGTTCAAAGCACTGCAAAAATATATATAGCATTGTGCATATGGGATAGGCAGAACCAACTGAAGATTCTCACTTTTGCTTCTCTTTTAATTTAAAAATGCCAACTAGAACCCAGGGTTTTGGGCACCAATTTCTCATACCTTTCCTAGCAAATATTGTATAAAATTTAATAACATTTCAATTTTCAGTGGCTCAGTTACCTGTAGCAGGGCAAGGCAGTAATGTAGAGTGAATCCTTTAGACAGGAGTATACCCTAAAGGGACATTGGAGATTTGATGTCTTGCTGTGAAAATGTCCCAAGACTTTTCTCTGAAAACTTTGTTTGGTACAAAGTCCAAATTCCTTTCTTTAACATAAAATGAAAAAAGAAAAAAAAAAAAAGAAAGAAAAAAAAAAAAAAAAAAAAAAAAAAAAAACCACAAAGAAGAAAGCTGTCCTTCCTTAAACCTTTTAAACACAGTGCTCTGTCATGAGATTCATTTGCTGCTAAAATTGGAATCACTTTGTGCCTGAACAGGTACCCAGGATGCTCTTTCCCTCAAATGGTCTCTGTAGAGTCCTTAACTGTAGATCAATGTTTCTGAATTTTTATAAAGGCTTTAAAGGGAGTACTGAAAGAAGATTCTCTGTTCCTAGATATAGTAATGTACTGTTGTATTTGGAGAGATTTTACAAAACAGTTTCCTTGCTGGTTTACCTGAAGGACCTGTTGGGAAAAGCTTGATACATCTCATTCTTTCCAGCCTGTTCATACTACTAGACACAGATAAAATCCTCAAAGTCTTTGTAAACATGAAAAGAACTTCCAGTGCTGGAAAGACTGCTGGAGACAGCAAGGTGAGCAGATAGAGGTCACCAAAAAATGAAGGTATTCCTAATAATGAATGAAAAGTCATACGGAATCAGTGTTCTTTTTGCTTAGTGCCTTGTATGGTATGCTTTCTTGCACTCCTATTATGTATGGGATTTTTGTTTAAAATTTCATCCTAATTTTTCTTCAGACCTGACAATTTCAAGGAAACCTGAGCAAAGTGAATAGGACAAAATACTTTAGATTTTTCAAGAATTCCAAAAGTCCTTTTAGTCCAAATTCCTAGTTCATTCACAGTCTTATTAAACTGACTATCAATAGGTGTGTTTTCTCTTCCAGCCCAAAGGAATAAACCTTAATTCTTTTAATTTTCTTTGATGTTCTCTGAATGCTAGCATTCCAAAATATTAGTCTTGTTGCACCTTGCACCTGTTCTCAATGATACAATAAACTGGTTTTGTGAAAATATTTATGTAGGAAATCCATAGGGTTTACACTGATAACTTTGAAACCACACATATTCCTGCAGGCTTATGTTAGCAACAGAAATCACTGACAAAGTTGTGCAGAACTAAAAATGAAAACCTTGGTTGATGCAGATTTTAAAGAGTATTCTGGTTCTTGAATATGCAAAAGTTAATTCAAAAATTCATGCCCACTGACAGCTCAGTGTAAACTTTGTCTGTGTACTCCCTGATTATTTGTATTAAATTTCACAACTAAATGTATATGAAATCATGCTGACAACATCCTGTCTCCAATTTACTGTGCCTGGGATTTTTGAGGAGCATTGGTTTTGGTTTTGGTGGGCATTTTGTAGTTTTTGGGTTGTGTTTGGTTCAGTTGTGGGTTTGGGATAGTTTTTCTGGGTTTATTTTATTGGTTTTTATGTTTTTTAATGTCTAAACTCTATCTGAACACAGACACAGCAGCTTTATATTTACAATGAGCTGAAGTGTAAGTCTATAATCAGATCTTTCTGAATTTCAGTGTTTTGCACCCTTACAGCTCTGGGTGTGGATGCAGCTACTCATGCTGATCTCTACAGTATTGGAATTTGCGAACTAGTAGAAACATATAACTTGTTACAATTTTCTTCCCATTTCCTCTTTTCCCTCCATCTCTCACAGGGGAAATAAAAAGTGTAGAAAACTAAAACTAAAACCTTGTACCTGTTTTTGACAGAGATTTGCACAGTTTAAAATAAGGAATCATCAGGATCCAGACCAGAAACCTACATCAAACGGGAATATAATTATATGTAACATAATGTATAATGAAATAATACATCCCAAACAGGATGAAATATGATAAAATCATTAATAATGTTATGAGCATGTAATCTGCTTTGTTGTATGATACTCCCTACCAATCTTCAGTGAGTTCCTTAGGAATAAAGATGTCCTACCTCTCACAAGGTTCAGGATTAGCAAAGCTATACTTATATAAAGGAACAACACATATACTTAATAAAGGAACAATACACAGTGCTTGTTGCTAAGGGAGCAAGAGAAAACTTAATGTGTCATGCTGTATTGTCACAGCTGAAATCTTCATAAATGATTGCATTTGATCATTAAGAGAAATTATCTCTGGGACAAGATCAGAGAATTACAAAGTGTTTAACTTGTGCTTTGAACACGAGCAGAAATCAGTCAGTTGATGTTTGCTCATGCAGGAAGCTCAGCGAGGGCAGTTTTGTTCTGTATGACAAATATAACTGCAGGCATATGACCTTGAGTGCCATAGTTCAGCTCAGGAGCTTTTGAGCAAATTAAACTGCAATTAGAGGAGAACAAAATGAGGAAGTGTCGATCACTGTTCTCTGTCCATTTTTAGTGATTGATCTAAATAACCACTACCACTGTATCATTTCCACTGATTCAGTAAGATTTCTGGAGCTGCAATACACATGTATGCACACACAAGAGGGTGGCTTAGCTACTTGTCAAATTGTTTAATCCAGTGATTTTCAAGGGATTTGTTCAAATATAATGAAGAAAGAAATCTCATTAGTTACATCAGACGAACAGATGCACTCAAAGGGATGGCTAAAATGGAAATGGTTTTGTCAGAAATTTTAGGGAGGAAAAAAGCCTCACAATTAGATTTATTTATTTTTTTTTAAATGTCCATGAAAAATCTTGATGGGTATGTCCAATACAGTAATGGGCTCCTAAACTTCTGTTTTGGTTAGACTCAGACAATAAACTTATGAAGATCTTTCTTCTTAAATATCTTTAGAGAGCCAAAATCTGTATTCTGCAAATCAGAGATCTAGTTATTCTTCTGCACCCTTGTATGCCTGAGGCTGTTCTACTTCCCTCATCAACCAATTTCATTAAGCCATTGACCATTTCAATATAGCCTTCATCCAAGAAAACCTTCTCTGGCTGCTAGCATGCTAGCATGTTTCCTAAGCAACACAGAAATATCTTGGATAAGAAAGGCCTCTACATGTTTGAGATATTTACTTGAAAAAGTGGAAACTGCTCAGTAAATCTGACCTATTGAGAATGAGATATTAATTTATTTCAATTCAGAAATCAATTCAACTTTCAGTCAAATCCATTTTAAATCAACTTGATTTTTTTTCAGTTTTGAGTTTCACTTAGACCTTGGCAGTCCCTCTCTAAATGAAACCAATTTTTACCATGAGCTGGTAACTGGTGAAATGAATCAACAATAAAAATTAAAAAAAATAAAGCCAGATCAGTTCCTACATCTGGTTCAGTGTCACACAAAGGCAGAAGTGAGTTGCTAGGCTGAAGGAAAAACAAGACTTCTCATAGATAGTGATGTCTCATACTGTCAGATGTTTCAATGAAGATTTGAATTAATTCTTGTTGCTTCCTTCTGGCAAATTTTTCCTCTTTGGCTTTTTTGTTGGACCCCCAACAACCACTTCAAACTGCAGATTCCTAGAAAACCATCCACTTACTACATTAGGCACTACTTGTCTCAACATTCTCAGTGTCAAATGTATGCCTTTCCTGTCTAATCATTACCAAAGACCAGAATATTTTCTCATGGGTTAAAAAGTTGAAAACTATAGCACGGCTAACAATATCTGATCAAGAAGTGAGAGCAAGTAATAAGTAAAGTACGAGAGAAAAGATGTGCTGGGAAGAAAGAAACTCAGGGGGTTTCACCATAGTTGAAAATGTCAGAAGAAGAAATCAGATCCAGAATTGGCTTAAACCTCATCCTTAAATTAAATCACCTAAAGTTGGCATTTTCATATTAAAAGGTGTAGGATAATTAAAATTAAATTTGGGAGAAATTAAATTTTGACCCACTAGTCACAGATTATCTGAATGAAATGTCAGGACATGTTGCCTCAGTCGTTGCATGTCACTACTAGACAAACCTAAAATATCACACATCATTAATTTAGTGTGGTTATTGGTTGATAAAAACCATGCAGGATTTCCTAGATTACTATCTTTATCAAGAGAAACAATTCCAGATTCTCTTAACATCCTTTCTACACTTATGTCGTCTATGCAAATATATTTTTTATTTTTTTTATAGTTCGTTAAGTTCTGCAATCGCGAATATTTTATTTCAAATTATGGAATATATATATTTAATTTAAGTTGTTTTTTTTTTTTAATTTCACTGCATGTTCATGAATTCAATATAATCAGAGCTAGAATAACTGCACTAAAGGCATTTGCAGTTTTAAAATAAAAACCCTTCTTGCCCTTCTCAGTTAGTGACTATTGCTTTGTAGGGCAGCAGTCAAAGATGGGTTGCCAATGAAAACTTCCCACATGTGAAGGAAAATTGAAGTACCATTATGCAGATCATCATTTAGGAGCCACTCATATCTGAACAGATGGTGAAATCTATTCAAATGAGTATGTAAACATATTTTCAAAGATCACAGCACCCTAAATAAGAGTGCTAGAATTTATTTATCTTGAACAGTTTTTGTTCTTAAAATAAGACAGAGATAAGATTACTGACACAAAGATTTGTCAGGGATAAATGCCATTTCAGATGTCAAAATCCAAAATTTAGATATTTAAAATCTTCTCATGGCTACAGATGTTCCAGAATTACTAAAGTACCAACTTTTAATGCCAAAAGGATCTTTACAAGCCAGTATTTCTGAAATGTGTCATATTTCTGTCTGACAAAATTTAACCATGTCTTGATGCTAGTACATTTTACCTCATTAAGGGCTTTGCAGGTTCAAACTAATGATCACAGAGAAAGCTGAAAACTTTACAACTTTGATGAAATCTACTATATATTTAATGTGACATTGCATTTAGGATATTAATTTATACAGAATGAATGACAGATCTTCTTCCTGTTTTCATTGAGTTTGAATGGCCATTAAGTATTTAAAGGAATGGAATCATTGCTCATATTTAACTGACTATATAATGAAAAAATTTTGATCTTGTTATTTTCCCTGAGATCTATTGTTACCCTTGAAGAACAAAGCAAGGCCACTTCTTGCAGATAGCTATCTTGTTACATGCCTTTGTTGAATTCTAACTTTTTGTTTTAACTAGTATACCAAGATACTTGAATGAGAAATTATGCCATTTATGGCGTAAATACATTATTTGAAGCCTCAAAGCCACTAAACATTTTATCTAACAAATAAGGAGTCCATTTGCTTCCCTATCTTCACTGATTTATACCCTGGAACTACCAGAGTGCTCCTGAGAAGAAAGCAAGGACTAGCTTTTATATGTATTTTGCAAAAAGCATTTTGAATCATGCACTATCCTTATGTGTGACACTAACACTTGGAACAGACAATTTAGTCATTGTGAAAATCTTTTGAAGTGTAAATGACTAACATCTCTTTTTATCTTCTCCATGATTTCAGTTTTATCTGAAACATGTGGTTAACAGGAAAAAAGAGCATCCTTAAAGCCATCTTGTCATATTCTTTACAGCTCTCACTGAACCAAGAGTTCCCATTTCAGTTCAGAATATCTTTTTTTATTTCATGTGTGGTTCTTTTCCTTGCTACTCTACAGTTGCAAGTACAGCAATCTAGAAGAAGTTGGCCAAGTGTTTGCATTTGGAGAGACAATGTTAGACAAAGAAAGTCACTTGCATTTAAGTCAGTTAAGTAATTTTTCCTCTTGGCAGTGGTCTGTGTCCACCTGTGTCTAAAAGCAGTTTCCCTGTGCAAAAGGAAATCAGACTTTCTGATGTGAAAAGCAAACTTTATTTTTGTGTGTATTTATGAACACATATTTTTATTTATATAAATAGATAGTAAAGACAAATCTTACAGTGAAGGAATAATTACAAATTCATCAACTATGAAAGACTTTTATTTATATGGTCAGTTAGAAAATTTTATTTTAAAATATATTGTATAATAGTTAATTGGAAAGAAAGGTATACAAAAAATATGTTTTTCTTATTATTCCAGTGTAATCAAAATTTTAATCAAAAGATGCATTTTTATAATTTCGTTTGTCATAATATATGTCTATTGCAGTCCTTTCAGTAGACAGTTATCAGTGTTCTGCTAACACAATGGTAATTGTCTGGGTTTAAGAAATCTCTTTTTCAAATTACTAAGAAATATTACTAAGACTGAATCATTTTAGTATTCTAGAAAAGCGGTAACAGCAACCTGAGGGAATAAATAAAGAAGGTCCCATTAGTTTTTAATATTAGTAATACTGAAAAATATAATGACAGTATTTTGAAGCATACTTTTCTACTCACTTTTACCTAAAGTTTCCAGCTTTCTTTTGCATGTGATTGAAAAAGAAAGGCAAATCTCTCATAACTCATACATTTGCTGTAGCTTTAACAAAGTTTTATTGCAGTTCATCCAGTAACAGAAAAATATGAAAGAAAACGTATGTATTAAAAAGAAGAGCACTTTTGTGCCTGATATTGTGGACAATTTACACTGTGTATCATGTCATTATTATACCAAAAAATGTTTTGTTGTCACATGCAACCATCTGAAAAAAAATTTATCAAAGTATTGTTGTGAGAAACAAGAAAAAAAGAAATATTGTTTTTTGCAAATACAAACCAGAGATATTTAAATTTCAGTTTGATTTGCCTGTAATAATCAAGGTAAAGGCCACTGTAAGTTTACACTTCTTGTCAAGGGCCTGAAGAGAATTAAGAACAACAACAACTGAAACACTGTTTTCCACAAAATCTCTTTTGTAGATTTAGGTTTTATTGGTTAGATAAACCCCTTTCCTGAAATCATATTGTGAAAAGATGCAGTGAGATCTTTGCAACCAAAGGCTACCACTTCACAAGTAAGCCTAATAATCTAAACCAGAGGAGATGCAGATTCCTTGAGAAAATCTCCACACATTGTCAGTAAGAGCTAAACCATCAGTCATGGAAAGAAGAATATTTTTAGATGGCAAAGCTACCATACAGTAGCTCATGAACAGCAGATGTGAAAGGACTTCTTTTGTGTTTCAGCTCACCTTGCACAATGTGATGAAATAATTTTTACAATTACTGCAGTGCATCTGGAAATAGGATACAGAATTCTTATAGACTGAAAATCTTCTAAAACAAAATGCATTGAAATTGCAGTGAAGCTAAGCAATAAATCCAATATATATTTGGGTAATTGAACTTTGAATGTTCGTGGCAGATGATTTGTCTGGATATTAGAAACCTGTGCCACATAGCACTGAGACAATTTTTCTCATTCCCCTTTGCAATCAAGAAATTCCTGCCTGCCTACAATTTAAGGAATTGACTTGTCTGTCTTGTCTATTTAAGTATGCTCTCTGGAAAATCTTAATGAAAGGCTTATTCTTTCTATATATTTAATGGCCTCTGAGTCATTTTTCAAGTGTCTGCATGCAGTTGTTGGGAAGATGCTAGTTCTGCTTTTCTAAAACCATAATTTGGACATCTCTAACTGGGAGACAGTAAGGTCACAAATGTACTTGGAATTTTGAAGAAAATGGTCGCTGTGCCTAGAACATGTAAAATGTAGAAATTAGGATAATGAGGTGAACAAAGTCTTTATTTTACTGCATTTTTGTATATTTTTGTTCATATAAGAACCTCTTTCATTCACATCCCTGAACCTGTGGTGTCAAGACCTGTTGATAAATTTAGAAATCCATTTTGTCACTGAAAAATTACTGGACATTGTCTTGGACATAATCCCTATTCATTCTTCCAGTCTGTTAAAGAACAGAGATAGTAAGATAGCTCAATAATTTTCTTTAGAGCCTTAACATGACTATTTGCACAACCTTGTATCTTTCTGAAACTAGAAAAACTGCTATAAAATGTTAGACAACTTCTATAGAAGTATTTCTTTAGCAGGATAATCATCTGCCTTGAATTAATACTGACTTTACCTTGAGAATTCAATTATCCAGATGGTAAATACAGAATGGTCTCCTTAGTTATAACTCAGCTTAAATGTATAGAGATTCTTCTAAAGGGTCTGTGATTCTTCCCAGGTCTGAGAAAACAGAGGAGCAGTTTAGGAAGATCAGAGAGAAGATAACTTCTAATGTATCCATCTGTTATCTCTCAAAGTGTTTCAAAATAGAATCTCATGCATGGGTATTGCTGGGCTATAATTTGCACATATAAGACATTTTTCTGGTCATAAGCACATATGATCATAAATGTTTCAAAAAATGTTTTGAGAATATGAGTAAAGTAGGTTATGTAGCTGTTTCTTGGATCATAACAAGTTTAATTTATGTACTTATGCAATTCGGTGTACTGATTGTCTAAAATTGAAATGAATGGAAATGTAACACCCTGCTGACAGTAAATATGATCAGACTTTTTTCTCTATGGACTATTAAACCATATGACAAAGAACTCTTGCTTTAATGCATTTGAAAGAAAAAAGGTCTGGCTGTAACTTTTAGAGGTCTTCTGAAAGTGTTTTGATAAAAATAGATCAGAGTGGAGACTGAGACAAAAATGTGCTCAGAAAGAAGTAACTGTGACCTCATCTTATGTCAGAACATTTTTGTTGTATTGCATTGTTTCCCTGTGTTGGTGAAAACATTATCACAGGCTGATTGCTCAAGGTCATGACCTGAAGTTATAAGGTATTTTGAGTGAGATTTTTTCAGTGCAGACAAAAAACAGTTTTCAATCTTACCATCCAAGTGAATATCCTAAAGTAAACTTTACTCTTAAAAGCACACACGTAAAGTGAACAAAGGTTTCTATTTTATTTTGATCAAAAAATAAAATAAATTGTAATAAGAATCAGATTATTATCTTCTGCTGTTCTATTTACAGATCTTGTAGCTTAAGGCAAGGATCTATATCAGCTTTACAGAGGATTACAGCAGTCACTTGGTAGTTCATAAGACACCAGAAACTCAAGTGGTTGCTTATTTTCAACTTGTAACAAGAAAAGGGCCAAGGACCAGCTATTACTATCACTTTATCATTCATGTCACTATTACTAGGCTGTCTTTATCAACATTCTAAGTGCCATTTACCCATGAACTGGTACTTGAACAGCTTGTATAGTGAATCTCTCAAAAATAAATCACTATCAAAGCTTTCATGTCCCCAGACAGGTGACCATACCCTTAGGAATATCAGTTTTCCTTCATGATATTTTTCCATATTTTCAGAATTGTCTTATTATTCTCTGCCATCAGCACTTGACACCATTTGAAAACCTCCAAAATGAGTGTATGCAGGTGTAAATGCTAAATGAAATCTTGTTTGACTTTTCATTACCTTCTGAAGGAGCTATATTCTCTTTTTGCTATGACTATCCTCTGGAAATTGTATGGTATCTGTTCAAGGGTATTTTGCAGAAAGAAAGGCATTTTTTGCACAGAGTACTTTTACATTATGGAATACCCTGCTGATTTAGAAATGTAATGTTAATTTATCTGACAATGTAAGACACTCTTGTGACCATATGAACGCTAGTCAAAACCCTAAATATATCTGATCACCTCATTTTTTCAAGCTACTAAAGATTGCAGAGATGAATTGTCACACATTGCCACAAGGACAGTCAAAGGTAGGTGCCAAAGCTGAGAAGACTAATTAGCCACCTTTCAGTACTTCAGGGCCAGAAGAACAGGCTTTTGTAGCTTGCATAAAGTGATCATCTACACTTTCTTATGGCAGACTGTCCCTCTCTGCTCTCCCCACCCATTAACCTTTTTAAGGGAACCCATGGGGAAAAGACTGAGATACTGAGAACTTATTTTTGCAAAGTGCTTTGTTCATCGTCAAATCTTTGTGTAATTGTCATGGTTTGAGCCTGGCACAGAGCCAGTGCCCCCATGAAAATGCCTCACCCTGGTGTCTGCTGTGAGATGTGACCAGGAATAAGCAAAACAGGCTCCAACTTAAACATAAAGAACACTTTATTACCTAAAACTACAGGAAAAATAGGGAAAGACTATAAAGAAAAGAAAAAAAAAATTGAAAACCTTACAAAAACCACTTTTCCTCCTCCCCACTCCCTGACTTTCCCAATCCAATACATTCTCTCAAAAAACACCAACTGCCCAGCCCAGCACGACACTTTAGTATACTCAAACTGCAGTTCATGAAGAGGAAAGGAGTCCTTCTCGTTCCATAGGCTTCTCGTGGAGACACACTGAGAACCTCGTGTGCTTCCCTGTCACTTCGGCACCGCCCGGGGAAAAAAAAAAAGTCCTTTTGCCGCTTGTGACATGTTCCTTCCATGCCCAGTGCTCTCACCACCGAGACATGGCCAGAGCTGCTTTTAGGGTGGTCTTTCAAGGATGCCTTGTCTCACTCCAAAAAGGCACAGTCTCTGCTTTTGGGACAACTGTCCCCCCCATATTTTTCCAACCCCCTGGGGCCGGGGGTCCTCACAAATGAACCCTCCTGGTTTTGAGGCACTGCCTCCCCTAAATGCAGTCTGTGTCACAGGAACAACTGAGTCCATGGCTACAAGAAAAAGTCCAGCCAAAAGGCCACTCCAAATCATCTCTCCCCATCCAATCATCTCCACAATCTCCGGGCCAAGTCATCTCATCTCTCATCTCCCTTCTTATTCAGCTTCGAGGAGGATTAGCATTTTTGTAAGGCCCCAATCATGCAAGAAAGGGTTAAAAGTTTTCAGTCTCTGTCTGTCGGTCCCGGAGCGACTCCCACGCACGCTGCCCACACGCTGCCGCTCCGGCCGGGCAGTCTTCTGGGGGGGGGAAGGGGGGGCTGGCTGCCCGAGGGCTGACTCTCTGGGACCTTCCACCCTTCCATCCTCGAAGCCCCCCCGAAGCCCCCTCAACCCCATCTCTGTCCAGGCCCCAGGCCTACCACATGGCTGGCCCCTCCCCCGCCCAGCAGCAGCGGGCCGGACGGGGGAGAGATCTGACCTCTTCGCCCGACGATGTCCAAAAGAGGAAGTGCCAGGGCAGTGCCTTGCTTTTAACCCCTGTGTATTCTCGGAGGTGTGTCCAAACCCCACTGGCTACACCAGGTGTCAGTATGAAACCCAAAACCTTCATTGGTTTGACCACAGCTTCCCAGAATTCCCACTCCTTCCTGGTCAAACCATGACAGTAATACATTATTTTCTTCATGGGGTCAATTGACCTTGTCTGTATTTTGGTAAGTGTGTAGCCTGCTATTTAAGTCTGTTTATCCTCACATGTATAGACATGTATTTTGCATCTTTTTAATGCATGTCAGGATTCTGAAATTTTAAAGCTTAAAACCATCTTGTACTTTTATATGTTTAATGTACATGTGTTGTAAATGACTGTCCATCCTCATTCAAACTTTCTTCTTATGATGTCTTTGAAATAGTTTAAGGCTACATGAATGCAGAAGATAAATTCTTCATAATTCCTAACACAGTGAGTTGGTTGTTCATTATTAGCTGTTTGGAATTTCACTGAGGGTAAGCCAGTCAAAATTATTTTCTATAAAGTATCCCATCACATTTTAAATAATTCATTATTTATTTAGCCATTGTTATTACTCAAGTAAAAAATTCACAATTTAATAAATTTTGAAAAATCTCACTATACTCTTGTAACTAGTAACACACAATTGCAGTGCAGAGGCATAAATTCTTTTCTAAATTGTTGTGGTGTGTTTTTAGCTTCCGGGTCCCTTCCTCAGGTGTGCCAATATTCCCTTCTCCCTTCCCCCTCGCCCCTTGCTGAGTGTGCCCTGTCAATCAGATTTAACATTCCAGCAAGGCGTCGTGTGGTTGGTCCCTCAGGCCTGGGGGACATTGGATAGGTGTCCCTAGTCCCTTGAGACCCTGCCCCCCCCTTTCACCTGGTTGGTAGCTCACCTGTCCCCTCCCCTTCCCCTATCCCGGAGCTTAAAAGGTTAATGAGACCATGCGGCCGGATTCTGTTGGAGCAGTTGCCCCGGTTCAGACCTCTGTAACCATGGAATAAACATCTGGATATAACCATCCAGCAGAATCCTCTCCTTTTTTCTCTTCACCATCTCCAGAAGCTCTCTCTCCTGAGGTAAACAGAGTTCCTGACAAGCCTGGACTTGTTCAGTGTCCTGCTGCAGTTTCCAGCAGCCAAGGTATCTCTGGGGTAAAGCACCACAGAAGCCGCCTTTGGCTCAGCAGAGAGGTCAGATTGGCCCAGGCACCATCTAACTGGTAATATTGGGATTCCTATTCCAAAACTAAATAAGTTCATTTTATTTGTGAAAGTAACACAGTTCTTCAAGCCTGGCCATTCAAACCAGATGGTTCACATACATATTATACTTTGAAAAGGGCATATTATACAGACATGATAGATTTTCAAGACAGTTTTTCTTTTGTGTTGTAGGAGAATGAAAGCAAAGTTGTGACAGATGCTTCAGAAAGACTTCTGCATATTCTGAAATATGGTCAAACCTTATTAATGCAGTTCTTAAAAATGTTGAGTTCATCCAGAAGCAAACACTCTCTTTCATCTATGACATCTATAGGGCAATAATAGAATAAACTTATGAGCTGATGTGCTCATCATGCTTTTATTTTGATTTTCATTATGATCTCTTTTCATTTAGTCAGTCATAAAAAATCAGAACACTTGCTCCCGTCTGAACAGCAGTTTCCAAACCTAAAGCTGCTTAAAAGATGACTCCAGTTAGTCTGTAATTAAACATGGGAGAAAATATGAACATCAGTTATGGGTCCATGTTAAATTAGGAAAATAAAGGAAATTCTGAGCATGCTTAAGGATGAGAGGGACTTTGAAATGAAGAATTTAAACAGGGTTTGTTGTTTTGTTTTTTTTTTCCCCTAACATATAGCTTAGAGCATTGGATTGTATGTTGTAACTATAGCAAGATTTTGGTAATAGCATTCATTCAATGCATTCAAAATACATTTAAATGCAGAGTACATTGAGGACTAAGGAACAGCAAAACTTATGAATGATTTGCATTTCTTTCCTTTCACACATTGAGTCATACCAAGCAAGAGAGTTTCATTCTGTCTTCTTTAAATGTGCTATTAAACGTGACATTATGAAAAAACGACAAAAAATAAGCAAGCTCTAGTTTACTTAGAATTATGAAATGCAGAAAAGATTTGACTCAAGGCACAACTTTTATTATATCCAAGCTGCTAACTTTTCTGTAAAGTTCTGTTAAGTGAATGTTGATCTGTTGGGTTCTATGGGTTCTGTTTGGTTGGCTAAGGTTTCTTTGTTCTTCACAACAGTATGTAGCACACCTAAGTTGTTGAACTAACAGTTTGATCTCTATATTGATGAAATTTAAACTGAGATTTTGTCCCTGGGAATGTAAATGAATCAGAACAAATAACAGAGTGTATATTTCAAGGACTAAAGCTGTGTTTCCCACTGCAGGCTTTTACTCAAACTGTAGAACAAGCACAGGCTGTGGGATGTTACTGGTGTATTCACAGTTAGTCTGGAGGTCAGGATTTCCAGACTCTGTAGATACTCAGTGGCAAAACAGGGACTCCAGAAATCCCAGGAAGGGTGTTTGGCCAAGAAAAAGCCTTCCTGCTAACTCTGGAGTAAGAAGAACCTGAAAACTCCATACTCTTAAGCTCACTCCAGGAAGACAAGTAGCCCTCGGGACTTAAGAAGGCAAAGAGCCCTTGAGACTCCGAAGAGTCTCAGGGAGCCTTGAATATTGTAAGAGCTCTTTGGTCACCAAGGTAGGAAATTGCTTGTCAAGACTCCCTTGGAGCTTAAGAATCTGAGTATCTTCAAGCCCTTTTGAGCTCGTTGAGGGAACAGAGAAGAAAAAAGAATCATTTGGGTCTTTTGTATGAGTTTGTTTAACTTAACAGACAGACAAACAGCTTTGAAAGAGACAGGATCACCCAAGGGAAGTGCAGTACTTGGCCAGTGATATATAATATGAACAGGTCCAGGTAAAAATTTCCTTCTCTTTAGGCTTTTTTATAGAGATTCCAAATAATATTTTGGTGTTCTTTAATTTATTTTTTTTAAACAGCACACGAAAAGCATGCTAATAAGAAAATTTTAAACTTTTATGCATTGCATCAAACCAACACCTCATTCAATGTCTTGTCCCTCACAATCATCAAGAGCACATTATTAAAAAAAAGAAATAGGTATTGTACTCTAGATTTCCCAATTCACCCACTTCATTTCACTAATAATTCTGTGGGCCTTCCATCTTCTGTCAGTAGCCTCTCTCCAAATCTATAGAAGGTATTCCATTTCTCTGAACACACTTCCTGTATTTTGATCCATATTTTTTTTAAAGTTATTTTTTTTAAATGGGATGAACAGGAATGCAGGCAGCATGGAAGAATATGCATTCTAACCAAGTTCTTATTTGTTGCCTTTTTATATTCCTGAATGGTTAACATTTATTTGCCTTTTTGACTGCTGAAAATTCTATATGATATTTTAAAGAGCTACCTGCAGAAATATTAGATGCTCTTTCACATCATAATAAAGCAGAATCTTTTATTATGAGTATGTCACTGGTTGACTTTTAAAAAATTAATTACTCGTATTATTTCATTTGAGTTAATTTGCCACTTTATCTTCCATTATTTTGATGCTTCATTCAAATATGATAAGCTCCTTTTGTTATACTTCACATTCAGCTTTGACCCTTCTGCTTGATTTCATATTCTTAGAGAGTTGTATCACATCATTGTTCCAATAATTTTCAGATTTATTTGTAAACATATTTGACAACAGAGAAAAACCAAAAAGGTCTCTCTCACAATTCCCTGTAGTTGTGAAAACTAACCATTAATTCCCATATTATCCTTATTACCATGGCTGACTCTTCCCTTGTATTTCTGACAGTTTATTTAGAAACTTTAGTTCAGAATGTACTGAAAAGCCAAGAATATTTTATTAACCAAATTGCCTTTTATTTTCTCATTTATTGCTGTCCTGGAGAACTCTTGTGGATGTGTCAGACATGGTTTTTCTCTACAAAAGCTGTGTTGATTCTTTGTAGCACCAGTATTTATCCTCTTGTTTCTAGCATTTGTCCACTGTGGATAATGGTGCTGATCTATAGTTGTCCAGATCATTATCCAGCTTTCTTTCACAAGCTGGAATTGCTACAGTCACAATTTATTCTCCTAACACCAACTCCAGTTTAAGCAGTACTTTGAACTCACCCATAAAGAATAGTTCCAGAGAGAGAAAATATTCATCTCCTTTGTAAGCAAAACCAATAAATAGGATTAGTCTTCTTTTTCTGATAAAACTTTAGTGTTCTCACGTATTCTATTTATTGTCTGTATCTGCCTTATATATCTGATTTGTCCGGTTTTCATTAAACTATGAAGCAATGAAAACTGAATGAACATATTCCCTTTTCCTCTACATCATGTATTTCAGATTTTGAAAGCAGTATGAAATCCAATATTAATCCTATTAAAATTTTCATCTTGTAACTCAGAATGTGAATGTGACTCTGTGGTGGCTTATTTTGGGAAATGCAGCATTTCATTAAATGAAATGAGTGAGATTATGATTTCATTCAGACCTACTGTGGAAATTAAACCTCTTCAGTAGGACTTTTAAAATTGAAATAATTTATTTTGCAAGGGTAAAGACAACGTAGTGATGAATTCAGGTTCACGTTTTAAAATGCATTTCCAAGAGCATTTAAGGGCACTATGCAGATATAATGTGGAAAAAAAACCAAACAAACAAACAAACAAAAACCAAAAAAAATAAAACCCTCGCACCAGCACTCTTTGAATGAGATGATTCTTAAATTAGCTTCTAAATCTCAGAAATTGTATCACCTGTAATATCCCATCCACAAACAGCATAAGTGGTGTAACTTAGCTAAAACTAAAATACTTTTCATAGACCACTGATAAATCACTTAGAGCATCCCACACAGAAGCTTGCAGAGGCAGTAGTTTGGCAAACTTCCTCTACAGGTGATTTAGAGGGAAGAACTCTGAGTGTTACACCTGCAGTTGATGTTTCGGGATATCTCTGTTTTTGTACTTTTCTTTTGTGATCTCAGAGCCAAATATGAGACTGATCATAATGTCAAAGTGCAAAATCCAGCTCCCTTAATGGAGAAGTAAGCTTCAACTGATCAGCATCACTACACCCTGAGTAATGTGAACCTGGAGTCTCTTGTTGCTAAAGCATACCCAGCTGACCTGTGTCATTTTGTCAGTATATGGTGGATTTGCATCCAGAAAGATTCAGTCAAAGATTAGCAATAACAGGGTTACTGAAGCATGGAAAGAAACCTCCCATTGAGACTTTGTTATCTCCTTCAGTAGAGAATTTAAGGACAGGCTACATAAACATCTATCAGGAATGACAAATATATAGCTCATCGAGCCTTGTGCCAGAGAACTTAGTGACCTCTTAAAGGCTCTTTCATTTTTATTTCCCTATGATTCCATGAAGATTTGAAAATAAATACAATAAAAGCTTTGAGATGCAGTAAAGGAGCAATATAATGTTTTGAATAGATGACACCAATGCTGTCTTCCTGGGACTTTTGCCAGGTAAGTGATTTTGAACAACAGCTTTTCTGAACACTTATACTGCTGAATTCCTCAATTTATTTTCATTGAAGTCTTCATTCTTAAATCCATATAAAGAAATTAGGCATCTGAACAGAGGGGAAACACATTCTGATCTTTAGGAATTGAGCAATATGCTTCTAATATTAATAAATGTAAATACCTCCATAAAGAACATTTCTGTAATAAAGATCTTTTCCTATTTGATCACTCTCAATTTGGACTGGTGGGCAGGTCATCTGATTAGTAGTATGTGCTTGCAGATCCCAGGGGGTTTTATGAGTCTTTCAAGCCTTTTAATACCGCCAGCAGAAAAATGGTAGTTTTCTGTGGGCAAATCCTCATTTTGTATAAATGTTAAAGATAAAATCAAGTGATAGTGTTAATTGATGCAGGGTAATTTAGATATGACAATATATATGAAATTGAAAATTACCCTGAAAAGTACTTGAAAACATAAATATAACATGCACTTAGAAGTTAGGTACGCTATGTGTGAGATTATTTTATATCCTGATAATGTCTCTCATTTGTATAACAATAATATAGATCTTAATTAATTTATCAAAATCTATTTTCTTCTAAAAATATTTTTTCACACAAGAGCAAAGCAATAGCACCATCTAGAAGAATCCTACTTTCAGTTATGTTAGTCCTTTCATATCTAACTTTTTTCCTCCTTCTTTTTTTATGGGCTAGAAGAGAGCCTTTTGTGTTTCCAATTTAGTCAAATTTGTATAGAGTTTTAATACTGCAATTATTTGCATGGAGTATTAAAAATTTAAATAAATTAATATTCTTCTATGTAAAGAAAGGTCTCTAAAAACATTTCAGATAAAGAATTAATTAGCAAAATTTTATTTCTTTATATTAGACTGAGAAATGATTCAACCATTCTTGACATTTTTACAAAGTATAAAGACAGAATCAGAAACTTGACAGAAAAAAAGCTTACACAGGTGGATAAAGCTTATAAAAGTATAAGAAACTGAGAATAGACCTTAAAACCAAAAACACTAAAATACTTGACATAAGCCTTAATACTTGATACTCATTCCAGGATTTTTTCTCATATTGGTAACAGTGGACCAATATTAATGTACCACGGGGCCATAGTGCAGATGAAAAAAAATTGTCTCATATAACGCCATGATAATTCAGATTAAATTTTCTGCCACAAGAAAAAAAAAACAGTACAACAAAAACCAAAACAAACCAAAACAAAAGAAATAGCCCCCAAAACCAACAAACGAAACAAAAAAAAAACCAAAAACCCAAGAAACCCAAAAAAACAATTCTGAAATTTCGTCTGAAGACAGCAAAGAACAGTGGCTCAAGTGTCCAGAACAGCAAAAGGATTCTGATGTCCAGCACTGGATTTTCCAGAAAATTTAAATATATAATACAAAACCCCATGATCAACCTCTTGATAATTATTTAGAATGCAGCACCTCTAATTTAAATCTGTAGTCTAAATCAGAAAAAGAAAAACCAAAAACAGTTGAATCAGAATTTCACAGATTTCAGATCCAGCTTTTCTATCCAAATCTTTAAAAGTTTAAAAGAAGGTAAGGACAAAGTGCTGAACCTTGTAGCTGGTGAGAAAGGGGAGTATTTTTCTGTCATTTCACTCACAGTGATGACAAAATTTTGCATCGGTTACTTAAATTTTACAAGATGTTCCTGCAGGGTAGACATATAATCTGTGATAAAATTTTAGGTTTTGTTTTGGGTAGGTTTTTTCTGTTTTGTTTCATGGAGGTTTATTTTTGTTTGTTTTGCATTTTTGTTTTAACTAGATGATTTTTGTTTTTAACTAGATTATTAAGCTTGTTGTCTTTGTCTTCCTTACCAAAATTTGAATTGACCTTTTAGTTTCCCTGGGTTTCTGGCCATAAAGTAGCAACTGAATAAGAAATTATAGAGAAAGTCAAGCATTGTGGAGAGGGAAGGACAAACATAGCCTGTGTCTTTGTCAGTCATCTTGCACAAGATGGAATTTTCTCCACATGTCATTGCGGGAACATGTGTTGCATCACTGCAGTTCAGCTCTGAGGTGAGATAAGCATCACAGACACGAGCAGTGAGGCAGAACTGTGTTGTGCAAACATCTGTACATGGACACCTGAGCTAGCCCCAGGCCATGCTGGCAGCACCATGTGGTACACACAGCCCTCATGTGGAACTCTTCCAGAGAATCAACCCTGATCTCATGGGTGCCTTGTAGCTCAAGCTTCTTCAGGCCATGGTGATGATGATCCTGATGCAGATTTCTGTCTGGCAGTGAAGGAATCAGTGCTAGTTTAGAACCAGACCCACAAAAGACGTGAGACTGTAAAGTTGTAGTAGAAACCAAACTGCCTAAAAGCCTTGTTTCACAGAATCATAGAATTATGGGGGTTGGAAGGTACCTCTGAAGGTCATCTAACCCCACTGCTAAAGCAGGTTCACCTGCAGCACATTGCACAGGATCACGTCCAGGAGGGATTTGAATATTTCCGGAGGAGGAGACCTCACCACCTCTGTGCAGCCTGTTCCAGTGCTCTGAACAGTGCTTCTTCACATGTGAAGTGCCTTCCTTGTGTAAAATTTAAGGTCTGCACAAGATGGAAATTGTAAATCTGCAAAGCATGGAAAGCACTTCAAGGCTTCAAAAGAGCCTCACATCTTCTGTGTTTTGGACCTCACATCTTCTGTGGGCTTATAGGTGGCAATAGTCACAGCTGCACTGCTGAGGTCGGGCATCCTACACTGCGCAATTATGGGGAAACTGTTGATATTCCTACTCTGCAAAGACTGGAAGAGAATCAATAAGAAAAATGGCACAACATAACAAATAAATATGGCATATAATCTTTTCCTATTTTTGAGTCAGCTTATAAGGAACAGGAACAGGACATCTGCCTTTAATGTACTTTAACTTGCATTTAAAATGTATTAAATGTAAGTGATTTAGACTTTTTTATTTCATGTTCTAAGTACAAAGAATCAGGACATTAGTATTTAGTGTTCTTTTAATTAAAATAGCAGTTTACTCTAAGCCCTGGAATTAATTACTTTTTGAACTGCTTTTCTGCTCTGCTAATAATGTTTGACAGTTTTAAAATAGAGTAGCTAAACTTGAGGCTATTCAGTTTAGTAGGCAGAATACAGTGAGAAAGATGAACTTTAATTTAAAAAACTGTCATGTGCAAGATCATACTAGTCATTTAATGATGAAGACCTCTGTCAAAATTTGCATATGCATACTGTGAATAAAAGGCCATTCAGAAGATGGAAACTGAAAGTAATTTTAGCATTATTGACTTAATGATACTAAATTTTGTCCTAGCTATGATTTTTAAAAAGAGCTATGATGTTAAAAATGTTGGGTTCAACAAATTTTTGTTAATTATGAAAAAGTCTTACAGGACTTAAATGACAGGATATGTATTTTAAACTAGAAACAGAAAAGTTTTGACCTGTAACAACTTGTTCATGTAAATAATAGTCAGAGAAGGACTCCATATTTTTAGTTACTTTCTTGGAAAAGTTGCAACTTTAATGCATACTAACATATTGCCCCAAAGCATAATGCAATCATTTTGTCTTACTAGAATATTTTGATGCCAGTTCCCTGAAAGCAAAACCCCATGTCTACAGATTCCTATGTCTGTTAGTGTTTGTAATGAATCAATTTTACCTGAGAAAAGTCTTCAGTATTATCCATTAATATCCAAGTATCTCCGTTAGGACTGTGCCTACTTGCCTTATATATGTACTCTTTCCATCTTCTGCCAACCTTCCCCTTTGTCCATCATCTCAAGATTAAGAAAAAGAAAATACAATAAATGTCTAAACTATGTGATAGTCTAGAAGCTAATCTTTTAAAATAAGATTTCACTTGGACTGATATATATGTATCCAGCATCTTCAGTGAAATTTTGTTCATTTACAACTGCTGATCAAGCCAGGCTTTTCCTCCTAATTCAGTGCTCCCAAATAACTCTTCCCACTCTGCCTTCATCTCAGTCTAGTTTGGAGTCCATCATTTATTTGCTTGTAGCTTTGCTGCTTGCACAATGTTCATAACTCATGTGCTGGATACAGCAAAGATGCTGACTTGGAAGATAGAAACTTGCATGCAGCTTTCAAACTCCTTTCCCACAAGAGATTATAAATAAATGCTTTTTTTGAACCAGGTCTGCAGTAATTAGTAATTTCGCAGTATCTTGCAATAGCTAATTTAAGTCCAAACTATATGATTTGCCACCACCTCTGCTACTCTCTTGCGAGAATGAAATGTTTGGCAAGACAGCAAGATTCAGCCACATCTTTCCATGGCAAAATATTATAAGTATTCCACTTAAATAATAAATATGACTCACCCTGCCTCCCTACTGTAAAAAAGGCTATTTGTCTTAAATGGTAAATTGAGCCCTATTAACAATTCCCTGGAAAAATACATTTAATTACAGCATTCCACCTGAACATCAATGAAATAAGAATTAGTTGAACTTTCCAATTAACCCTTCTAAGATTCCTCACTACTATGTAGGAGGAATGGTGCTGCTTTGTCTTATTAAGGAGGTAATTTCTTTTGTCAGTACTAAAGAGAATATTTCAGGAAAACATCCAAACATCTATATAACTGAATTATACTTTCTCTTAAGTACTCTTCTTCATTCTTACAATGAAGAACAGATTCATACAGTCCATATACGTCACATTATTTCTAAATACAGTTTTTGAGTGGAAGCCCCATTGACTCTTTCTGTTATTTACCCTAAATAGATATATAGGAAAAAAGAGTGCAGTAAAAGCTGGAATAGAATGGCTGAGAGGTAAGTGCAGATGAATCAGCTAATTAAAACTAGTAATTTTTGGATACTTTTTTTTATTATGTAGTAATCATAGTAGTTTTGTAAGGAACTAATTAGCTATTTTTAAACTAATTTTAACTTCTGACATTTCAGGTTTTAATTTTAAATTATGCAGATTCCCATGATTTATCATCTACTTCTGTCTTCAAATTCTTAACCTGTGATAGATGATTCAGAATACAATCTTGGGAAGATTTGCCATGAGTTTCATGTGCTATTACAGTTGTTTCTTTAAAAACTGGTTATTTATCATTTTTTCTTGTTCTTTTTCTTATTTTCAGGGGGTTTTATTTGATGTTAGTTATTTTACAGTAGTAATCACAAAATTCTTACTAGATGACTTGGAGAAATGAAAATTTTTTGAGTCTTCCTGTTCAACAGCTTTCTTCCAGACTTTGCCAATAACAGGTATGGAATTTCTTGAGCTCTTTCAGATAGCAACATGTCTGTGTTTAATTCATAAACAAAATCAGCAATATGTGAATAAAAAAAACCAAAACAACTAACCAAACAAACCAAAACACCCCCCGCCTTCTGAATTGCCCTTGTTCTTGAAATGGTAGAATTAAAGGTCCTTGAAAGCCTTTAAGTGACAAATTTATCTCTGTCTGAAATGTGGAATCTGAGCTGGCAGATTCCATTGTTTCAGAGGGGATAGCTGGCATTCAATGCCATTTGCTTCAGAGGGGATAGCTGGCAGAACTTCAGTGTTCTTCAAATTCTTTTGGTAGCAAACCCTTGTTAGTAAGAGATTTTTAAGTATGTGGCCCAATATATGTTTATTTATTTATTTACAAAATACATACAGAGACTACTGTACTAATGCGTTGAATTTATAAACCACATACAAAAATAGAAATTAAGAAGGATGAGATAAGGATGAACTAAAAAACTCTGTTTTTAAACTATTTTTGTTTTGTTTTGTTTATTAATGGTGTAAAAAAAAATTCTTTCTGCACCTAAATGGGTTGTATTATACACTCGACTAGTCCACAACTTCTCCCCATTTTGGAGACTGCTTTCCTAAACAAAAAAGAAAGCTAAGTACAGTAAGCAACCTTGCCAATTCCTGTATGACCCCAAATAATTATTTTTTAATTCACTCAATTTCAGAGTGACACTAATCAAACAGGATAAAAGAAAAAAAGAGAAGAAGAAATAAAAGTGTCCTGTAGAAGAAAAATCTTTTATCCATTGAAATTGTGTGGTGTCATATAAATCCAAGTTGCACTTATTAAATACAAGACTAATTATGAAAAACTGCAGTTGAAAGATGTCAGTTTTTTCTTCATTCCTTGTTTAAACTCCTTTCTTCTCATATTTAAGGGTTATCCCCCAGATAAGTTTGCAGAACAGAAATGCACTTTAATTTTCGAGAAAACTGTGTCAAAAGAGATGTTCTAAATGTATCATATTCAGAAACACATTTGTTGGAAGAGTGCAGACCCAAAGTCCTTCTGCACTTACAAGAGACAGTCTGTGAATGACCAGGAAATGGATAAGAGGAAAGATGTTATTTTAAGGGACTAAAATGTTCCATTATCCTGATATCACACAGGAAGTTATATGTTATACCTCTCTGTAAATGTTTCATCACAAAAGAATGGAATATATTTCAGTTTTTCATGTTTCAGCTACTGGCACTGTTGAAAGCAATACTGAATAAGTCCATATTGATGTGCAATTCAGGGCAAAAGGAGCCTGTCTGGAAGGTGAAATGGTTGGTACTGAGCTCTCCATGCCTGCTCTGTCCCTGCATTTATTTAGCACTAGTTTTACTCTGCTCCTGTGGGGCTGCATGCCCTTTAGAAGTTGGAAAACAGACTGCTCTAGGAACACATCTCTCAGCTTAGTTTCATCTGCAAGGAAAACAGCTCACACGCTCAGAGTCTGCTCCAATTTCCAATCCAAAATGCAGTAAGTGAGGGCAATTGGGAGATTCATTTTAGAACCACACTTTTTATCTGAACTAAACCATGAATGTAGATGTGCTGATCAGCTTGATGATTCATTTCAGTGTTTCCAAATGTCACACTGTGTATGTGTTATACTGAGCCTGTAGTTTGGATTTTCTACATTCTAGCAAAAAAAAAAAAAATCATTCACAAAGTAATTGTGGCAAACAGTGCATCTGTGATTACGCATGACAGCATAGAATCCAAAATGTTTTTTAAAAAGGCATAAAAAAGAGAAATACTACTCTTGTATGTCTTCCTTCCCACACTCAGAAGCATAGACTGCTTTCCATAAATAAGGAAGCCAGTGCCTTCTCCATTTCATAACTGTGCTGTTTCTTCCAGCTCAAGGAATGTTTGGTTGAAAATGTGGGGGAAACTGGTGGCAATTTTGAATCCTTTCAGTCTTTTATCTACACAAAGACGAATTAAATCACTGAGTTTTTATAGGCTATAGTTAGAACAGTTGTCAATGGCAGAGTTGGGATAAGACAAGACTATTCAAAGCAGCCAAGAAAGGATGGACAAATGCTGGACAGGTTTTGTTTTCACAAGAAAGAATTTAATTGAGAAAGGTATAGAGTAATTTACCTAAGGTTCCTCCATGCTGGAGAATTTTTAATTGTGAATAACTTACCATTTTAAAAGAGGCTGAATAATCTCCTCTGGTTCAAGGAGAAAATAATCGAGATATATTATCTTCTTACACACTAAACTGAAAGCAAGCCAAGTCTGTGCTGAATATTAAGGAGTTTCTTTTTCTCACTGAAACTGTTCCCCCACTTTATGATCCATTGTCACCCACTGTTTACAGACTAAAAGCATCACAGAGTGTTTGGGGTGGGAAGGGACTTATGGAGATTGTCTTTTCAACCCCCTGACTAGAGAGGGCCACTTACAGCCAGTTGCCCAGGACTTTTGCTTTTGACATGCAAACATATAGGCTAACCATAAAAGAGGGGGACAGCAAAGCAGAATTTTTATTTTCTTTTCCTGACATTGAAACACCAGCATAACACAATTCAGAGGCAAAAGCTTTTTTTTCTATCTGCTGAAGAAAGCTGTCCAGTGCTTCACATAGATCTCAACAGGATATTGTACACTACTGTTTTGGACAAAACTGTTAGATATTTTCATGCTTATTTATCTTTTTTCATCTTGTAATCTCAATTTGGAACTGTTTCACAGTGTTTAAACTGGTCTATAAATGAGTGATCTCCTTTCTGCCAAACCAACCATGCTCAAGCTGATCAGTGTCTTAGGTTTGCCCAAAAATGTTAGACAACAGGAAGGAAGGGCTTCATGTCTTGCTGAATAAAGTATTCTGGGCTCAAATATATTGCTCTAAAAATCAATAGAAATTCAGCTGTGAATGTGAAAGAGAGAGGCGGACAAAATGCACCATATAAAGAGATTGCAGTGTAATGGATGGTTTAAAATTACAAAGAATAATATTGTATGTACTGAATCAAGGAACATAATTGTGTTGGGTTTTCTTGCTTATTTTTAAAAACAAGATTCAGCTGACAACCAATATAGAACTAATAAAAGTACATTTCTAATCTAAAAGTGTAGTTGTCATTCCATATAATAAAATAAGCCAATGTTGTTACTCTAAGAAAAATGTAAAATCAAAAAAACCCCTAAACTCATTTTAAAATCAATAGGACTTTTAACAAGCAAATCCAAAGACTTCCTAACACTACTAAGATGCTATTTGACACAATTGTTTATGATTGTTGGGCTTTCTCATTTTTAAAAAACATTTCATGTTTTATTAAATGTCAGTCCTTTTCTTCCTTTTTAAATTTGCTGCCTAATAGAAATGTAAGGTTCTGGCAATCGTCTAGTTAGGCGTGTAAAAATACATGCTAAGTTTATAAAAATTTAGCTATAGAATTCCAGGGTAATGGAAGATGAGCCCCCCTAAGAGCATGAGCTACTCGTTTACTAGAAGGAAAATTTACCAAAACTCACATAAAGAGATTTTGCGACAAAATGAGACTTAAAGCCAAAAAAAGATGGTGGTGAACATTTCAGTAGTTGCATGAAGTTCAAAATTTCAAACTCTCTACAGAAGTGATATCTACTGAGGCAGAAAGCAATTTTGAACAGTCTCTAAATTACAAACCCTGGGTACTTGCTTATAAACACTTGCATAAGCTTTTAGCATTCAGTGGTGTAGATCCTGAGATATCTCCTTAAGGTCTCATTGCTAATGAGAACACTCAGTGGCCATTGTGGTCATGCCTCATTTATTTTGTGGATGTCTCCCTCCATAATGATGGTTACTGATTACATTTTGGCATAAACACACTTGGTATGTACTACTTTCTGTTTCTCCATACTATTGCAATGGTGTCCTTAAAATTATGAGTGACAATAAAAGATCTAGGAATTTTAAAACTGGAAACATCCTGTTTCAGAAAAGAAAAAATGTGAAGCTCACTGTTGTATTATGTGACACAGCACATTTCCCAGAACAGCAAAATCAGCTGTTTTGTGCCTACTTGTTCTATTACCTTTTTTTTAAGTAACTATAACTTGAAACTTAGCCATATGGATGTCTGCATCATCCTGCAGAAGAAACATCTGACTGTCTATAAACATTTGTACGACTATTTTCAACACAACCCTTTTTCTGTTACTCTACTGTTCCCTAAGATAGACTGCACATCTGTATAGAAGTTTATCCTATGGATAAATCCGCTGTCTTTCAATTACTCTACAAATAAAGTTCTGTAACTCATTGTGGATGAGAATAAGGAAGGTCAGAGAAAGTGCTGAGAGGGTTAGAAAGCTGAGTAGGACAGTTTATTCAGATTAACAGCTGCAAACTTGATGTTGCTAATGGCAAGACGGATTACACAAAACACGTGAATGCCTTCACAAAGTCTTACATCTTCCATATTCCTTATTATAAGGAGCTTACTCACAGCCCTGTAGCAAAACCCTGCTCACCCTGCAGGATTTTTAAGAGCTCAGTCAGGTTGAGTGGGTGAATCCTGCTAGCCAAGATCACCTCTGCCTTACCCTAATGTGTACGCTGTTATTGCTGACTGCCTGCAATCCTAAGCATTGATAAGAGATATAGTCTTCATTCCAGAGTATGGGGCAGACCATCCACAGGCTGAAAAAAAGAAAAAAACCTGCTGAGGTTTTTTTATTAAAACATGGCTTTCTACTGAGAAAAACAAACAAATAAATAAATAAATACATAAATAACTATCCAGGCTTCCTCATCATGCAGCTTCCAGAATAGTGCTGTGCTGCTCAGTGCTGTCCCAAAGGCAGCAAGGGTACCCACATCACTAAAAGGTGCCCTGAAGACAATAAGCCTCTTGTTTAGACTAACGCAGCCCCCAGCCCGCCGACAGAACCCGGGATGCGGGACAGACCCGCCCGGGATGCGGGATAGACCGCCCGGGATGCGGGACAGACCGTCCGGCCCCGCGGGCACGCAGCCAGCGCTGCGCTCCGACCTGCGCTCGCCCCCCCGCGCTCTCCGCACCCGCGCCAAGCAGGATGCCGGGCTGCATTTCATTTTTAGTTGACTTACAGCCTCCTTCCCAGCACCCCCCTCCTCTCCACTGCCCCGGCCGCGCTTCCAGACACACTTTTCGTGTTGTAAACGCCGCGAGCATCAGGTGCGGGCAGGGAGGAGCGGCACCGACCCCGCCTCCGAGATGCTGCTGCGGCGTGGGGAGCCCGGGCAGGGGCTGCGGGTATCCCGGGTATCCAGGCTCTGCCCCCATCCCCGCAGGGGTCGTCGGCTTTCCCGCAGCCTGGCCTCCGCAACAGCGGTGCAGAGGAGCGGGGGGATCCCATCCTATTCCCCCTGTACTTCTGTGACACAAATCTCCCCTTCTCCTCGTCCCTCCCCGCCGCCCCAGCCGTGCGCTTCGCTCCCTGTCCTTTCCTGCCGCCCTCCCCTCTCCCGGGCCGGGACCGCCGGGGCCGCGGCGCTGCGGGAGTCGGAGGTGTCGCGGCTCTGCAGGGCTGGGGACACAGCCCTTTCTGCTCATCCCTTCTTCCTCCCCTGTTGCTTTTCATTGAGACCATTTCAGGCCCTCTCAATACTCTTATTATTAATATGCTTTCTCTACTAGATTCTGCTGCCGTCCCTCCCGCCCTGACCACTAGCCCTCCGCAACCTCGTCCAAGGGATGGGTGTTTGGGATGGGTTGTAGCTCGGGTGGAAGATAAGTCCTAGACGCGGGGGGAGGGCGGGAGAGAAAGGGAGAGATTTTGCAGTCGTCTCTGGGCTGATTGGAAGAGGTAATCATTTTATCTGCGGCCGGAGGATTAGCAGATAAACTTTTATTGCTCCCTTTAGTGCGTGTGTGTGCGTGTCTTTGTGCGTGAGTGGGTGTGGGTGTGTAGAGGAAGAAGTCGTCTCTCAAAGGGGAAAATCTTTTCAATTTCCCTTTGGCAGGTGCAGTTCAAGGAGGAACTCATGAGCATTCTGTCTGATCCATGAACTGATTAGGAGAGGGGAAGCGATCATTCTCCTCTTACCCTTCCTTTCCCAGTTTTGAAATCATTCCTTCCCCACCACTGCCGCCCTCCCGTCCTTCCCCTCCTCTTTCCCTTCCCCTTCCCCTCCACTGAATGAATGGAAGAGTCTCCACGGTTTTCTCCTGCTTCTCGCCCTGGACTGGAGAAGTGAGGGGGCATCTCTCTGTCCTCATCCATCTCTTTCTCGCTCCGTCCATTCTCAAGGGGATTTCAGACCGTGCAATGTCTTTTCAGCCTCCTGCCGCTGCTACCACTTGATACTGTGTTATGCGCAGGGAGAGGGTTTTGCAAAAATGGATTTTTTTCTATTTTGAAGGATTTCTTCTCTAATAAGGTTCTGATTGCACACAAATATGACTAAATCCCCTATTTGGTAAATCTTTCTCTACCCCACCCCTCCTCTTTGGGTTCCCTCCCGCCCGCCCCCACCCCTTCAGAGGAGCAAGCACAGGGAGCTGATGACGGACCCATTAATCCCTTCTTCAATGCATCAAAAGAAGCCGAAGGGCTGGAAGTCGCTGGGCTCGGAGTCCTGCAGGAAATGCTTCGATCTGCTTTTGGTTCTGTATGAAACTGGTGACTAGGGGCTCGGCTCGCTCCGCCGCCGCCCGCCGGCACCTGGATGCGCGGGCCGCCGCCGCCGCCGCCGCCTTGCCCGCCGCCGCCGCGATGCACCGCTCGTGGCGGTGCTGGTGATCGCTCTGCTGTGATGGGATTGAGCCGGCGGTGATCATTTGAAGGCTGCGAGGGAGAGCGAGGGAGAGGAAAGGCTGCTCGGCTCTGCTGTGTGTGTGGGCTTTTTTTTTTTTTTCCTTTTTTTTTCTTCTTCTTCTTTTCCTACTTCCATCCTCTCCCCGCCACTGGAAGTCCTCCCGTATCTAAATGGAATTAGTGGAGACCGAAGCCCCTTGTGTAAGGAACAGACATGACCCATGGGCGCAGCTTCTTTCACAGTGAGTATCAATCTCCCCCTTCCCACCCCCGACCGAGCTCCGCCGCCGCGCACGGGCTCCTGCCCTCCGCTGCCTGCGCACCTGCCTGGCTAACGGGACGCCCAGGCTCCCTGGGCCAGGGGCGAACTCCCCCACGCCCACACCGCATCCTCTCCCCCACCGCGCTGCGGAGCTCCGGAGGGGAGCCGGTGTCTGCCAGCGCCGTGGGGCGGGCGGCGGGGCACGCTCCGGGGCTGGAGCTTTCACCTGGGCACCACGGCAGCTCCGGTGGCTTTGGCGGCGCCGGGAGAGAGCGAAGGGAGCGAGCTGCCCCCGCTGGGGCCCGAAGCGGTGCCGAGGGTGAGGGGGCGCGGGGCAGCACCGGAGCCGCGGCGGGGGCGGGGGCGGCCGCACCGGGCACGGATCCCGGAGAGCCGCGGGGCGGGGGCGGTGCTGTCGGCTGAAATCCACCAGGATTAGCAAGGAGGCACCGAAATATATCACCTGCTCTTCCGAGACCTTAGGGGCCTCAAGGTGCGAGATGGGACTCCCTCTCCCGCCTCCGTCTTGCGGAGGGTCCGCTGTTCTGAAGGGGCTGAGTGGCCCCAGTTCCTCCCAGCACTTCTCTGCGCGCCCACACCTGTGCAATAGCGCTATGACCAGGTATTGCTTGTCCAACAACTCTTCGCCAGGCTAAGCCACGTCTGTGCCAAATCACAGCCTCCTAAAAGCCTGGCCAAGAGATAAATCACTTAATGTACAGCTTGTAATGAAAAAAGAATGCAGAGATCCAAAAAAGATGGAAAGATGCGTAATCAGAGTGGCACTAGAAAGCGCGATTATAATTACACCCGTGATTAGGAGAGAAAGGGGGAGGAGAAAGACAGTGAGAATGCAACAAGAAATTTTGTGGAAACTTTTTAAAATAATTCCCGAACCGAGATAATGACAATAATGTTGCTATGCTGCCAACACCTCCCAAGTGACAGTTTTCAACGAGTGAGGGTTCCATGGTTAGTCCCTTTGGGCTCTTGGTTTATTTCCCCCCTCTCTGAAAAGCACTGTTATTTTTCTGTGGCTTGAGAAAGAAAAAGGCATGAGAAATTCAAACCTCAAATTGGGTATCAGGGGTGCGTTTGTGCAGTGGGATCATAGAATAAAATGGTCTGCCTTGTCTACTTGAATAATATGTATTTGTGTTGGCTTTTCCCAAGAAGACCACAATTTTAATTACTTTCTGGCAACTTGCGTATTTTGGTGCTGTTGTTAGCAACACTAAAGCAAGATCCTTTTTCTTTTTTATTTTTTTCTTTTTAACATGGGAGAAGTGTTTCACTTCATCTATCCAAATGTTAGGTATTATATGTCTAGAATAAAACCAAAACCTTCAAACACTTAGTTTCTAAGTCTCTGCTTGTCTATTAGACTTTATTATCAAGATTATTTTGACTGCTTATTACTAGCGAATACTGATATAATGACATTTAGTAAAGCTCTATGCTTTATGAAAACGGCTCTGTGGTTTGGAAACCTCTTTTCTAGCAGTTACAGCTGGAACTGAAAAGAGCTGTGGGGCTTTTGTCATCTTGGTAAAATATATCTGTGGCTTGGACCAACTCTCTTTACTTCTCTGAACTTCACTTTTATCTGTATAGAAAATGAGGGGAGACCTAATAGATAAAGATGCTTGAAATGAATGTGTAAGAATCAAATACGCATTGTTATTAATTGCCTAAAAGAAATACTTCTCACATGGAGTTTGGTTATCGTGCGTCCTATTCTGGCTTCCACAAATTTATGGGCAGACAGAACACCAGCAGCTGGTTCCACATTTGAGCACCAATCCATTTTACACTGTTGAGAAATTAGGTGTAGGCTGCTGAAGATTACAGGCATAGATGCACTATGATCACTGCATGAAACACAGCTAAAGGAAATGAGCAACTCAGTAAAGGGGTGATTCCTGCTTTGCCTTTGGATTTTGACAGAGTTGGCAGGCAGAGTCCCAGTAGCATGTATTTCCAGAATTCATCCCTGAGGGGAGTAAAGGCATGAATGGCTAGGTAGCATTCAGATCCAAGCAGAAGGTGTAGTGTTCTCACTGAATGCCCATGACACACAAGAGTTTTAACTATCAGTGCTGCCAACATCCATCTCTAGAGGCTGTGAGCTTGAACAAGAAATAGTGAATTTGCTGCCAAACCTTCATTTTCCCAGAATTTCAATCTTACCTTGCTTAATAGGGCAGCCATCATCCATGCCGCAAACCCTCTGTCACATGCGAAAGGTCAAAGACATATAAATAAGGCTCTCAATGCCATCAGAATACTGGAAATATGGAGAATGGCTTCCTTTGGAGTGAAAATTACACATAAATTGTGACAAAAAAGGTGAAAATGTTGAAAGCACCATCTTGGAAAGGATCATAGTTACTAGCCAATGGTGGCTTTTAGTGTCTCTTAGGGAAAATAAGAAGAAAGTATGTAATGCAATTACTTTTATTAATTGATCAGTTCCTCGTCATAGTCATCAACAGAATGGTAGCTGACTGATCCAAAATGCTCTGAATAAGCATGCAGCTTCATTTCTACCTTAAGGTCAGTGCAGCCTGGGCACTGTGATTGGGCCTGATGCCAGACTAGCCGGGGCAAAGCCCTAAGCACTCCAAGAACTGATGGATCTGTTCTCTTCTGCACTTGCTATTCCACTTTCTCTGAGAGCCAAAGAAGATATGAATGATGACAAGAAAAGCAGTGTGTGATTTCTTCATCAGGTAGCTGGCTAGTGACTTTGATCTTCCAAATTAGTCTCATTATGACTCTACTAAGTGTTTGCCTCTTAGCCTTTTCTAGTCAAGCTATTACATTTGGAAATTCTCAGAAACCCAGTCATTATCTCCAGGTCAAAGTCCATTTCAGAAAGGTTGTATCTGTTTCCAAGAGGCGCAGTTGTCCTATCACAGCTGGAGACAGCAGATACCTGTTTGCAAAGTGGGCTGCAGATTCACTGCAGCAAAAAAGCAACACCCTCTCAACAAGTCAAAATAGATTAATGAGATTGTTAAGCACACACAATAATTTACTTCACTAGAGATTTGCTAATGCTTTGATGGATGTGAAGAACCCAACCTCTCACTTCTTTCCTATTCCCAGTACACATTTTCAAATTTTATTATGCCATACTGAGAGACATTAGTGCATACAGTGGCACTGAAATTTTGTCTCCCTCTGTTAAAAACAGCCACTTTACTACTACTGACATGAAGTATTATTATATAAATAGGTTTTGGTAAAAATGTTTTTTTCTCTAATATTAAAGAAAAAGAAAAAAAAAGGATGAGAATATCAGTGCCTGTGAGTTTTGTTTTAAACTCAAAAGATTTCCTCTTTATTTGCCTACATTTGCAAAGATAAGTACTTACAAGAACAGGCCATGAAGAAACTTGCTTATACAATATGTGCAATTAAAAGATTCAAGTAAAATGAAACTTTTTCTTTACAGCAATGCTATTTCATTTGTATTCTTGTGAGATATATGAGTACAAGTCATTTGATTGCAGAAACTATCACTCTGTGATATTTAATGCATATTTCTCTTTCAGTTGTAGCAAGTCTAATCATCCTACATTTGTCTGGGGCAACCAAAAAAGGAACAGGTATGTAAACATCAAACATTTTTGTTAAAAAATTTATTAGAGACCAAAATATGGATTTGAGTTTTTAGTTTAGTTTTTGAAATTTTTAGCAGCTCATTTACTCCCAGTGTCTACCCTTTGTCCATTTGTTTGGAGTATTCACATGACTGTATACACACAAAAAATCCAGGGGTGCTCATCAGGCTCAGCCTGACTCTAACTAAGGACTATAAAACACTCTTACTTTCAAATTGGGAAGTCCAGTTTGGGCACTCAGCTACCTACACTTAAAACCTTTTTTCTTGTTGAAGTATAATTAATTAAGAACCTGAAATTTGGTACCATCAGTGCACTTGTGCAGGGGGAGTAGTGAAAGAGATTCTTTAGAGGCTTGGATGCTCAGTGTGAGGAGAGCCTAGCATGGAATGCTGCTAAGCACAGTGTGTGTCTGAACCTGTGCCTGAGTGTACAGTCCCTGCGGGCTGGCATTCATTGCAGGAAATTAGGCTCCATGTCATACTCTGCCTGGATATGGACCAGGGTGAAAAAGAAATGTAAAGAAAATACATAGTATATAAGGAAAAACATAGTATAAGTTCAGGTCTCAGATGGTTATTATCATCCTTGGAAAGTTCTTGTTTTCATCCATTGATCCGAAGAGGGAGTCTCAAACACCTTTACTCTACACACTGGGGCTTAAGTTATATGGGACAGCTCTCTGATTATTAAAAACCTCATTCAGAGCAACATCTGTCTAGAACCTACTATCCTTGCCTTTAATAGCAGCCTAGATATATTTCCTTCTAGAGAATCCATCTCATTTTAGCCTACTTGTCAAAGCAAGATGCTTAGGAAGGGATCCCTGATCTTCTTCAGCTTGAGCTGGCCAAAACCAGAAAGAAATGCAATAGATTCAGGGCTAGGAAGAAAGCAGACAAGACTCTTGCTCTCTGAGGATTCACTTAGAAGGAGGAGAGTTCTGGGCTGTGATTCCTGGCCTCAGAGCTATTTATTAATTTTATAGCAAACAGTCAGATAAAAATAATCTATGAACCAGATTCCAGGAATCCCCCTGTCTACCTCTGTCCAGTGAATATAGACTAAATATGCTGCAGATTTAAAACAACTTCTATATATGATCATAATTCTCTGGGCTATTTCCTCAATTTTGTGGCTGATGTATTCCTGTATTATGGCATGAAGATTGCTGATAGAGCACATGCTTGATCTTTTTGAGAGGTATGAGTGGGAAATTCATGCCTTCCAATTCTCAAGCACATGCTTTCCTTAGACGGTTATTATTTTAAAAGCAATGCAAATTTATTTTCCCCTGGACACTCAAACCTCTCCTCTGCTTTGAAAACCATATTTTGAGTAAGAATTATATGTTTGTACCCCTAAAAACCAGCCTTCTTTTCCCCTAGATCAATTATCATACTCAGTCTCAACAGATAAAAGTTTGAGGCGACTGACAGAAAAGGGGCTGTTGTACTTATCCTGTTCGAGAGTTCTAAGTGTCATGTGTAAATGATAATTTTTGGGCTAATTATATAATGCTTAATGTCATCATTTCACAGAAAAGCAAAGTGTTTCCGAAGGACAGAGACCAGTGCAGTGTGGAACTTGGACAAAATATGCAGAAGGAGGCATCTTCACCTCTCCAAATTACCCCAACAAATATCCTCCAGACAGAGAGTGTGTCTACATTATAGAAGGTGACCAAAAGAAGAATCTTTATATTTTACCATCAACTGTATTAAAAAGAATATGTTTTGTTTTATGTGAAGAGTCGGTAAAGTCATGATAACACATATTTTCCAGACAGAAAAAGATTTAGAGAAACCTCTTGATTTCTGTTTTGATATAGCTAATAAATTAGTTAAGGTGGTATGTATGTAAGACTCAGTACTTCAGGAATTTATTCCACGATGTTTAGAAAATGAATAGAACCTAAAATGCAATGTGACAGAAGAAAGGATATTTTAAAATGAGTAGTAAAAGTGAACATGGGAAACAAAAATGCTTTTGACTTTCATGCAGACATTTTAAACTTATTGTAACTGAACCAGGGATGACAAGCTTAGTACAGTAAAAGAAGCCATACAGAAAATATCCATGTAGTGAGTGTTAAAATTATTTTCCATCCAGTTGTTCATAAGAAATGAAAATGAAATAAACCCAACCTACAAAATAAAACTAGAGGAGACAAAGCATCTCTAAAACTTAGTTTTTAAAGAGTATACAACTGCAAGCATGGAAGTGATGTAGGGAAGCCTAAAGGTGTATTACAAACAAACTATGTGGTTTCTTTTCAGCAGTCTTAGTACAATGCATGCTAGAGAGATTGTTGTGATAATGAATCTGTGGAAAGTAATAGAGGTTAGATCCTCTCAGAGCTCAGAAAAGATGAATCATGTACTGTATAGGAAATCCCTGGAATCAAAAAACTTCTTTCGTGAGTTGTGAATACATGTAGAATAAAACAACGATAGTCTTCTATCCATGCTTCATTTAGAGAATTATTAATGAATTAGTGATGGAGTGAGGAACTACAGAAATCATTATTTTACAAAAGATGCAGGTAGCACCAAGATATATTTCCAAAGATATATAGCTGATTTAAATTGAATGAACTCTTCTGGACCCACACACACTCTGTACTTTTAGAAAGTCAAAAGTCACAACAAAATGGCTGAATTTCACTTCGGTGCTAGATAATTTGACTAAAGTCAGAAGAGGTGATTATAAATAATGTAGCCAAATAAACTCTTAAAGTAAAATTTAAGCTAGTCTGTATATGTCTGGAATTTAAACAGATACATGGTAAATATTTAAATTCCAGCATAGTTTAGTAATTGGTTTAAAATAATAATTTTTTTGAAGAAGATAAATGCATAGGTTCGAAAAGTACAACTTAACATTATTTTTTTTCCAATTACACTTATGTTGCTAGATCTGGGTCTTTTTGCATCTGTTGACCAAATTATCTAACACTCCTGTGAGACTGGGAAGAACCAAGCATGTTTTATCTTCAAAGATATGAAACACAGGATGTTTTGTCATTAAAGTGAAATGGTGTTGGAAATAACCCACAATTTTGTAAAATTTAGTCCCACTAAATTTAGTCCCACTAATAGTCCCATCTCATGACGTTCTTCCTCACAGTAAGAAGGTGCTTGAAAGCCTAATATAGTAAAGACTTTTATCTTTATAATAGTAATTAATTACTTACAAAAATATAATATGCTGAAAAATTGCAAAAATACACTGTTGAAATAATGTGATCTAAAATATCTAAAAATGCCAAAAAACAATTTAAGAAGGAAAGATTTAATCAACAAACTTCTATGACAAAGATGAAATTCCACATGGACAAGTTTAGAGAAATGTATAAGGAAAAGAGTGAACTCAACAGACATCTTGTTATATTTTATCAGAAAGTTCAATCTTGTAAAATCCAGTTGAACACAATTTTTCTATGGCATGGGTATTTTCTTCTTCCCATCCAGCCTAATAACAGCTTAGATTGCAGCTGGTCATTTTAAAACCCACAATGAACCATAGGCATTGCACAACATTTTCAGCTCTGATCTCCCCATGTCTATTTCTGTCTTCTATAAAAAACCAGAAATAGTCATGTCTGTCTGGAAAATGTCACCAAAATAAGCAGAGATATAGGAAGATGTCTGAACAATACTACTTTTAAGTGTCAGATTTAAAAAAAAGGCAAAAGAACTACTGAAGGTCAACAAAAAACATTTTTTTGTAATTAGAATAAATAATTTGTCCATATTTATTCCTTTTGCAACATGCAAAATAACAGAAAATGATAAAGAAGTCTAGCAAGTATCAAATTTTCCCCACATCTTTTATATTCTGTGAAACTCATTGTCATAAGACACTGATATTAAAGGATTTATAAAACACTTATAGCAATGTATTTGAAATCAGATAACAATCTACAGAAATTGTGGATAACCCTGACTAATGGAGGAAATAAATATTTTAGAGTAAGACAGAAACACCTCTTTATGCATTTCATTTCTATGTTTAGAACTGAAATTTCCATATGCTTGAACAGCTTCTGAATCTTGTTGAATGCCAAGTACCAAACTAGAGGGACTGTTGATATTGTCTATAATATCATCATCCCCCATCACTATCTCCCTGTTGTATGTCTCAGGGAGTTCAGCCTGCCAGGACTGTATACAACATACTGAAAGCTGTATGATGTGGGCATAAATGCATAAATGAATCACTACGTTCTTTCCTGGCTGCTTGCATTCATTCCTTCATTTATTTGCTATCAAACATAGTCTTGGGGCAAATTCAAACACAGTTCCTAGTGACTTTATTGGTCTTTACTGAGCACTCCAGCTTTGTAGTGTGTTGCAAACACTTGAATTTCATCTCAATTTTTTTCCTCCCCATTGTAGCTCAATGGGGAGATAAAAAGTCCTTTTGTCATGTCAGAATTATTTTGGTGACATAAAGGAGCTGGCAAAAGTTGCCATGTTCATAGATCGTGAATTTCTGAAAGAAAAGGAGATTCCTGACTGCAGAGGCTTTTATCCTAGCAAAGACATAAGTAAATCTAACAGTTGGAAGTTTCTTAGGTTATTCTGCTTTTTTTTTTCTTTTTTTTTTTTTATTCTGATTTAGTAGTAGTGATAATGAACTCTTAGAACAACTAAGAGTTCTAAGAGTTCATTATCACTGGAATTTTAAAGTCCAGGTTGACTGCCTTTTTAAAGGAAATCCTTTAACTCATCTAGAAATCATGGCCTCTGTACAAAAATTGTTATGCTACAGAGAAGTGTCACAAGTGAGGCTTGGAGGAGGGCTGATACAACTCCCCAAGGAGCTTCTGATGAATCCCATCTGCCTTTCAAAATGCAGTGAGAATTTTTTCTTTTTGTTTGGTTTTTTCTTTTTTTTCTTTTTCTTTTATTTCAATCTTAGTTGGCATATAGAAAACATAGAAAATGAGCTGAGAAAAATTGGCCAAATTTCACCCTTCTTTTGCATATTCATGTTTCTAACCTGACAAAATTCACAGCTGCCCAGAACAATCACAGCAGTGACAGCAATAACCTTTGCCAGACTGCAGAACATTTGGCATGTGTGCTATAAAAGGAAATTTGCAGAGGAGATTTTGCAGGAGCAAAGGCTTTTATTTGTATTAAAGTATTTGGGGAGTGGGATACTAATACTATACACACCATAACTTGAGAATGGGTTTAACAATCCTATAAGAGGAAAACCTGTAAAATTGTAACCACTCTTCTTTTAATAATTAAGTGCTAGTTTATAAATACAGGTATGGACTAGAATTGATATATGGAGATATAAAATATATCTTCCACTTTACAAGTTTGTGAACCTATCAATCTTGAAAATCTCATGTTCTCACAGAAGTCCATTAAACTCTTTCATGATATTTCACAGGTGTTAGAAAATTATAATGTTATCACCAAGTGAAAAACCTCTGCTCAAAGTCCTTTTGTATTTCATAGTGATTTTTGTGCTGAAAAAATTTTCACCAAAACAATGAAAGAACCTATTTTCTAATGAAGATAAATATGGTTCCTTATCAATAATAGCAGGATAACCAGAAGGAATGAGGATTATTGAAACTATTAGTAGGGTAACAGCTCGTAGAGATGGCAGTAGGTGTTAAGCTGTTTCTCATTTCCATGCAGTGTGGCAAATTGAAACAGATTTTTTCACTTAACTTCAGCTGTCACTACACAGACTTAGAGGTTGATCAGAATTAAAACCTTAATTGTGCAGTTTTGCTGCAACTGTTCTACTGCAAGCTGGAACCCAATGACTCTTTTTTTTTTTCCCCATTGGATTGAAAATCTTAAGACAGCACTTGTATAAGATAATTAGATGAAAAGTATGACAAGACATGCAAGCATTAAGTAGGCCTTTCCATGGCTCTAAACATTTTTTGAAGAAAGATAATTGGAAATTAAATATGGAAGTTGTGGCATTTGAAATCAAGTCATTTTATGAGACATTATTCAATATATTTCATTTGGAGAGGGCACAACTTTGCTTGACATCATAGCCACAGAAGAAGGTCTGAAGATGTGAATGGACTTTAGCTAATAATTAGGATACCAGAAATAATCACTCCATCCCTCCCTTTGGATTAGATGGCCAGTCTGGAAGATTTGTATATTCTGGATGTTTTTTTTGTTTTGTTTTATTTTTCTATAGGAACACATACACTATTATTAGTGACTATTCTGGACTTGTCCCCAGTTTATTTCTGTGACCTCATTTACACACACTTTGTTGCAAAAGGTGTGGCACAAGATGTGCGTTTAAACAATAGCTGCTTCTTCTACCTTGTGTCGGGTAAAGAAACCCCTTATTAAAGGCAGAGCATAAGTGTGAAATTATACCATTTTTGCTAAAAGGAACTTAAAGTTGAGAATTTGAATTATGTGTTTTCATCACTTATGGTCATATCGAGGAAGTTTTGATTAAATTTGTGTCTTAACGTAGATTATTGCAAACAAAACATTTAACCATTAACTAAATATGAAGCACAAGAAGAAAAACAGAAGTTCTTTTAAAAGCACCTTATGAAAAGGTCATGGATGCTTGTGCTGCACCCTGGAGTTATTGAACTGTTCTTAGTGGCATGGCCAAAATGGTGCCAGAACATGAATTTACATTTAAGGAGTGTGAACTGGGCAGTGGTCCAGCCCTCAAACTCAATCCCCAGCCTTGTTTTATCCCCAGTGGAGAAGTGCTGCTAATGAATATTCAATGCTCCATTCTTAAAGTGAAGTAGCCTCTACTCACAGGGCCTTCAGGGAAAAGTGGAAACTTGAGCTCTCCTTGAGCTGATGTGATTCTCTCTGAGATATAGCAAGATCTGAGCTTCACTAGGAAAAGCCTCATCTTGACTTTGTTGAAAAACAAGTAAAAGCAGAATAGTGTGAGTTATAGCAATATTCTGGTCAAAAAACTGGTTGGCAGTGTGAGATTCAGAGAGAGACATGGAGATTAGGGTTGTGGAAATTTTGGTTTTTATCAGGTCATTCATTCACATAGCCAATAGCTCTCGCGTGTAACTCAGTAGGCCTGATTTTTATTTTATCCACAATCTTTCCCTTTACTTCAGAGCCTCCTAGACCGAACCTATAGTTGGGTCTAGGGTTCCTTTTCAACACCAAAAATGATGTCAAATGACTGAACTCTAAGGGGGCTTCGTGGCCTTTTTTGACATTACATGAGTCTTGGATACAGAGAAGACTTGTTAAGGATTTAACTATGGGCCAACACTTGTAACCTTCTTCTTGGTATCAAACAAGGCAGCAGAAAAGAAAGATTTTAAAGGATAAATGTGTTATGATAATGTCATGAGCCATTTTTGAAGCAATCACTTTGTGGCTATGAGTAGCACAGCAGCTATGCTGCTGTATGTCAGCATAGCTGACAGTCAGCAGTAGGAGAATCGATCTTCATATCTAGTTTGTGACATTAAAATATAATAATAAAGGTCTAGACAGGTTAATGGCATAGCATTGGAGTCATGAATGTGGAAGATTTTCAAGCCATGATGAGCATTCTTAAGATTACCTAAAGTGTTGTCAGGAAAGTTTCTGATACCTGACTCTGCAGTCCCTCAGGTGGGTGATGAACAGTTCTCAACAAATCTCCTTAAATGGAATAAGAGCATGCAGAATATGATCCCAAATTGAAAGTCACTGATTGCTCTCTTCTGTACTAGTATGGCTTAGCTGAGTTTGAATCAAAAATTTTTATAAAAGTGTAAAGTCAAGGATAGAAACTTCTGAATAAAATTAATCTATAATGTCTTCCAAGTATTTAATCTTTTACTATAATCTAAAAAGATTTACTTTGGTTTTCAAACCTCACCAAGGATAACATCATTATGATCTCCTTTACAAGCTTTATTATCTGACCTTACATTTGTAAATTTTTTGTATTTTCAAAGCTTCTTTTCCATAGACTGTGAATTTCATGCAATTATATGTAAAACATAGACCTCTGTTTTTTCTATTGAATTTGTAAGGGCATGAAGATCAAAAATTTCCCATAAATTGGTATAAATAATGACAAGTCACTACTATTTCCCTGAATGTGAATGTCTTCAGATTGAGAACAGTAGAAAAGGTTTCTTTCTTATGTTAAATTAAATGTTTCAGTAAATATCTATCATCCAATTATATTACCATTGTAAGTAAAGCTGTTAAAATAATTTTCCTTTACAAATAAGATGTTTTATTAACTTACTTCTTAAATATTTCTTATAAAATGAGGCTGTATTTATCTACATGAAATAGTTGTAAGAGGGATCTGACTATGTGCTTTTATGTAAAGATTTCAAAATTTACCTGATATCTTCTTACTCAGTTAATTTTAAATAACCTCTCTTCTTATGTGAGTAACGAGTTCATATCAAAAGCTTAAAATTTTAAAACATTTCAGAATCCAAACAAGATCTTTGTTCTTGTAACACTGACAGTTTTCTTATTATTCTTGAGGAAATAAATGTAGAGATACTGACTCCTGGAGTGGCATCAGTTTCCATGCTAAGCAGTTTTCATGATAATAACTCGGCATGCAGTTTGATCTTGCATATTTTCATGTGAAAAGAATGGTAACTCTGGCAAAGCTCATGGTAATACAAACCTCTTTTGATATGTGAAAAGTGTAGGACATGATCCCACGAGAGGCACAGCAGGCACTGACACAACAAATCCTTGTCTTAGCAGAAGGCTTTGTCAGCAAAAGGCTCCAATGCACCATGCTCTAGACACTGAAGGCACACAGTGTTTGCTATGGACAGGATTGAGTGTAGAAAACAGTGCACCTATAAAAGGTTGCCTCTGATAAAATGTATCAATCAAACCATTATTTTCCCCCTCCTTGTAAGAATATACTATATCTCTACCTGTTACTTTTTTTTTTGCTTTATACAGGAGATCCCAGGAAATATTTGTTTTAGAAATAATTCTGAACGTCTCAAGACTTAAGACCTATCATTAAAGATGGATTTTTTAAAAATGTCTAATTAAATTGCCACTATGAACTTCCTTAAAGTTTTTCAGTATATCATTTGCTCTTCTAATATCATCCTTATCCAGGATCCTTATCCTTCCTTTTTAAGTGAGAATACACTGCATTTGTTCTTATGCTTCCAATGAGAAGTAATTCTGAGTATAAGCAATTACACTCCAGTTTGTCATTGACTGCAATACATGTAGGAAGATAATCTGTCTTTATGGTAGCACAGTTCTGATCAGCCTTTTCTTCATCATCTTTCTCAGTACTAGGTATAAAAAAAGGTATTCTGATTAACACCCCTCCCCAAAATATAAGAGAAAAAATAAATTCTTCTAAATATGTAAGTTTATTAGAATCATTTTATCTTTTCTATTTGAAGAAATTGTTCCTGGCTATATTTTTCTGTTCATCATGGATATTTCTCTCTTAGTTTTACTAAGCACTGCTGTCAAAACTGCTTTTTTAAAAGGAGAACAGCAGACAAATAACCTGACGGTGTGAAATCTATAAAAAATATAGATGTACTAATTTTTAGTAAAAAAAAAATGATGTTCCAATTTTCTACGTGTTTTTAAACAAAATTTTGCAATCCATACAAAATGATAAATTTGGTTTTCTTCAGTTTTGCTTTAGTTTTGAAAGGATCTTGGGTTAGAAAATAATAAGATAATTTTCTTTTTTTGTCTCTAGCTGCTCCTAGACAATGCATTGAACTACACTTTGATGAAAAATATTCCATAGAGCCTTCTTGGGAGTGTAAATTTGACCACATAGAAGTACGAGATGGACCTTTTGGCTTTTCCCCAATCCTTGGACGTTTCTGTGGACAGCAAAATCCACCTATGATAAAATCTAGTGGCAGATTCCTGTGGATTAAATTTTTTGCTGATGCTGAACTAGAATCTATTGGGTTTTCTGCTCGGTATAATTTTACACCTGGTAAGTCCAAACCATCACATTTTTAATAGAAAAAGCTTATCATTGTAACTTTTCTAATGATGTATAATCTTGCTGTTGAATATTATCTTTAGCTGGGGCTTAGTTTATTGTCAAGGAATGTATTAATAGATAGGAAATTGATAAAAGTCATATGTATCTTTTGCATAACAAGTAAGGCTTATTCAAGGGAAAGATTTTCAGATTCTGCAGTTTTTAAAAGTATTATTTTCAAGTGAATGCTATTACAGAAGGTCATTCAAAATGTTTCATGAGGAGTTTAGTGTTTTATGCTTGGCTGTTACACTGTACAGCTTTTCTTTCAAAAAGATCATTGATAAAGTATTCTAATAAAAAATGTAATTATCTCAGAAAATTCCATCATTGCTTTTCCACTTCACCAATCATTTCTCCAGCTGAGAAGTGGAATAGTTCTCCTTCCTCAATAAAGCAAACTATTACAAGTATTACCAGAGAATGTGTGAGGTTCAAATAGTAACATGTATTAAATATTTTTCTTAAAAGGCTCTAAATCTTAATTGCAATTGTTCAAATATTCCTTGTCACTGTTTAATTCATTACAGTAAAACAAAAATCATAGTCATACTTTCCATTAAATCCCCTATTCCCCCACTTGTTATCAGAAGATTGGTGATTTTAAATTTCTTCTTTGGCTGCAGCTCCACTGTACTGCACTGCAACTGCACTGCTGGATGTGACGTAGTTCTGTGGCTTCTTATGTATTGAGTGATGAGTCATGCTTTAGTACAGCTGACTCTAAAGCACTGCAATTATTATGCAATTTTGTCAATTATGTCACTGTTTTTTCAGCTAAATTGTTGTGTTAGGTTGAACAATGTTCTCTAGAAAACTGCCTAAAATTAGCAGACGCAAAATTCTTCCTTAATTATTCCGGTAGCATCATAGAAGATGGCAGGTCTACAGGCTCTGTGTTGTTCTTCTTTCTGGTTTTCTTTCATTAATTCAAGGAAAATACTTATAAAACTAACCAGCACAGTAAAATTTTCTTTCAAGTCCATGATACTGTTTTTCACTGGCTAAAAATATATAGAGGGTTCAAACAGGAGCAGTAGGGAGAATTTCTGTAGCAAATAATCTGATAGTCAGGTATATGTATCTGCTGTAAATTCAAAGACAATAGACAAAATTTTGTTCTAACAATGCATATCCACTATGAAAAGAGAGTTAAATTTTTTTCTCTCATTTAACATGGGTCTGTGGGCTTTTGCCATTTCCTCCCCCTGTTCCATAAGTCCTTTTCTTTAGATTCCTTTACTTCTTTTTTCAAAGGTTTGTGCATTCTGGTTGAAAAGATATTAATAGCAAAATGTGCAACTTAGTCTGTCTAAAAACTCTGATGTAAAAGACAATTTCATGGACCATGTTTTATCCTCATTCCTTTTCTACTGATGTAAGGAGAATTTCTACACAAAGATCAATGCTGGTAAATTAGTACAGCAGCATAAATTATTCTAGACCTCGGATGGAATAACTATATCTTTTTCTTCCTTGATTCTTTCCTTTACCCCCCCTCCATATATTTCAATAGAAGCTCTGCAAGTAGTCGAGGGTTTCTAGGAATATTGGCCAAAATGAGAATATGATTAATCTGACAAGTGCAAAACAGCACTGCTGCCTCTTTGATCACCAATAAGAAAGAGGAAGAACTTCACATTCCACATTATTACTTGGACAGTCTTTTATTATGCAGACATGGATAAGGCATGACATTTTGAGATCCATTGTCCATAGGTGTGCACTGGGAGGGGTTCCCGCCAACTCATAAAACAGAATTATGGCTTTTGAGATTGTATAAGAGCGTAACAGAGAGAGGATTCCACTCCAGAGTATAACAGAGTAGCATAGACAGGACTCCAATACAGAAATTATCACCTAAACCACCTGGAACCAGCTTAGGTAGTGACAACTTAAAACATTTATTTATGACAAGCGGAGGGATCCAAAGAAAATTTTTGGCTAACCTCTCTTTAAAGAACTTGAAGAAAATGATCCATAGCAAAGACTTGTTTGGAAGCTGTTGCTGTCTCAAGCTGCTGAACGCTCAGGGGAGATGTGGTTTTTGTTGCCACTCATCTCACATTGTCGAGAGCAGGAAATTCTTCCTAACTGCAAACCTGCAGAGGAGGCTTTTTCCATCCAGAGACAACTCAGTTATTTCTTGAGTATCAGCAATCTTTGAGAGCCCCCACCTGCCCCCGATGTGTCTCTCATCTGCCTCTTTTGCATTTGAGATCTTAATGGAGAATAAAGAGACATGATGTTAAACGTGTGGGTGTGTGCCAAGATTTAAAAAATAAAAAGTAAATTTGGCTAAATTGAAGCTGCAACTGTTTATTGTTATTTGAATGGTACCTGGAGAAACAGGGAAAGAAATTATTTACTATGTCTCCAGGGTGTATAAAAACAGATAACTGGATGAAGCTGAAAAAAAGATCAGTTAGGATATAATGAAAAATGCTGAAATGAATATCTATTAGTTTGTGCAAATGGAAAGAGTCCTACACCTAAGGCATTTAAAATCTAGTTTGGACTAAGTCCTATGAAAAGAAATTATATCTAAAAATCCTAAGGAATAGACTAATAATTTGAAATTATGACAACTTTTCAGTTCAATAATTTCTTTGACTCCTTGGTACTGCAATGGTTGGAAATCCATCCACCTAGACAAAGTCCAGTGGGAACTGTGTTTTCAGAAACAAACGTAACTCTTTTGCCATATATTATTTTCCTTTTAAATAAACCTTTTTTTAGAGGTCTTTTTAGTACTCTAAAAAGAGAGATCTTGCGGAAGAAAAAACTTTAGCAACAAAACCAGAGCTAAACACATAGCCAACATGAAAACACACAGAAACTGGTAAAACTAATAAAGGTTTTGCAAAAAGTTCCTTATTAAGAGAATAATTTAGGCTTTTGTATTTGTCATTCCTAAATTATAGTGTTAAGCTACACGTGGATGAATGAAGTTGTTCATATGATATAATAGATTATTCTCAATGTCAAAACTCTGAGCTAAGGGAGAAAGTATTCATCTTTTGCATAATTACAGCTAATATCAGTAATAATCAGATGCATTTTAATGTAAATTTTCAACCATTTTGCATACATGGGAGTTTATGAACAAATGAACACTTCTTTAATTTTGTTATACTATTATAATTTTTTTTTATGTTAAAATGCTGATTAATCGTGTTCATTTCAAAATGGAACTATCTGAACCTATTGAACCTTCATAAATGTATACAAACTTTTTTGTTGGGTTACTTTTTTTTAAGGAAATCTAGTGTATGAGAGAAACACATATCAGGCTGCAATATTTTCAGGTCCTGCTGGTTCATTTTGAATACCATATTGATTGGCTAGGGCAAAAACCGTGACACAAGGATATTTCATCCTTGCTCTTGTTTTGTCATTCTTTGGGCCACTGAAAGGCCTACACCTGAAATTTCATTTCACAGCTCTGGGTTCTTTGAAACAATCTATTGCACTCATTTTTTCTAAAAAGTTTCATCTCAAGAGTGTCTTCCAAAGTGGTGTTGAGTCACTGTTTTGGGTAGAAAAATTCGAGTACTACTTCAAACGATTGACAATTCTTCTTTAAAAAGAATCTTTTTTTTTTTCTTTTTTTTAGTACAGACAAGAATTCAGGCAGAGAGAGGCTGTGTTTATCTGGGCTTTCTTGCTCAGCTAGAATAATCAGATTTCTGTTTATCCTGGTCCCTGATTTTGCAGGACAGTGGCTTAAGATAGCACATCATTACTTTCAGTTCCTTCACTTAGTAGAAGCCATCTGTGTTTTTATTTAGCCTCATTAATATAAACGTCAGTCAGTAATGTTTTCTATTCAACTGCCTGATAATGGAAAATGAAAAAAGATTTATACTCTTGTGTCCCAAAAAGTGGAATATGAAACACTTTCTAACTGGAGTAAAAATAATTTTACATTCCCATAGCAGTGAATGTCAGAGTAATAGAATAATTATGTCAGCTATCTTGAGGAAAAAAAATAAAAAACAACCCAAATTCCTCCTAGTTGGGGAATTTGTATATTTTAGAACTCATGAAAAAATTAATGAGAATTTATTAAATTCAATCACAATTCTAAAAGAAACTTAGCTAAAATATTATCAAATTATTTTGCCATCTAACATCCATCTTCTGCCTTGAATTGCAAGGGATATTTCCCAGGCATCTGGAATAGCTGAATATCCATGTGAGCTAGGTCACTTGTGCTTTTTTGTTTACTCTTCTGAACCTGGTCTGACTACTTCTAATTTAGTAACAGCAATGACAATCACTTTTTAGCAACTTGAACTCCAGTTAAGCTTTTTGAGAACCAACAAAAAATGCCAGAGCCATTTAACTTTGAACCAGACAGTGTTTTTCTTTTGGATTCAGAGTTGGTTTGGAAGATGAGAAATGACTCATTACAATTTCATTTAAGCTTTTGAGACAGAACCACGTGATGTCAAAAAAGCCTGGAAAGTATGAATCTGTTTTATTTATTGAGATATAACTTCCCAGCACTTCAAATTGCAGCTTCCTGGTGTTATGAACTTTTATTGTGTTTCTACCAGTGCACTTTATAAAAGTCAGGCCCTTCATTGCTGTTTACAAGGCATTAGGGCATCTGGTCTTGGGAAAGGGAAGGAATTTCTCTCAAGTAGGATGATGCATCACATTGAAAATCATGATCACAGGTTTCTATTAAATTTCAGGTGTAAAAGAATTCCTTATCAGAAGCAAATGAGTATCTAAAAGGTCTCATGGTGTTCTTAGATCCCATAATATTTCTTGCCATCACATAGTTATATGTTTCTTTCAACAATACCCAAAAGGCAAATACAGAACTTCCTAGTTTAGAAATCCTTGCATGCTGGGAGTTTCATATTACCAACAGAAGGAAGTTGAACACTTAAATCCCTACACTGTTGAACTTTGATGTAAAAACAAGAGCAAGAGAAATATAAGAAATAGTTTCAAGCATTTCTAGCACTGGAGGAAAGAAAAATGCCAACTTAACTAGGGACACTTACTGCTTCCCCTGCCATCAGTGCACTCTGTTCTCTACAAAAATGCCTTCCCTGTATTCATTCCATAGTAAACTGGACATGGACTTCTAGAGAAAGTTTACTAGGATATTCTACAGCAGTACAGATAAAAATAATTCAATTCCACCTCCACAGGAAACAACTTTCTTCATTTGTAGGTGACCTCCCCAATAATGGTGATTATGATGTTGCAATGATAAATATTCTTTTCAGAGGAGCCTCGTTTATCTGACAAGACATCAGTGTGTTTGGAGTACCTGTGAGGGATCTTTAGGAGGCTCAAATGTACATTAAAAATTAGTCATAGAAAATTAACATTTTTAGAGTAAGCTGCATTTTTATTATACCGTTGTCATTCTATAAATAGTTTATATTATTACTTGTTACAAAACAATTAAATCTAAATCTTAGAAGCAGCAGAGGATATTCCTTAAATGTGGTCTTTTTCTTATCCTCTTTTCCCTAAAGATAAACTTTTGACTTTATGTAAATACTATGCTGAGTTAGCTTAACCTTAGGTCTGATATAAAGTGACTACCCTTTGCTTTAAACACTTATAAAAAGAGGAAATAACCAGTGGGCCCTGGAAATTTGTTCTCCCTATTAATTCTTGATTTCTCTGTAACGTTTGTGAAGCACTTGGAAATGGCAGATCAGAGAGCATAATATGGAATTTGTGCTGAACAGAAAGCCTGGATAGTCATCTTCCACAAGTGTTTAAAACCAACTTATTTACAAGGAAAGTTTTCACTACCCACACTCAGCACCTCCAAAGCCTATTGTTGTGTTACGTGGTAGTTCTCTTTCAAACATTATAGCACTCACTTCTTCAGGGGAAAAATTGGAAACTTCTTGTCTCATATGTAATGAATAAGAAGTTTTTGATTACTCTTCAAGGTTTTCCAGGACATCTGATTTTCTCATCTGGCAGATTTTCTAATAGCTCATGTTGGGATGCTATAGCATTTTCTAATAGCTCATGATGGGTGGTTGTATTGTGATCTCCTCCTGAAAACTCTGTTGTATGTAATAGTTTCTCTTAGGGACCTTGGAAATGTGAATATCGGGACACATTCTGCTGACATTGACACAAGTCTTTTTCTTAACTAATACTTTTCCTAATTTGTTCAAATTTCATCTTTATGCATTATATCTACATGTTTATAAGATATTACTGCTATAGCAAATAAATCTTAGCAATTGCCCCAGTGTTTTTGTCTAATCAGTCTGAATGCCCCCCATCTGTTGGAGCAGAAAAACTATTTTTTAGTATGGCCATTCAGTTGGGACAGCTTTGATTCTTTAGCTGTCAGTATTTATTAGGTAAAACCCATGTTTATATAATTCCTTTTCAGTCATCTTTTTGCATAGGTTCAAGCAACTGTGATTGTAGATCGTTCTATCTATTGTCTAATTTATTTAATGGAGCATTCTTCAATTCTAGCAGCAATAAGTAGTGATCTTTATTGAGATATTTACCTTTCCTTAACAGATTGTTTTTTTACTGTTTGTATAGTGCTTCTAGCTAATTCTCCTTAAAGAAATATACACAAACTGCTGTTAGAAGTCACTCAGTTCCCTATAGCTAATAAACAGGCTTCTTGCCCCATAATTAGTAGCTTTACAAACTTAAGTCTTTGCAAAACTGAGTCATGTTTCTGTTTCTAGAACTGAATATTTTCGCAGTATGCAATGTTTAGTAAACAACGAAATGTGTCAGATAAGCAAATCCTCTGTCACCATTTGTTAAGTGCACTCATCTATTGTCTAGTATTGGTTTATTTTCCAAGGGTAGTACTCATATTTTTGTAAAGAGGACAATCCAGAGAATCTCTTTTGCCTACCAGTACTGAGGTGAATGCCATTGAATATTATTTGCATATTTGTAGTTCTAGTAGGTGTTTGTTGTCATCTTAATATATCTTTTTCCATATTGATGGCTGAGACCTTGATTTGTTTACTGTCTTGTTGAGTAATGCAGGCTGTGCAATATATTTATTTCAGATATCACATTTGAGCTTCTTTGATGGTCAGATCTAAAAATAAGATCATGCTTCATTCAACTTTGACACAAATTTTGCTTCTAATATTTTGCAAATAAAGTTACCTTGCCCATTAGAGCATCTATGCCTCTAATCCATCTTCTCTTTTTCCTCTATTGTGTGCTAAGATATTGAACAGCCTCTAATTTTTAGTATCATACTGCTGTTATGGGGTAGGGAAATACTATCATGTAAAGTCTTTTGCATGTGTGAAACAGATCATACAATGATTCTGTGAGAAGTAGGTGTCATCTCTTTGGTTAAATCTGGCCAATATATTAATTGCTAGACACAAAACTCCTGGAAAATCCAGACTGTGAATCAAGCTTATGAACATCCTGACGTAGTCTGATTTGTTTTTTCCTCCTTTTTTTTTACTTTTCCTCTCTTTCCGTACAATTATAGTCCATCTCAACCTTCTGACAAACTTCCTTTCACCACATATACTTTTATCCTATACATACACTGAGGAGATACAAACAAACCTCCTATCAAAACATTGACTGATGACATCTGTACAACAAGGTGTGCCGAACTAAAAATGATCATTACAAACTGAGGTAGTGAGGAGCTGACTTTTTTAAAGTCTTATTTTAAAAGGATTCAATTTTCACTATAGTTGGGTTCATCCAAGAGTCACCTGCTCATTGTGGATATTGTTTCATATATGTGAATACTGAATAGATTAAGAAAGGGTTTTTTTTCCTTATACTATTAATTCACATTGGATAGAGATATACTTAGTCTTTTGTTTGAGAAATTCAACAAATAATTCTTTTGTTCAATTGATGTTTAATGTGTGCATATTTTCAATTTGCACTTTTTTGTTTTTGTTTTTGGTTTTTGTATTTTTTTTTTTTTTTGGTGACAAATCCAAATGCTAGGTGTCCTGATTTTTTTTCTTTGAAAAACCTGTTCATGTCATAAAGGTCCTCAGGCCAAATAAAAATAACAGCTACCATAATTTAACACTGTAATCCATCAAAAATCTCTGAAATTACTTTCTGATATGCCCAAGGATAATTCCAAAGAACAGTTGCTTAAGCTTACTATACTCAAATGCTGCACTGACAAGCCACTAAATCTAGTCTCAATTTAGCAAAGAATTTCAGAGAGCCTACATATAAGTATGTGCCTAAATCCAGGCAATCTCTAGGCTTGGGTTCTTACTTAAAAGTAAGCATGTTTTAAGACTGTCCTCTACCTTTCTATCTAGGGAACTTAGTAAAAAACAATATCTGGTAGTTTTGGAGAGCAAAACTACCATTTCTTCAACTCTTTCAATGAATTAAAACTAGTTATCTACCTTGACACAAATTATGTGGTAGATCTATCTCAATTCAGCATTTCTCCATTTGATCAGTATCAAACTAATATAATAGGATCCTTAAATAGGTTCAGCTTACTCATTCAGTTGTTTGATTTTTTTGTTTTCATTTTTAAATATTCTGTTACAATAAACTGAGCTTTTGTTGAAATTGGAAAACCATGATCAATGATTTTTCTGTCTTCCCATACTGTTCTTCCTCTAGTTACCCTTGTCCCTAAAAGGCTACCTTGGAATTGTCTGAAATGAAATTATTTTCTTCAAACGTCTTCTGCTTAGAACATAATTAATTCAGATAAGTTTTTTTGGTTAAACTCAGTAGGTCAGTCAGATTTATAAGTTGTAAAATAAAGTGATACAAGTTCTGCAATCATTTGCAGTGAGTACTGGTTCCACTCCTTGGATTTAAAATTTGAAACATAAAATAAATTTCCAGTGCATTTTTTACCACATCCCCACTCCAACTTTTGTTCATGCGCCCACTGTCAAAGGGTCTTTTTAAAATAAAAATAGAGCAGTACTTCTGGATAGTTTTAGGAAAGAGAAAATAATATTATTATATAATAATAATATTGTTATTCTTTCTCTGAAAAACCTTCTTGATTATTTCAAATGCATTTTTTAAATATTTTTAAATTGCTTACACAATCACAGCATAGTCTGCAATTCACTGGGGAGATGAATGCCTGACATTGTGGTTTCCTCAAAGAGGTTTGTAGAGGAGGTTTTATCTTCAATGACAAAAAAAATATCTTGGAATACACATTGTAAAATGCATTTTCAATTAATTTTGTCTTTTCATATATAGGGTGATGAGATTTGCCAAACAATCAATGATGCCATTGAAAGGAATAAATTAATTGTAAAATTGTGAAAATAAGTAAGCAAATACTTTTGATCAACACTTCCAAAATATTGCTCCAGAGGTCACTACAAATTAAGAGATGCAAAAATTTATTTGAATACTTGGATGTCAAAAACCTATGTAATATCCAGAAATTTCTGTTAAGAAAGTTTGCTTGAGCCATGAATAAGATGATAAAAAGGGAATTGCAAAATATTTTTTAGAGAATTCATAAATAAATAAACTCATTTTTGTGACACATCCATTGTTAAAATTTTGTGCTAGCATGACAGAAGGAGGCAGTGTGAAATGTGTTATTCCAGTCACATACCAGTCCCCTGGATGACACTGAGAAGCCAGAAGATGTTGTGTAACAGGACTTACATACATCATTTGCCAGATGTTATCTGATAGTTGAAGCTCAAGAGACAATGTTATCAAATCTGCTGGTTGCAGTATGTGGGTTAACAAAAGATTGCATTATACTCCTCTTGTTTCCTTTTGGGTTTTTTTCCCTTTCTTTCCTTTTCCTGTAGCTTATTTCTCAAGTCTATGTGAAAACTAGTATTAAAAGAGAATGCAGAAAAATACTTCCAAAAAATATTTTATTCCTAAATGTTGATTTCATTGTGACATTTAGACAATATGTTTTTGACTGCTACCAACTATGAATTCCATACTGAAATTCTAACATAAAATAAATAATTTTATATATATATATTTTTTTTAACAATACTGGCCTACAGTTTTAAAAATCAGATGTAGTAGTTTGGATCTCTGTAATTTTATGTGCATCCTTTACACAAATAATTTTTAGCAATAAAACAGTTATTTGCATTCTAGAATATTGCATATTAGTGATATTTCAATACAAATATAGATCAACGATTTACCAAGTGACTTTTAAATGAAAGGTTTAATTTATATTTTACTTTTTTATTTATCTCTAGAACTTTAAATGACTCTTTTAAATCAAGCTAGGAAAAATCCTGCCGTTTGGCAGTCAAAAACTTGATCTGGTCAAATGAAATTTAATTATTGTCTACTTGTTGGGTAAGCGGCTGACCCCTGCTTAACAATCCTGAGAGCTGTGACTGGCCATCATGCTTTGACCTGCTTCTGCGGCAAGTCAGAACTTTCCTGAGACCTCATTCCTTCTAAACATTACCACATCAATGGTAGAACTAGACAATCTCTAATCAGCACTCACTTTGCTGTTCTTTTCCCTGTCTCTTCAGCCACTTAGGTAGCAATATTGGGTATTGTGTAAAGCAGACATAAGGACTTATGAGCACTGCCTTTCGAAATTGTGATTCAATGAATCACAAAGCCTTTTTCATTAATGTGATGCAGAAGATCACTATTCTCTGTATTAGGCTGAACCAGTCAGTTAGTGTAGGACTCAATCAATTGCTAAATTCAGCTCAGACTGTGGGCCTAAATTGGCTTCTTTTAGAATCAATATTAAAATTATGAATCAATCCAGTGAAAGAAAATTACTTTTTCAGACCAGTAGATATTGACCAGAGGAGGAAAAAATGTAAATCAGTTAAATTCCATGTAAACAATAATTTTTAAACCTTAAATCTAAATTTATGATAATAGAATTTAAAATTTACTAATCTATACTTAATATAGTCACTGTATAGGGATAGCAGAATCTGGAGTTTCTGGGGTAAGGAAAAGTCAGAGGCAAAAGAGTTTTATAGACATGCATTAAATTCTGCTCAAATTCTAGGTTCCAAATCTCTACTTATCCACAGACTCACTTGTTTTTGATGTTCTTGACAAACCACTTTGAGGTCATTTTGTGAACACAGAGCATGTGGCATAAATGCTACTTAGAGAGGACTGAGGATCCACTAGAAGAATGTTGTCAAAAGAAAAAGTAAAAAAGATTGAAGACAATATCCCCTGGTTTAGAATTTTTTTTCCTGTTTAATTTTTCCTACAGGCATGCAGTCAAAGATATGTTAATGTTGTTTATGACAAACAGACTTTAGTTGTTAATTTCAATGAAAAAATTTGGGGCTAGAGTTAGTCTGAATTGTGTTTGGTCTACATGGTAAAGCATACAGTAGGACTTTTCTCATCAAAATAATAGAAGTTACAGACTATCTCTGTCTTGTTCCTAACAGTTTATGTCAACTCTAGATCAGCATAAGGAATTAAGTGTGGTTTGAACTTTCTCTGGCACTTTTAATTGCATGAAATTGGAGAAAAATGATCAATTTGAAAAAAATTGAATGTCACTCTCATGAAGTTATAACCAACAGGGAACAAATTAACTGTAAGACAAAAAACCTGGCTGTAAAGTCTAGATTAACCAGAAGTTGTCTAAACTTTTTCCTCCCATAATCTTGGGGAAGCTGAATTGCATAATAATGGAAAAAAGAGAATGAATATTACTTAAATCCAATGTATTATTTATATCCTTTTAATATCTGAATGCTACCTTGTATAATAAAATGTAAAATTCATGTTTGTGGGTAATGTAAGTGGGTAATTATGTAGGGAATTCACAGTTAACACAGAGCTATGTTCTTTCTGAAACATTTCCTCAGAGAGAGCTGATGCCCTATGCAGTTAAAAAGATGAAGCAAAAGTGTTAGAATGTCTCCAAAGATCCTCCCCAATATATTCTGCAGCTAAAGTTCTTAAAAACACATCTTCTCATTCTGTACATTTGGGGAAACTGCTGAGGTCAATGGCTCAGTGTTCCCTAAAAGGGCAGTTTCTAGCCAGAAAACCTCCTAAGAGTAGCAGAAGACGAAAGAAAGGTCTGGTGTCACTGAAATTTATACTGCTATGAGTCCTAAAATGACAGGACAGAAAACTTACTCTTTGCACAGTTGTTTTTGGGACTTGGTGTGAATATGCCTTTCTCAGCAACTCACTGAGCTGTGTGGCTTTTATAATTCCCCTTCTTGTTCACTCAAAGTGTCTGTGGTGGGCATATACAATTACAATTGGAGGTGACAATTGGGTTTAAAAAATGAATTTCACTTTTCCTTTGATATATGCTACTTTTTCATTCTAATTTTTTCCTTTAGAAAGAGAACATTCAGGTTCCAGTGGGGATGAAAACCTAGATTTTTTCCCTTTGATCCTAAAGATTTCTACCCTGGATACAGCATACATTTTAAAAGCATCCTGTGACATTGACTTTTTGAATCATACAATGACTTTGTTACAGGAGAGTAGTAGAATATAATTCATTCAACAACTTTCAAAAATCTTGCAGCTGCACAGTAAACTAATGAATGGGGTTTTTTTTCAGTCTATGGCTATTTCACTTTTTTCTACTCTAAGAATCCTATTTTCTGTATCATTTTGCCTGTTTCATCTCCTTCTGATATATGGGGAGACAATTAAGCAAGCAGTTGTTTTTATAAACACAATTCAGCTCTCTTTGGTGCTCTCTGACACAATTCTTTGCTTTAGCAAAAGATCACCTGGTGCTTTGCTTGTCTGTAAGAGAAAAAAAATGGAGGCAGTGGAAGAATTTGGTTGTTAAAGTGGAAAGTGAGTTATTACACATGAAAACTATAGGAGATATTTGAGTTTCTCATGTGAGAGGCAGTTATCTTCAAAAAGATGCCATCACGGGCATGGCCAGCTACAGCAGGAGAATATTAGTAGGTGTAAATACTGTGTTGTATTTCTTTTTTAATTGGAAATGTGCCACAATGTGCAGTGAACAACAGGTTATAGAGTGCTACTTGAAGCAGCACAAGTAGTATATTCTGTTAACTATAAGAGGTCTAAAAGATGTAACTATTCAAAAGAACATTACAGTGATTGCATTCATTCTGTTAAATATACTGAGATAAAACTAGGAGAAAACATTTCTCCTATGAAAACAACAAAGGCTATTTTAAATCACAAAGTTATTCTCATAAGATCCTTTTGTCATGAGAAATCCACCCAGCAGACAGGTACAGCATAAATATCCTGAGAAGGATGTGCAGATTCTGCACTCAGTGGTAGCAAGAAATAACCAGGTGTAAATAGGTTCAGTCTGTAGGAGTAATGCCTGGTACTCAACTGTGGCTAAACATTTGGTCTCATTTTTTCCCCTAGTCATCTGACATGAACTTAAAATGTTATTTCCTTGGACTGGGCTAGGAGTCATCTATTAAAAAAATGATGAGACAAATCCTGAGCCTTTAGTAGCATCCTGCTGAAATTGCATGACTCGGAATACTTAGAATTTAACATTATTCAGGAAAACCACTATAGCGTTGCACATCTCTCTTCCTAGTCCAGTTAAGAGGCCATTTGTCAATTACAGGAATCCTCCAGGATATTATCTTGGGGAGACACAGACAAGGTGCTGCCCTTGACTGATAGTCAGTCCTGGCGGTCAAGTCAGCTGCCCTGTCACAGCAAGGCTGCATTACTCAGATAAAGTGCACTCCTGAGCTCATTCAGTCTTCTTTCAATATTTTTGGGCAACCAGTTGGTGAAGGTATATGCAGCCCTTGAAATATTCATCATGGCAAGATTTTTTTCCCTGCATTTACACACAGAGTGTGCTGCATAAAGGGAATATAATGCCTAAATGGAGTTCTCAGCTGCTTGTGTAAATATTGAACATAATAAAAATGATCTCACACATAGCAAGGCTCCAGGATTTCCTCTTTCCACTCATCAGCCTGAGTGTGAAGTCGCCAATTCTTGCTCTCCTTTTTCACTAGGACAGTTCCAAAAAAGCACTTCTCACTTCTGGATTTAGGAGCACATATCAAAGGGTTGAAACACCCTTTGAGGATAAAACCCAGAATGTCATGAACCTTTTGCTTTCCGACATGGCTCCCATCCATAAAAAAATTTACATGGGAGAAAGGCCCTATTTTTCAAAGAGTTTGCAGAAAAGACAACAGAGACAAGCAGGCTAAAATCTCAAAGCTTGCCATTGTGTGCAGGAAAACAGAAATTTAACGCAACTTCTGTTATCATGTGCTCTGTTCCAGTGGAGGTTATTCAGGTGCTTCTTGTTTGCTCAGTATGACCAACCTTAGCAAAATGTTACCCAAAGACATGGATTTTGGTTTTATTTTTTTTTAATGTTGTTTTTTTTTATTTCTAAATAGATTGCAATGAAATAAAGAAACACATTATTTTGGCATACAAATGTCCAACTACTGCTAACATTTGCAGTATACCTTGAGGTCACCATAGCAATACAATTAATTTACAAATCACTATATATATTAATTACACTAAACAAATACTTCGTATCAGCTGAGAGCAGTAAAGTGACAAATGAAAAAAAAATAAAGAAAGTATTGTAGAAATCAAACTTTTGGATAATAGTTTGTGTTATGTCAACAATTTTTGCCTTCATATTAACTTTTTGCTGATTTAATGACACGTAGATGTTCAAGGTGAAGTCGCAGGAGTTATATTCATTGCTACATTTGCACTTATCAGCTTTCTGTTCTTTCATGACTATGTTCATAAGGGAAAAAAAATTGAGAAGCACTATTTTAAGTTCCAAATATGTATTTTTCAAAAGAGCTGCAACTGATCACAATACTGTCCTCAAAAAGAAAACATAGAAAATAGAGAGCAAATACAACACATAATATTGCCAGCTATAATTACTACATAACTTTCCACAGTGTCTAGCAAACTAGAGGCTTTCTTTGAACACCTTTGGTATCATTAGTACAAATATAGAAATATATATGGAAGTTTCAAGAAGACTTCAAATACGAGAGGAACCATCAGAACAAATTTCATTTTAGGCTAATAAGAAATAATTTATCGGGTTTTGCATAGCAATTTAGCTTCATTTTTTTTCTTACGACTTTTTCTTTACTCTCCCCAGTAGAATAGCAAAATTTCCTTTCAACACCACAAAAAAGAAAAAGTTTGTGTACAGAAATGATTTTCTATTTTAGAATTATATTAGTGATTCTTTGAGAAGATTTTTATATTTTTAAAATCTTTTGGCCATGTTCTTTCATTACTTTTACTCTATCATCAAATACTATGAGGCAATGACATAAAATACCTTAGAATAATCATACTTTTCTGTTATGAGCTGTGCAAGTTCTGCTTTTATAGAGAACTATGCCTCAAGCCCCAAGAGGACAAGGCTGATTTAGGTTCCCAGAAATCACTGTAGAACAACTTGGCTTAGTAAACTTACAGATAAATAACTTGCTTGCTGTATAGTGCAATTCTCTTTACTTTTCTACGAGTATTTACATGCCAAATCAGGTCTCTAATAAGTTATCCAACAGACAAGCATGTGCACGTGTTAAAATTACATAAATATTGATGGATAGGAGTTGAATACCTATTTCTAGTCAGAGACAGAGAAGTGAAAAGATATATCTACAGCTGTCTGATTGTTGAATGAAAGTGGACACTTTCCCTACTTCTGATTAGGAAATATGGCTTCAAACTATTGTGACTACTTTCTGTATGTATCCATTTAAGGAGGTTTTTGTATTCACAAACGGCAAAAACCCCCTTAGGTTTTAAACATCAACCCTTTGTAGTGTATGGTTTATTCAAATAGTTCAAATAATTCCTCCACATCTCATTTATGGAAGAAAAAAGAAAAATACTTCAAAAGTTATTCAGCCCCAGAATTTTGTATTACACACTTCCTTCCTCTTGACTTTTAACTGTACAGCAATTGCTCGTGTTCTTTACTGTATGTATTTCACTTCAGATATTAAAAAAATAAAATTGTGTAATTAAATATACTGTAGCCCAGATATGATCAGGAACACATAAACTCAATCTTCCATTTTTTAAAAGAGATATTAAAATTTTGACTTGTATCTTTTGACTTCCAGAGTGAGATATCTATTATTTTTTATCAGTGAAAGCAGCAGGTTTGAAGTTTTCTGGGTAAGAAGTGCCCAGATGAATTTTACATGAAAAGCTAAGGAAAGATAAAATGTGAGAGATATACTTGGAAATTTTGCCTTTTTAACAGTAAAAATACTCTAATTTTTCTGTATTACAACATTACTTTTAAAAGTATTGTGCCATCTCTCTTTGAAGACAAGTTGAATGATCTTTATGTAAGTGTGGGATTTTTAATTTGACATATGATCTTTTAAAATTGATTTGCAGTAATACTTACCAGCAGAACATCATGTTGCTAGTAATTAGTTTGAACTTTATGCATTTCTCCTATGTCTTACAGAATTTATTCAAGCAATATAATTTTAAACAATTTCACTTTCTGTGTAAGAAAGTGACATGGAATGAGGCATGCATGGGTAGGTAAATGTATTTCTGTGTGGATATGCCTCAGCTGGGCAATCCCATAAGATGCTGCAGTGCGCTTGTAAACAAGGTCATTTACATTTTTTTTTGATGACTTAATCCAGTTGATGTGCAATGCCTTTCTACTTTACAATTTTCTTCATTTCATAAGATTTTTGAGCAATCAGGTACCCTAACTCCTTACAATTGGCCTCCTGTTTTTCCTTTTAAATTCCATGTTTGCCAGCTGCTTAGAAGAGCCAGACTTCCTGCATAGAAACAGTGAAATGATAAATAAAGATATGTAGAATGGTTTACATGGAAAGTATAGATTCCAAAGCTAGCATCCGAAGTCTTGTTAGCCTCCCATGAAGACCTAGTGGAGCTTTTTGAGACCAGGCCTGTATGTCTTCCTGCAACTAAGAGCAAATTCCACAAAACCAAGTCTGCATTGTGATGGAGATTTGTCTAACTTCTGCTGCTGCCTCAGAGAACAGGTCTAGACTTTTGATTGGCTATTTCACTATTATCCAAGTCTATTGTTTAGTTATTGCAAAATCAGAGGATCAGAAAATGGTTGGTCTCAGAAGGTATCTCTGGAGGTTGACTTGTCCAAACCCCTTTTCAAGCAGGGTCACCTCAAGATGTTTGCCTAGGATCGTGTCTAGACAGCAATGAATATCCTTGGATATCCTTGAATATCTCCAAGCATAGAGACTCTACAACCTCTTGGCTACCTTGGTAGTCCTGAGTTACCTCATACTGGAGAAGTGTTTCCTATAATCAAATGGAACCTCCTGTGATTCAATGTGTGCTCATTGCATCTTGCTCTGTCACTGAAAACCGCTGAAAAGAGCCGGACTTCATTCTCTTTGTGCCCCTCCATTAGGTTTTGTACACATTGGTGGGATCACCTCTGACCCTTTCCTTCTCCAGACTGACCTATGCCAACTCTATCAGCCTCTCCTTATATGTCCCTTAAAAAAATTCATGACCCTCTGTTGGATTGTCTCTTGCAACTCCATATTACTTCTTATTTTGCCTCTTTTTTTTTTCCTCTACTTATAGGTGATCCATCTTATTTTTCATATTATCCAGTCTTGGGTGTTTTCCTCACTGGAACATGATTTTGATCTATTGGAAAATTTGGCCAGTCAGTGTTTATATAACATTAATGTTTTGACCCAGCCAGACTGAGAATAACAATTTGATTGAATTACATACATAGGAGCTTCTAAAATCTAATCCATTTAATGGGACACTATTTAAAAAGCAAATATTTGCTAGTTAAATATGCTCAAACATGGGTGAATTTTAAGCATGCGTGATAATACCTTATTTACAGATTCTGTTTTTATTATAGTAGTATTGGTATAATAGCAATATTTAATGAAGGATTATCACCTCAGATTTCATAGATTTTATTTCCCTTTCAGTCTTGAAACTCTTGAAAGTTGAGAACTTGCAAAAATTTATTTTTTAAAGCTGAGCAGGTCTATCATATTTCTAGAATGTTAACAGATTGTGCATTTCTGTTTGTGTTGTTCCAATGTTACTGAATTGTTAAATGATAACATACTTTCCGAGCCGTTTTGTGGGTCAAATTATATGGTCTAGATTGTACTTCAGCCTGGATTCTTGCTACTAACATTGCTTTATATGAAAACTCTCATATGGGGAAAATTCTGACAAGATAGTTTTTGCTTTCTTTCCTCATATATACTTTACTAATGTGGTGGAGTGTTCTCAGTAAATCAGAGTAATCCTTGCAAACTCAGTAAAAGGAAGAAATACAATAGTTACATGAGATATCGCAATGGTAATTCAAATCATAAATAAAAGTAGATTTCCTTTCAGTATCTCACTTTCAGAGCTAGATATCAGCATCTAAAGTACATTAGCTGAAATATCTTATTACCTTTAGTGTTGTTGGTAATCATATCTATCTACCGATCTCTAAAAATATGCAACAATTAATACTAATTACCTACTCAGCTAGATTTGAAGTCCTGTAAGTTCACAAATATTTACTCATGATTTATATTGTGCAACTGTAAAAGAAATTTGGGAAGAACAGCAGCCTGGTTATAGAGGGGCAATATAAAAAGCGATCTTACAACTCCAGTTTTTGAAGTCAACACATTTTGACTGTTCAGATTAAAATGGCTGATCTCGCTTATATAGTACTGAACTACTTTGTTATATTATCTGGTTATGATTCTTACTGTTCCTAATTGACTAAGGCTAGAGGGAAAGAGCAGTTTTTGTGGCTTGATTGTGAGTTTAATTTTTTTCATTTGACACATCTCCTTCTTCCAAAGCTTCTCTTCATTTTTTGTATTTATAATTCTTTCTACACTGACCCAGTTCTGAAACAACATCAGTTTCATGTGTAAATGAGAAAACAGTGCACAACATTAATTTTAGGTAGAAAAGCAGTGCAAGTGATAAAAATTTCCGAGATAAGACCAGTCTATTTTAAGACATCACTTTTTGAGTTGCTTTAGCCTCCCATATTTCTGGTTTTGGGCAGTATCTTCAAACTAAGCCAAATTTTGTGAAATGATGATTTGTATATGGATGGTTGTCTATTGAAGCACATCCATCTAAGACCAGCTCATTTCATCTCTGTATTACACCTGACTCTAAAGGCATGATACAAGCCCTCTCAGATAGTAAATATAATCATGTTTATCTGATGGAAAATAGCACACATATTAGACTTATTAACTTGTCCCTACAATGACTTCTAACGGTAATTCTTATGGTATTTTTTTCCAATAAGACCAAAAGGATGCTTCTGATGAAAAAAAAGTGTCTCCATTTGGTCAGTAGGGATGGCAAAGTATTCATAAACACAGAATTAAGTTTGGATTTCTCCAATTAAGTTGAGTGTTATTTTTCAAAATGCAAAATAGGCAAAAAGATTCTGAATGGATCTGTAAATATATCTTCTTTCACTACGCTGATGTATTAAAATGTCATGTGGTTAGCTATGTGATGTTCTCACTTGCTAATGTATGCAGAAATATTTTTGTACCCTTCTGAAAGAGAGAGACAGAAAAAAGCAGGATTTCATAACAGAAAAAATGACTTGGTGTGATGGTATCAATAATTTCTGCACTAATAATTATTGTGTTGCCATAGTTTTGAAACAGTTCCCATTTCCAAGCAGTATATGTATAATTATATAACTAAAGCGCATTATAAAATTTGAACATATTAGCATAACATCCTAGATATTGAGCAAAACTAATTTTGTCTTTTTCTATTTTTAAGATCCAGACTTTAAGGACCTTGGCGTTTTGAAGCCATTGCCAGGTTGGTATGTTGTTTTTGGGGTTTTTTCTGACTTGGAGGCCTTTATACTCTGCTGTAGAAAACATTTTTGTTTGCTGTTCAGGTTTCATTTTTTCTGGTGTTTTGTTATTCAGTTTGTGAGTTTGAGATGGGAGGACCTGAAGGAATTGTGGAATCTGTACAAATTGTTAAAGAAGGAAAAGCTTCTGAAACTGAAGCAGTAGACTGTAAATGGTACATCCGAGCACCACCCCGATCCAAGGTCAGTCCTTCATCCACTTGCTGATTTGTCATTTAATTTAAGAAATTGCCTTTTCTAATATATTGTGCATTTCTTAGTACAGTCAGATCTTGTTTAATAACTTTACAGCTTGAACTGTAAACTATTTTTTTCCTTCTCCTGTGGAAGGGTAATTTGTCATCTCCACCAAAATAACCACCTTTCTTCATAAATGATGATTTGGGCAATACTAATGTGTTTTTTGTGCCATAAGTAATTTTCTTAAATTCATCTTTAATTTTGCTCATATTTTTAAAGAATCAATATGTGTTTTAAAGTGGGAAGTAATCTTCTAATTTTAATTTTCATTATATTTCAAACACCTAACATAGAGACAACTAAGGGGGCACTGCTGGCTCCCTGAGGTCATCATTGTTTCTCATCTGGGAACTGTGAAAATGGGCCTAAATTAAATTAATGTTCCTCCGTATGAAGCCTTTATTTCCTTTGGTTTAGAGACACAGACAAAAAGAGTATTCTCATTTCTTTTCCTCCACAGTCAGCAAGCCAGGGCTTTGTAAGAAACATGAGAGGGCTGCAAGGAATTCAAAAATACTTTCCTTGGATTCCCCTTGATTTTCTCTCTTATCCATAACTTATCAGTTATGATATGCATTAATTATTGCTGGCTACACTACCACTTCTCCCCTCTTTGCAACAGGAACAGCTTTATGCCTCCCACCTACTTGCATTACTGTGTAAAAGACACCCCACAGTATACTTTTTCTAGCTGTATTTTATTGGACAGGAAAGGTTTTAGAAAGTAGGATTTATATATGCACTACTCTCTGCTGCCTTTAAACTGATAAGGGCTTTTTTTGTATAACCTCATTGGGGAGACTGTACTGAATATGTAATTGTTTCATCATCAGAATGACACATGGATGAATGTTGAAGTGTTTTCTTCAGGAAAGATTTTCAGAAGAGAAAAAATCATTAGTATCAGCACTTTTGTATTGGGAAAGTGTAGGAAAATAGTTGGGTCATAAAGACTACAGATAAATGATTTCCAGAATATACTTTCATCTTATAACACTTTTTTTTTTTACTTTTGGATAAAATTAATATTGATAGAGGTTTTCAATTAAGTAGATGAGCTTCCCATTTTGCTGCACTAAGTAGTGATATGAAATTATTGGACTGATGAATGATTATTCCATGTGTTATAGGCAGTTTATATTCATTCAGCGCAAATCCCAATATCGATACAAACTTCAGGAAGAACAGAAGGAGGGCAGCTCTGACGATAAGGTTTTGGGGATTCTGGTGGATAAGATGCTGAACATGCCCCAGAAATGTGCACATCCAGCCCAGAAAGCCAATTGTGTCCTGGGCTGCATCAAAAGCAATGTCACCAGCAGGGTGAGGGAGGAGATTCTGCTGCCCTGCTCTGGTGAGACCCCTCCTGCAGTGCTGCATCCAGCCCTGGGGTCCTCAGCACAAAAAAGACATTGACCTCTTGGCCAATGTCTCCAGAGGAGAACCACAAAAATAGTCAGAGGAATGGAGAACCTCTCCAGTGAGGAAAAGCTAAGAGATGAAAGTTTGTTCTGTCCAGAGAAGACTGGGAAGACCTTACAGCAGCCTTCCAGTACTAAGAGGGAGCCTTTAAGGAAAAAGGGGACAAGTATTTTGTCACTTGTGCTAAGACAAGGTGTTTTAACCTAGAAGAGGGGAGATTTGGACTAAATATGAGGAAGACATTTTTGCAATGAGGGCTGGAAATGAAAAATGCTGGATCATGTTGCTCAGAGAGTTGGTTGATGACCATCCCTGGAAACATTCAAGGCCAGGTTGGATGAGGCTCTGAGTAACTGGATTTAGTTGAAAACATCCTTACTTATGACAGGGAAGTTGGACCAGTTGATCTTTACGCATCCCCTTCAAATTTAAACTATTCTAAGAAGTATTTAGGTATTAGTAGAAGGAAAGCAGACATACACAGAATTATTGATAGAATCAGCACAGTTAATTAAGCCAATAGCATTTCCATTTCCCTATCTAAATTCAAGTTTATGGTTGATCATATAATGTAAATGTGATATTCTTACTTGGTCTGACTCTGAGATTCTATATGATTCAGAGCCCTGCTAAAAATCACAATTTTACCTAACTGTAGTATTTATTCATACTTCAGTTCTGATGTAAAGCTCCAAACTAGGTATTTATGCAACTGAAAATACATTGGGTATCAGAAGAATACGAAACTACTACTCTTAGTAGAGGGCTAAAAATAAGGTTCATTAATTCTTCATAAACTTCCATATCTACATTTAGTTTTGTTGCATTCCAAGGAGCATATCCTAGATGAAGGGCACCTGGAATGGAGAGCAACAAGGAAGTTTTAGAAAAATGAAGTAATACTGAATGTTATTTAATGTCATCTAGAAAATTATGTGAATGAGAGTAATATAATGCAATAACAGGCTCTTACAAGGAAAAGGAAATGCTGTGATGCTCATGTCTGTAGGATAACTCAGGGCCCCACACTCTGGAAGAAAGTTTCAGGTTAAATATGAAAGAAGAAAATTCAAACATCAGGGAGGGCTGACTCGTTCACTGGCATTGTTAGTGGTCTGAAAGTGCAGGTTAGATAACAACCTGTGAAAAATGAGAGAAACATTAATAATCCTACCTTTAGGCAGAGGGCTGGACTGGGTCATCTCTTGATGGATCCTGCTGTTCCCATCTTACAGAATTACCTGTTTGGAGAGATTGAGAAATATAAAAGTATATAAATCAGTATTTCCTAATGTGGAGTTGAAAGGTTTCACAGCAAGCTAGGGAAAAAAAAAAAAGATTTTTCAAGGCTAGATCCATCTTTGGGGGGTAAGTCCAGTGGTTTTTCAAAGAGATATATTTATGTACACACAGAAAAGTATGTACGTGTATACATGCATACACCCAGTAATGGTTTCATCACAATGGGACAAGTTGAAAAATATACAGATATTAAGGAAGGAGGAACGAGTGGATAAATTTTTAAGAACTCTGTATGAAGTAAAGTTTATGATAACATTATTTATGGGTCTGATTCAATTGAATTGGAATCTACTGTTCATTTTTTACAGTCAGCTTCCTTTGTCCCTACCTAACCTTGAATCAATGACATACTCAGTACAGTGACTAAATGACATCATTTTAATTTATGTCAGTTTGCACCTATGAAAACAAGCTTTCCTGCTAAGAACAGTGAGAACTACGCAGACGTCTTTAAACCCACATGTTCCTGAACCCTGGGCTGCACAGTTTGTTACTGGGAATTATGCCTAAAAGGCAAGAGTTTCTCAGAGAGAATTTGTGCTGGATCTTTTCATCTTCAGTTTCTTAATTAAACTGTGCCAGAATGTGAGTTGCTTGCAATTTCATTTGGCGTAAGCTCATCCAGTCTAAACTGTCTGCAGAAGAAAGATGCAAGTGCTTCCCTTGGTTTCCAATTCCAGATTCCAGCCAAGTCTGAGCTCAATATATGAGCAATGAGATCAGCCAGGAAGCGTATACTTGAGGTCTCTAAGCCTGACCATCAAACTGGAAGTCTGGGTCAAATGCTTCTATCCTCAGTGCTCTGGAATGGGACAGAGAGCAGAAAATTTGTTGCACACACTTAAAACAGAGCCACCATTGATTACCTTATATCACACATGCACACACACACCCTGACACAAACACACACACACACACACACAGAGAAAAATAAATCTGAAATGCGTGCAGAAACCAAACATTCTCTAAGTACAAAGGCTGTCTGAACACAACTTATATGCAGAGCTAGAGTCTTATATAGTGAAAGTGACTAGTTGTAAAGTCTGTGTTTCTTGTAATCATTCAAAGTCAGTTCCTGCTGAGTAAGATAGCTGTGAGTTTTGAGTGGAATAACACTACGGTTCTGCACTTCGTGTAGAATGTGACCACAATTAATATTCAGAGCAAGAATGGAAAATTAAGAAGAGAGCTGCTGACTGAAAGTGCTAACCCATCCAGAACAACAAAGTTCTGGAGGGATTTCCTGATCTGAAAATCAGTTAGTGTAGAACAAAGCCCAAAGAAGGAAGTGTATAAGGTTACTGTGCAGTGATTTGAAAAATTTCTGGGCCATCATTCTCTGCAAGCAGTGGATACACAAAGATTTTGTATTTAGGACTAGAAAATAAGAAATTCTTGCTTTCTGTTAAGGGTGAAGTATTGGAGGATAGTGTTTTTCAACAAGTGTTTTTCTATGTTGGATGGGTCAGCATAGTTTGACAAAGTCCCCAGGATGACAGGACTATGTTTGTGCTCTCTTTGGTGGGCAACTTTCCCAGCAAGGTACCTTTGTGCCATGCTTGTTTTTTGAGAGGCTCTGTAGAAAAATAACAAAGCAGAACTTGATAATAAGAGTAATAAAATATTTACAGTTATGATATTCTTATGTTGGGAAAAAAAAAGCAAACCAGTAAGAAGTGCTATAAGAAGCACCATTTATTATCAGACGCTCTGGGCACCTCAGGAAACAGCACCAAAACAGGAATTAATTTGAATCTAGTCCAGTGGAAATAATCTGCTCTGGAGGAATAAGGTAGAAGTACATTTAGACTGAATAAATAGTGGGAGTAGCCTCTTCATTGGCACCATGAGAAATAAAATGAAGTTATAAGGTAGTTAGGCAAAACTATGTCTAATCTCGTGCCCAACCTAAACAGGATACTGGACAAAGGTTATAGCACACAAGACTTAACACAAGAGACTAAGGAAACCCAAAGTATCAATTAATGAGTGTCTAGATTTGGCACGTCCTGGCAGCATTCTTAACCCTGAGCTGCCAGGGAATGGTGGCATCGGTTTCAAGCAAATTCAATTGCTTGAGCCACGGGGCTGCAGTGGGAAGAGGGTACATAGCACACGGGAAGGGGCCAGGATGAGAGAGGTCACAGCGCCAGGATGTGACAAATGAGACTGGGACAGGCCTGGCCATGGTGGATGGGCTTGCCCAGGCAGTGGGGCCAGCCCAAACACAAGGAGGCCAATAGCTTGGCAGGGCTGGGGTGGTGAGGAATGAGGCTGGGAGCAGAGCAGTGGGACCTGGTGTGATCAAGACACTTGTGTATTTCCTAAGGGTTTGCACTGCTATCTGGCACGCTCCTGACCAAATGGAGGGATGACTCTTTGCATCCAGGTGCCTGCCTTCATAGGGAGTGCAGTCTGGAGAGAGACTGGGCTGTTAAATGTGCATTTCCTAGGCAGTCAGGAGGAAGAAAATTGCAGAGCTGTGAGTGAGTCTGTTTGAATTGATCTGACTAAACTAAAACATTTTCTGCTCTCCCATGCGAAGTGGAAATTTGTACTCTAAGATTAGGCCTGTAAGAAAAGCAGTTTAAGCTGTTGGCACTGGAAGACTAAGATGCACTAATTTTTGGAGGCTTAATCAGTTTTAGAAGAGAAGCTTCAAGTAGTGCACTAAAACTTAATAGGAGCCCTCTGAGTGGTGATTCTTGAAATGTTAGAGAAAAATAAAATTTAAAGGCTGAATAAACTAACAGCCAGAGATACTTTTGCAAACTTCAGATGATCTACTTCTTTGAAGAAACTCTGAAGCTTACTAACCTATAGATAATGCAAAAACCATTATTATTATAATTTTTATAAGTAAAGCATTATACTTTTAAATTACATATAAAAGTATTATAATATATATTTATATATAATAATAAAATTATTATTATAATTTTTAAAAATGTGTATATGGTGAGTACACGGTGAACAAATTATGTTTAAACAAGTAGAAAATATTGTTTACCTACATTAAACTAATAAAATCCCTTATGTGAAATAGTTTTCTGAGATGAAGGGGCAAGACAAGTACATGTTTGGAATCATGTATATAGAATCTCTGCTATGAAGGCATGTCAATGCACATGCCAGAGTAACACTGTCAAAAACCCCACTTTGAAATTACCATTAATCTATTCCTTTCAGGTATAGAAATATAATGAAACTCAGCATCCTCAAACCAAACAGCTATTAAGAAATGTAATTTAAAAAAAGCTGTTAAAGAAAGTAATAAAATGTCTGTCAAAAAGAGCAGCAGAATCAGAATTTGATTTCCAGTTTTCAGTGTTAAAAAGCAGAATAGTACCAAGGAGTTGTAAATCTTGCTGACTTGTGAGCATTTTTGGACTGTAAAAGAAAAAAATGAGGATGACTTTACAGAGTAAAGTGTCAACTATTGGACAGTCACAGAAGTTTGAAGAAACAAATAGGACAAAGCAAAGAAATCCAGAGTTTTACCTGTCTAGAAAAACTGGTGTTCTGATATGTGAGCCTTGGCTGTGAATCACAATATCTTAGAAGGACCATGTAAAATTGTCATCTTTGACAGACAGTATTCTCCAAGCTCCAGAACAGAAGAAAATATGAAGTATGGAGCTCTCTGTTTGCACAACATGGTCCCAGACTAGTAACAGAAAGACCAAAATTTTAGAATAATCCCCCAAAATAACAAACAAAAATGCAACAGATCATGTGTTATTAACACTTTTGCATTGAAGTAATGCTGATTGAAAAAAACCCAAACCAAATAGCATCCAAACAAGAGGACAGACCATTTCAGATGACAATTCAAGCCTCCTTCGTAACATGCGTTCTAGGCTGGTGTACTTGGTGTCTGGTTGCCTTGAAGGAGTTCAATTAGTGTTGCACAATCTGCTTTAAAAAAAACTGGGTTTCCCCGGCCTAAATACTGGAGGAATCATCTTGAAAGTACTTTGTTAATCACACAGAGCTGAAAAAGATGTAGAATAAAGCAGGTGCTGTAACTTATCACTGAGCAATGGGAAAATTTAACCCAGTCCTGTGCTTACAAGTGAATTGACTGAACCCAGAAGGAGAGTGTGTAAAATCTGGACATTACACTAGGATGAAGAGGAAGTTTTTCTCTTATTTTAAATTACTTTTGGCAGCTGAATGATGGCTTTTTGTTTGGTTTGGTTTAAGGCGACTGAGTGTCTCTGCAGATATATTAAGTCTGATATGCTGGGATATGGTTTGAAGTTTTTCCTGACTGGCCTGATCAATCATGTTGTCATCCCTAACCTTCAGTGATTGATTAAAAAGCAGAACTCATCAGAAATGATTCGCTATGAGGAGATTATATTCTGACTATTTTACTAAGGTGATATATTATTCATAGTTTACAATAATTTTGCGGGTTTTTTCTGAGTATGTTCAGTCAGAGATTTTTGTTGTTTTCAAATTTAAATGAAAAGAAGTAGTAAAACTTTCTCACTGTTTCCTTTTTCCTTTTTTGATTATTATTTATGGTGACCATACAAAACTTACAGGTGACAAGAGAATTATTTAAATTGTTATGTGACTGAGTGTAATATGCCACAGTTGCAGTGAGACTTTATCAGTTTTGTTGCTAATGACATTGGCATTTGCAGTGACATCTCAAAACTCAGTTAATCTAATACTTGAGCAGCCCCCTCTCCTAAGTAATGTGGAGCTGATGACTTGACAAAAATGTCTTATTAAAACTTTGCAGCAAAAATGTGAAAGAAGAAGATATGGCAGTTATGCTTCTTTCAAATGAGATGTTCTCTTCAGCAAGAATGCCTCGACTATGCTAATATAATGTGTCAGTATCTATGGAAATGTTCATTCCAAAAGCTTCTATTGGCATCAATGAAAAAATGCTTAATGAAGGCAGATGGTGGTGTTTGAGTCTGTGACCTTTGCTTTAGTTCATTTTCTTTCAGGGGAACAAAGATTTTTATCCACTGATGGTAGAAGTAATGGCTAAGAGCTCTGTAAATGAAATAACCAGTAATACTGATATTTTTTCTCTCACTTTCTGATCCATTTGTTTTAGTGACATCCACATATTAGCAAAAGCAATGAGAATATTTCCCTGATTTCAAAAAGCTATGTATAGGGAACATTTTGCATTAAATAAGAGTTTGTCATATAATCAGTTTTATTCTTTCCCTGGGGAACTCAATTTATTATTAGTCATTTTCTTCTGCCAGTGTGGGTCTTACAGCCAGTGACAGGAACGATGGCAAATATATAGCAATGAAACCATACAAGTTGGCAGAGGCGTGCAGATGCAATTAAATTATTCCAGATCTTTAAAATAAAATCTGATCCAATATCAGGTTGTCAGTTTGTGTAATCAGTTTCCAGCTTTTAAAAATACTGCAGTCTTAAGCTAAAGGTCTGATTCAAAAAAAATAGATTGAAGTATACCCCCTGATTTCAGGGTGTGCTGTACAAAGTCCTCAATATTTTATGTAAAGTACTAGGAGTAGTCATCTCCAAAGACAATGAAAATGAAGCTCCAACTCACCTCAGAATATCAGTAGCTTATTTTCTCTAATTTATGAAACTTCATGGCACGGGAGAAAGTGGCATCTTTCTTCTACAGGCTAGACATAGATTTCTAAGTAAAATATTTCTTTCTAGTGGTTCCATTTCCTATCAGGTCTATATAGTTACAGTGTTGGCTGAATTTCCCACACAGAGGAATGAACAGGTATGACTGACAGAAGAATTCAGGCTTGGGAAAAATTGAAGGTTTTGGCTTCTTCCCCTGGAAGACTCAAAACAAAATGCTGAGTTGTTATTCTCTTGATTCCTTTTCAGTATTTATGACTGCTACTCTAAGAAATACTTTACTATTTTATAAGGCTGGTATGCCTCCAGAAACTAAAGAATGTCAAATGATAAGCCCATAGAAATAAGATTTTATCTGTGCTGCTATATGAACAATGTTTTCGAACAGATCAGGAATAATTGATGAATGCCGGAAATTGCTGGGAGAGCTGATATTTTGTAACTGCAGTGAGGATTAGCACACATTTCTTGTAAGAATGAAAACTCATAAAAATTACATCTCCATACTGAAATGGGATACTCTTGAAAAGAAATACATGTGCTTATATATATGCACATGCAATTGTACATATAAATGCATATATAAAAGGCAGCAGGATAGAAGTAGAGAACAAGTGAACAAGTGTGCAAGGCCTTTCACTCGGTAGGTATAGTTTTATTATTGTTCTGCCATCAGATTAATGTAGTCTTTTTTCTGGACTAAATATGAGCTTTCCTGAAGAGGGGAATAGACAAAAATGCACTATGAATTTGTGGTCTATCATATATATATATATATATATGTGTGTGTGTGTATATATGTCATATAAATGGTGTACATATGATAGGCACATGCAGTGGGGCTGCTGCTTCTAGTAATTTTTTCAAGTGAAGATGCATACAGCTGTATGCTGTGTATGCTTATTGCCTTTTTATACAATTTCTGCCCTAATTCACCTTTCTGTATCATTCTCTTGAAATCTCAGGAGCACCCTTGGCAGTTTGATGATGTATGATGTATCTATTGAAAATAGTATTTCTCTGTTAATTGAATATTTGATGTTGCTTTTATAATCAATCGCTTTTAAAATTGATGGTTTACCCTAAAGTCCTTATACATTTGAATATGAAATAATAGTCTTTTATCCTCACCCCTGATTCTTTTTAGGTAGTTTCAAAGAGTTCTTTGCAAAGGGCAGTGTATCTTTTACATTGTGAGACAATTAACTTGTATGCAAGAGACATAGGTTTCTAGGAGTTTACACAAAATATGTTTGATTTCAAGCCACTTAAATTATAAAATGTATACCATAATTCTTTGTTTAGAAGAGCTGAGATGGTGGCCAGATCCTTGAGGAAACATAAAAAGATTAATGATGGAGTTCTGCCTGGCTCTCAGATTCTCACTTCCTGAATCAGTGTAGCAGAAACGTATAAGATGACACACGGACTCTGGGGAGGGAGCAGCAATGATTTGCCTTATTATTTCACATGTCAGTCATGTAATAGAGCAATACTGTGCCAAGCAGTAAAAGAAGAAATTTCTAGCTTCTCTATCCTTCAGCTTGAAGAATCATTGCACATACTTCTGGAAAAAAAAGTATGTATTTGCAAATTAGGACCTTACTATAGGTAAGAACAAAGAAATATCTAGATCTTCTCAGACATTCTACTTGGAAGCAAGACAAAATACCAGGAAGCAGAAACAGTGCTCAGTTTGCATATTAATGGCCTTCTGAAGAAGTGCCCTACGGATCACCAGCTCCAGAAAAAATATTTTGAGTGAATTGCTATGTACTCTTTCTCCTGCAACGTAGAGCAAAGTTGCTTAATGTTTTTTCAGTCATTCTCAAACGTCTGTACATGTTCCCTTTGTTGTTTGATTGATTTATAGATCTATTTGAGATTTTTGGACTACGAGATGCAGAATTCCAACGAATGCAAAAGGAATTTTGTAGCAGTGTATGACGGAAGCAGCTCGGTGGAGGATTTGAAGGCAAAGTTTTGCAGCACAGTTGCCAATGATGTGATGCTGAGGACAGGCCTGGGTGTAATCCGCATGTGGGCAGATGAAGGCAGTCGAAACAGCCGATTCCAGATGCTCTTCACATCTTTCCAAGAACGTAAGACCCTAATCAATGCATCTTCCTTTCAGTTTGTTCAATGATACAAGTCTGAAAATCTGTTAATATTTTCTTCATGCAGAGCAGTCTCTGAAGTATGTTGCCAAACAAGCTATATAAATATTTAACCAGTTCTTATTCCAAGCATTTGTAGTGAGTAATATTTTTTAATGCAGCAGACAGACCGCAAGATTCAAAACAAAGAAAACAGGTACAAGTGGTCATGATCTGTCCAATCATATAACTGTGACTTTTGCCTGATCCCCAAACTGCATGAAAGTTTTTCCTTACACAAGATGGAAAATAATACAACTCTGAAAGTTTTTATAAAGTCAGATCATTTTCTCTGAATTTGGTTTTTTAGATCTCATTATGATATGCATTTGAAGAATACCTTATGATTATTTTAGCACAAGTAGTGGGTGTGTGCGTATAGCAGTGAACATATGTGTCAGATATTGTTAAGCAAAGAGTTTAGGTTTTTTTTTTTGTAGCAACAAAAGCTTTCTGAAATCCTTTCATATTTTGGTTAATATTCTCTTTATGTGCCTTACTTGTGTTTATATTTTATATGACATCTGGGCTCAGATAATAAGCAATATAACCTGTAAAAGAAACAAAATGTATTTCTAGCCAGTTAAAGAAAAGAAACAATCAAATCACAAAAATCCCTCAACAAAACCCAATAGCTCCAATCACTGAAAACTATTGACCCAGATAATCCTGTGAAAGCCTTGTGAGAGATATCTATTTGTTTCCTTTGATAGGAATAATACATATTTTACCTCTTTAGAAAGGTGCATTTATTTTCACATGCTGGTTCGTGTTAATTTTTTATGTGTTTTTGGTTTGTGTATCGTGTGTCTGACAGAAAGAAAGATTTCTTTGTGACTGTCAGTGGCTGGAATGAAGGCTCAACCCACCAAACACATTCTTCATCTGTATTCTATGTGTGTGTACCCTGCAATGAGGCAACGAGTCTCTGTTGAGAACAGCCTCCGTAATTCCTTAATTATGGCTCTGATTAAAAAATTTCTGACATTTTACATGCCTGAAACTGCATGCACTGCTGTACTCTCACACTCACAGCCTTAGGGTAGATTATATTATTCTTGCCTGCAAACCAGGCTGGGGTCTAAAAGACACTGAGAACCCTTGGTTGAGATGATATTGCCCTTTTCTCATTTCTGCAACTGGAGATGTCTTGAATATTCAAGATCTGATTCATTTTTTTCACAAGGCATCTTGATCTGTTACCTTAGAAACAACTGCATAGACACTGGAGGTTCACAGCATATAAAGAGCTGGAGAGTGAAGCACTATGATGACTAACTTGAAATGAAGGTTTGAATAAGTGTATGTTTGCAAAGCTCTCATATTTTAAAGGATAATAAGGAAAAATGTGGTGTTTTTTTCTCTTACAATATTCCTAATATATTTACCTGACATGCTACATCTTATAAGCTACTCCTTTTTTGTAAGCAGATGATAGTTTATAGTGAAAAATATTCTGACTGAGAAATTCAAAATACTAACATAATGTGCTTTCTGTAAATTTGCTCTGAAAAGTCATTGCTCACTAAAAGCAGACAATTTATTAAAGGCCAAATAACACTTTGAAATATGTCTACATAGCCTGCTCATAAATAGTAGAAGATACTGCATCTGTAATTTTAATGCTGGGAATTACCTTTAAAGATTTAAAGGTGATGCAGATGGTATTTTCTGTGTCTTGTCAGTTGTCCCTAAGTGCTGCCCTATGCCACACACTGGTGCTGGCTGTCAGGAGCTGGCTAGAACAGATGTCAGGGAGATACACTGAGACACAGCTCATGGCATGTAAACTGCAGAGCCTTTCAGCAGCGTGTGGGAATAATTAGATCATCTGCATGGAAGAGAAGGAATGTCAGACCTCATTCAGGGAGATGTGCATCAGGGAACAGACACCTGTGTGTCTCTTCAGGGACAAAGAAAGAGGAAAAAAAATCTATTTTGTTTGTATAGAGCTGAGAAAAGAATAAAATAGAAGATTACATTTATGTTGCAGTAACACGCATGGTAAAGAGTGACAAAGTATTTTCTGTTCCTGTGGGAATGACCTGGAGGTGTTGTGATCTGTTTCTCCTATAGTTCTTATTGTGGAGTTAGGCTGTTGAGACTGTGAGTTTTCCCTTACACAAGGCTCTGTGTACTGGAAGTGGTATCTTGTGGAAACAAGCTAATAAGCCTGAGCATTGTTTTCTTTCAGTGTAAGTCTATTCAGTGTTTATTCCAGTTACAGACCCATTTCCTGGGGACTTGACATTTGTGCAGACCAGAGAGATCTTAAAGAGATTTTTTCTATGATCTTTTTTATATGTTTCAATCAGGGTGTTCCAAATCCATTTAAAATATGTATGCATTTTTTTTGGCCTCTAAAAAGTGCTCTTATAAGTTCCCAGACTTCTCACAGTGATGCTTTCAGAGCAGCAGTGCTGTAAATATGTCTGAAGGAAAGGCATACAATGCATGAGGTTGTTAAATTTCCTGCACCAGAAAATCAGGAATGATTCTCATCATTGTCAAAATAGTAGTTGAGCTCTAAGTAACTCTTAATAACTGAGTAATTCTTAATAGATGATAATTTATAGTGATGCTCTGATATTTCATGGTCAGCTTTATTAACTATTCCAACTGTCATTTTTTGGTTTGACTCTTTGTGTCCTTACTTTTTTATTTTTTAAGATATCTTCTAACCATGATCATATTTTTGTGCATGGGATTCACTATTACACTAGTTTTTAAATATCCAACAAATTAATATAAGAATCAGTAAAAGGTAAACAAAAATCTGGTATAATCAGTAGGTGTCTGTTCATCTGATAAGAAGACTTGAAAAATGAGTCTTTGTTTTCGCACCCACTGACTAAATGTTCATTTCATTTTCCATGATTGAAGAGTGATCTCCAGCCTGATTAATGACAGACATGCTACACCTACAGCTTCTTCAAAGAGCTGCTCCTCAGCAGACACACCTACGCTTTAGCCTAAAAGCAGATTTGTAGAACCAGGGCATATGGCATAAGAGAAGAACCCTCTGTATGCACAGCAGACAAGATATTCACTTTCTCACCTCTGACTGCCCTTTGGTAGCATGACTTTTGTGCCCAAAAGCCTGCACCAGAAACCCCAGACCAGAAAGACTTCATTCCTTCCTTATTGTCCCTTTGAGCTCAAAGTCTGTTTTTAGAGCCCTGTCCTGTGCAATTTTCCTAATGAAGCACAAGTTCTATCATTCTTATTTTATTGCTATGAACAAAACTCATATTTGGACAGAAGTCCAAGGCCATGCTTAGAAGAGTAGTGTCCAGTTTGATCAAGGAACAGCACTTAAGTTCTTGTTTACAGACTTGAAGAGGATCACCCAGCATGGGCAGTTCTTTAATGGGGAAGAGGGACTGCAGGTATGCAGCTCTAGGGACTGTGTTTTTGTGACAAAGCTAAGTACTGAAAAAGGGAACAGCAAGCTGTTTAGTGCAACCTGTGGAGACGCAGTTTCTTTTTGCAAGGACTTAGGCATGTAAACAGATTGCAGCTTTGCTGGTTTTGCTCTCTGCTTCCACACTAATATTTTAAAAGGAAACCATTGGGATTGCCTCGTTACTGGTGAGCACTCATCTGTGATTTTCTTCCCTTCTGTGCTATTTGCAGCCATCTCTAGTGAAAAACCCTCACTGGCTAAGCATCCCAGTGACTCTCTGACCCTGAACAAAATAATTCTTTGTGGTGCCCAGAGTGTATTAACAGAACACAGGCTGGAGCTCTGAGCACAGGCTCCTGACCTGCCATTCTCCAGTGAGTTTGTATATCAAAAAAAAAATCCTGAACAAAAACCCATGAAACCACATATAGGTGTTTTTGAAAGACTAGATTATTGATCTGTATATGATAGTAACTACCCATAAAAGTTACATTTATCTTTCACAGAGCTATCTGAAAGTGACTGAGAAAGCATCAGTATTAAGCCCATCTCATTTTCAAGTTTCTAATAGCTGTATTTTAAAAAGCCTTTTTTTTTATTAGTGGCAAATAATATTATTGTATTGCACAATCCTATAACAATCTTAATAATTTTATTATCTTAATAAAGCAAGTGAAACTGTCTCTCAATAAATATTTTTCCTTGAAGAGACTGATAGGCAGCTTCTGTTTCAAAGATGATTCAAGGAACATCTGAAGAATTTAAATTTTCCTTCTCTTATGGAGGAAAGTCTTATTTTTCATTAAAGAACAATGGGAAAATCCAAATGATCTGTACTTAAAGAATTCGTGTGTGCAGAGCATGAGGCAATGAGCTATCTTGAGGAGAGGAGGAGTAGGTGTGAAATTTCCAACAACTTCAGTGTAAAGTGTTTCTCACATCTAACCATTGTTAAGATTTCAGAGTTTTCCCATTCACCCTTAGGAGGAAGCAAGACCTTTCAAAAATGTTATGACAAGAAAGGAAAGGGAGAAAGGAGGGAGAGAGCTAGGCCTAAAAATAACAAGTAGGGTAGGACATTTGTCTAAGATTATCCCATCCTGGCCTGAAATCCCTGCCTTAAAACAGGCTCAAAGGGTAAATCCACAGAGTTCAATGAAGTACAGCATAGACACCCAAGCTGGCTGGCTCAGCTAGTTCTCACCCTGGAAGGAAAGGAGCTGCACTAACTGTGCATGGTGCTGAGAAATAGTGAGAAATACCCTGGAGAAAGCGCTGCACTGAAGACGAGCAGCCAGGCTGCACACCAGTTCCATAACATAACAGATCTGCTTTTGGCTCCATCTTGTAAGAATATTTTGGCCTGCTCATGACTGCAGTTGATATCCAGAGTATCCTGCAATGCCCAACAAAATGATTCTTAATGCACAGAGATAGTGTGTTCTGTTACTTATGTAATAATATCTCAATGATATAATAATTATTAATAACATGGAATATTTAATTTCTATACTGAAATGAAGAACTGTATGGAAGAACTATTAATACACTTTATATTTGTCTCTCTTAGGGCTATTCGGGATTACAATATTAAGGTTTTTTAATAAATTAAAAAGTGTAGATTATGGGCACCTGCATTTCTAAAACCTTCCTTCAGTAAGAAAATATAGGCTACTACATTGGTTTAATTTTTAAGAATTTTGAAAGCAGTAACCTTCAAATACCAAAGAGAAGCTTTTTTGAATACTGTGGTGGAAACCTTCTGGAAATACAAATAATATAACAATCTCCTAATTTGTACTAGAAACAGAACTTTTTTACATATACTCAGATGTACTAGAAACAGAACACATTTACATTCTCAGTAACAGAGAGAGTGTTGTTATCGTTACAGTTGGGTTTTTTAAATATTTCCTATACCTGAAAAAGACTGGGATAGCATATCTATTCCTGTTAACATGCTTATATATCTTCTAGGATGAGAGCACCATCTTGTGTTCAGTGTAAATAGCTGTTGCAAAGCAGGAAATGTTGCATATACAATAAATTCAAGAACTATAAAATTTGTTTGAATATTAAGATACAAGGTATTCTTACAAATAGTGCACACAGCCATAAAAAGAAAATATTTTCTTTAAAAATAATGCAGAATGAAAATGTTTAGTATTTTTAATATTGTATATATGATTTTATAAAAACATTTTATATAAAAGTAATTATTGTTTAAATGATAAACTAGAAAAAGAGCTTTTAATAAAATTTTCTTTAATTATTGATTTAATTTAGAATATAGTATTTTAGTCCTGTAAAAATCAAAGAATTTATTAGAGACTTTATCAAAATATACCAGGTTGAATTATATGTGTAGTTCTAATTTTCTCAGTTGTGTTATAATTATTATGAATTATTCATTGTGCTGAATATGCTATCTCACTTCTAGGCCAGTACCTTGGTAGAGCTTGACTCAAGGCAGCTTTGAGACACAGGATAAATAATACAATTGTATGTTAATCTTAATATAAAGTCAGGGCTTTTTTAAGAGCCAGGAAAGGGATGGAAGGGATATGGTCTAGTCCAATCCTTTTGCTCTAAGCAGGGTCATCTACAGCAGGAGGCTCAGGGCTGTGCCCAGCTGGGTTTTGAATATCTTTAGTGATGGAAACACCACAACCTCACTTGGCAAACCAGCTATTGCACAGTGTTTGACCAGCCTCAAAGTAAAAGTTAGTTCTTGCATTTAAAGGGAATTTTCTAAATTTCCTTTAGTGCTCACTGCTTTCTGTCTTGTCACTGGGCATTGCTGAGAAGAGTCTGGCTCTGTGTTCTTCACTCCCTCCCAGCGGGTGTTTGGATGCATTGACAAGAGCTCAAAACAGTCCCAGCTTTCTCAGCCTCTCCTCTCACCTCCAATATCTCAAGCCTTTAAAGGCCTTCATGGCCTCTTGCTGGGCTCCCTGCAGGCATCTCTGTCCCTTGTGTGCAGAGGAGCCCAGAACCTGACACAACACTGCAGATGTTGTCTCTCCAGTGCTAAATAGAAGGGAAGCATCAAACCTCTCAGCCTGCTGACAATTCTGTTTTTAATGTAGCCCAGGATGGTGGTGGCCTTCTTGGCCACAAGGGCACATTGCTGGCTCAAGGTGATTTTCAAGGTGACCTTATTGCATACCAGAACCTTTTCTGCAAGCTTGCTTTCTAGTCGGTCAGTCCCCAGCACATACCAGTGCATGAAATCATTCCTCCCAAGGCACAGGACTTTACATTTCCCTTTGTTAATCGGCTTGAAGATCCAGTTTACCCAGCCCATTGAGGTTTCAGTCAGCAGGACTTTTCAGAGATAGCCAAGAGTGGCTTCTCAGCAATGTGAGTCACCTACTGGGGGCCCCATATATGGACCCAGGAGTTCATGTCTGCCCAGCTGATTGAACCTTCCTTAACCTTAGCTCCTTCCACTCAGAGAAATCATATTTCTGCTGGGATCATGCTGCCCTACTGCCACCACTTATATGTATCCTTCCTAACTCTGAGCTTAGTCAAAGTTAGATAGACTTGATTATAGTCCATCCATGCAGGATAACTGCAACCTTCACCTGATTTTTGGGCACTCCAGATATTCAACTGCTGAGCTTGGAGGAGGTGATCTTACAGAATCAACCAACTCTCCTTGAACTTGTATCTTTCCAGGACCACCTCCCATGGCATTTGTCCCCCCATACCCCTCAACAGTGAACTTTTGCTCTTCTGAGGCCCAGAATTATGACTGTGCTTTTTGGTTTGTTCCTTCTTTGAAGCATCCCAAACTCCATCATCTCGTGCTCCTGACATTCACCTTCCCAAATGATTCTTATTTATAAAAGTATGAGGAACAGCAGAGTTACCCTCATCAACTCTGTGATTAGCTGTGTCAGGAAGTAATCAGTGCACTCTGGAAACTTCCTGGCTTGCTTGTGTTGCCCTCCACAGACATCACGTGGTTCAAATCCCCATTAGGACCAGGGCCTGTGATTGTGAGGCTTCTTCCAGCAGCCTGAAGGTTTCATTGACTGCTTGTTCCTCATCGAGTAGTCCAGACACAAAGAACAAAGTTGGTAACTTTCCACTGGGCTTTCCACTAATCATGACCAAAAAGTCACTTGGCTCCTCACCTGGGCGAGCTCTCTGCATTCCTGCTCTCCTCTCTTATAAAGGCCATTTATATAGTGATGGGGAAGACAATGGAGTGATAGAGGACGGCTTCTGGTGTGTGGAGAGGTTTGTGCTGCTTTATCTAGTTGAAGTTAATGACAGCAGTAGTTTCCTTTTGTGAAAACATCTACAAGCTTGCTGTCACATACTGCTTGATTCCACTGTCATGCTGGATTCTGTAACAGCTTTAAGACTGCATCAGGACCAGATCCATCTTGCTGTGAAAAAATCTGGTTTTCCATCAGTTCATTTATCTTTTTTGTATTACTAGAATGTCCTTGATGTAGCATCCCAAGACTCCTTTGCTGAGCCTTTTTTTTGGGCAAGAAAGCAAATTTTTCCAATGTATAACAGGACTGACAGGTTTTCAGCTACCCTTTATGCTTTCATTCATTCCAACAAAATACCTTAATTAGAATAGGGAAAACATATTGACTTCTTGTCCAGTTTAATCACTCTGTGTTCACGGGACCACAGAGAGAACCTGGCAATTTTAATTTTCCAAACATGAACAAGGGGGGGGCTGTTTGTCATTAGTTTTCTGAATCTTACCTTTCAGTTTCTCTCATGCTAAGTTTGCTGTACTGTTCTGAAATTGCTTTGCTTCAATATTCATCATGTTTTGACATTTATTCACATACCATTTTTTTCCTCCACCATTCAATAGCACAATTTAAGAAAACTTAAATTTCCATTCTTTTTTCCTCCTTTCTCTTGTTTTTCGTCTCCAGATGTCCCTGTCACCTTTTTGCAGAATTATTCCTTCTTAAATCTGAAAAATGTTCTTTTTTATTGCTCTTTATTTTTCTCTCATCTATGAATTTTTTCTAATTTTTTTTCACTTGATAGAAAATCTCACTATTTTTTTAGTGCAGAATGAAATAACTATTTGACATTGTTTTTTTCCCTGTAGATGCCTCTCTTTCTTTGTCTTATTTTCACTTCCTTGCTGCCTTCTCTTAGTTCTTCTTTTCTACTTATCACCACTATACCTCTGAATTCAGACAGCACTCTATCCTTCTGACTTAACTTCTAAGATCCTTCATTCCACTTGGAATGTTTTTTGGCATTTTGGTTGGGGTTTTTTGTGTTTGTTTGGTTGTTTGGTTGTTTGGTTGTTTTTTTTTTTTTTTTTTTTTTGTGGGCTTCATCGTATAACCTATATTAATCCTGCAAATGATTGTTTGTTTGCTTTTGGTTTTTAATATTTCCCCATTTTTCCTGTGTCACTTTGTGAAGTTTCTCTGTTTGATATTTGAGTCTTTTTTTGGATACACTTTGTATTTTGAATGGATGCCTCTTTAGATCTTCTTAGGTTTCTCACTTCTTTTTACTCAGAGTAGGCAGTGAGACTGTTCCTGCATGTGGGAAACATCCTAAAAGATCCTCACCTTGCCTGGTAACAGGGATTGCAGCCAGAGCGTGAAAGGACGATTATGCCTTTGATGTGTTATCTACGTGATGTGTCACATCAGGATGTGGCACAGCATCCTCCAGGCTCAGCCTTCATTGTCCCCGAATGACAGCAACAGATAGATAAGGACTGTCCCTAAATATCCTCCCTTTCTAATATCACATGTGCTCTTCTGATCTGTCCAGCATAAAGTAGAATCCTTTCTGTAACAAACTTAAAATGTGACCAGACTCCCTGCACTTCAAGAGATGGTATCCCAGATTTAAAAACAAAAATTGAACAGTGGACAGGCTGCTTGATGTCTTCTGGCTAAGAGATAGATTGTATATCTAGTGTTTTATCTGAGTGAGTGGTTACATATTTGGGGTGTGCTTTTTGATTTTTTATGGCATTTATTCTTTGCTTAACACACCATAACTGCTCCAAATATGCCAGTTATGGATATCTTAACTTAAACACTTATTGGTAAGTAGATTTATTGACATGATCTATTGAGTCATACAAATCCTTTGTATTGTCCTTCGTTTGCAAGCCACTAAACCATTCTCTCTGCTATGCATTTATGTTGTCATAGGAACTGCTTCTAAAGTTGCAGAGGAGAAAAATTTCCATGAAGTATCAAACTCGAAGTATCAGTAATACTGTAATAGGAGCATCATAACTGCTTTCTGATTAGCTAGGGGTTAAGACCCCTATTTATTATTTATCTCTCCCTTAAAAATAATTATAATAACACTTTTGGGTTGCTTGAAATAAAAAATAAATACATAAGGAGTTAATTTTTGACAATTTAACACTGACAAAGTTTGTAGCTCTTCTAAGTTAACAGAAGTCTTTCTCTTTTAAAGAAGAGATATGAGGAGTAATTTCTCTCTACTATTTTATGTACTTTTGGAGCAATAGCTTCTCAGCCCCAACACCTAATGATCTCCCAATACTTCCATAAACATCACGGTTTAGCAGCATCTTCAGTACCTTCCAAAGGTTTTCCGGCAATTTCTTCATAGAATTAAAACAGAGCCTCAGTAAAACCATTTTCCTGCAACTTTAATCTGCATGATTTTTCCGGGTCATGGGCTTCAGGGGCACTGAAGACTGTTGTGCTTCTTTATCTTCATACTTGTGATCAAAAGGGTGCTTCTTGACTGTAGCCTTTTTTATGACTAAAAGGTTTTTAAAATAATTTTACTTTCTCTGTGTATAGCTGGTCAGACACCCTTGATATGTGCCGTCAAGTACATACCTTCTTTGAGTCACAGAAGTTTTCTTATAAAATTGAGGTTTCAGCAAAAACTTTAGAAGATGTTATCTGTCACTCATTGGATCAGTCTGGGTTACAGTTAACTCTTTTCATAGCAGCCCATAGGGTGATATGTTTTGGATCTGTGGTTAAACTGTTGATAACACATCGGTGACTTCCCAACAATGTTTAGAATCCAACCTGCTACATCCAAGAGAGTCATACTAGGGGAAGGTTCAGTCATTTTAGGCAAAACTGAGAACTTCCTGCCACAGAATAATAAAAGTGTTTATGGCTTGACTGCTCTGCATGTTGCATGTCACATATTTAGTAAGCACAAGGAATACATGTTGTATAGTGTTGTCCTATTATAGAATACATGTCCACTCCTAGATGTGTTTGTGGAGGAGAGCTGAATGGTTTGCTAATTTAATATCCATTGTCATTTTTCTCATTTTTAGCCCCTTGTGAAGCCAACACATTCTTTTGCCACAGTAATATGTGTATAAATAATACACTGGTCTGCAATGGACTCCAGAACTGTGTGTATCCCTGGGATGAAAACCACTGCAAAGGTAACATGTAGAACTGAAAAAGCTGTCATTTGCACTGCATGAGATACAGCATATAATCTTCAGTTTCTTGTTAAGTATGTGCCAAATGGGTGAAAGCTCAGAAGAGTAATCCAGAGAGACCATACATTAAAAAATAGAGAAAATGAAGGAAGGTAAAAAAATGTCAGTGGATTTTACTTTCAGTGTTTTAATTTTTTTTTTCTCTGATGTTGCATTGGTTATGCCCTGCTGTCTGTTTATGCACTTCTAGGAGGCTTTCTGATCACTTGGTCTCTGTTTTCCATACAACCTAAAGTATAATTAAACGTAATATTTTGGTTCCTTTGCCATAGTTGCCTTTGTAGTGGAGTAATATAGGAGTAGCAGGTGTCTTTTAGCTGCATACTATGCCCATAATAGCAGTCTTATAAAGGAAGGTAAAATTAACACTGTAAGAAAGCAACCAAATCTACCTATAATCTTGTGAAATTGAAGTGCAAGGAACAAGCTTGTAAATACTACATCTGGGAATCAGATGTAATTTTTATTTCATAGGCAGGGAGTGATGTTCCTATCCATGATTTCTGTGGTTCTGTTACAAAAACCACACAAACAAGCCCCAAAACAGCATCTGTGTTGTCTTCAGGGAAAAGAGCTTAGCAAACTTAGATTGCAGGCTAGGGAGAGAGTTAACTTCTGTCTTGTATCCCCCTGTCTCCTCCCTACTGCAGATTTGTTCCTGAAAGCATGGGATATGCCAAATTTAGGAACCAATCAAGAAAAAAATTCAGAATGAAGTGGATTAGCAGTCAGCCCATAAATCTACTGAAGCCTGTAGAATCCTGACAAGCAGTGAAATAGGGTAAAACACAAATGAAAACATACACTTCAAAAGAACACAGCTAAACTGTGGCATAGCATTATATTCTTCAAAGAAACTAAACAGACAATTGGGAAATTATTATTCATTCTCTAGTTCTTCACAATAGAGGAAAACAGAAAACCTTCATCACTTCAATTTCCAGAATGATTTTTATCTTTCCTTTGTCAAGTATCTTTTATCAGGTCTTGTGCATTTATCCTCTCTTGTTTTTCTGACTACAGAAAGGAGGTTTGCTGATTCCAGCAAAAATGTTGTTTGCTGCAGTGCTGCTTTTCCTAACTCTGCTTTTTCTCCAGAGTCTGTGTCAGTCAATTAGAGAAACACTGAGTGAATCTGCAAGCTTAGACAATGATCTACTGAAGACTTAAGTTTTGGTAACTAGGAGATTTTGAAGAGATGAATGCTGCTGTTTTGGTGCCAATAATTTCCATTTCAAAGTCTTTTTCTTAATTCCTTTTATATGTCCTGGGTTGCCAGGAAAAATTACACTAAACTAGGTGTTGAAACTTAACCACAATTGTCTTGCTATGCCCCAGAGAAACTGATGCAACACTTTCAACTTGACTTTCTACAAGACTCAGTCACCATCTTGTGCCTGCAGCCTTGTGAAAGCCAATCACAGAGAAAGATGCACAAGAGGAGGGGAAACTAGTTTTATTTTATTATTTTACTGCATTTTTCTGCCTTATTCACAACGCAGAATTTGCTGACTAACTTATTAGAGGCTTCTGAGCAAAGGGTAGTAGGTATGATCAGCTTTTGGATTTTTATGCCTGTTTAGAAAGGTTCTGGTAACTAATGGGGGGGGGGGAACAGAAATAACTTGCACAAATTTGTTTTTTTTTCCTTTCTGAAATCTAAATTTGAATAACTTTTCTATTTTCTCCTGATTTAGCTTTTTCATTGAATGCTGCCAAAACTCCTACTCAGCTCACAAATATTAGACTTAAATCCTGTAAAATCTTGTTCTTTCATAGGACCTAACGTCTTAGCTGCATATATTTACTGTGAGAGAGAGAAAATAATGAAGAGAACATCTGTAAAAGTCTTGGGGGTTTTAGCAGCCAAATGGAGTTCAGAGGTGACACTGAAGCCATCTGCTTGTTATGATGTTTTTTACAAAAAAATAAAATAATTATGTTGTTTAATTAAACTTGCAAGATACCCTGAATAAATAAGTTTCTAAGAGAATAGACACATAAAGGATTTTTGTGCTGCTTATTTGGCTTTCACAAATATCTGATTTCTTCCCCTTTTCTTTTTTGTTGGTGAGATTGATTAAGTGAACTCAGAAATAGACTAGGCTCAGCCTTGAAGTAATCTGTGAACCCATCATAGTTGTTTGTATTCTTGAACTGCAATTAATGCTGTGCTTTTTTGGTTTTTTTTATTCCCTGTTGCACAGAAAAAAGAAAAGCAAACCTATTGGACCAACTTACCAATACCAGTGGGACTATAATTGGGGTGACGTCTTGCATTGTGATCATCCTCATTGTTATCTCTATTATAGTACAGATCAAGCAGCCTCGTAAAAAATTTGTCCAAAGGAAAGCAGACTTTGATCAAACAGTGTTCCAGGAGGTGTTTGAGCCTCCTCATTATGAGTTATGCACCCTTAGAGGGACAGGGACTACAGCTGACCTTGCTGACGTTGCAGATGACTTTGAAAATTATCATAAACTGCGGAGATCCTCTTCAAAATGCATTCATGACCATCACTGTGGATCACAAGTGTCTAGTCTTAAGGGCAGCCGTAGTAACCTCAGCACAAGAGATCCTTCTGTCTTGACAGAAATACAACCCCAGCCTGTAAAACCACTTGTTCAGCCCATGAACAGGAGAAACATCCTTGTCATGAAGCATAGCTACTCACAAGATGCTGCTGATGCGTGCGAGATAGACGAAATTGAAGAGGTGCCAACCACAAGTCACAGGCTGTCCAGACATGATAAAGCTGTTCAGCGGTCAGTATCAATAGATTTTTGATGAAGACTAACTATTGTGTAAGGACTTGATTGCCCAAACATATTCACTCCTTGATCATTAAAGACATATTTTTTTTCTTCTCTATTTATTGTTTAAATTTCTGTTTCCTGATAGCGCATGCCATTATATTATCTATTTCTGTCTCTCTTTCTCATCTCTGCTCCTCTTTCCTGAAGGATCCTGTATCTCTGTTTTACCTTTCTACTTTCTTTCTTTTTCTTTTACTGTTTTACATATACCCCTATGCATACACACACAGGTCAACAGAGAACAGGTACAATTTTTAAAAACCAAAGAAGACTGTGAATTTAGATTTTTGGAACAGCCACATTACATTTCCTTGTAACTGAAGTGGCCTTGAATATCACCCACTGTTAGTCTAACCATCTCTAAATAAATTCATCAATAAATATAAGATACATGTATCCATTTTGAGGCATGACACAAGAATGAGGAACATAGTCCTGGGGCAAGGAAATCCCTTTCCTCATGGAACATTACCTTTTCTGTAATGAATGACAGTATTTCCAAAACTTAACTGTATCTGTTCCATTATTGATCACAGTATTTTGGTTTGTCAAATAAACATGGATAGACAGATTAGAACATGAGACCACATAATGAACACATATATATTTACATATAAAAAATGAATTAAAGGGAATATTTCTATTCAATAAAAAAGAAAAATCAAGCATAATATTTTTAATAAAAAGCTTTCTTCTGTATATTGCACTTTGAATCACTGTAAATATGAATGATTAAAATTTTACAAGTAAAAGAAAAAGAAAACAAAAAAAATTATGAAAAATTTATTTCAAAACGAATGCATAACCCTTTTTTAATATATTTGTGTTTTCTCTTGCATGCATTATTTATGCATTTCTTCTTATAGTTTACATGCCCTCCATATTATCTTTGCACATTAAGGAATTTCTTTATCTTAAAAAAAAGGCAGGTTTTTGGTTATTTTAATCCAATTGCATGTCTATGTAAATTACTTCATGAGTAACTATCAGATTATCAAAGTGTACTGTTTATAAAGTGTCTATATGCATATATTTATTTTCTTCTATGCAAACACTATTATTTTGAATGAAATAGCCGTAACATTCCAGGTTCTGCCTCATTGGGTCTCTAAGCAAACATGAGTCTGAGTACAACACAACTAGGGTCTAAGAGAAAAGCCTGAGGTAAGTAAACGTATCTATACAGCAATTGAACCATCTGTTGCTTTCCATTTTATTTGTTACATTGCTAAAATGCATATTAGGTCTCAAATTTTATGTCCTCTTGTATGGAAACAGGTTTGAATCTTAAAAAAACTGGAAGCCAGATGACCACGTCAGCATTGCAAACTAAACAAAATCTGTTAATTCCTTGTTTTGACAGAATTGCAGTCAGCCCTTAGTAAGAACTATCTTAATTCCAGCTGCATACTAGTCATGTGCTTTGCATGGCTTTTGCATTTCATTTATTTCTTTCTTAATTAATATTTATGGAAATAAATGTTAGAGCCTCAGCATGTGAAATAGAATGTAAAACTTGGCCACTTAATTCAAGTCAGTAAGATGTGGAACTATTTGTTTTCAGTTAATTTTTTTTTCATCCAATCTTGTGAAGTGTTGGGGAAGAGTGTGTTGTTAGTATTGATAAATTTAGAGGTTCTGTAGCACTAAGGTTAATGTTTCAAATTAAACTTACTTTCTGGAGTATTTTCTTAGACTTTCATTTTGCATAATTTTTATCAGCACTTAATAAACATAATTTCAGATGTTTATAATGGAGCTATGGATAACTGCTAGTCTGTCAGTTTATATATGTGTATATATAAACATAGATATGTGTATATACATTTTTATGTGTATATATGTATAAAGCAATTTTATAGTGAAATAATCCGTTAATGGTTTTATTGCCTGTAGATGGCTTAAGTAAATATTTTTCTGCATTTTTTTTTTCTTCAGAGAGAGCATATTTTAACTTAGTTTTGATTTCAGAAAACTATTCATGCAGTAATGCAAACTCTGAATGGAAAAATCTATAATGAACTATCTCATCTCTCTGAAAGAGGGAGTGGACAATCTTCCAATTTAATTTAATTGCCTTTATGCAAACCTAAGAGGTATAGACATATCTTACCTCCTTAGCAAGATATTCCCATTGCACAAAAATACATTTCTTTTTTAATCTGGTTTCTGGCCACAAAGTGCTCCTTAGTTATTAAATATATTTGCAGATTTGCTGGAAACTTTAGGAAGAAATTAGTTCCTGAGATTGTCCTTTTATTTATTTATTTATTTATTTTAAGTCATAGTTTTCTTTAAGTTAATCTATGTCTGTTATTTACTTCTATGTTGTGTGATATGTGGAAGAAGATTTACATTGAATTTTTGTTATATGTACGTTGTTTTCATTATATAGACTGCTTGAGAATAGTGCGCTCCTGGGTGATTTTGAACATGCTACAGTGAAATGTGAAACTATCGTCCTTGGAAACACCAGCTAGAGGTTTTATGGACTCTGACCAGCTATTCTCTTATCATGAAAAAATTCAGCAGTGTTGAGTAAAATTACTAGAAGGCAATAAGACTTTGGTTATTATGCTTATCAGTCATTTATCTTTTTTGTTTTTCTCTCTTCTTTTTGTTGCAAGTAAAATTCCCAATTTCAGGAACAATTTATTGAAATCAGGTATTTAGCCATTCATAATCACTTCAATAGAAACGTTTGTTGGATAAGCATCTAGCAATATGACTGAATTTGACATTGAGAAATTAATCTGCATGTATGTTACTGAATATTTGAGTTGGCAAAAATCCCTTTATTAGATACATTGTAAAAAGCATGCATTCACAGTTATTGCTGTTACTGTTCCATTTCTGTGTCATATGCTTGCTACTTGTAACTTTTATATAAAAATACATAAAATAATGTATAATAATTTCGTACCTTGAGTTTAATGCAATGTTTTCTTTTACCTAATTTACCAATCCTCAGGAGATTAAGCTCAAAATGTAGTTTCTGGGAAGTTGAAACACAGATAGAGCAGAGAAAAAACTGTCTCTCCTCCCTCAATTACTGAACAGAATACGTTAATTTTTAGAGAATTGAATGAATTCATAATAGGTAGATCACCTAATTTCAGTTAAAAGGTTTGTGATAATCTATGTATTCCATTCTGTACTCTTAACTAATTTATTTCCACAGCATTTATTAGGAAGTTTGCTTCAGTACAGTAGAGTAGCAGATTTTTGTCAGTTACACAAATCTTATGGTTGGGTTCAAACTTTAGAAATACAGACACAAACCATTTCCTTATGCAAGACGAAGTTATGTCTGTAATTCAAGCTGTAAGTATTAGTAACCAACACCAAAATCAAAATTGAGAGGTTACGTTTTTATAGAATTACTATAGTTTGAAGAGCCACTAGTATGTAAAGTTGAAAGCCTCCTCATCTAAGAACTCAATAGCCATGCATAAAATCATAGTATCATTATCTATTTAAAGTCTATCTTTCAAGTTCCCTTCCAAAACAAAGCTCAGCTCCTTCTGATTTATCTTGCGTCACTCAGGGTTGTTAGGTTTTTCTGCTTAAAAATGTTGCTAGATTTACTAGAAAAATTGTAAAGAATTCCAAATATGTTCCGAAACTATAAGTACATGGGGAAAAAAGAAAACCTAAAAGACTGACATAAAAAAATAAGGTGATCTATATGAGCTATTTAAATATATATTTGCATAATTAAAATACAGAAAATCTGATTTCTAAAACTATGACATAATAGTGACATGAGAAGAAGGGTTTCATGTATTTGACTACTTTTATATTTACAAGGTATTTTACAACCTTTTTTTTTACCTTGAATAATTTGTTTTCACATATTAGCTGAAAAACAGTCCTCTTTCTTCTGCAGTCATTGAGTCATCCCTCAGTTACATGGGTTTGCAGCATGCACTAATAGTTCATTTCCAGATCAGTATCTCTTCACAAGTTCATATGATTTATCACTGTTTTATTCCTTAACCTCTCCAAGTCCTAGTTCATCATCCCTTTTTTAAGTACATGTTAAAATATTTGCCACGTCCATGCTTAAAATGGATGCACCCATGCATCTTTTATAAAATAAAAGTAGAATTAAAGGCTTGCTAATAGAAATGCATATACATGCAGACACTTGTGTGTATATTTATAGATATTTAATATTGGAGATAGTGTATAAAATAAGGAAAAATCTAAATATGAGTTTAGTTTTGAATGAATTATATTGTTCACACATAAAAATACTGAACTTGTTTTTTAAAGTTGCTGTATAATTATATCTAAGTTCCTCAATCCCACTGTAACATGGTGTTTGTCTAGTCCCTCCTAGACAAGTACACAATAAAATTAGGATTTTTCCGGTGAAGTGTTAACTGAAAGAACTGAACTGGAGAAGACATGGATATTAATAATTATATTGCATGGGCATCCTTCTTTTCTTTTAAAAATATCTAATTTTACCCCAGAAAAAGGAGGGAGAAACATAAAATGCTGTGTAAACAGAACAAGTCAAGCAAAGTGAGAATGTTAATGCTTGATCCTGGAAAGTCCTTTAGAAACATAGTGCTAATAGCTAACTATACCCTAAACCAGAAAAACTACTGTAAGTAAAAAATACATGTGTACTGGAGTAACAGGGTCAAATTATATCTATTCAAATATAAACAAAAATGAATTCAAACACAGATAAAATACTATAATTAAAATATTTCATTTCCAGTAATTGAATTCTTTCTATAGTGAGTGTGAATAATAGCCTAGTCCAGTATACCGCAAACAGTAAAGATAATATTTGCTTCTTATCACACAATAGTAGAATATTTTAATGTGATCAATGAAACTCAAAATATTTAAAAAAGGGGTTGCTGCTGGGAGTAAATAGTTTTCATTTCTTATCAGTATTTTTCATTATTATAAATCCACTTGTTTGAAACCAGAAGGAAGTTCAAACAAGCTTTAAATTTTATGGAAAGGACGTTTGCGTTAAATTTGCACAGTTGTATGTGTTAATATTGTATAACACAGTAAATTACTGAGGATTATCTGAGCTACCAATCCTAGCTTCATGCAATTTACCTCATGTTTGCCTTAAACTAAAACTAAGAATTATATTTTCTCAATAATTTTGTTTTGACTGGTGCAGTGAGTGTGATCTACAGCTATGTTTACAATATGGTTATTTCTTACATACTTATTTAAAATGAGATTTTCTTATCATAGTGCATTGAAATATTGTTTGTATTTTTGTGGTCTGTTTTTTTTTTTCCTCTCCATGGATACAGTATTATGGATATACTTTTCTTTTTGCATGATAGTTGAGCAGCCACACCAATCCTTTTTTTCTGCTCCAGGAAAGATGGTCTTTGCAATTTGTCCGGAACTCTCTGCAGCATCATTTAAAAAACTCAGGAAGTTCATATTGTAAATCATCCTCATTTAAACTTTTTCTATCTTCACAATTCTAAAAACAGCTTGGAAAAAAAAAAAGACTCTGATAAATGTTTGCACCTCATCCTTCAATTTTTCTCAACTTTTATGCTGGAGATATTCTCTTGAACCTATCAACAATGTAGCCAGTAAAAGGGAATAAGAGAAAGTAGGAAGATTTCTTGTTAAAGAGAAATTGTTAGCCCCCACACACTCCCACACCCCTCAAAAAATTAGACAAAGAAAAGAAACACAGAAAGGTAGTATAATTAGAAGAAGAATATAAAGGACTTTTGCTCATACCTATTCCCAAATTTGCAAACATTTTTAGGACAGATAAATTCTTTAACCATCAAATAAAAGCATTCTGTTTATGTCCAGCTCCAAAGGACATAATTAATACTTCACAGAACACTGTCCTACAGAGAAAATTTGGGTTTTTTGGTGTGTCTTTTACTTTATGTGTTAATCTCCCTGATACCACAAAGATATTTCAGCTGAGAGAGCACAGCTGAAGTATACAGGCTTATACAAAGGATAAAAGCTGTGCCATGCAAAACTCTTTTGAACATAGAAGTCTATATCTGATCTGAAAATATCTCCTCATTTGTGGCTCAGCACTTGATGTGAAGTCTTACTTCACAACTCCCCTGCTCTTCATCATTACCTTAGGATCATCTCTCTTTACTCTTTGATGATCACTTTACATCTTTATCACTTGCTGCCTTTCATTTCTGTCCACAGTGAGTTTAGTTCCAGTTTAGTTCTGTTCCCATCTCACCTCAAAATTCACTGAAAATGCTGGAGTCCTACCAGCTCCCTGCCTTTGTGTTACCCTTGAATCCACCACTTCCTTTCCCATCTGTCACTTCAGAGCCATCTGAGTCATACCTTGCCTATAAACAGCAAAACAAAAACATGAGATCTCAGCATATCCTAATCACCCTCAATTTATGTAAAACAAAAGCTATGAAGGTGCACTGCAATGGACAGGAGAATGGGCTCATTGGGGTGTACTGGGTCTGCATTTTAATGACTGTGCATCAGTGTTGTCTGGGCTGTCTACCCCTATGCGTTGGCATGACTGCTCCTGTGATAGCCATACCTCAGTGTTCACCCACCATTTTTCTTCTCCCAGTTACCACCATTGTCAAACCATGTCCAGCACTTCTAATTTTTTTTCTGTGCTGTATTTATGTTAGTATGTATCTCCACACAACATAAATCCATGTTGTTGCCTCCTTCACATACCTATTAAAACAGTGCACAGCCTGGCAAACACCTGCCAATGGTGTGGCAGAGGTAAGGTAAGAGCTGCAAGGTAAGAACATCAGCTACCAGAAAAAGCAGGAGTTGCTGCTTCCATCCATTTTCTTTCCCAGGAAAAGGAATTGTGCTGATCCACAATCTCCAAACAAGGTCACTATGGGGAAAAAAGGGAAAATTGCTATCCCCTTCAAGAAATGAACCCTAGCTGGGAGAACAGAGATAGATTAAGAAGCCCATAATGAAAAAATGGAAAGAATAAGACTGCTTAGATTTCTTTACCAAAGTAAAAGGCCTGATCAACTCTGTGCAGCATCATTTCATCCCTTCATTCTCAGATAAAGGAAAACTGTGGTTCAAGTCGTCTTTATCCCAAGGAGAAGGATGCTACAACTGTGAGTACCCATCATATTCAGACCTCTGGAAGGACTTAAAAGCTTCTTGCATAAGTGTGGGCAGACAAGAACTGGGCCTATCAGGGTAGTCTTGTGCTGCTACATGCAGCATCTGCAACATCGAGTTATTTAGATCTTTTAAGTTTTCCATTCTTGAGTCAGTCCTCCCGGAAGGTACATAATAAACAGATTAAGCTACTTAAAAAATTGTGCTTTACAGGAAAGCAATTACTTGGTATTTTGTTTAGTTGGATGTAAAAAATACTTGTGTGAAAAACATCAACAGCTATTGTGAAAAAAGTAGGTGCTTTTCTTTTTCAAAGATACTAGATTAATTTATCTCGTTAAATGAACCATTCAGTTGGATCAACTGCATCACTAAATGAAAACACTTTTCATCTGAGATTTTACTTGTGAAACTGCAGCGTCTGATTCATACTTTAGTCATATCCTTCTTCTAGATCCTGTTTTTTTTTCTGAGTTCAGTGAAAGTTTCAGTTAGGAAAAATCAGTTTATTGAAAGTGAATGATTTTGACTATCTTTAGTGAAGCCAAAAATTTGATTTAAACTGGGTAAGGAGAGATTCATTCTCATTTCTCTGTGCTAGAGGAGCTTTTAACACAAGTCATCTACTCTTTCTCTTTGTTTTAAAAATCAGTAATTTAAAGAAAAATTTAATGTTCCATACTTAGGCTACCCATATAAGTTTGAAAAGAGAAGTAAACAATGGAAGAGAAGATTAGAAATCTAAAGTAAGCCTATTTTCCCAATGATCAAAGCAAAAATAATATTTTCAGAAATTACAGTTGAACCCTTGGTTACTATACAAGCCCAATCCTAGCCTTCATTTTTTAAATTAATTTCATATTATCATAAGATAAAATTCACCTCAGTAATATGAGTGATTTTTTTATTTTTATACCAACTTAAAATTAAAAATTTAACATTTAAAAATATGTAAAGTGCTGATATCCTTTATTTTAAGCAACTTATTTACTCGTCAGAAAGAATTACTGTCTCTCTTTTTTTTCAGAGACAAGTCTCTGCATTTTGAATTTTCCTTGCCAAATGGAAGACATTTTTAATTTCTTTCCAACATTTTCACTCCCACATTCTACTGACTAGTTTTGGTGTAGAAAACACCCATGGGGTGATTTTGTTTGATATTCTGAGCATATCTGGCACCACTTAAGTAATGAAACAGTACATTACAGCTCTGCCTGCAGGAGGAATTTCTTCAACTGTTATCTAAGTTGCATGGCCAAGATCCAGGCCCAGAGACTTGTGCTGTCATTTGAGAATAACTTCAGTGACATAAAGTATCTTGTTAGCTTTTAGTATCTTGGTAGAAAGTCTACACTAATCTTGGCAAATATTATTTCACTGGAAATAATTTAAATCTTACATTTTTAAAATGTCAACATGAAATCTCCATTTGTTCATATCACCAGCTCTTTGATGATTGAAAAAGAGAGTGGTGTTAACACGGAAAACTTTTAGTTCATAGCAGAAGGCAGCAAGGGTTTTGTGACATTTTTATTAAATATGCAACTGTTTTCAGATCTGGGATTTTTTTTCCTTTAATTCAGCTAGGATTCTTAGTTTTACTCCTCACTTTTGTGATGCAAACTTCATAGCCTTTATGTGTCTATCAGATTAGCATCTCTTTTGCAATTCAGTAGCATACGGGGACTCAAAAAGAAAAAATTCCTGTGCTGGCATATAGTATACAGATTTATAAAATGTCTATCAGATGTCATTAGAGTTTATCTGGATCACAATGTGCTGCTAGAAAATTATTAGGTTAGAGATGCATAAAAATAAAAATAGGAAATTACTCTCGAACTTCTGCACAATTTCAGTTTTGTAAGATTTTATTATTCAGCTGGATTTGGTGAAAAGAGAAATCTCAACAGGCATAAACTTTTATGGAAATCTCAACAGGGACATAAACTTTATATAGCATGAAGTTTTAAACACACATCTGTTTGGAGTATATGGAGTAAAAAGTAAGGGAACATTTAGAAACTTTGAGAAAATGAGTGCTTCTTCTGTCTCAGCATTAATCAAACAGATTTTCTACAAGCTCCTTTCTATACAATCTTTGCATGGTGGTGAACAATCCATTTAAATGGGAGGTAAAAAATGCAATATTTTAGGAGGAACAGAAATAGATCATGGTAGTGAAAATGTTTGGAAGTATGGTGTGTGATTCTGAACCTAGTAAATACACCTTGAAACACTGCAAAATTTTAGTCCCTTTGATTTCCTTACTATGAGGCCTATGATTTAAAGCTGTGACATACCAAGGGCATAATAGCCAATTAAGTAAATGGGAAGTTTCTCTCTTAGAGTTCCTGAATCAGAATCTTGTCATTCAGGCTCTGAGGCTCAGCACCCTCTGCTGCTGGTGGCACAAAATGAGCTGATGATAATTGAGAAGGCTCCTTCTGACGACTCTTGTTGTTTTTGTTAGCACTACACAACCCACCTCCAGCTATGATGGTAATAACACAAGTTAGTGGGTGATGAAAGCTTTGGTTCAGTTAACATTTAACATAGATGTATTGCATTTTACCAAATTAAAGTAGAAATTAGAGGGTAGCTAATTTAATTTGAAATACATTCTATCACTCTCTCTGGATTTTCTTTAGTATTCTTGAAACCTGTTCACTGATAAACACCTATCAAATGTTTCTTATTTTACGCCATGGCTCAAATGACATTTAGCTAGAGAATGAAGTTCTGAAGATTTAAATTTTGTTGTTTTACCTCACCACTTGACATTTATTAACATTTCAAAGCTCTCCAGCCTCTCAGGATCTGCTATCCAGTTTGAAGCTGTTTTCTGTCAGTGCTGAATACCAGTGATGTCAGAAGAAAGGAGAAAAACTTTTCATCAGAAGATAACCAATCCATTTTCTCAATGAGAAGAACAATCTGAGTACTAGAGCCATGTGGGGCCTTCTACTGCTAGGTGGAAAACCCCCCTAACATTTCAGTTCACCAGGCTGTATTTTTGCTATGTGAAAACAGTCCTTGTCTTCAATTTCAAAGCCTATTGTGGAGAAAGTGGAAGTCAAAGAGGATGATAAAGGAAAAATAAAAAGCAAAACCCCAGCAGTGGTAAGTAAATAAATAATTGTACACTTGTGCTTAAAATTAATGTACAACATTGTTGTAGTGTGTTGTTAAGTTTCTTGTGTTATTCCCCCAATTTATGTATGGTTCTCCCCTATTATGTGTAAAATGGTTTCGTTCCCCCAGTTTTTCCCGCCAGTGCTAGCCTGTCAGCTAAGTTGCTATAGTAACCGCTATTCATAGTTGCCGATATGTAATTGCTCCTCCCCTGGTTTCCCTTATAAGTGAAAGTTGTTTCCTCCCTGGGTCCAGTCAATCACTCCCTTTCTCCTCCCAGGTTTCGAGAACCTTCTCCTCTCTGGAGATGGTGGTTAGCTGGAGTCCCAGGACACCTCCTTTACCTTTTGATTATTGGTCTCCATGGAGTGTCAGTTCTGTGAAGTTCATCCCCTCACCTTTCCCGATTGGTTCCGCCTGTACCCACCCCCCTCCTTTATAATCCTGTTTTCACCCCCTATGAAAAAACTTTTTTCCCGGTTGGTTTCCCCGCGTTTGGATCCCGCAACACCTTCAATAAACCGATGTTTAACCCCCGGGAAATGGTCAGCTCCGTTCCTCTCCAATACCAGCGGTGTAAGCCAGTCCGCAGCCAGCACAGCCCGAGGCCATCAGACGCCGAAGGGTGCTGGCCAGGAATTGCAGAGGGGCGTCGGCCTTTCGCCCTCAGCTAGTCGGACTCTAAACTTCGGGCCACATATGCCCACCTCTGCACAACATAATATGGGGTGGAACCAATTCTGTTCCTTTTGGATAATTTGCAAATCTTCTAATGATTTTATGGAGAGTGTTTTTAGACCTGAATCGGGCATTGTCTGCTAGCACTTTAGTTAAGTTGTCTTCATCTACTTCTAAGATTTATGGACTCTCTTCATTCCTAAATGCTGTTTAAAGGTGTTAGAAAGACAGTTCTGACAATTTCCACTACTTCACTTACTTTATAAATCATATCTAGATCATATATAGATCACAGGAACTACAATATGGAACTCCTGTTGAGCTTAGACAAACATTGCATAGCTATGGCATCTAGTCAGTATTGTAATCATAGAACATTGTTTCAAAAATGGGGCAAAATACAATGTAGTTTTATAATGTCGCATTCAAGGATGCAATCCACAAAAAAACCCTAGAAAAGGACCTTTTAGAGAGAAGGCAGTACAGAGTCACCTCTGAGGAGCTTTCTTTTGTCCTTTTTCATATGCTGATTTCTACAGTAATAGCAAATGTGAAGGAGAAAGAGAGAACAAAAGCATAAAAGAGATTTTTTCTTTTATGATAATAGTAATGCTTATCTCTGCATCTACTGCTTGGGTAATGTATTGTTTGGGGAGAATTCTGTGCTGATACAGACTTTCAATCATAACATGCAAGGATGATGCTTATGCAAGCCTTCCCCAAGATCTCTATTGAAGTTTCATAAAATTCATAAATGCAATGAACATGAAATGACAATATTGCAGCATTTCAACTTTGTTGGTTTCAGCAGAAAATTCATTCCAGATTAAAAAATCTACAGAAAGCTCAAGTTTGAACAAAAGTCATGAATCTCTCCCCACTCCAAGTCATGCATATTGTGGAGTTTAATACTGCCTAATTCGTTAAAATGTGGTGCTTATGCTGACATATGCAATCAATTTTCTATTGTGGCATGCTTTCCATTACTTATTATGCACATCTCCCAGATACATGGGTATTCCATTACGAGCACAGGAGTTTGTATGTCCCCAGACAGCAATAAGCAGTCATCAGCTTGCTGAAAACTGCAAATGTGCCCAAGATAATGCTGCTGCAAGTATTTGGACTGATATTATACAAAGAAGTTGGACAGAGAAATGCAAAGGAAGCCTTTCATCTGTTTTCAGAATATTTTATGCTTGGCATTACAAAACATATTTCAATTTATATGATGATGAACATACATTAAAAAGACTTATCTGTTCACTTTCTGAAGGTGCTGGTAGTGTTTTATTCTGGGTCAAAAAAGATGCAGCTAAAATATCATGATGTTTAGGAAATATCTGTTCAACCAGCTCATGACTAAGGAAACTCCACCCTAACTTTATTTGTATTTTGTTATTGATTTCTGTGTCTTAAATCCCTCTTATTTTGTTATTGATTTCTGTGTCTTAAATCCCTTTAATGCTAGTTAAAAGTATTTAATATCTCAAAGCTGAATCTTGGTTGAAATCTTGGAGAGTTGAACCTTTTCTGGCTTAAGCACAGCAGAAGCCAAAGGAAAGATGGGTCCTTGTCATTTCCCCAAGTCTGTGCCGCTGCAGGGAGACTCAGGAAGGAAACAGCCTCATCTGAAAAACCTCAGGAGATTTTTAGACTCTTCAGCCTATCAGAAACCAAAGTACTGTAAATAAAGTCCTGCATCTATAAAATGCTTTTTTTACTGTCATCAAAAAAAACCCCAAAAAACATGAGAGGAACGTTAAGGCTGTCTGACATCCTTCTAATTTATTGGAGGTGACATTCTTCTAATTTATTAGTAGGTGATTGCTCATCTGCATTCTTTTTCATGAAACTCTGAAACTGCTCTGGGGGGTTTTAAGCTTAGCCTGCCACATGAAAGAAAATGGTCTCCAACCAGTGGGCCAAGGAATGGGACGCCTCTTTGCTCCTTTAATTTTCCCTATTAATGTAATGAATGTTTGTCTTTAAATAGAAAAGGAATAATTCTCACATGAGTTATTTAACAGAGAATTATGCAAGAACAACTACAGTGTTGTGCTTCAGGCAATTAGTTTTATAATTTTTTTCCATTAAGCTGAATTCACAGCTTCAGGTAACAGTATCTGAAACCTCACAGTTGAAGGCAGTCTCTGATATTGCTTTTGTCTTTCCATGTTTAAATTCTGCTATTCCAATAGAATTTGGGAGCTCCTACTTCTGAGGGCTGTAAGAAAATCCCTAGAGAAGAAGAGATGCTTCACAACACATTTCTTACACAGCAGCCACCCCTCCTGTCCATGCAGTCACTCTCACAGATGACCAAGGTCACAGGGGTAGTAGCAACCAGCAGCACTTGGAAGAAAAAGACCCTGAGGGGTTGTTGAAAAAGGGAAACTGAGGACTTTTCCTACTGTACTATTGCTGCTGCTTTACCAGTAACAACTGACAAGTAATCTTGCAAACACTAAAAGGGAGAGAAATTTTCCTTTGTCAGCCCCTCCTTATGTGAACTTACACCTTATCGGAGTTTACAGCAAATGCTGATTGGCAGAGGGGATTATAAACACAGTAGTGGTCTTTTCCTATCAACTAATCTTGCCTTTTCATTTAGTTTTTAGAGGACAGTTCCGTATTTTTTGTGTTTAAATAGACCTACCCTGACTCCAAGGTTTTTAGACACCTCAGGTTTTAGTGCAGGACAGCTTTTTAACACTTCAGTCGAGTAGTCCATTTCTACTGGAAAGCTCAGTGTCCAGTATTGTTATTTAAATTAATTTATAGTCAAAACTACTCTCCTCATGAATACTTATTTCTTTTGATCCAGGTCAAAACAAACTCAATTGACTGCCTCTGTGATGAATTTCAATAAATCTTTCTTATTTCTTTTTGCTAAAATGGGAAGATGAAGGAAAGAAGGTAACATATTTTATCTGAAGTCAGTTTCTAATTCAATTAGAGCTTCATCTTGGCCCCATTGAACTCACTGGGCTTTTTGCCACTGAATTTAATAAGGTTAGAATCAGACTCATAACATGCAGTTTCTTATTTCTTCCAGATAACCAATTAAAATATTAAATATCTCTGGGTGAACATTTCCTTCTCATCCACATGTTCTTTGATATTGTGTTATTGCTTTTTCGTCTGTCCTTCTGTAACTTTTAATTAAGAGTTCCTTTGTGTGTAGGTAAAGGGAGGCTACTTTATTTTAAAACTTTTCAGGATATGCTTTTGTTTTGATGGTTTCTAAAGAGAGAAAAAGCAGGAACAATTTTTTTTTCCTAGTGGAGGTTTAATCTACCAAATGTGCTTGCTTGAGGATGAATTGGGAAATGAGATGATGAATAAGGAGTATGAGAGCAAACATACGCTTTCTCTCCTATTTTAATTTAAAAAAGAAAAAAAGGGAAAAATTTATTTGATTATTAAGAATCATTGTTCATCAGACTCTCCAGAAAAAATAAACCTCCATTATATTTAACAAAATGTTCATTGTGAAAACTAGATTATTATTACTGATAGTTGGATTAATTTCTGAAGCCTTATTACATTTATCCATTCATTCTTTTTAAATCTATCAGATCAATGCTCACACCAGGGATAACTGAAAATAAGGCCTTTTGATCCAATATTTTGTTATTAGTTGCTATCCCTGACAATACAGGTAAAAGGAATGTGATATCAGGGGCTGAAGATTCAGATAGGAGCTTGAAGCAGGAGAGGTGGGCGAAGCGACACCTCTAAAAGATTCCTGAATGTTGGTCTATTCTTACACAAACAAGGAAGCTATTTCAGCGGTGGAGAGAAGAAGGGAAAGGGAATGTAGAGGCTGAGGGGGGACCCCATTGCTCTCTAAAGCTACCTGAAAGGAGGTTGTGGTTCTGTGGGAGTCAGTCACTTCTGTCATTTTTCAGTTAAAAGAATGTGAAGAAACGGCCTTAATTTGTGCAAGGGAAAGTTCCAATTAGATATTATAAAAATGTTTATCACTGAGAATGATGGTTAATCATTGAAATAAGTTGCCCAGCGACATTGTGGAGTCATCCTCTCTGGAAGTGTTCAAGAGGAGTCCAGGTTTCTCACTTGGGGATAGGGTTTAGGGGTGATTATGGTGGTGTGAGGCTGATGGCTGGTCTAGATGATCTTGGAAGTCTCTGACAATATTTACGATTCTGTGCGACTCTGGCTTGATTTTCCTTCAGATTTGTTCTGGTGACCATGTACTTGTTGGGTGGCAGAGCATGTACCAGTAGCACTGCCTGGCTAATACTAGAACAAAGATGCATTACCCTCCATTCAGGCAAATATTTGAAAATCCTAACGTTGCTCTAAGCAAAGGTTTTGCACTACAGTTAATGGTTTGGGCCTTAGGTGCAAGTCCAAAAATATGCTAGTTATCACTTTTCTGTGCACATTCACACAGCATATTGGTATATGCAATATGGTAACTGAAGGTCTTGAGCATCTGAAATTAAGGAAAATTTAATTTTTTACTTGGGTTTAATAATATAGCAGGGAGATAGAAGGGGAAAAAATAAAATTCCACCCAAACTATTGATGTTCCAAGTCAGTAAAACATTATTTTTAATGGTGTGATTAAGTCTATTTTTTTTATTTTAAAACCTAAATTAAAGAGTGTAGGGTGATAGATGCATGAGGGCAATTCCCATTACTTGTAAGAATTAAACTATTGGCTACTTACAAGGTTTTCTAATGATAAAACTGTCTTGCAAATTCATTACAGCCTTGTTTATTGATTTATCTAGGTCTCTAAGGAATATTACAGACTGATCTGAAATGCCTGCCTCATGTATATTGAAAAGACTTAAAACTGCTGGAACCAACCTATTTGATGTCTGAATAACCTTTTCTAATTGTTGACTTTAGCTTAAAGAATATATTAGATGCTACCATGTCATTAACTTTTCCCTCTGATGAGGGTTCTTGAGTGTTTTCCTGCACACTCTAACTTCCTTGCTCTAAATGTAGTAAGGGCAAGAAAGAACTTTTCTCAATTCAGCCTTTTGCTGAGAAGATCTTGCCAGTAAAAAATTTCCTCTTGACTGATATTTTTTCTTTTGTCTGAAAATCAATGTACAGTCTTTTCTATGCATTGTACATCCTGGACAGCTTCCAAGTTTTGAAATCTTGCCAATGTCACTGTAAGACAGGAATGTAATATTTATTTAGTTAAATCAAATGGGAACCACAGATCAAGATATTATTTATAATGCAATGGCACGGGCTAATTTTAGTAGCCGAGCTATATATGTGTTAAGGAAGCAGTTGCTAAACCTTCCTTAGAGAGCTTTGATGTCTATTGATCTTGCTGATTGTAGCCACACCTTTCATCTGAAAGTGATAACTGGATAAATTGAAAACCACATGAAAACAAATTAATGACTTTTATTTAAACAAGTAGAGGGGAAATTATTTTGTCTATATTAGCTCCAGAAAACAGAATTTAAACTGTGCTAATTTTCTCTTTTTTTTTCACCTGATCCAGGTGGTGGGATCCTTTCATTTTCTCTTTCAGACTTTGGCTTGAATGAAGCAATATTGAATAAAATTAATTTCAACAAGAATGAAGGGATGGAAAAAAGACACTGAGTTAAACTGAAAAGAGTCCTTGTATTTGTTCAACAGAGTTGCAATTGGGGGTAGTTTCTGTGCTACTAAATACTATATTCAAAGCTGAAGTAGTGTATCTGGCCAGAATTTTTAGATAGAGGAGAAAAAGGACTTAGAAGAACATGTTAGACTCAACTCAGGTGTTCCTTGATATTGGTCAATGACTATGTGAGTTTCAGATGTCATTAAAGTTACCTTGTATTATGAGCAAATTTTCCTTTGGCAAAAACTAGCAAGATTTGAAAAAATTCATGTTTATTTTACAGCAAAATAATAAGATTACTTTTACTTTCAATTCATCTAGGCAAAGAAAGAGAGGTAAAAAATGACATCATTTTATTATAATATTCAGATATTTTGGAGAGAAATATATGAGTTTGTGATGATTCATACCATGGATCCAAACATGAGTTTTTTTATTTTGGGAGAGTCCTTGGCTGGGCAAGTTTTTATTTATGTATATGCAAAATAAACCTACTCCTCTGGAAAACTGATGTATTTTGATGTGAAGATTTAAGATCTCCTTCCTTTATCTCTAAAATTATTAAGTATAAGAGTTGCCAGCAGGCTTTTAAATTGTTTAAAACTAAATGTGAGTGGTCAAAGAGTATTGAAAAAATGTCACTAAAAAAAGAAGTAAAACTGAAAGCACAAAACCTTAACATTTTACTGGCTTAGCAGGAGGATGGTGACATGTTTGCAAGAATTTATAGGTCAATAAATGTACTTATATTTTAATAGCAAATACTATTGAAATTATGGCAAACTTCCATTGATTTCTTAAGTCCTAGAATAAAACTTTATAAATATCCTTATAAAGTACATGGCAACTCTGCTACTGTTTAGCAGAACAATTAGTAATTGGGGTAAAAAATATGCTTCAACTTTTGATCCATTTTTGTTAGTATGAATAATCAACATAAAATAATAAATAGTGCTAATGGCAATTTAATGAAATGTGAATAGTGAATAGCACTAGAGATCTTTGGAAATGGCTGATCTATCCATCACTTTATCAGAAATGCAATTTTTAAATAGTAATATAATAAACTGTGTTTCAGATTTTTATTTTTAATAAAATAAATCCTATTACAGATATATTTTATATCTGATTTAATAACACTATTCTTATTCTATCCAGTTACTGTCTGTCTGTCAAAGTTTGTAACAGTATAACATTCACAATTCACATCTGCAAGTTCAGAAAACTTAGTGGTACTATTGCTATTTGTAATGTCTTTTTATCACTTTTCATTATTTATGAACTGATGGTGCTTTGTTGTGCAAACTGAGAAAACACTTTGAAAAATGTCATGTCTCTCCTTATCTGTTAATTTTAAAAAGTACAGCAAAAACATTATATATTTAAGTATGTTATAATTTTTTAATTTGCTCTTTGTAATCAGGCCTCACACTAATCTCTCCAAAAGCATCAACATTTATTGGTCAAACAAGAGTCTACACTGTATTTCTGAAGTGTGCCCTGAAAAACATAAATTTCTTTGGCTCCATTTGCTCTTCCTGTTTTCTCATTAGGATGCCCAAGGATTTTCACTGAACTGGTTGGATTGACTATAACCAGGAACTGAAAATTTAAAGGTTTCTTCTCACTGAAGAAGATCAAGACTTCATATTTCAAATTCCAAATGGAATGACAACCTACAGTGAACTTGTTCAGCTGAAATTTCCGGGATCTTAGGCACTCCAAGCTACTGGAAAAACATCCTGTTATTAATCCTGGATTAATGAAGAGAATGGACTTAGGGCATGATCCAGAGCCCATTGTAGTCAATGGGAGACTTTTTCCATTGACTTCATCGGGGTTTGGATCAGGCCTTTACTACCTAAAATGAATAAACTCCCAGCAAAATCTGCTATAAGCAAGTGGCATCCTTTCCTGAGATCTTAGAAGATATTGAAGACAATAATAGCCATGCCTTCCCCATGACTATGGCTGTGTGTGTGGCTCACTGCTCATGGGGAGCACCCAGTGTAGCTTAAAAGCAAAGAAAACCCTTAAAAGTCGAAGCATTGCTGGTCACATTCAGAATATCTGGTCTAGGAAGTATGGATTTATGTTCCTAAAATAAATTGTTAAATTACGAGAAACAAAGCTGATACATTTCTGAATATTTCTTAGTTTCTAGGGAAAAGGGATTATTTCGGTTTAAAACTCTCAGAAGTCTAGTATGTGAATTCTTGATGTTCAGAAGTAAAAGCAATAATGTCAACAGAGACTTTACTTTCTGTGACCAAACCTGCAATGATAGTACTAACACAAAATCATCAATTAGTCTATGAAGAGTGATGATTTTCAAGTGTCTCTAAAGAACAACAATATGGTACAACATTGAAGGCAAATAAAGGATATATTTAAAAATAAAAAAATAGAAGGGATTTGCAAAGTTCTTGTTTAGTACTGGTTGTTGTGGGTTTCTTAAAAAAAACCCCAAAACTCTCCTAACTCTTGAACCTGTGTACTTTCCAAATAAAAAGTGCTAATTAAGTCATGTAAATGTCTGAAATCCTGAATTCCTGATAATACAGGCAAAGCAATGGCTTCAGGGCTTTTGGCTTCATAGTCTTGATTAGTTACATGACATCTGACTTGGGCATCTGCAGGAGTGTCTCTGTCTAAGATGCCTCTAAAGATAACACTTTTGTAGCAGAAAACTTGTCATGTGTCTGCAGTTGTTTAATATTGATCTGATTAATTGTGTCCCAAAATTACCTCTATCTCTATATCTGGTTATGAAAGAAACAAATATGGTAACTAAAAAATACTTTATATATTTGAGCACATAATTTTGCTTTCTACTCCATCCTCATGACACAAACTGAGAACCTTAAAACACTTCAATCAGCACCAACCAAAATCCAGAGGTTGAACAGTGAAGTGATTGATACAGCCTTTGGACTTCCAGAAATCCTTTTTGTAGCAGTAGAGAGAACTTAGACATTGCCAATTGTAATTTTCAAAACTTTGAAGCAAGTGATTTACAAAGGGAAGAAGAAAGACTTTGAAAGATTTTTGAAAGATGTTCTTAAATCTGGACACCCTTGTTACATTCTTCTCCTTTTCCTCCTGTGTGAAGGTACTAATATTTTCCATTTCTTGCCAACACTCTGAAGTAATTGCTGCCTTGTACTTGTAGAAAGTTCTGTCAAAAAGTAACATTTTTTAACAGACCACTTTGTTCCTCATTTCCATGGCATAATGACATGCATAGAGAGGAAGAAAAATTTTTTATATGGCACCTTTGAAAGAGTTATTTGTAATGCTTTATTTTTTATTTTTTCTTTTTTTTAATCAAATAATATCAAATAATATGGGGCAGATTGTTGGTGCTTCTGAGGCAATTAAATCTTTCACAGTAATTCCATAAGGACAGAGTTTCTTGGTTGACTGAAAGAGAACTTAAGTGGAAATGGACCTGCTTGAAAAATCTCTTTGGGAGATATAATGATACAGTGAAACTCCTCAAGAACTCTTGCTTTTATATTTAATCTAAATTTCTTTTCCCATTAGAAGTTAAATGCATTGATCTTGCTGGTTTACACACATTTTGGGGAAACATTATAATCAAAGCATGTATTGTAATTGGGATCATTATTTCACGCTATAATTTGTTTTCTTATAAGAAGTTCAATGCCTTACTAGGTGACTCTTGTCATGGTTTGTATCTCCCCTGATTGATGTGATCCTATTTGACCCCATTTTTGCAGCTTGAAATGCTGTATAGGACAAAAATTCTATTTGAACACTGGTAAGATTCACCATTATATTTTCCATTTTCCACTTATATTCTATAAGTCTGATTGATATGACTGTAGATGATAATGCAATTATACTGTAAATCTCTATATGTGAATTATAGATACAGTTTTGAGGTTGACTTTGGGCCACTGGTTTTTGAAATTTGCTATTATATTGGCTAATTTTTAAATAAATGTTAAGATTCTTCTTTTATATAATCTCTTCCATTCATTATATTATTTTCTTGTTGCTAGTTCTTAGATTTCAGCAATAACACTGATTAAAACTATTTATAGATTTCCCTCTGTAATTAATCTGTTTTCCTAACATTCACAAGAATGTTTATAATATGCATCTTTATATTCTTGAAAAAATTGTATGATAATACTGCCAAAATATTTTGGAATTGTTTTCCTTTAAGCTCTGTAAATTATTTCTGTCATTTATGTTAATATATTTTAATTCAGTAAAAATAAGCTAACAAACTGTGAAGGGCGTAAACTATAAACCTCTCAACAGCTTTGGCAAGCAAGAAAAGTCATGAGAAAATATGAATGGGGATTTGGAGGATCTGTTCTCTGAGTGAGTGATGTTATAAAATAAAGACTTTATGGATGATGAGTTTCATCTACAGCTTGAAAAAGAATCTGCATATGTTTTACAGAGCATAAATTCAAAGTGACCAAATTACAGGGCTGTCACAAAACTTCCTTTTCAGTTGTCTTCTTAAGACAAATCCCCTTTTTTCCTTTACATCTGGTTTGGTTTTGAGGTTTTTAAAAGCACACAGAAACATGAAATGCAAGAATTCATTCAAGCATGTCAGTGTGGTGTGGCAAATTGCATATTATCCAGGTTCAGACAGTGCTCTGCAGAAAATTTATGTGTTATATCTAGAAATTTGTATTATCTACAGACCACCTAAGACCTGCATTCTTAAGAATCTTTGAAGTGAAGTCAGCTTTGAATTTATCTATGAAATTATCACTGTTTCAAATATATCTGGAATACCTTATTGCTAGTTTCTCTTTTCAAAATAATGTGTATGCATTAGCTCAAAAGAGAGGTGAAATGGTTGAGCATTAAAAAACCATGCTGATGGACAAGATGGCATAGAAAATGAACTGAAAATTATAGGGAAGTGAATATTTATGTAGGTTTGTCTCATTGGTTAAGGTTTATTTGCTACTGAAAGTCACAAGCACACAGGAAAATAACTCCTCTAATGTACAAAAAGAGAGCAAATGGATTCTGATATGAAAATTAGTTACTTAAGCAGCTATTACATGCAGGGATATTGAATGAAGCATTGTTGTTGAAAAGTGGTTTTGATTTTTTTACACATCATGTAATGGTTGAAGTAAGGGTATAAAACAATCCATTAATGTGTTGTGGCATTTTTTATAAATACCAGAGAGAGAGAATTTTGATTTTGTATAGGAGCAGTGCATGTTAGAAGAAAAAGCATATCAAGACCTCTTAATCTGACAATTTATACCCTGAAACTGAAAAATTATTTTGATTCACAGATGAGATTCTCAAATTAATTTGTCCTAGGAAATCAGTTTCATTGCTCAGAGCTTATATATTTGAAAGTACAAACAGTGCATAGGAAATCATGTGTTCTGAGAACTTGAAAGTAAGTCTCAATTGCCATACTTATCTACACATGGGCAAAACACTGTTCCTAAACTGAGATGTGAAAATCTGCCACGCAGACACAAAGACACACAGACACCTAAACACCCTCTTCACACAGAGTCAATACATTTGCTATTCACTATTTTGATGGCTCAGTTTCAGTACTTCTGGCATATCTTATTTCTGAGAGAATTTTTGAGAGAAAATATTCCAAATTTTTTTTGGAAAAAATTTGGAAAATTAATTATAAGAACAGCAAATACAGATACGACATTGTCACATGTAAAAATAAGGTTTAGGAACAAACTAGGTCTAGTCTGAGAAACACAGGTGTGTTTCTAAGGTGGTCTGCAGATGTTTACTGTTCAGCCTTGAAATTTGCTTTATTCAGAATAGAACTACAGTGGATAAACCACCACCTCTTTACTTTGATAACCACACACTGGGGTGCTTCAACAGTTTCACTGTGTATAAAATCTGCAAATTTTTGTGCCTGCAGTGGGCCTCTCCTGTTATTTCTCTAGCTATTGAAATTCTCAAAATTAAATATCTTAATTTTTGCTTTCTTCCATATCCTTATTAACTGGTTATCACTAATAAACTTTGAAGCTGAATTTCTGTATTGTTTTCAACTCATGCAAGCTACCAAGTGAAGTTGGCAATTGTAAATGTCATGTGAATATGGTATTGAAGAAGACAATTACTGCAATTACCAATTTAAATTTAAAATTCTCTTTTTTCAGTATTCACTTGATCTCTCAGATGAAGACTGAGAGTGTGATGTCACTGAATTATTTTTAATAAAGAATAACCTGCCCATACATTCTTTATGGTATATTAGCCTGAAAAGAAAGATGATGAAGGCAGTTTAGGTTTTGAGGGACAGACTGGAACCTTTTCATTTTGGTCTCTACAGCATGAAAATTCCAAGCCCTCAAATGTCTAAGGGCCAGAAAAGAAAAACTGTTTGCATTAATTAATTTATTTTGAATCTACTTCTACATACCAAACACTGAAATTTCAGAACATAATTTTTTAAGGAGATCTGACAGCTGAGTTATAAACTTTCCCTTATAATCTTATCAGGTAAAAAGGAGGCAAAGTTTTCAACAAACCTTTTTCATCTTTTCAGGTATTCATCTCTGTCTGTGTGTTCTCTTTAAATTTCCTTTGTGAAGTTAATGGCACTCTCTTTTCCAGACTTCTCGTTTATTTATTTTCCAGATCTGGCCCAGAGGACAAAACATCAAGATGGATCTGATTTTGCATATTAATTGTCAGAGCACTAACATATAGCATAGGTGTTTCTGTTTTAGTAGGAGATAAATTGCATCCTTTTGGCCTGTGGAAATACTGAAAGTACTATAAGCTTTCATGGTACCAGATGGTTTCTAATTATTAATGCCATTGCCTGGAAGATTGTTTTTAGTCAATGACAAACTCACATTATATTTGCATTTAAATGGCTCTCAGATGTACCCAATAACTTCTCAATACACTGTCAGTAGGGACATAACTCCAATTCTGTACAACACCTTCACCAAAGCAGCTACTGGCCAGATGTCTGTGCATAAATTGAATGCACTGTGGCTCTAGTGATGTCTGGTTACCTTTTACTTCTTTCACCAAAACAAGGCTTTGCCCCCTCCCCCGATAAACAAACCTCTGTCTTTAACATGACAACCTCTTACATCTCTTTCATTATAATTTTCCCTGGGCTAATGCATCATTCCCTAATGAAGTGAATTACTTCCAAGTACTACAGGTGGTGTGCCTAAAAATCTATGTAAAACAGAAAAAAATCCATTTGTTTCACTAAAGCTTTCATCACGGTACTGCCAAAGCAGAGTCATTACTGATTCTAAAGTTGACTGAACTGTGGTTTAAAAATAAATTCTAATCAGTGCAGATTGACATCATAGAATAGTGCACAAAACTGCACTTTACTTTAAAGGTGTTTGCATTGCTGTGTTGTGTTGCTGTGAATCCTTTACAGGCAAAAATTTGTTTGGAGGATATGTTTAATGTAGAAGAAAAAGATATATTAAGCATTACATAATTGTGTTCTCCTCAAACTTGTACACTGCTGACCAGTGATATAGGAAAACTTTATTTGAATATTTTTTCAATGTTTATGCTTTGAATTTGACTATTCTAACGTTTTTTCCTGATTTCTATGATTTATTGATAATGATACTGTGTTTACACAACTTTATGATAGTCATGCAAAAACAATCCTTAAAATTTTCCAAATATAGCAGTTTCATTTGTTTACAAATTTACTGTAAGGGTTTTTTAAGTATATAATTTTATCATTAGAATTCATAAAGATGAGAAAAATATTGTCTTTTCAGTTCCATTATCCCAGATAATGGCATGTCCTATCAATTTCTGAAAGCTATTTCTTTCAATTTCTGTTTCGGTCACTGACCATGTATTTGTCTATCTTGTTATAGTTGGCTTACATATTGTTGCTGTTAAATAACCATTGTCAGCAAACAGCAGTGTCGTATTACCACCACCTCAAATGCAATGGCAAGACCTACTGTGAACAGTTTTCATGAACTGTAGAGGAGGTGAGCATGTTCTGATGTAAAAGAAATTATAACATGGGTAATTAATTATTTGCATATATTTTATTGTTATACTATATACTTTTATTTTAGTTTAGGCTTTTAACCCACAGAATGGGGAGCTTTTCTGGGACACACTCTGAGTCTTGCTGAAGTCAGTGTTAAAAGTCTCACAAAGCTCAGATTTCATCCCAGGTACCTTCATTCACTGCAGGTGAAAAGGTAAAAGTTAGTGACAGGTCTTTTCTATTGCTCTGCTTGTGTTGAGGGTAGGGGTTTGAAAATAGCCAAATATGAATGCAGACAGCTGTGACAGGACTGTTTTTATGAGTGTATGAGAATTAATCATGTTCTGGATCAGGAAAACCAGCTACCAGAACTTCCACCACCCGCGCCTTTGAAAGAAATGCATACTTTGCACAGACACATTATTGTTGTAGGGTAGGTGGCAGTGGTCCTACAGCTGTCAGTTCACATGAGAAAGGATGGAGGCCCTCTAGCAGCTGACAGTGATGGGAATTATTTCCCTAACGTCAATGTGATTCTGGAATTAAATACTGGTCCTACATACAAGTTATCTATTTTGGATTTTGCTCAGTTCCCCTAGCAGCTTTCAAGAAGGTACAGGTTTCTCTGGAGAGTGACTCATTCCATCCAAAGACAAGGGTGAAGATGTGGAGGGTGATTCACCTAACTATTTCCTTCCATCCACTTGGAGAAGAATGCAAAACCTAATATAGACAAGTCAAATAACCAGATCTTTAATAAATTGCTTAAACAGGATCTTCAAAATATAATGTTAAAAAGAATCTTGACACATCTAAATATAGCAGACAAAAATAAGTCTAAATTTAGTTTTAAGGTCAAGCTTCAAATTCTCCTCAAATTTTCTAGATGAACAGGAGAGAATGATGAAAACAGTTTTCCTTGTTAAGTCTTGGCTCCTATGTAAGGTGCTTCCTACAGTGCAGGCTGTTTTCTCTTCCAATAACATTTTTAAAACCATCTGTATAAACAGGAGCTGTCAAGGGCAAAACTCCACTGGTGTCTACCAGACAAGCTGGGCAAGCATATGCTCTTTAATGCTGGGGGGATATAAATGCAAGCATTATCCCTCCTGCTGTCTGTCCAGCCAACAAGCCTCAGAATATGCATAAAATCATGGTTTACTTAACATGTTGGTGTGACTTGTCTGGTTCTAATAAAAAGTAATTTTCTTGTCAGTACTGTGATTGTTACCTTTAGGGACATACTTTTGTATAGCTGTGCTGTAGTAGAAAATACTTGTAATTGATCCTGACTAAAGGCTACACCTACTTTCCCCTGCTGTTGCAAAGATCCTGTCCTGGGAAAGGAGAGGACTTCCTTGCAGGTAAATATGTAATGATGAGTAAATAGAGAAATTAAAAGCTACTGTAGACACCAGATTCAGGTCCTGTCCTGCATCAGGAAAATATCTCTGTCCATCAACTAAAATTCAACGTACACCTTTCAACTGGAAGGGCTTGGCGCAGGGCTCAGAAGCATTCAGAGGAGTGGAGCAGCTCTTCACTTTGGAACTCACAGCAAAGAAGAGCATTTACTGGGGTTGTGCTGCTGAAAGAGAACCAAAATTAAACAATCTTTTGCATGCATTAGGCTTGTGTCCTGCTGAGGAGCAATTTCATTATTTCATTTACATTCTGTCCAATGTCAAATGTGAAGTGTGTGGAAGGTGATGCACTTGGACTATTTCATTCCATCAACATGAAGGGGAATGAAAAACATGACTAATATAGACAAGTCAAACAATTAGATCTCTAATGAATCTTCTAATTGGGATATTCTGTAAATTTTTGGAGGGACATTTTCGTCTGTACTTTTTGACCATATAAAATCTGTTTCCTCTAGACTATTACTACTGGTCACATCAGACCAATTCAAGTAGAAGTGAATTCATCAGTCATAAGACAACATGCCAATTAGGCATTAATGTTTCAGATTTTGAGAACTGTAATGCATATCTGGGGAAAAAAACCCCAAACTTCTGCAAAGTCTTTACCAAAACTATGTCCTGAATTACTTAATCTGAGTTGCATGGACAAGAACAGAAATTTCTCATTTTGTAGGAGTTTGGTTGCTTGGCTGTGTTTTTGTTATTTCCTGCTTATTTGATTTGTCTACTTTCCCAGATGGCTGGTCCATTCCACAGCCTCTGAGCCATTACTTTACAAATTTTGACAGTTTTGACATTTAACCTGTCAAGAACAGCAACACACTGAATGCTAACAGAACCTTCAGAGAATTTTTAGCTTAATAATAATTATCTGAAGCCTAAAAAAAAAAAAAAAATCACTTTTATTTAAAACTTAAATAAAAAAATAACGGAAAAGAGGGTTGTTACCTCAGCTTCAAGCTCAACTTTTATAAATGACAGACAAAAGGAGGGCTAAGGTTCATGTCTTCCTCTCTGCAAAAGTCTACAAAGATCTGCTTTTGATACCTTCATATATATTTCTTTCTCATACAGAAAAATGTTACAGAAATATAGAGAATATATTTCTAGATTTTTATGGAATGGACCAGAATGTGTCAAATATTTTTGAGGTGTCATATGTTTCTGAAATATCAAGACTGGCTGCAGAGATTTATAGAATCCTAATGTAGTTTGTGGTAATTTTTTGCCAGTGATCCACATCAGAATATGTAATGATCTGCAAATTCTGAGAAACTAACTGAGTAGAGAGCTGTTTGAATTGAAGCTTAAAAACAGTGAAAAGACAATCCTTGGCACTACTTGGAGTTGATATAAATTAGATCAAGGAAATGCAGTATGCTCAGTACTCCTGAATGTGAGAGCAGTATCAAAACTGCTATGTACAAAATAGCTACAAGAAGTATTTTGCTATTTTACATCAAACTAAGCAATGTTATCAGAGGAATCTAATAATTTCAATTTTATTATGTCAGCCTACCTGAACTTGCCTTTGTTGTTGTCTATTTTTTCTTTTTATTTACTTATCGGTCAATTTTTTCTAAATTTTGGAAATTTCTGTTAACCAGTGGAACAATATCACATTCTTTCTTTAATGAAGAAAGAACTATGTCTCTATACAAAGTGTAAAAGGGTATGGCTGGTATGTAAATTAACCAACAAGCAGACCACAGTCTAATCCATTTATTCATTCAAGTACCATTGACTTGTGGACTTGTTTTGCATCAGAAACAATTGCTACTGTCTTATATAATTAAAATAATAAATCTTTTTGCTTTATAGCATTGTTCAGTAAATCCAAAGCCTCTTTCAAATCTGAAGGATGATTTCATTTGCTGTAAGGAATCTCTTCCCAGCAGAATTTATTATGCACATGTATGCATACATATTTAAGCTAGTTTGTTACTGAATTTCTCTGTTGCCTCTGTCATAACTACTGCTTTAGTGAGATACAAGTTTGGGTACAGCGCTGTGGCCAGGAGGGAAGATAAGAAAACCTTGTGCATATCCGATAACTGTGAATTTATGGAAAGCTCTCTCAGTATGGTTTTTAAAAGCTTATTAAACAAATGAACACTCTCCTGCACTCAGTAAATTGAACTTGTGTAATAGTTAAATTTAATATTTTTCACATTTATCAGGTAAAGAAATGGGTTTGGATCTGAAAAACTATGAGCAAAAGTTTTGTCATATAAAGCAACAGCTCCTGGAAGGAATCTAAATAACTGAATTTAAACACAGGATCAGAGTAATGTTATAATTTTGAGCAGGTTGGTTTCCTTTAGTTATTAATTTTCCTTTTGATACAGTGTGATCATCTCCAGTAATAAAATCCTGAAAAGAGCCAATAGAGTATAGTCAATGTCATTAATGATAACAGGACTTAAGATGGGACAGTTAAGAATCAATATGTCTCCCTGCTGTTAATTATTTAAAGCTATTGTCTCTGTGATGGCCTGGATATGGGGAAAGGTATAACATGCAATACTGAACTTCGTTATTGAAAACCATTTTATTACTTGTCTCTTTATGCCTCCTACTGAGGATATAAAGTTAGTCCTTGCCATCTGTAAAGAAGCAATTTTATTAGTGGTGAAACTGCCAAGAACATTACAGGGCTTCCTGGAATTCTGTCAAAGAAAAGTCAATTTGATCAATACTCTGAAAGTTGAAGGCTCTATGAAAGTAAGGCAAATCAGGACAAAGCACATTTGCCACATGAAAAAATACCCTGAAGTTTCAAGTACAGTTTTTTTGCAATAAGCATCTTCAAATGTGCAAGTTTACAGTTAGATTCAACAGTTTAAATGCAGGGTATGTGTAAGTTAGATGAAATTAGATAAATTTGTATGCACTAGACTTTCACAAACTTCCTAACACCTTTCTCTCAGAGGAGTACATTCACATGCCACATGTTAATCTACCAGCACCACCATTGTCCTAATTTATCAATTTACACCCATACTTTCAAACAAGTTTAAATAAACAAAACAAGCAAACATTATAAAGGGAATCAGAGGAGCCAGATCAGACTACCCAGATTCTGGATTCTATGAGACTATCTTGCCACTTGTTTCTGATAATTTTGACAGTAATTTTCTGCTAAATTAACCCAAACTAAACGGCTTACACCTATTATTGACCAATATTCAGCATAGGTACAGAAAAGTAATTGGGCCAGAAGTTAGATTAGCTCTATTTAAGTAGAATATAATTCATCATGGGTGAGTAATACACAGGGATGTTGAATAAAAACCTGTGATGATTTATAAATTGTATGTTTTCAATGAGATCTGAAAACTCTTAAAAAATAAGTGGCAATAATTATGTGCTCTTTTTATGTTCTATTATTTCAGATTAGTGAAGATAAAAAGAATCTATTTTATCATCTAATCTAATCTAGATGATTAACAAAACTAGCAAAAGTTCCTCACCAAAAGGCCAAATATTAATAGACAATATTTAAAAGATTCCAGAGACTCCTTCTCTGTCAAGAAATACTTTTGTCTGTTTTCTTGAACCATTCAGGATGAGAAAATATTTTGCAGATATTAAAAGCAATGAGATACCGTCTAGTAGGAGAGAAATGAAACATGGCTGCTATTAATGATAATAGTATAAATAAAATTCCTGAATAATAAACATGATCATCCACAGAGTTGAAAATGCATATTATATAGAGGATGTATAATGTTCAGTATTAAAAGGAGGAAGCTGTTATAAGGATTCACTCCTTTGTGGGTCAATATTGAACTTCTCAAAGGCAGCTGTCATATTCATTTGTTGGGCTGTTATTCACATGCCATGTCCCAGTACAGAAGCATTTACAGAGCCAAGACCTGTGCTATAACTCACCTCATTGTAGCATCATATGGAGAGTGAAAAATTAAGTGCTATTCGGATTTTTCTGGACACCTTTGTAAAAAATCTTTGTCACAGGATCTCTTCTAAGGAGATAGATATAGACATAGAGATAGATAGATAGATAGATAGATAGATAGATAGATAGATAGATAGATAGATATAAATACACATATGCCTGATGATATTTTCATACCACTTCTTTCATTGCTCTGTACAAAATATAATTAGTCCCCCCAAGATGGAAGGGGTTAAGTGAATCTGTGACTCTGTGTGTGCCTTAGATGGAAAATGCTTCCCCCAAGATCATGTGGGCCAGAGAAATGAGCTTGCATTTGCCTGATATGGGGTTCATTAAAAATCTTTTATTGCCTTATCTTTTGAGAACAGCTGGCTTGTAAAAGTTTCATATTGAATTTATTGAGCTCATTCATATTTCAAAACATGTTTATATCTGTCAGTGAGCAGTTTTGATAACATTCCTCTTATATTTTACATCAACAGTATTAACTACAATTCATGTTGTTCATTTGCTATTAAAAGCAACAGATGGTACACTAAACTGTTTTTTTCTACAACATAAAGCATCTACTCAGTTGACACTGAAATGTAGTTTTGCTCTGAAAAGTGGCTTTCATAAAGTGCACTTTTTGGAATTCACATTTATCACTTCTTGATGAGTCTTGGAAGAAATAAATTCTTTTTTATAACTTACACGCTGGATTTTGCAACTGCTTGCAAGTTTGGGTGGTTTGTAAGAATAAACCTGGTTTTAATAGTACCAGAATCCTTAAAGGAAAAAACGATTTGCAGTGAGGATGTATGTATCAATTTTGTTCATATTATACAGTCAGGCACAGATTCTAGCCCAGTCCCCAGACCTATATTAGCTTTACCAAATAAAGACGCACTAAAATAAAAATATGCAAACCACAATATGACTAGATTCCCTCTTAGGCCAGCCACATAAACTCTAGAAGTATTTTTGACAGCTTAATCAATCATGTCTATACCAGCTCACAGCTGGAATTGCTGTCACACTGTCTGTCACTCCTCAGAAAGCACTGTGGGCTGCTGGCCTTTGCTTCGGAGGTATATAATACTTAGGCAGATCATGTGTCTTTGACTAATCTGTCAGATGTGGTGTCCTTGTGACAAGATAATACAAATTATTATAAAAAACTCTTGTTTCTGATTTCTACCTCTGCCAGGATAATTTTCTAAGATTTCTGTTTTGATTGGGCAGCTTTGATTAATCTCTTATTGCAAAGTAACAGGAGTTGCTGAAAGATGCTCTCTTTCTGTTTTCCTAACTCCTTTGGTTGAATAGCATGGTGATACAGGTGTATCTTGCACGAATTTAGCTGGATGGTTTACACTAAAGAAAACATTAATATTATGGATAGCTGTAATATAGATAAAATAAAATTTGGTATATTTTGATTAGAAAATCTGTCAATAATTACATGATGGTACAGAGGTTGTGAGGACATAGAGATTCAATAGACAATAGATACCTTATCTTTGCAAGACCTTATCTCTCAGTTTTCCTCAACTTGAGCAAGAAATATACTGAGGGAAGACTTTTTACTGATGCTTTGACTTTTACTTGCATTCTGACAAAGCAGCATTAAGAAATTCCTTACTTCTCCTTACTTCTCTATGTTGGGATCCAACACTGTAGAATTTTTCCTAGTTGTTTTCTTTAAAGATCCCAAATAAAAGTATAAGAGAGAGGGTTAGAAAGAACACTGACTTGTACTTAAAGTCAGGAAGCATTGAAAAAGTCATGCAATATATGGTGCTTTACGAAGGATTACAGAGACACCTAATGGCAAAGAACAGGAACTTGTTTAAACACAATCATGGACGAAACACTTCTTTCTGAGAAATTCGGGCTAATGTGAGCATTGTGCCAAACCAAATTTTCCTTTTGATATTCTGGTCTGGATGTAATATAAATGAATGCAGAAGGGAAGGAATTTGTGCACTGGAAAATAGCTGGTGATAGCTGTTCCCTAATTGTTCATTTCATTCAAAGTTCTCACCTCCAAACAATGAATGCTAATTTTAAGATCCTTTTCTTGTCTTCTGTTCAAACATCACTGCAATAATGATTAGTTAGTGGTGAGAGAAATATGTTTTTGATTTATTTAAAAAGATAACACAACCAAAACATAGTGCTTTACTAGAACTTCAACTTTATTGAATAGGATTGATACAAGCCAAGATAGACAAAAGGTGTGAAGAAACATGCTCTGATAGTTTTCTTAAAAAGAAGAGTAAAAGGTTTAAAAAGAATCAGCCCTTTCCTCTGTCTCCTTTTAAAACTGTCATGAAAATGTAAATCAATTGGCAACTGAAAATCAGGTTTCTCATGTCCATTAGGAGACAAACATCAAATTCAAACAAGCACATCAGGTTCACACACAAAGCAGATATAGACAGTACCTGAAACTTGACACAGCTGGAATACCTGCCTTGCTAAGGAATTGCTACTTGGCTGGTATCCAGGGCACCAAAATCCCAGTGATACAATTGAGGTGAAATGTTGAATCATGTGATTTCTGGGTACAGTAAAGAGAGTGGAAATAGGCATAGACTAACAGTCTACAATCTTTATAAAAATCCCATGGAGTTATAGACTTGCATACAACATGCTGGACTTTTGTATTATAAAAGAAAGGAGTGCATGGACAGTCTCCAATGTATTTAAGTTACTGGGTTACACAAGAGAGGAAAAACAGATGGTTAGCTGCTGCTGCTTCCTCAGCAGCTTTACAATGCCTCCTCCTTGCAATGAACTTCAAGTCTCCCCTTCACCAAGACAAATCTCCTATCCAATTTATAAAATGACATCAAGTCCTATGGTGTTTATCACATGGAAACACCTGAGTCAAGAGGCATTGATTGCTTCAAATAAAAACTTGAACAGGAAACCAGACAGATCCTAAAACTAGTTTGGTTTCAGGCATAGTAACCTGTATGAAGTAAACACACCTAAACCCAGAGGTATCTATTGACTCAATCCTAACCTCATCTCTAACTTTACCCACAGCCATGCAACCCCTGCTAGACCAACACAAATCTGGCTGCCCCTGCAGATTCTTGCCTTAAATACATTCCAGTGTCCATGCTACAAAATGCTATCGCTATAAATGATCAGAAGTCTGGAACAAAGAGATCAAAAACCAAAATCTCTTATTCATATGGTGGAAAGAGATTGAACTAGGCTGGGCTCATTATATTCCTGCCATGGAACTTTACAAGAGGTTAGATAGGCTTTGAGGAGAAAGTAAAATAGCTGGATTGACCTGGTGGATCTTCCAGAAAATGGCTTTTGCATCTCTATTCCTTAGAAGAACATTCCTACAAAAACATAAACATAACAAAGGATTCCCATTCCAAAGACTCACAGGGGAGAGAGACTGAGCAAGAGTCATACAATGTGTTATGCTCAAATAGTTATATAAACTTTGGTTTTTTTCTAGATCTGTCAGCTGAATGAAAAGTTACTTTAATTACAGGTGTGCAAAAAAGAATTACAGGTTTCACCTAAAAAAGGATTCATGTTTTCTTTTGTATGTATGGATTGTTTTATTTTTGAACTTTGTCTTCTCTATACTCAAAATTAAATTCAGTAGATAATTGCTGACATGGTGGAAAAGAATAATTTCTAAATGACTGCTGTAACTAGAGTGGAGATCTGCATTCAGATATTCATTCTGCATTCAGTATAAATAGTATGTACAACCCTGAAGAAAATACAGAATAGAAAGTAAAATCAAAACTTACAAACAGCACACTAAATTTTCCTTACCTCATGAAGCAAAGTAGACATATATATTCATGGGAGAGAACAAGGGAGGAAAGGCCTGAGGACAACTAACAGACATTAGTAAAGAATATTGCCAAGTTTGAAAAGTCTTAGCTGGCAGTTCCAGAATTCATCCTCTCAACTTAATTGACTCTAAAGACCACATACTGTATGAAGAGACTTTAAAATTCATGTTCTGAGGCAATTTCAAACCACTGTTGTGGTAAGCTGCAGTGCACAACACGTGAAAACTTCCCAGAGTAATGTATATCAATTTAAGTACAAAATGAATATTGCATAGTATTTAATGCTGCTAAAGATGAAATTTTATGGTAAATATTTAAATGAAGAGCAAATAATGTTTTAGATTTAGTTTTATTAGAATTGGGGAAATATTAGAAATATGATCATCCTAAAACTGATCAATCAGTAGCTAAATTATTACCTTGCTAAATAAATAGGCTGTTTTCCAATCCCCCTTTGTACTGAGGAGGATGGCAACAAAATTAAAATCTCAACCTTAAATTCTGTACTTTTAGCCACCATGAAGGCTAGCACGATCTTTGCAAATAAAATTTGGAGAGCTTATCCTGTGTCAGAGAGGGCTTAGGGTAAATGAGGACATTACATCATCAGGTTAAGAAGAGGATCTTGTTTCTTTTCCACCAGTAGAAATAAAGCATTTTTCAGGTTTACCTGATCCATACAGTAGTGCTGGCTATACACATCCAGTAGTGCTGGCTTTGCCAGGACGTGTTCCGAGCAACCTTGTTGGTGTTCCCTTACTGGGTGTTGCTACTGGAAGAGAGAATGAAGACAAAACTGATTAATAACCCCAGCCCTCAAACGTGTTAAATAATGAGGAGTGAAGTCAAGACCCTGAACTTTGAAAGACCAATCTTTCAGCTGTTTAAGAAGTTGGGAAACTGTCCTTAAGGACAAAAGGCTAGCTGCTCTTTAAGGACACTTTTCTTAGAGAACAAGAGCTCTGTGTCCTGATGTGTAGGAAATGGAGCGAGGCAGGCCTGAAACAGTCATGGCTGGGCAAGGATCTGCTCCTCAGACTGAGCAGTAAGAAATGCACCGACAGTGGAAGCAGAAGGACGTGGCCTGGAGAGAGTACAGGGATTTGTTTTGAATATGTAGGGATGTGGTTAGGAAAGCCAAAGCAAAGCTAGAGCAGGACTAGAAACGTGACATGAAGAATTTTAAAAAGGGATTATAAAAGTACACAAATCAGAAAAGAAAGGCCAAAGACAATGTACCCCTCTGAGAAACAAGAAGGGTAAATTAGTGGCAACTAATAGGAATGCTGAAGCAGTCAATGAGTTTTTTTCTCAGTCTTCACTGGTGTCAGGCTTTCTACTTTTCTCAAGTTCCTGATCCTCTGCGTGGGTGTGAGGGGAGTGAAGTCCCTACCACTATAAGCAAGTAGCAAGTTCAGGATCACTTGATGATGTTAAACAGCCACAAGCTATGGGACCTGATGATATTACTGTGGGATCAAGTGCACACCCAGAAAGTTTGCAAATAACATGAAGATGAATGAGCAGTGCAGGCCACAACATTTGACACAACAGAAGGATGGGATGCCATCTGTGAACCTGGAAAAGCTTAAAGAGTAGGCCCATGAGACTTCCATGATATTCAACAAGTTCAAGGTGCAGCACTTCGGTCATGGAAATCTTATTGAAAGAATTCCTGCAGAGAAGGATTTGGGGGTTTTTGTGGATAAACAACTGGACATGAGCCAGCTGTGTGCTCACCATCCAGCAGACAAAGTACATCTGAGACTGAGTAAGACAAGATGTGGCCAGTAGGTCAGGAAGGAAGATTCTGTCCCTTTATTTAGCTGTTGTGAGACTCAACCTGGAGCACTCAGTCCAGCTCTGGGATTCCCAAAACATGAAAGATATGGATCTGTTAGAGAGGGTCCAGAGGAGGCCGTGAAAAAGATCAGAGGTATGGAGCACCTCTGCTATGAAAACAAGCTGAGACAGCAAGGGTGGTTAAGCCGGGAGAAGAAAAGGCCTGGCTGCTTCAGTGGCAGGTCCTTTCTCCATGGACCTCCCATGGGCTCACAGCCTCCTCTTGGATATCCACCTGCTCTGGTGTGGGACTTCTCCATGGGCTGCAAGTGGATCTCTGCCTCCCCACAGAATTCCATGGGCTGCAGAGACACAGCTACTTCATCATGGCCTTCACCACAGGCTGCAGAGGAATTCTAGCTCCAGTGCCAGGAGCTCCTCTACCCCCTCCTTTTCCACTGACCTTGGTCAGAGGTCTCACTCCGCTCTTCTCTGACTCCAATTACAACTGCGCAATAACTTTATTTTCTTTCTTAAATATATTATCAACGGAGACATCAGCATCACCTCTAATTGTCCCAGTCTTTACCAGCAGCAAGTCCACCTTTGCAGCAGCCAGAGATTGTCTCTGCTGGACGTGAAGGAAGCTTCTAGCAGCTCCTCACAGAAGCCATCCGTGTAACCTTGCCACTACCAAAGTTTGGCTGTGCAAACCCAATAAAACAAATTGTCTTGCAGATCCTAATTTTAGTTTCACTATATATGAAGTAGAGAGAGGCAATAATCTCCTCTTCATCATGGTGATCATCAAGGATGATGACAGAAAAACTCATGAGTATTGCCCTCTCTACCAGCCTACTTCTGATATAAGCAAACTGGGTCCAAAACGTGGTGGATTCCTCTGCTACTGGATCTCCTTTCTTAAGAGAAAGTGCTCCCTGTCTTAAGAGAAAAGGCATGATCTGAATTTCCATGAAAACAGCTACAAGGCTCTGTTGCCATTATGGAAAATACCATATTTTTTCATTAGGAAAAGATGATGAAGATAATTGTTTCCATTGAACATTTACAATTATTAGTTGGCAGCCAAAATGGCTGTTGGAGCAGCTTTGAACAAACTGCAGCTCCCACCTGTACTTCACAAATGTGAACGTGTGTCTGCAAAAGATATGAATTTGAAAAATCGGTCATCTCTTCCCCACTGGTTCATGTGCTGTCAGAGTAATGGCCATGACATTCTCAATATTGTCAGCAGTAACGCTCCATTGACAAAAAGAAAAAAAGAATGAGGGCACACACAGCCCCAGGTCTGATAATATTTGCTTTATTGCCCTTCATAACACGACATGTGATGCGTACATTTCTGTGTGTTGCCCTTTCTATGAACAAGAGCTTTGAGGGAGCTTACATAATCTTCTGCATGACCAGGAAGGCATCAGTAAAGCAGCTTCCTTGTTCCTACCTGTCAGTCAAACTAATCTGAAATTTGATTTAGATTAGCTCTGTCACTGAAATTTTACTTTGTTATTGTAAAAAGCGAAAAAAACCTAATCGAACAACCACAACCAAAAAAAAAAAACAAACAAACCCAACAAACAAAACTAAACAAAAATTTGAATTTAATTCCAGTATAACGTTTCCTGTAGGAAGAGACACACACACACCCCCCTAAGAAAGCAACTGCAAGTTTCATAGTCCTGGTATCTTCCTATTTGATTCCATTTTAATTGTCTGTGGTGTTTTTGTAAACTTTCAGCATCTTAAACCAAAGAAAATGTAAAGTGTAGGCTGGCTTCAGGTTGTCTGGTTTTTCAAATGTGTAGGTAGGGACTGAAAAAAGGAATGGCTTCTTCTTAATTGTTTTTTACTTTTTACAGCATGGTGGGTTGAAATCTGAGCAGCTCAATGTACTTGAGTCTGCTTTCAGAAGTGAGCAGTGTTTTTTCCCAGGGCTTGTATGTGATTTTGTCATCACTGCAGAAATCGGTACCGCACTTTTGGTGCTGCTTATGGCATTTGGGGAGAGCTGCGAGCAGTAGGAGCCACGCACCACCAGAGGGTGCCAATTACTTCCATAAGCAGGAAAATAAACTTGTCAGGTGTTCTATGGAATAAATGTCAGGGGAATGCTACATTATTTCCTGAATGGATGTGTTCAGGAGGTTGTGTTGGGCATTACACTGACTATCAAAAGCCTCTGTGTGACCCCTGTCATTAGCATTAAGCCATGTGAGCCAAAGCATGCAGCACACAGCTCTGGGATCAGGGGCAGTGTGGCAAATGCCTCTGGGTGCAATTACAGAGACAAGATGAGGTGCGTGATTTGAATGACTGCCTACCAGAGCTATTTTAAAACATATTTTGCTCTACAGGCAGGAAATCTGCAGGCAAACAGGTGAGTAACAAGGTGCGCGGACTCAAGGATATGTTAGGAGTGGTTTACCTGCAGAGCAGTCAGCAAACACACACCGATAGAATTTTAACAGTGATACATGGAAAATTTGGTCATCTTTGTATGCACTGACCTCTTTATGAATGAAATTTAGGAGTGTGATGGCACAGGAGTCTCTCTGTTAAAGAGCAATGAACTTGATAAGGATCTTCCCTAACCCTTTCCTCTCTGCCTCTGTTACTTTTTTCTCCCTTCTTCAAATGCTCCCATTATAAACAGCTTTAGTGCTTCTCTGAGTCCCCAAGGAATCCACTAGTAAGAAATGGAGAGAAAGTCAGACAGGATTATGGGTAATCATATTAAGGAACAATTATGAGTTATGAGCATTTTAACATGCTAGCAATCAGAGATGTACAATATTAAACCAGCCTGTGTTCCAGCAATTTGGATTTTTGTTTTGTTTACACAAGATGTACTCTGGGCTGAACAAATATGCAGAGCTCGAGCAGAGTGAAAAACAGAGTGGTGGTCCTATTTTGTTTCTTTTTCCCTTTTTTTTGTTTTTTGGGTGATGGGGCAGGATGTGGTGGGCTGGCCACGGCTGGCTGCCAGATGCCCACCTACCTTCTCTCTCTACCTCTCCTCCTGCACAACAAGACAAGTAGAAAATAGGGTGGAAAAGCTCAAGGGCTGATATAAATAACAGGTAAAGTGCTTATTGATTAATGTTACTGGTAAAACTGACTCACCTTGGGAAAGATTAATTTTTTTCCAATTAAGAATAGAATAGGATAATGAGAAATGAAGACAAAAACCAAAACACCTTTCTTTCATCCCTCCTCCCTGCCAGCATCACCTTCACTCCTTCACTCCTTACTCCAAACTTCCTCCCCCACAGTGATGCAGGGTGATGGGAAAAGGGGTTATAGTCAATCCATAACAGCTCCTCTCTTCTGCTCCTTTCTCCTCATGCTGTTCCCCTGCTTCAACAGGGGTCTTTCCACTGGCTACATTTTCCTTCAGGGCATATACATCTGCCTCAGTGTGGTACCCTCCCCAGTGAGAATATCTGCTTCATCATGGTCCTCTCTGGGGGTTGCAGAGAAATCTCTGCTCCAGTGCCTGGAGCACCATCTCTCCCTCCTTCTTCTCTCACCGTGGTATTTGCAGGACTGTTTCTCACACATTTTTCTCACTTCTCTCTCTCAACTGCTTGCAGCATTATTTACCCTTTCTTAAACACACGTTCTCAGAGGCACCACACCTATGGTTGAGGTGTTCAGCTGTGTCCTGGAAGTGGGTGGGTTGGAACAGATTGTGTTCCTCGTGGGAGGCCCCCTTGGCAGCCCTTCCCAGCCAGGCCTGGGCACCTGTACACAATGCAAGGGCTTAGGGATAAACTACAGCATTTAAAAGGCTGAAGGAGGAGAGGGCAGCTATGGAGTTAACCAAGAGATTGAGGTTTCATGGCTGAAAGAGGGAGCTGCAGGCAATATGGCAGGGCACTTGGGTCCAGCAGGGCAACAGACAGGTTGTGCTGTAGCCAGAGCTCTGGAAGAGTTTGCAAAAGGAGAGAGGGTTGACCAACAAATGAAAACACTTTTTAGGCAGAATAATGAAAAACAAACATTATTTCATTTACTCTGAGGTGTTCTTCTCTCAAAAGAAATATCAGAACCAGCTTAGGAGGAAGATAAAGCAAGAACAAGTAGAAATGAATTTACATCAAAGCTTCACAATGTCCAGTGGCATCCTATCCTTGCAGAAATTTGCTAGTTAGTTCCACAGTTTCACTATGAGATACTTTAGTGTTTTACCTGAAAGCACATAAATTAATTTATGTGCCCACTCACATCCCATGCCAAGCCACTGTCTGACCCAAGATAATGTTATTGGCATCTTCACTTTCCAGCAATTTAGTTTCTTCCTAGACAACAATGATAAATCAATTAATCGTCTAGTGATTTAGTTTTAGAAAGGTTAAGAGCTGCAGGAAGCCAAATGTGTCTGTGATAAGTAGGTAAAGTCATTCTTGGGATGAAAAATCTACTAGGATTGCTAGTGAGTAGCTTTGACAGTAACCAAAATACAGCAGGGAATGTTCACTGTTGCCCACTACAGTGAACCATCCAAGATATCACTGTTTTAGCTGTGAAATTTGCCCTATTTTAAATGTGATAGGACATCTTACTGGATTAAAGTTAAGACACAGCCCTCTGCTAAATCTAGGTCAAAATGAGGATGGGAAGGCACTTGCCATAACTAATGTGTTTGTGCCAGTTCCTCTCTGTCTCCAGCTCTGCAGGAGGTGTCGGGTGTCCCCATGCAGCTGCCTCTGCTCAGAGCTGACCAAGCAGACAGAGGAAACACATTAGAAAACAATTGTCTGTATGTGGGGAAATGTTAACTCTTCTGTCTTTTCAAAGTGTTGTAAGTGCCCATTAGTGAGGAAGTCAAGGAGTCAGTTTTTCACTGCAGTTGTTGTGTAGCAGACTTTGTAATGTGACCCATCCCATTTACTCCTAAGTCCATATCAGATCTGGAGTTCATGTGCTTGGGAATGTTATCAGGAAAGATATAGGAGACAACAACTGCAAAAACAGTGACTCATTTGGCTGTCCTGGACCTTCATATTCTGTAGGTCCAGGATTTCAGAATCTGCACATTTTATAACTATAATAGTGGCTGTTTTTACAGGAGTTTCATTCTGTTTCTATTATACATTAAAATATTAATTTTCAGCTGTTCTTTATTGTCTTTGGTATGATGTAAATTTGTTTAGGCTACTAGGAAAGTGACAGAATGAATCAGACAGATTTTGGCAGAAAATTGCCTGTCTGGCTTTGCATGGCACTCCCAAGGCACTGAGTGTAGGTTCATTCACATCACACAAAACCTTGCCTTTGAGGCAAGGAGGCCACATGAGAGACCTGAGGGAAATTCCAAAATTATCTTTGATGTCAGTGGGGTATGTAAGGGTTCATGAAGGTCTTTTGGGGGATGGAAAGTGATTTTAAGTGTATCACCCATGACTTCTGACCTGACAAGACTGTTCGAAATGTTGTATGGAGGAGTTCAGACTGATTTCAAGAGATTGTCAGATCAGTCGTGGGTGGGATTACACATGGAAAAGCATGCCATCCTCCAGTGTTAATGAAATTCCTCTGGTGTTTGTGGAAAATATGGATATTGGTGAATGGCAGTATCTGATCATTATTTGTTATCTTGTTTTCTATTTCTGATACAATTTTAATATAAATAGTTCAACTTAGTAGGCCATCAGGAGAGGTAATATGTGTCTTTTTCCTCCTTATACATATTTAGATTATGTTCATTCCTTAAATACTGTGTCAGGCAGAGCCACTTGAAAGTAAGATTGATCCTTACCATCTGTGACTACTGATCCTGGTCAAATACAGAAGAGAAAAGAAACTGCAAGGAATATTGGGAAGAGCTGGAGGAAAGGCAGTTTGAACAGCATGATTGCTAGGCTGCTGAGAGAAGAAGGGAGATGCCAATTTTGATGAAGAAGGAAGGGCTTCTATAAACTCACTTTCTTAGCTGTGCAGAGTTTGCTGCAGCACAGAAGATTACTGAGGGACTCAAACCAAGCCTGGAAGCAAGATACACTTGCAAAGACTTATGAGGCAATGGGTGAGTTGGGTATAACCCCTTTTATCCACATTGTGATTGCCCAAGTCACTTTGATTTTTTTTCTGTTAAAATTTGCTATCTTGATTTTTTGTCTAATAAATTGGTGCTTTCAAAACTTGTTCCTTATTGGGAACCCTCTATATAAGATGATCTGGACACAAGAACTTCTGAGAGGTCTCACCAGCTCAGAGGTCCACCATAGGCTCTTAGGACAAATATTGTTTATGATCTTTCCCTGTGTGTACCTGAATTTTGACTGTGTTTTGTCTATGTAGCTTTCATATCCACTTCCTCCTTTTCATTATATGGCCATGAAATTGTTCCTGATGATGTCACATATCAACTGTCAATTATTTTGTCAGCATACATCCAGTTGATATCATGGACTACAATGAGATGCTTTCATCTACTTTTTCTAATGTAGCACTTGAAACTTAATGAGTCATATTTATGGCAAGTTGCAAAAAATATCCTAGTGCACTAGTATTTGTGTATTGGTCTGTTGACTTGTCTGAAAACTCAAGACAGTGTTCTGCATACAACTGCATTTACTTCCTTGTGATTAAGATATCCCTTTATAAATAAATAAATAAATAAATAGAAAATGTCAGCTTTGAAGATCTGCAGTATTGTGCCAACCAGGCATAATTTTCCAAAAACCTGAAGCTATGTGAGCTCAGCCACAAGTGACAAGTGGATAGAGACTATCATATAATTATTATTCCTCTCCATGTATTTAGATCATTCTGAAACCAAAATATTTATTTTCATTTACAGAATTAAACCTATCTGAAGGTACTTAATCAAAAATTTTAATGAAGGAAAGATAGGCATAAAGATTAAATGTTAAATGGGTTTTTTTGCCATTTTTTTACTATTTATTTCAAAGCAAAGCAATAAAATACAACCACAAAAATTGCAATTACCTCTAGAAATAAGTTAGAAAGATTGCAGAGTTTTTGCTTTATATAAAAGTAACTGTAATTATCTGAAGGCCTTGATTTCAAAAAAAGGTAATATAAAGTTTCAAACTCCAGAGATGCATTTTAGGCCAAATGCAAAAAATGTGGCACAGAATGTAAATATATTTATGTAATGTGCTCATAAATGATTCAGTGTTTAGACACCAATCTAATTTTGTTTAAACTGTACCACTTTATTGTAGGCTACAAAATTTTGAAGTTTGAAATAAATTAATGGGCATTATAGATATAGCTTCTGGGTGAGTTTTGTTTTCTTAGTTTTGGTTTCTGTTATTTTTCATTTGAGGGGAAAAGCTTATCTTTTGGGGGAGGAAAAAGTAAAAAGGAAGAGAGAAAGATCTTCCTGAATAAATCTCTGTTCCTGAATTTCTCTCTGTATGACAATCTATAATTATGATGATAATTCCCCATGTAAAGCAGATGTTCTAGCATATCTCTTTGGTCTTTTTCACATACTTAGCATTTTTTGGGGCAGGGAATGTTATCCTTTAGCGAGTTTTTCTTGAGATCTTGACAGACTGGATCAATGGGCTGAGGGCAACCGCATGAGGTTCAATAAGGTGAAGGTTTCTGTCCTGCACTGGGGTCACAAACACACCCTGCATCACTGCAGGCTGGGGCAGGAATGACTGGAAAACTGCCCAGTGAAAAGGGACCTGGGGGTGCTGGTTGACAGCCTGCGGAACGTGATCCAGCAGTGTGCCCAGCTGGCCTGCAAGGCCAAAGGCATCCTGGCCTGTATTGGAATAGTGTGGCCAGCAGGAACAGGGCAGTGATGGTGCCCCAGTACTCTGCACCAGTGATGCCATGCCTCAAATACTGGGATAAATTAAGGACCCTTCACTTCAAAAAGAACATTGAGATGCTGGAGTGAGTCTAGAGAAGGGCAACAAAGCTGGTAAAGGGTCTAGAAAGCATGAAATAGGAGATGCTGAGGGAGCTGTGAGTCTGAGAAACTAAACTTCTCAAAGTACTATCCCAACTGACGTGATAGTAATGAAAATAAATGATGAATGTATTTCTATTGATGCAGCACTTCTCTGTAGGTAGGTATGACCTCTTTGCCTGTATACCAGTCTCAGGGCTGCCCAAGATTTTGGAGGGACAGATTTTGCAAATCTCTGCCTAACAGAGGAAGCTAAATGCCTGGATGCATGTTTCCTTGCTTAATAGAAATCTTCCACTTTTGGAAAGAGAAGTTTTCTCATTTTTTAATAGAAAAAATAGGCTTCAATGGAAAGATATGGAAAGGCTTCCCATCCCTATTAAAAATGGACCATAATAAAAAGCAACAACTTCCAGGGACTGAACTCTTAAATTAACAAGAAATAAACTCAGTAAAAAACCCCAATCAGTTCTAAAATAGGTGTTGGTTTTTGTTTGGTTTGTGTTACAGGGGACAATTTTAGGTTCTGGTATTGGGTTTGGGGTCTATTCTTGCCATAAAATAAAAGCCTCTAGATTCTTAAAATGGATTAAGATGTGAGCAAAATTAAGTGACTAACATATGATCAAAAGAAAAATCCCAGTGAGATGCAGCATGAGTTACTAGATGACACTGGTTTTTTTATGCTTAGAAGGGGAAAGAGAAACACAAAAAAATGATCTGATATAATGTTTGAGACAGAACAAACAGCCAGAGGAGTAGCCAACAGAAAGATCATAACACATGGCAGATCATAAATGGCAGATTGTGGATGACACAATCATCTCCATATGGGAGCCACCCTTAATGGCCATCTGGGTTAAAAGTTCCTGTACAGAACTTTTTTTTGACCTTCAGCATGGTAGCAAAATGCTTGAAATTTTACAGCCTTCAAGGAAGAGCCAATTATAGAAGATTCTCGGCAGCTGGGCTGTCAGAATATGGGCAATAAATTTTGAAATGGGTAAGAACTTGGTAGTGAGAAGGAGCCCTGTGTGTCTACTTCTCCAGTCATGCACAACAGGAGAGTGAAGGTCAGGATTACTGGGGGATGATTCTATTAGCTAATCATATTTGATTCTTTCTGCTTGATGTGGTCAGATTCCCTTTATCTCTTTTCACAAATCCTGTCTGATTGAACATACTTGTCATTGGGAAAGAAGAACTGATAATTTCCAAGCAACCAAATTAAGAGATACAGATGTTTCTTTACTGAATCATAACTAATTTTGTGCATGATTTTCCAGCTAATTATTGAAACTAATAGAGGTCAGCCATCATTACTTTCATGCCTTAAAGAATATACCAACATAAATATCTGGAGAGGATATGCATGTTCTGAAAAAAAATAATGGTAGATAGGGGAGGAACACGTTTGAAAGTCTTGTTTTGTGCAAAGGAATACTGCTGGAATGAGAACAAATGGGTATAATAGACCTCAGGAACCACTGGAGTATTGAGGTTATAACCCCTAGTAAAAGTTCTGCAAAATATAGTGAATTCTAAGTAAATTTTAGATGAAAGAGAATGCATTTGTAAAAGTACAGCAACAGTGCCATTAGCTCTCTGTTATGATTAGAAAACACCTGAAGTGTCCCTTAGTCTTACATGTTGTTTATTTATATTTTGTCTTTTCTATTGTATTTCTATTTGGTATCATTGAGTTGTTGGCAGATTACTTCTGTTGAAATGTCTTGATTCTCTTTTAGTTTTATTAGCTAATTAATTTATTTTTCAAGTGAATCATTATCGTTTTCTTCTAAAATACATAGCATTGTGTACTATCAAAAAGTGTAATTTAATGTTTGGTGATCCATGGGATATTCTTGTTGCTGTCTTTTTTCAACATAAAGAAATTCCTGTTCCCATAATCCTACTAATTTTCAGTTTTTGATTCCAAAGAGACCATATTTTCTATGTTTTGGAATATGACTTTTTTCCCTCAATAGAAGGAGATCATTTTGGAATTTGTAAGAAAATATTTCATTGCACTGTAGAATAATAGTCCTGCCTTCCTTTTCTCTGCAAAGCTGTCTCATGCCTCAGAAGTGGTTCTCCAATATTTCTGAAAAATATATGGTCAGCTGTGGCGTGAACTCTGGAAGTTACAGAAAAGCTTCTTATGTTTTCAAAAGCACTTATGTTTTCACTTACTTTTTTTTTTAATGTGCAAAGTGTAGTTTCTTTAATTCAATATATTTTCTTTAATTCAATATATAATCTTGGCTTCATTCATTTTAAGGGCCTGCTTGATTCTTGAAATCATCTCAAGAAAAGGCTATGCTGCTCAATAGTATTGTTTTTGCTTAATGTACATGTTGGAGAGAGCCTTTAAAACATATTTAATGGTCAAGCATCTACCATCATGTGAAGGTTTCAATCTATTCAATATTCTTAGTATCTTGATGTGCAACTGCAAAACAAAGGTAGGAGAGAATGTTCTCGTACAGCATTCACTACAATCATGTTTTCTGTGTAATTAAGTCCCCATAATGGCACAGGAATTTACATATGATATTTTAATTAAAATGTAAAAGGTATAATGCAGAAAATATCTTACTATTAACAAATTAACTGTCCAAGGGTTTGTTATTTCAAAATGTCAACATTTTATATTTTTATTGCAATACTGTAAATCTTTCTGAATGAAAAGAGAAAATCTCAGCAAGTGTTATGATTTCATCTGCAGGTTCTATCCATCTAGCTAGAGAGGTTTCATCATGTAAATTAGGTTGTCTGAAGTGCCTCCCTACTCCCGTCCCAGCTTGAGCTCCCTGTGTACTCAGAGCTGTATGGAGTATTTCACTGGTTATTCCACCAGAGCTTCGTGCATGGCTGTGCTTCTTCCCTATACCTACTCTGAATATTGGTTTTGTTTTCTTTCTTTTTTTTCTCCCTCTGAGCTGACCAAAGGGAAAGTTCTTTGTGATTTCAGACATTCTGAACCAAATGACAATAGCTTTGTAGTTCTCTTCTGTAGATCTGTTTTCCTGAATTCAGTCTTGAAGGCTTTTAAGACTACCTCTGACAGTATGAAACTTTTCATAATGGAAAGTTTTTGTTCTTTTATGTTACTGTTGCTCTTTGTGCTTCCAGCATTTTAATTAGTTGGATTATTACTTTTTCTGGTTTTCCCCAAATTGAAATCTATGGGAGCAAAAATAATTGGAAGAATGATAAGTCTAAAAAGGAACTGAGATGCAGATCTTTTGCTTCTTTTTCTCTGTATATTCTTAAATCTGATAGCACCTTCAGACATTAGCATCTGACTAGACTGAATACTCCTGACATTTAAAGACATCATAAATATCCATTTAACATTATAGGCCATAAAGATTTGAACAATTCCTAAGTAAATTCTCTATGTGACAAAACTGAGTGTGGTGGCTTCACTCATTTGCTCAGGCTTATTCTGAAATACAATTTCCATTTTAACTTCAAACTTAGAGACACATATTACTTACCATGAGAAAATATTGAAAACAATTTCTTGGAAGAGGAAGGACATCTACCATTGAAGTGACTATGAAACGAGCCAAACATTATGACCTTGCGTAAGGTCTGATACTTTAAAAGTAGTTGGATAGCTGGAAAACTTGTGGTCTGGCAGCCTTTAGCACTTGTGTTAGACTGTGATTTCTTTAATTTCTTGCAGCATGCAGTTAGCTTTTTCTTTTTTGAATGAGCAGTGTGTAAACATTTGTGTGTCACTGTTTATGAACCTTGTCATATAATTGTCTAAAGTCCCATTGCACTTCTGCCATTTAAAAAAAAAATCTCCCCTCATGATAAAAACAGAAGTTTCTGAAAGAGCTATAAAAAGAAGATAAATTGCAGATTAGCAATGTCAGTTTGGGAAAGATATGCTTTATTACCATAAATACCAAAAGAAATAAACATTTTGCACAGTCTTTAATTGACACAATTGCTTTTAAATGTTGGTAGTTAGAATTAATTATGGTGGCTATAAAGTGCCATTTTTTTCTGCCACAGATAAAGTATGAAGTTTAGATACTAAGCATTGGTGTGCTGACCTTAGTTTTCCCCAAGGCAAAAGAAAACGTTATTCTGATTCAGACTCCTTCCATCTTCATGCCAGAATGACATAGATATTAATGTTTTAGTTTTGCCTTTGTTTGTTTATTTTCTTCTTGGCCTAATTTAGTGCGCAAATTTCCATTATTTAAGTTTGTGCTGCTTTTAGCTACAGTGTCTTAACATTAAGTTTACAATCATTGTTGAATTTTAGTGCATTGGAAAAGACAATAAAAAATTAGAGAAGACACAGAGGAAAAGAAATTTTCAATATAACTCATGGTAATTAGGAGTCTTATTAGACTGCGTTCCAGTGACCACTTAGTACTCTCTGAAGACAGAAGAGTAAAGCATATGGAAGAGATTTCTTCAAATCACTCTAAACTATGGAGCCCTTAATGTGTTTCTTATGTTCATTCTCCATAGTATTCAGCCTATAAACTCTTATTGAAAATGGAGGGAGAGGTATTACAGGCTAAAAGTTCTGGTTTCTTGCTTTCCACACCTTTAAAAATGGTACACAAGAAGATAATAATAGCAAAGCCACTCCAGTCTTTTTCAGTGCATGGCTTCATCCTTTAATATGTCTATTTTGTGAATACTGCATTGAAGGGTTCAGGCACGAAAGATGCAAGATGCCGCTTACTTCATAATATTTCTTCTGAAGATATCAAATCCATTCTTATCTGCAAAGTGTGATTGTTAACCCAACAAAATATGATAACTTTACAAGGATGTGTTAGAGGTATTCATTGATGTCAGTGTCTTGGGTTTTCTCAGCATCGTAGTCTTGAAGTTAGGCACACCTATGTTGTCCACTCTATATTGTTCATGTAAGCTCTGCAGGGGTAGATACATAATTCATAAGTTAAAAAGTATAAACTCTCTGCCCTGGTTATTTATAGAATTAACTCTCCATTTTTGACAAGCATTTTAAATTAATAATGTAAAAATCTATTGATTTTATTTATGTGTTTCATTTAATATACAGGAATATCTGTTGGGGCATTTATGGAATAGTAAAAATAACTCAAAGAGAGGGATGATAAATTTAAAATTTGCACTGAAGAGTAGTTTGGATGGTTGTGATTTTAAATTATTATTGTATCTTTTGAACTTCAAAGCAGGGTTACATACACATACTTGGGAGTGCTTTAAAGTCTTGTATCAAGTTAACTAATTCTTTTTTTTCTGCTAGTGAGTTAGCATACCACAGACAAATTAGACCTTACATTATGAGATACAACAGAACACAACAGATGCTGTTGTCAGGTTTTTTGAGATTTGTAAGTCCTGTGGCTGTTTTCTTTAAATATTGATTATATGAATCATCTTTCTGAAGAAAACCAGAACCAGTTTTATTCTAAGTCAAAGAGCAGCTACACATTACTCCATATTCCAAAAAAAACCAACAACTCATTATTAGATTATTATAAACAGGAATGTTGTTCTTGGTCTTCATCGGTCATGTGGTCTAGAAGAACATCTATGAGCCAAAATGATCTGTCAGCTTTTTTGGCTTGTGTGATACATACTCATCCAGTGACCCATTTTCCATTGAACCTCAGGGCTGATATATTGTAAGAGTTAGTGCAGCATTCTGTGTACTGCAAATGGAGCAAATTCTAAGCTGCGTTGCTGTTTTAATTATGCTTTTGAAAATATGCAAGCTTTATGATGAGTCTTTATTTTGCAAGAATTACTGAGCAAATAAATTAGCTCCACAGTGAGTGAGTTCAAGATAATAATTAATATGGTCCATTTCTGCTATTGCTGAATGATTTTTATTGCCTTATGACCTCCCTTACTCCTTTACAAGCCATTCAGCTTGAGTCCTAAGAAGTTTCAAATGCAATTGCTAGCACTTTTTATGGACTAATCTCAAACTAAGGGTAAAACTCGTGTATTAAACTAATAACTCTGTAGAGAAAAAAAAAATAGAAAAGGTAGCTCAAGAGATCATTTATAATAATTTATTTGCATCAGTACAAACTTAATATGTACTGTGAAATTAGTTTGCAGACAGTAATAATGACTACTAGTGGCCCATAATGGTGTTCTGTCCAAATTCTACAACAAACTAAAGCTAGTTACACCTTTTTGTTTTCTGAACTCTTTAGAAGTTTTTTTTTGCTTTTATCCCTTTAATCAATGTAAATTCAACCAATAAAGTACAGAAGAAGGCATTAAAAATGTTTTAGTTTCAGATGGTAGTGAGATACACATGGCTTCACTGGGCTCCTTTCCCCTTTCTTTCCTCACAATGGACCTCATATTACTTTTCCTGTGCATGAGGTGAGATGCTTCCATTCTTAACTGTGAATCTAGGGAGACTTTAGTAAAAGTAAAATTAAAAGTAAATTTATTTTAACATTTGAAATATGCAAATACCTCTTTTTAGTCAAACTTTTATCTGGGGTTTGTGTGCATGGAGGGAAAAGTTGTTTATTTTTATGTTATGCCTTCTCAAGCAAATTTTATAATATGCTTAGATGTGCCAGAAAATGCACTTCAAGCATTACTAGCCTAATTCTTAGAATGGTATAGCCAAAGACTCTCAGGTAATCAATAAGGTTATTCTAGAAGGATTCACATAAAGTATCTTGCTGATTTCTTTAGATTCGTAATGTAAAAATCTATTTCTAATTTCCTTTGCTGTTGCTAAATTAGATGCTTTGAAAGGCATTTTAATCTTGCAGTGACTAAATACATTATACATCAATGTATGTGGAATGACTACCAAGGGGAAGACTTTCAGTATCTTATTTTTAAGCAGTATAAATTTTGATCCTTCTGATACTTATGAGGGAATCAAATGAAATATTTGTATTTCCAAGGGCACTGATTCTACATGTTTGGGTCTATCTGGGCTCTGTTGATGTTACAGGTTAGACAACATTATCCCATCCTAAGCATTGGAAATAGCAAGACTAATTTCACTCTTTCTTATTAATATTGCAGTAATAATACTGGATGTTTTGTTTCATTTATGTTACATTGTCTAAAGACAATTTCACTCCAGCAGGAGATTCTTGAGTCAGTTCTAGGGCAGAGAGAGGTTAAGGCAGCCTCTCTGAGCTATAGGTATTTGTTATGTGTCCTAGCACTCGCTGTAATGTGAACTGTGTACTTTTTTAGAAATTAGGTCTATCAATGCGCTGGTTTTGGCTGGGATAGAGTTAATTTTCTTCACAGTGGCTTGTATGGGCTGTGTTTTGTTTATGATTGTGCTGAACATAGTGATAATATTTCGTTATTGCTGTGCAGAGCTTACACAAAGCCAAAGCATTTTCTGCTATTTGTACTGCCATGTTGGTGAGGAAGTTAAGGATGTATTGGAATTTGAGATGACATAGAGCCAGGACAGGTGTCCCCAACTGACCAAAGGGATAATCCTTACCATGTGGCATCACACTCAGTATATAAAGTGGAGGAAAGAAGGAGGAATCAGGGCACATTTGGAGTTTGGAGTTTGTCTTCCCAAGTCACCATTACATGAGATGGGGCCCTGCTCTGCCTGAGATGACTGAACAGCTTCTGTCCCATGGGAAGGAGTGAGTTAATTCCTTGTTTTTCCTTGCTTGTGTGCACAGCTTTTGGCTTTTTCTTTTGCTAAACTTTCGTTAAACTGACTTTATCTCAACACATGAGTTTTCCATCTTTTGCCCTTCTGATTCTCTCCCCAGACTCACTGATGGAGATTGAGCAAGTGGGGTGGGGTTTGGCTGCTGGCTGGGATTAAAATGGGACAATTGAAAGTGCTAAATAGCAGGCCTTATTTTTTTCTTTTTTGTATTTTCCCCCTACACCCTGTGATCAATATTCTAAATGTTGAACTATCCACAAAGAAAATTATGTGTTAATTACTTTTGTCAATTCTGCCTGCTATGGTTCTTGGACTTTGTTTGCTACCTTGTATGTGCTCTGTCTTTTCAGGACATCTGCAAATCTTGATTTATTTTGGTTGCACAGTCTCCCATAACCAACATATTTTTTTAAAGGAATCAGGCTCCCATCTTGATCTTTTTTATTTTATCTATCCTACTTTGTTCTTTTGCTTGTTTGCTTGTTTTCTTGTTTAATCAGTTTTGTTCTTTTTTTATCTCTGCTAAGGTGATCAGTTCAATATAGAAACCCATGATATTGAGCTAAAGACTATACAGTATATAATGTCATTCTTAATGTTATGTTTCAGCTTATCTGGTCTTTTCCTGACCTTTCTCCAAGGTAAAAACAAATCTAACTGCAAAACATTTGATCAAGCCTTCCATAAAAATATTTTCCCCTTCCCACTGTAGCTTTCAGGCCATTCATAGTTTTCAGAATGAATTTTATCTAGTAATTAAATTAATTTTCTTCATAATTATTGATCTGCCTCTGAGAAAATACTGAAAGTCTCAAGTAGATTTAGAAAAAATGAAGAGCTTTAATTGTCAATAGTCATGCAGGAGAGTGAAGTGCTGAGATAGTTATTTGTCAATTTCCACGTTTTTCAGACAGATGTGGAAATGCTTCTAATATGCCTTTCATCTGGGGAAAGTACTGACAGACTATCTTTCTCCAGTGGCTGCAATAGTTATTGACAGCTTAATTAATTATATTGCAGAGTAGCTACAAAAGTCCATTACAAACAGAAGAAATAAAAATTCCAACCTGGGATTTCCCTGTGATCTTATCAAAAAAACCTAATGCACTATTGTCAGATTGACAGGAAACTTAGTAATTTAATTGGAAGGAAAAGGAAAAACCTGAGTTGCACTTTTCAGGACCTTTCAGGCTCAATGCATGTTCATAATAATATGCTCTACCTTGCTTTTTGATTTAGAGTGCAAGCTGGTAGGGTTTGCCAGATACACCTTCTTTTTGCTGGAGACAGAAAATGCTAAATGGGTCTCAGAAATAATGACTTTCATAGAAAAAGGATCATTCCTTGGGCAGCAATGCTAAGAGCAGTTGAGGACAGAGGAAAGTTTGAGCTGAACTTTTTCACATTATGGTCATTATTGGTAACACAAAGTTCTAACAAGATAGTGAGCTTTTCACTCCATTAATGTTCAGAGTCTTTTTAATGGCAAAAAAAAAAAAAAAAAAAAAAAAGGAAGTAAGGTGAAAAGCAGCTCCATATAGTGTTTTGGTCAAAGGAAACATTTTAGAACTAGTTCCTTGTCATGTGTAGTTTCCAGCTACTGAAGCTATGGCTAGGCACAAAACAGCAAGCATAAGTGGGAAAACGCAGAACAAATTTCCCAAGGACAAATGTGCTTGGCCAACATGATTGCCTTCTGCTGAAGGGACTACTGGCCCTCTACAAGAGCAAGCTCTGAATGCTGACTTTGATTTCTTCCAGGCTTTTGACATGTTCTTCCATAGTCTACTTATGGGCAAACTGAGGAGACATGGATGAAATACATAAAAAGAAGCCTGAAGGACAATTGTGGGAACCCAAGAAATTCCTCTGGCTGCCCTGGAGGACTTGAGACCCTGCCCAGGGGGCTCAGAGACCTTGGCACAGAGCCCAAGACCCCTGTGCCTTTGATTTAGACCTTGGAATAAAAAATTACCAACCTTATATAAAGAATTAAAAGCCACAAAAGTTTAAGTAGAATGATAGTGAGCTTGTCACTGGGTGAAAAATCGATTTTTGGGGTTTTTAGAAAGGGGGTTCAGGGGGCAAGATGGAGGAATTGGGGGGTGACCAGCCTTTCTCCTTCTTCTTCCTAGCCTCCATCTTCTGGGTGATATTGGCACTTTTAGATTGGTTTAGAGTAGAAGCTCACTGTCCAACAGAGGTGATAGGTATTGGAAAGTAATTGTAAACATTGTACACGTAGTTTTTAGTATAAAAAGATAACACCACCTGGGAGGCGGGCAGAGTGCCTGGACTGTCTTGCTGCACGGACCTCAGCTGGACAGGAGAAAATATTTTATAGATAAGGAACAATAAACAACCTTGAGACTGAGAACTGAAGAGCTCTGACTCCTTCTTCAAGTGCCAGGCTGGGAAAAGAGACTTTCTAACATTTTCTTGGGGTCACTCTGACCAGAAAGAGTCCCTGAGAGACAATTGTCAGAAGCCCTGGGCTAAAAAAGTTGGGATCAAAGCTACTAAATCCATGTGGAAATTGGTTACATGAGGCATTTTTCACTGTGCTTCAAAACCAAGCTGAGGACAGTGTTCAATACTTTGGAGCGCAGAGCTGCTGTTCAGAGGGATATCAAATGAAGAAGTGGGTAGGCAATAATCTCAAGCACTTCAACAAAAGGAGATGAAAAATCCTACACCTGAAAAATGTGTAGGAAAAATCCAACACCTATCCATACCAGCATATAGAGTGGGGCATAGAACAGCTTTGCAGAAAAAGATCTTGGGCACCCAGGTGGCCCACAAGCTAAACATGAGTCAGCGGAGTGTCCTTGGGGTGACATATTTTCTAGGTGCACTCTGGGCTGTATTAGCAAAAATTTAACCAGCAGGCTAGAAGTAATTATTCTCCTCTAACCAATGCTTTTGTGTCTGGAGCCCTGTGCCCAATCTGGGGCTCTGCCGATGAAGGAGGACAATGTAGGGCATTTTTGGAAAGGACTCATGAGGCCTGAGGGGGCTCAAGGCAGAGATGCACAAGAAGTTCAGGAAAAGGCTGAGAGATCTGGTTTTGTTAATTCCTATAAAGAGAAGGCTAAGGGGATATCTAGTTGTTGTCTTTGAATATACCCTGATAAAAGATATAAACTTATCCTAGAAGGTCTCAGTGACAGGTTGAGAAGCAAGACACAGGATCTATAACATGTAAAATTCCAATTATGTATTAGGAAAACGGTTTAATGTGACACAGTACAGTACAGATTATTAGTTACCTGATCTAAATTTTCCCTGCTGCGAGAAGAAAGTTGAACCTAATAACCTCCAGAGGTCACTCCAACCTAAATTATTCAGTGATTGCATGCTAAAACATATTTTCCCTTCCCTCCCTATTAAATAATATTCAAAGTCATTAAGATAGTCTTGTGTTAGATGATAACATCTGGGCATTTATTAGTAGAGGTTTGTTTATTTAGGCAGAAGATGCAGAGAGAATATACAATTTCTTTGAACCTATCAGGGACAAATGCCAGAAGGCTCAGCTTCACAGTTTAGATTTTCTTTTCTATCCATCTCTGATAATAAAATCTCCAACTTTGTGGTTGCAATTCTTCTTCATCCAGTTTCTCTAGGTGTTTTTTGGTATTCAGTACAGTCCAGCTGATGTACCACTCTTGCTTTCCCAACTCCTTCCAAGGAAATCAAAAGTTAGTTTGAGTTGGCCCTTGATCCAGGTTTCATTTGCTATGAATAGTGGCCTGTCTTATATCACATAATCCTTAAGTGCTTTTGGTTCATTCAAGAATTTTCTTGTCTGTTTGGAATGTTGGCATTTTTGTTTGTTTATTTGTTGAGGAGCTGGGCTTGGGGGTTTTTAATTTTTTTTTTTTAGGCAAAAAGAAAGTCAAGTGATATTTGCAACACAACTGCATGTCTAAAAACATAATTTTTTTTCAAAAATGGGTGCAATAGAAATTATCATAATTTAGATGAAACTTCAAGCCTTGACATTTCATAACTGCATGATTTCCTTATGGAAAAATTGACATTCTCACTGGAAGATGTGAAAATAATAAGAGCCCTTCAGACTGGGAGTTGACTTACCATTGTGTCAAAATTATTTCACAACATGTAAATTTCACTGTGGATGTATTTTCTTATTGTGATAAGCATATTTTAAACCATAAATTCATATTTATTCCAGACATAACATCAACAACTTCTGTCAAAATCTGTAATGCTCAGAAATGAAAGATATGACTGTGTAAAGTCATCAAGAACCTCTATAACAATACAATAGAAATATAGCTCTGTACTTCAGTAAGAAATTTGTTGTGTTTGTTAGTTTGGGGTTTTTTCTGGCATCATTTGTTTTAAAATGCAGTAGCTTTCAGAATTTAGTGACACAAAAAACCCACAAAGGAAACATTCAGGTGTTTCTTTCTTATTTTAAGATATAAACAATTTCTTAGTAGACAAACTGTTTGTAAAGCCACCATAAAATAAGGAACAGTTAGATTAATCTTACAGTTTTCTTACTTTTTAATGGTATACTTATGCATACTCTAAAAATTTAAAAAAAAACCCAAACAGGTGACCTGAAACAATTTTAGCTACATTGCTCTTTGCTTTCTGGCATATAGTTCCAAACATGATAATTATTTAGAATGTAATTTAGAATGTAATGTACTTTAATAGACATAATTTACTGAGCATTTTTAAATATCACTTGTGTATAACTATACATTTCCCCTTTTTTATGTGGTTCATTGCTCTCTGTTTGTACTTGAATGTCTGATTCATATTCTGCAATAAAATTGTATTATGTAGGAATCTCCTAGCTGGACTGTAAAGGCTGGAAAACCTACTGCATCTCAAACACTTTTATGACATGTACATACACCTCTTGTTAGCTGCTCTTGTGCTCCAGCGCTTGGTGGCTCCTCCTATTAAGACTAAAATCTACCTTGCTTTTATTGAATGACAAGTTCTTTTCTCACTCAAAATGGACTGCATCTTGACATAAAAATGAGGTGTGAGACAAAAGTTCTCAGTTGAATTTTTCCTTTTGAGGAACAATAGCTTCATCAAAATTTAATCACTCAGTGGCATACAGAGTGATAGGTATATTGCAAGCTTATTGCAGAAGAGAAATTGGGGTTGGAGAAAGATTTTCTGGTTCTACATTCCACACTGTTTTGAAGAAATATATCATTGCTGATTGTTGGGTTTTTTTGTGGGTTTTGTTTTTTTTTTTACATTATATCTGAACATTACTCATAGACTGAATGTTTTTAGATATATGTGTTCCTATAGGCAAGGTATATAGGCTTCATATGCTCATGAGTTTTTTTTTCTTTTGCAATAGAAAGAGTAGTCATTCAGTTATGACAAGATTTGCATTTGGTCAAGAACACAATTTATTATTTTTAAGTATCCCAGGAGCATGTTACAGATAGATCCTCAGTATAAATGTGGAAATAAGTATTTCTCTCCTGTTACAAACTTTTGAAACAGAATAGTTCATCTTCAACCTTGATATTGTGAGTTTAAGGTTTGACTTTGGTGGAGTCAGAATTTCATTCCCAGAGGTAAAATATTGAAGAACTTTCTCAATGTCGCCTCAAAATGCTTTTTCAGAACAATATTTAGGCAGAAATATTTTAGTTATGCAAATGATACCTCATTTCAAAACATTAAAGAAAAAGTCCTAGGTCATCTCCTTGCACTTTCACAGGGGAAAAAACTGCTTTCAGGCGTGATATCTGTGTTCTGCTTGTTATAGTCTAACAGAGCAGAAGTTTTGCACAGGAAAATAAGGCACAGGTGGTTATAGGATTATTTTCACATGCTTCTTGAGGCATAAAATATTCCCTGTTTTTATATTATAAATTTCCTTTGACATCACTTGTGGGTATTTATGAAGAGCAGAAATAGAAATATATTCAGAAACACTGAAATAAATACAGAATGTTATTTATTGGTACAACTGCCTTCATTGTTGAGCTAAAAAACATAAGCAGCAACATTTTGAAAAGTACTAAACTCTTAGAAAGTACTAACCTCCCAAGACAGGGTATTCAGTCTGCAATGGATTTTGTTTTCATCTCAAGTCCTCTGTGCAGTTTTGGTCACCACAGCATAAAAAAGACCTTAAGCAACTAGAGAACATCCAAAGGAGGGCCACGAGGATGGTGAAGGGCTTTGAGGGGAAGCTGTGTGAGGAGAGGCTGAGGTCACTTGGTCTGTTCAGCCTGGAGGAGACTGAGGACAGACCTCAGTGCAGTCTTCAGCATCCTCACGAGGGGAAGAGGAGGGGCAGGCACTGAGCTCTTCTCTCTGGTGACCAATGGCAGCACCAGAGTGAATGGCTTGAAGTTGTGTCAGGAGAGGTTCAGCCTGGATTTGAGAAAAATGGCTTATGCCTTGTAGATAGTTAGGGATTGGAACAGGCAGTGGTCACAGCACCAAGTCTGACAGAGTGCAAGAAGGGTTTGGACAATGCTCCCAGGCACATGGTGTGATTCTTAGATTGTTGGGTTATCCTGTGCTGGGCCAGGAGTTAGACTTTGAAGATCCTTGTCGTTCCTTTCCAAATCAGGATATTTTGTGAAAATCATATGTTTTTCCTCAAAGTAACACTGCAGTGACACTTTGGGTATCTTACATCAGCTAGGATCATCGACATTACAATTTTAGCTGGAAGAGCTGTGCTTAGGCTGTTTGAAAGCTGTGCTTTTTGAAAGGTTTTGGTTCTAGGAATAGAGCAGTTTGGAAGACCATGAGCTCTATTTCCTTCAAATTAATATATTCAGGACTATGCTTTCTAGGAACACATTGAATGCCATCCAACAGCTACTGGGAAATCAAGCCACAGTCACTGATAACTTGAATCTAATGTAGGTACTTGGATAAGGATTTATATACATATGTACATTTCCTTTATGAGTACATCTGTTTTACAAGTGTTATTCTAGCTTCTGAGTCTTCTGTGGTATGTGGAGGGACAATAAATCAGATCTGATGAGTGTAAAGTGTTGAAAATAACTCTGTGTGATGCCTACCTAAGTACATACATTTCTTCCTATGGAACGATGACTTTTTCCTTCTTACCTCTTCTTATTACCATAATATGAGACATTGTTTATTATAATAGTGGGCACAGAAAACAAAAAAAAAAAAAGGGGAAAAACATAAAAAGTATGATTTTATGTGATATCATTTGTTTAAATAAATAAAAAAAAAAACCCAGAAATAACTCTGTTCTTTCATTTATGTGTCAGATTCCCAGAATCCTGCTTCAAGGACTGTTTTGTTTTTTTTAAATACTAATTCATAATATACCTGCTATATGTGCATACTTTGAGATGAAAAAAAATCCTAACTCCCAAAACCAAGACAGATTTTTTTAATGCAAATAGAGCTTAGAAATAACTGCCAAACTAACGTTATATATTTCCATGTGTGCTCAGCCTCTTCACAGTCATGTACTCTAGAGTCATAACAAGTGGACAGTCGTTTTGTGTGTGGAGCAGTGATATAGTCGGAAAAGCAATGGGGCAGGAACACTTTTTCAAACATTTATGAACTGTTTCAGACCCTGGAGTGGTGGTGAGTCTGTACAGGCTCTATAACTCTAGATTTTATGTGTTATAAAACTAGTTAGCTGATTACCATGAAATGCAGGGAAAAAAGGGTTGGAATGAAAGAAAAAAGTGATTTGTCCATGATCAGAAATATTGCAGGTTTCTATATATACACAGAATTTTAGAAAGGGGGTGGATGACTCTAGAAACAACTATGTTTCTACATAGAAATTAGCTTAACCCTTGTCATTGAGTTAGTTCCTTGTTATTTTCCCAGCATATTAACCTAAATATTTAGCTGAACTTATCATATAAGTGAACTCAGATTATTTGGCGTTCACCATTTTTCCTTTAGCACAGCATTTTTTGGTGTTCTAGTCCTTCTCTGAAAATTATCAAAATATTTGTTTGACTTGAAAAGATCGCTCAGCTTACCCCACAAATATCAAGATTTTCATGTGTTGGGATGAGGTGACAGAAACTACGTGGTCAGTGCGTGATTGTATAAAATGAAAAATGTTATCAAAATCACTGGATTTTTTAATGAGAATTTAATGTTAGTAAGTACTTAAACTGCTTCTGTCTGTCCATGAGGACTGGTTATTTGCTAGCTCCTTTTTAGATAAAAAATTGTGTATTGTGAGGTCAAGAACACCACGTAATTGGTGTCCATCATCTGGTAGGAGTGGCCATCCCTGTAGGGTTAATTAACTTTATCTATATTCCATGCTTCCAAGTTCTCAGGGTTTACCCTTTTTATTAATGTATCCTATAACATTTAAGTATCCCTTGTTCATTATATGCAGATATTAGCAGGGCTGTTTTTCCTTCCATTTTTTAAGGTTTGGGTTTTCTGGGGATATTTTTGTTGATTTGTTCTTTGGGGTTTTTTGAGAGCAGTGGAGTTCGTTTGTGGCTTTTGGTTGGTTTTGTTGTTTGTTTTAACCTTTAAAGTATTGCTAATAGGATATGCAATCGTTTATCACCATTTTAAGTAACTGTTTACTACTAGCTTAAAAAGTTTTAGTAGGGACAATATTATTATTTTATAATATAAAATTTTATACTAAATCAACATTCTTGTGTGTGTTTTTAAAAGTCAAGTTAAAGAAAAAAAATTGTAATTTCCAAATTTTATTTTGCTATAAGTGACATTTTCCTATGAAAAAATATGGTTTATTTGCAACTGTAATTGGGAAAATTATACTAATAATTTCTGTGATATTCTTTTCTAAATTCAATGGTAGTTCAAGAGATTCACTTCTCACTCAGAACTTGCTATTCACAAGTGATTACTCCTCTTAATATTTTTATAGGAAAATGTAAATATACAAGTATTTTAAGCAACTGAAAACACACTACCAAGCGTTTCTAACTTAACATAACTGTTAGTTCACCTAAATAGAATGGCCTACTTATCATCCTCTGTCCCTCTCACCTGGTTTCTCCTGGGATCCTAGATAGGGAGATCTTCAAACTATTTTGAAGTTTACAGGAGAATTTTTGAAAGCTCCTATTTTGGGATAAATTGCCTGTCGCTGAAGCCTTTATTTTCCATTGCAACACATCTGAAAAGGAAAATGCCTAAGGTTTGTTGGTTTTTTCTAAGCTCTTGATCCAGTATGACAAGATAAAATTCAAGGAGTATCAGAGATACTGAAATGACAGGTAGCTTAGAAAGTTCAAGGCACTTCAGAAAGCAGCAGAAGCTGCAAAAGCTTCAGTGTTTTCAGTTATTTTACAGAGGAAAAGCAGCTGCAACTAAAGATGGCAACAAAATGCTATTTTGCTCACAGTTGCATGATAAGGAGTAAAAATGCAGAGTATAAGAATAGGAAAATCTTTTAGCACAAGAAAATTGTCTATCTGCTACGTTTTGCCTAGAACAAGCCTTTGGGAAACAAACAACTCCTCTGGGATGAGATTGGAACTGCCAGTGAGTATAGAATGGCCAGCACTGGAAAGGACTTGAAGTTCATCTAGCTCCATTCCCTCATATGAGCAGGGCTGCCAAACACTAGCTCAGGATGCTCAGTTCCCATCCAATCTGAATTTGAGTGTTTCCAGGGATGGAGCATCCACATATTCTCTGGGTAACTTGTCCCAGTGCCTCCCCACCCTCACAGCAAAGAATTTATTCCCACATATAATCTAAACCTACCTCCTCTTAGTTAAAAGCAGTACTCTCTTGTCCTCTCACTCTCTGCCCATGTACAAAGTTGCTCTTCCTCTTTTTATGAGCCTTCTTTAAGTACGGGAAGGCCACAAGGAGGCCTGCCCACAACCTTCTCTTCTCAAGACTCAACAACCCACACTTATCTCAGCCTGTCTTTGCAGAACAGGTGCTCCAGCCCTTTGGTCATTTCTATGGCCTACTTTGAACTTGCTCCAACAGGTCCATCTCTTTCTTGTGCCAAGGACAGCACAGAAAATGGTGTCCAAAGTTGGACATGGTTATTCTTCTGGTGGTAGATAGTGCTAGGGCTGAGCAGAATCACCTCCCTTGTTCTGCTGGCCATTTTGTTTTTGGTATAGCCCATGGTGTGCTTCCCAACGACATAATTTTGAAGAAATGGGATCTTGCTATCTTCAACTGTGTCTTTCTATTATTGCCACTTTTTCTCCCATTGTAACAAGAACAAAAAACTGTTCCAGAATGTGCCCAAGTTTTGTTGCTGATTTTAACATACAGTGCAAATCCTTTCCTCTGTTAAATAGCTGTACATAAATGTTGTTTTCAGAAATAACTGGCAATGTATTCAGTTTCTCCTTTCAGTTTCTATAAAACATAGTATGCCTATATACAGAGCAATAGCAAGTGAGAAAAGCAGCTTCAGGGTATTTGATGTTCTTAATAAGAGTATCTATTAAAAAAATTTGTTCTGAAATAGATGTCTCAGAAGATATTTTATACAATAGTGGTATCCTATTAATCTCTGGCTCACTGATGCCTGCCAACTGCCAAATAACTCCTGATATCCTGTAAGTTGATAAATAATTTACTTGTTGTTAATAGATCTAAAATCTGATGTTCCTGTTGTAGAACTACATTGTGCCAAGTCCTCCAGACTTGGTAATGAAAAAGGCAAAAAAGTCGAGTTACAGTCCTTTATATTTACTCAGTGTCCTTGGACTCTCTATCATAAGCACTTATTTCTCAGTGAATACTGTAAATCTGACTTAAAAAGTCAATTATTAACATTTTTCTTTTAAATAACATTTTTCCCAAATAATTCCTAATGTCTTAGAATCATACTGCTGCAAAAGATATTTGAAATGCTATGCTTATAATAATAATATGTAATAAACAGGAAAGAGAGACAATGATCCTTATGGATCCCTTCCAACTCAAGATAGTTTATGATTATATGACTGAGAAAGAAAGCACCTGGCTTGAACCCTTGACTACATTTCCCCTTGCAACTGTTATCATTTACATAGCTGGAGATGCACTGTTAGCACAAAGAGGCAACATCCAATAGAACCTCATTTTCATTCTTCCACCCTCTGTTCCCACAGTGTGTTTATTTTGGAGCTGAAATGCTATATGTTCTAAATTAGTAAAGAGCCAGACACCGTCTTCCTTCGAAAGAAGGCAGACTAGAACCTATTTGTCAAAAGAGCAAAATTAGGAATATGTTTAACTAGATTGTGAGTATGCTTAAAAAAAAAAAAGGAAGACTTCTGCTGAAGTAGGATTTTATTAAACAAATGGAATTTTTCTGCAGCTTCCCTTCTAGACTCCTTCTTATTTATGGAAAGGTACATTTCTTTATGAACATGTGAAATGTGATTGGTACACACTAATTTGTTCAACACTAATATAACACAAGTTGATTGCACAGCTGAAACAATGACTAGCAGCCAGAAAATATTTAACAATTTTTATTACAAAATTTTTAACACAATTTCAACACAAGCAGATAAAGATGAGCAGTTAGAAGGTATAATATCATTAATTTTTTTCTCCATCAATATTATAGAAATGCATTAAAATAAGAATTTTTAAAGGAGATCAAATAAATTGACATTCAATACCTAATTAGCTTGTGTTGAATTTGATTAGCCAGGTTCACCAGGCTCTAGAATTAGGTTACTAATGTATAATTACATAATTTTTGTGGGAATTAAAAACAAATTAATATAATTTAAACACAACTATAGTTTACTGCTAGAAAGGTCAGGAGCTGCACAATAAACATTAACAAATATTGTGTAATGAACTGAACAAATTACTATCTTTCAGCCCAGGTTTACTGCTTAAATCATAGATCTTTGCTTTTTTTTCTCTAGCCACATTCCAATTTTTTTAATTCCTTTTATAACCTACACAGAATTTATTTTCAAAATTGCTTTTATCTGTCATGCCATGAAAAATGTGCTTTAGAAGTCTAAACAAAATAATGCCAACTACCTCCCTTTCTCCCTTTATTATCCCCAGAAAAGTAAAATATATTTGTTAAACTAGACCTGCTGTCCCTGAATTCCTACATATCTGGAGTTTAATGATCTCCTCCCTCAAAATAACTTCCTTAATGTACAAATTACACTTCAGTTATCTTCAAAAGATAAGTCCTAGAAAAGGAAGGGGTGTTTTCAATTACTGAATACTACATAAATTTAGACCAGAAATAACTAACTCATACAAATCTAGAGCACAATAAATAGTAGACCAATTCTCATTGTCTCTTCTTTTAAAGCCTTTTGAGATTTCTGGTTTTACAAGTGTATTTGCTGTGCAAAGAATACTTAAATAAAAAATCAAAATATTGAAATTTTGAAGTGTTGTAATTAAATTATAAATGAAAGAAAAGCAAACTTGAGTAGAGAGAAGTTAAGGACACAATAATGTTAATCTCAGTCAGAATACCTTTTCTATATTCTTCTATTAGAGAATTTGGACAATGATAAATATCTTCGAAATCATCATGGTGAAGCTCTCCATCCACAAATCCAAAGTATATTCTTTGCAGAATTAGAAGTCAATTCTCCTTGAATACGTCATCAATAGGTCAAGAGTTTTCATTGTCAATGCAGTCAGTTTTGTAGGACTTTATAGTAACTTTTTATAGAATATTTAAATAACAATGCATTTCAAAAAAAAAGAAAAAATTTAAGCTCCTGATGATCTTATCTTAAAACAGATAAACTGGTAGAAATTAGAGATCTCAATTTCATATAAATGCAACTATTTCTGTCTATTCACAAGGACATATCATCTCTAGAATTTGAAATGTAAACAGTAAAACCCTGTAAGATGGGGAGTTGCTGTCTTTTAAATAACAAAAGGATTTAAGCATCCATTTAGAGAATGAAAAAACTATTTTCATGACATTTCCTTTGTACTATCTTCACACAGTAGAATTGAAGCCATATGGTGTTATGTACTTGGTTGGCGTGGAGGGATGTTTAGAAACAAAATTAAGTGTCAGAGACATAAGCATTACAGAAACTGGAAGAAGAATATACCACAGTCTACATCAGAATGGCTAGAGTTTCCTCTACAATCAATGCTTTTGCAGGTTTTACTCATACTCATGCCCAAGTTAACATTCTCAGCCTGTTGAGTAGGTCTCAACATGAGCTAATCCCCAAGATTCTCTCTTGAGGAACATACCGAGGGTGTGCAGCCACAGCCAGACCAGGTCAGCTAAGCCACCAAATCACATTAGCCTGCCAGTGATGGTGCCCTCCAGAGTCTCACGGAAGCTGCACCACACAAGCATTTACAGTTTGACTGGACATACTTCCAATCTTCCTGTCGTGGATCCAGGTTGTGATGTGTTGGTTTTGCAGCTGGTGAGACACTCTTAATGAATATGCGATAGGATTTTGCACATTTAAGTTCTTTATTTCCATTTCCATTTCATCTCCATCTCCATCTCCATTGTTTAACTTGATTGATTTCAGTGACCTAATTCCTCATTTATTTGAGACCAGCATGTTCAAATTCAGACCTTAGTAATCTGGTTAGACTCTTAGAGTTGGTGCCTCTTCAAGCTAGGATAATGTAAGATGTTTTCAGGAAATGCTGCTGGTGCTTGAATCTTGGTAAAATTATATAAAGAAGAATGCAGCTTGGTCTTTCCAGCTCTTAGGCCGGTACTTTACCAAGCATTTAATTCACCTCTTAATTTAGTGTTACTAGCTCTTTTTGTTCAGAAGGCACATCTCTTGATAACAAGGCAAGCATACATGGAGGAGAGCATGAATCTTTTAAAAAGAAAAAGTGTAAATACATACAATGCAAGGAAGCATACCTTACCTAGAATTTGGAGAAAAATTTTCTTTTTCCTGCTTTATTTAAAATTACATTACCATTCTATTCTCCTTACAAAAGCTGAGAGAATTTTTAACAGCAGATACATTCATTCTTGCATGACTACCATCTTCTCATATCTATGCAAGAAGTACAGACTAACCAAAACCAAATACTGACATGATTCATGGTATTAAGTACTGCAAAACTCTTCATATATCTGTAAGCAAATAGTTTGGTATCTGTATCTTATTTAGTTACCACAACATCACTTTTGTCCTAAATTGCAGCAAGTTATCATCATAATTGTTAATTTTGCTTTCTCTTTTTTTCACTTTTGGTTTTCAAGAACCCCAGATACTCCAGCTACTTACTGTGTATGCACATATGAAATTATATTACAGAATGAAAAAGGTTATTCTCTGCAATGTGGTTATTCATGGAAAGTATCTAATTTTAAGAGAAAATTTTCTTCTATCGCTAATTTAATCTGCAGAAATGCTTTTGAGTAGTTAATACTATGGAATAGCCCTCTATTGTAAACATATCCTCTGGAAAAGGGATCATATTTTTTCTGCTTCATCTGAAATGTGTTTTTAGGAAAATGGGTTCTGCAGAAGAAAAAGATATCTTCTTTACACAGGAAAGAGATAGAGAAAGCTATTTTAAGATGGCTGACTTCAGCCTGAAAACTACTTAAGAGAATCTAACTGGAGACCAAGAAGTGATAATGATTCCTTTGTACATGAGTCAGCTCTGGGTTTGGAGATCACAGAATCATAAAATGGTTTGGGTTGGAAGGGACCTTTGTATTCATCTGGTTCAAACCCCAAGATAACAATTAACCTCCGAATCGGTTGAAACTTCACAATCAGTCTTTTGAAATATCCAGTCATCCATTTATCTGAAATGTCCATTAGGTCTTGAGAGAATGACAATACTAAGGTTGTGTGCTCTGAAGCAAGAAAAACTCTGTGTCACTTGTAACTAGTCACTTGTGAAAGAAATCCTAAAGAGAACCACAATGGACCAGTGTGAGATTTACATATTAGAAATTTGGGCTTGCACTTTGATTAGCTTAAATTTTTAGACACCCATCACAATTCTTAAAATTAATGATTAAATATGTAACAATGTCTGGTAATTGGGTGAAGTTTCTATGAATTAGAAAGAATAAAAAAATCTTCCATTCCAAACCACTGGAGTGTTTCATTTTTTTAAATGTTACAAATATAGTGAGGGATGCCTTTACTACCCTGAGTAAGGCTTGAATTTAGGTATGAATAATTCAATTAACTTTTACATGTGTTCCAGGGCTTATTTCATCATGTATGTGAAACTGGCCAGCTCCAAAGGATGACTAGAGATTTCAGTGCAATACACAACTAAAGTGTCTTAAATTGAGTGGCTAAGTGCCTAAATATGCTTCTGCCTTCAGTAAATTTGACAAATTTTCTGAAATAGAAAGGTAAGTTAAGTAGCTTTTGATCTAGAAAAGGCTTACTGACGCGTGCCCTCTTTGGAAATTTTTTTTAACGGCATAAAAAGCTCTAAAAAAATCTGAAATTCTGTTTCACTCCAAGTGAAAATTTCAAATTATAGTATAAAAAGGTGTGTTTAACATTTGTATAAATTGTCTGTAATTTTATGAGTCAACATTCTTTCTGACAACACAAAGAATGTGAGCTACAGAAGGAGTGATGATTCAGTGCATAACCAGCTTTCAGAATACTCTATTTCTAGACTTCTGCATGACCCAAACATATTTGCTGTGTTTTTCTGTTTGTTGAGTTTTTTTCAACACAGCCTCTTCCCTACAATATTCAACAATTATATTCTGGATTCTAACTTATTTGAAAATCTGAATGAATGAGATTCTCATGTCCACATAAAAAGTACTGAAAAATTTGAAAGAAATTTTGTCTTTTGGAGGATCTGAAGGTAAATATTATCACTTGCAAGAATTTGTTTAAAGAGCCTAACGTTGTGGTTTTCTGCACAGAACTTGATCTTCAGTATCTTAAAACTCAAACACAAATATCAGCATGCTGCTATGGAATTTAATCCCACTGCTTAGGTAGTTAAGCCTCCAAAATACACCACTGGAGTTTGTCATGAAGTTTCTAGCAATTGCAAACCTGTCATAATTTTCTGCCTAATGACTTTCTTTTCTGTATTAGGCATATGGATCTCCCAAAAGAGAGTCTAATCTATTAGCTGTGGGGACCATTAGCTGTATCCACACTCAGGGCACCATGAAGATGAATTTTATCCTGTGTCATGGGCTGCTTTTAAGACAGATGTAATAACACTCCACTTGGCTTATATACATAGTGCATTACAAATGGGATGAGAAACAGTAAAATTTTACTAGTAAAACAGATGAATTAATGAAAATAAAATTCAAGAAATCTTACAGGGTTTTTTCAAGTGGTTTTAATTTCTCATTGTATTGGACAGCCTTTTTTACTATAAAAAATATAAAAATGCTGAAAACCATTGCACTCCCAGAAACTCTTCACAAATTACACAATTATATGGAAATATTCTGCTGCTCCAAACACAAAGGATAACTCTGCAACACGAGTGAACTATGTTTTTCCCAATATTCTTGTTATATTTGTAGTAAGATGCAGTGAAAAGAGATTAGAGAACATCTTACTTTTACTCAAGAACAGTGTGTGTGAGCACACATAGCAAGGATGGTCTATTTCACACAGGGTCAGTTGCAGAGTGCGACAACTTAATCCTCACAGTATGAGGATTGTAGTGGTGCCAGCTATAGTATGGATAAAAGGATGGATGGGTGAATATAAGCTAGGTCCCAAGGAGCCCAAGGAACTCTAAATTATGTCAAAGACTGCTTGAAGAAAGTCAAGCGTGGGTAGCCCATCTCCACTCAGTCAGCTTTCTAGCTTTGTTCAGTCTACTGAATCGCTCAGTGTTCAGCATGTGATGAACTGATTAACTAAATTTGAACTTAGGCCATATCCTTTTCATCTTTGCATGTTTTTTGATACAAGCCTATTGCTTCTCTTCAGGAAGCCTGTTTCTTGCATACCAATACTGCAGTTATCCCATTTACATTTTATGTTGATTGCTTAGGGAAATATTGATTGAAGGTGTCATCATGAGATGTCAGAAAGTCTTTGTTTAGGCTTCTGGTGGAATAGGAATTCAACTGTGCATTTTTCTGCTTACTTTTATAAAATAGGAGCATAAAAACATAATTTACCTTGCATTTTTTTTCCCGGTGAGAAGCCATGGCGTACTAGTAAAGAACATTCATGGAATTCTGAGGTAATTCACCTGATTCACCAGGAAAATCTAGAAAAGCAGGATGATGCAAACTGTCAGAATGAAACAGCTGGAGAGGAGATATGACTGGCAGCAATTTTTTCAAGTGAAAACGATGCAAAAATTGACACAATATTTTCATATTTGAAAATCAATGTTCATTTGCATTAATTTCCATATAATTCTAGCTCATATGTGGGAAAAAATAATGGGAAGGAAATAGAAGAGTTATTCTTCAGCACAAATATACCTGGGAAGTAGTGTTAACATGTATTTAGAGCATTTCCTGTTTGTTCTTAAGTAAGTTACACTAAGCTCAAAGCCATCAGCTGGATTGTGATAATTTGAGTGAATGCATAATTTCTGGCAGATCAAGAATTATTTCCTTAAAAAGATAGAGATAAATCACCTTCACTTATGCTGATTCTTCAATTTGTTTTCAAACAGTTTAAGGTGAATCAATTACTTACATATTGCTTTTTGGAGCACATAGTTTGAGTTCTTGTTTTTCTCAAGATTGATCTTAAGAGATGAAATCCCTGACTCCCAGCTGTGACTCACCAGTTTGGCAGTGCCATCTTCCAGTGCCCAGCACAGCCAGCTGACTTTGCTCTGGCTATTGTGCTTCTAGGCCTAGTAACCAGAGGGCAGCCAAGACCTTAAGTACTAGGAACCAGAATGTGTGGATGTGAAGCAGATTTTAATATAAGCATGGGATTAAAATTGGTCTGGAGATGGTGTTTGTGTAGCCGTAAAATTAATGTTAACTCATATATATTGTAAACTATAAAATGTCATAAAGACCTTAGGAAACAGAAAAAAAGAAAGTCAATGAGAGAAAAAAGAAATCTATTCTGTATGTACAGACAGGTCATAGAGAGACACTCCCTTAAATACATTGTTCTTGGTTCTCTTCCATGAGAAGCCCTGTCCATTGTTATCACAGAATTATAGGATCACACAATGGCTTGGATTGAAAAATACTTAAAAGCCCACCTAACTTCAGCTCCCCTTGCCATAGCCAGGGACACCTTTCACTACAACAGTGTACCCAGAGCCCTGCCCAACATGACCTTGAATATTTTCACGGGGATGGGGCATTCACGCCTTTGCTGGACAGCCCGTTCCAGTGCCTGGTCACCCTCACGGTCAAGAACTTCTTCCTTTTATCTAACATAAACCTGCCCTTTTCCAGCTTAAAGTCATTGCCCCTATCCCCTTTTATTGGAAAGTTCAACACAGATAAAACACTGTAGCTTAAAAAGGGAAGTAGCTTTAAACACATCTGTCATTGGCACATGCAGCGTTTAATCAGAGCTGTAAAAGATATCAAGGAATTTTCCTTGGTCTTGAGAAGGGACAGTTACAGAGATGCCAGATGCTTTGTGGCCATTACAAATCCCACCTCCAGAATCTGTTTCTGCCTTCAAACAGAACAGAACTGGTGCTTAAACACATGTCCGTGGCATAGGAGTCCCTACAGAGCTGCACTAAAATCCTTTGTGTCACCACAATGACAAAACACAATAAAGCAATAATGATACTGATTCAAGAGCATCACAAGCACAAAGTCATGAAAAGAAATGCTATGAAATGCTTTTGGTATTTTTTTCCTCCTGTGCTGTGGCTCCAGGCCTACAAAGGTTTATGTACATAAAGAGCAAAGCACAGTGGGGCTGCTCATGTGCCTCAAGTAAAATACAAAGTCTTTGTAGGCTTAAGACTTTCAGTTCAGGCTCTCTGCACATTAATTTCTCTATAATTCATATAATGTATATTATATATATATATATATATATATACACACTGTTATGTAAAGGTATTATTTGCAATGTGAATTCTATTTCATTTTTACAACACATATTATTCTTGTATTTGGCAAAGGTGTATCAGAGTTCTGGCTCATCAATTATTTTAAATTTACTGTCATTCAGTTCAATGCAATGAAAAAACTTCAGATGTGAAATCCCTTGTGAAGGCCTCAGTATTAGAATTGGAAATGCTATGTCTGCCTCAAAGTTCCTAATGCAAATGTCTGAAATTTAGTGCATTTTCTTTCTATATTGAATGTTTCAAATTTTCCCTGGAAGGAGGAAAACAAGGTTGTGGGAATGACTGCTTCTCTGTCATCTCTTTTTCTCCATGCCTTCAGGCACCACTATTTTTCTATGCAGTCACATGCAATAAAACATGTTGGGTGTTCAGTATTTGGGCTAGGTGTGAATCACGCTATGTCAGGGTTTACAGTGACAGATTACCTATGTCTGCTACCCTGAGAATTCTGGCTGTATCAAATGATGTGATCAGAGATGTAGATGGTTTCCCAGAGGTATGGTACAAACATATGTAAAGATCCTTCAAAAGAGTGCAACAACTTTGCATAAACATATCTCTCACCTGTTGCAATACTTCCTAGGAGAACAGGGAATGTCTAAACAGCGATATATGCCCAAGGTTCAGCTCAGCATAGAAAATTAATGTTCAGTTCTTCTTCCAATGAAGCTGTTAAAAATAAAATTGATAACTATCCAGATACTCCTTCTCATACCTTCCCCAAACCCGTGGGCCTGGCTCCCAAGATCTTTAACATCGAATATGTCAGCTTTGCCTCAGTGCCTTCCCCTCTCTATTCTCTTAAGAATCCAAGACATCATCTGGATTCTGGCTTTGAGTTCCCTATTGTAAGGAGAGACAAATGCTGTTGTTTCCGGATGCCCTTATCTAGGTCAAATGAGCTTTCCTTCACAGTGGACTGTGCAAATGTTCAACAGATAATGTTTCACCTCCTTCCCTACCTGCTTTGGTGAGGATTGAAGAAGTGACATGTCGCAAGTGTTTTCAGGGACACCCAATTTTGCAGTCACTGAGATGAATGGGACCGGTCATACCTCATAATGCAAATGTTTAAAGGTAGTGGAGAACTGCCATTGCATGCATCATCCTGGTTTGTGAGGCTATTGCTGCAGTTATAGTAGCTAAAATCTTCTTTTTGATAGAAGCCTTAGGTTTTGGAAGAGAAGAGCCTAATGCCATATAGACATACAGTGATGGGACCTGCATTGGCTAAAAGTTTCCTGGTGCTTTCAAAGGATACAAAGATTGCTATTCAGGGCTGTTTCAGATGAAGCAAGAACAGAAGTCTCCACAGACCTGAGAAAGCTAAAGCAGTGTGAAATTTTGTCATAAGTGGAAGAGCTGAAACCTACAGCAGCAGAGAGCTGAGACTGAAGTGAGGTGTCTGGAACTCAGATAAGAAAGAATGTGACCTCCTTAGATGGATGTAAATCTTCCTGCATCCTAGACAACATTTCAACAGCCATGGACTACTTTGGATTTTCTCTACACCCACCTTAGATGAAATACCATTTTTGTAGGTTGGGATCAGATTGTAAGTGTTCTTTGGATGAGGAACTCCAGTCTTTCCCATTTCAAATAAAGGAAGTTCTACGGACAGGTCCACAGACAGATCCACAAAAAAATATATATGATAAAAAATCTCAGCAGTATATTAGTCTAATTATTACTACAAATTAAGAGCTCTGATGGAGGAAAAGTGAAAAAAAAATTAAATAAAAGCTGAGGGAAATACATTAGTGAGTTAACAACAACCAGAAATGTTCTTCATTAATTTCAGTGAGGGAAACTGCGACTCAAATCTATTGGGTCTCTCAAATGTCACCAGAGTTCTCAGCAGCCATGTGCTGAGTTGAAATTAGCATATAAAAGTGACCAAATACATCTGTTCCATCCCTCTGAAGATGGAGTCTCTTGGTTGCAACACAATTATATTTATTTCAGAAAAAAAGTTAATTTTAAAAGGACTGAATTAACTGGTTTTGCTTCCTACCAGGATGTTCACAGCTCTTTATAGTGGTTAAGATTTCTATAGCAAGTAGCTTTTTTTGTATTCCTACTTTGTGAGTGTAAAACTTGGAGCAATGTACAGTTTGGAACAATGCTCTGTTTGCAGAGTAGTTGCTTTGCAAAAATAAAAGGATGAATCTTTAAAGCAGAATTCAATATATATATAAATATATATATGTATATATATAAATGATAGAGTTATAGATTTCTTTCCATGTATGTCATTAATGAGACTGTCTTCTACAGCATTGTTTTCAAATGTGATTTGCATTCTGAAATGCTGCTCAGAACTAACTAAATGAAATCATTAATAATGTGATCGTCCATCTATGCCATGTATTTTTATTTCTTTGGATCATTTTCAGAAATGCCAAGGTCTTCTCTGCTAATACAAATTATCATGAATCATTAGAAACATGTGATTCGTTATAACTTTGTTTTCCAATTAGAACTGGAAGGCTTTCTTTGAAATCTAGCTGAATGAACAAGTGAAGCAATGAACTAAGTAAAGCAATCAAAGGCTGTGGCATTTCTTTGTTGTATTTCAAAGTCCTATTCCAAGATTTTCTCTTCTGAAAATAAATAATCTGCATCTCTTGAATTTCACATTTGTGTGACATTGTATAGCAGCATCTCACCTGCAGCAAGAAAATCTCTACAAAGTATAGTTTAACACCACCAGAGTTCTTCCCAAATAAAATCTGTATGAACCTAATATATACACCTTATGTATTTTTCATATATATATATATATAGATAAAGATATATATATAATATAAATATAATAAGGTAATATCTGTAAGATACTAGATAGATAGGATAGATAGATAGATAGATAGATAGATAGATAGATAGATAGATAGATAGATAGATATTACCTAACATATATTAGCTTCTTTGAAGTTTGTATATATTGGCTATGAGCCCTAAGGAATCTCCTGTAATGAAACTTGAGATCATGCTATGTTTATAGCAATGTTTTCATTATAAATTTCATGTAAACTCTTCAGTTTCTGAACTCAGTTAAGAAGCTCAGAGAACGGATATTGGGCAGCCACAAAGAGAATAAATAAGGTTTTTACTTCTGTTAGCTAGGAGCTACATTTTTAAAATATGTGGGGTTTGTTTATAAGGTCAAGTTGTGAGTTTGTATGAGTGAAAAGTACCCAAAACCTAGGCACACAAGCTATGTTCAGTGCCACATACAAAAGAAAAAATAATTATTTGTGCTTGCCAAGCCTGGTGTCTGGCTGTTGTTGTAGTAAACATTTCTCACAAATGCCTTTTCTTTTTTAGACAAAATATTTGCAGTCTTTGGAAGGTGCACTGGGTTGCTGTCATCATTTATCTACTTAAAAGCTCTGTGAAGAAGGAATCCAGAGAATAGCAGAGCTGCTCGACGTCACTGTAAATTGCTTGTTCTGAGGATGCACCAAACCTTAAAAACTGGGCGTAAGTGTTGAACCTGCAGAGCACATTGGTGGCTGATGCACATTGTCTGGACATTTTTAATTGGTATATATTTAGGGGGGAAAAGTGCCATTTGCACCATTTTTTGTTTAATGATATGACATCTCCATCTCGAAATTTTCCCAAGAAAACCTGAATCACTCAAAAATGCGTTGGTCAGAGAGGCTGATGACAGAGTCAGAACATGATGTTAGGGTTGTTCTGATATTTTTATATGAACCAAATGTTCTTGAGGAATTACACTCACTTCTCTCAATGTGTAAAATCTTACGAAGATATTCCTGAAATTCTATCAGACATGATGTTCTTTATAAGTAAATTCCTCCATCCAGCCTAAATTTTCCTCACTTTCCAATGAAGGGAAAACCTTTGCACTTGAGAACTGTCACCTGATAAAAACTTATGGTGAATTTTCTTATGCAGGGAAGAAGCCTAACTCCCTTGGTTGATGTGTGAAACACTAAGACTCAGGGACTAGAAAACAAGTTTAAGTATCTCTGTGAATGAACTCTAATTTATTATGTAATTTTTTCCCTATATTGCTTATACTTGAGAATGTTGTGCATGTTATCAACAGAGAGTTAAATATTCCTGGCCATAGCTGACAGCTATAAGGTAATAAGCCCTGTAGTCCCCATAGAATAGGGAATTAAACACAGATTTGAATTAATAAAACATTGTTTTAGTAGTGCTGATAGCAGAATTAGCACAAGGATTGCGCTCACAGAGGGTGGGTGTACCTCAGCTGGCTCACCAACAATCACTTGTGGTTAATATGGAGGTTGTCACTGGGTAGGTACAGAAGACTGCACTTTCTCGGCCATCAGATTATATTTCAAAGGTGTGCTTGCAAGAAAAAATGATCAGATTTTTTAAATCCCATTTGTTAAAATTCACAGTAAAATTGTTGTTTAAAGGACAAGTAATCGATGAAGACACAGGTTAGCCATTTAAATGGCAATCTATTTGATAAACGAGGACCCAGAAAGCATCACCTTGGCTGATCATAGAAGTGTTATTGTGTCCCTGCTACAAATTTGTTCTAATATTTTAGGTAGATAAAAGAAATTTTCACATTAAATGAACATTTCTTCTTTCTCTGTCCATGTACATGTAGCAATGATATAATCTACGCAAATATCTATGAAATAATTTCAGGAAAAGACATACAGCATTTTCTTTTGGAGTGTCCTATTTTGTTTGACATTATTGTAAATAATATATGGGAAACACTTAGGAGCTACTGATCAAAATACTCTTCTGTTGATAACTTGATTTAGTAGATAAGACAAAAAGCTTTTCCCCTTGAAGCTGTTGGATTAAATGAGTTCAAGGTGAGGGCTAGCTTAGGAATGGTTCCAAAGAAATGAGCAGTTTTATTTCTTGTGTAGCTTCCACACCATCAAGTTCAACACATCCCTGGTAGAAATGTTTGTACTCTTGGCAACGTGATGAAAAATGACATGAACTTGATTACACACTATTCTTTTCCAACTACAACCAACTTTTTGAACTCAAGAAAGAGAGCTTTACCAAACTTTACCAGTAACTTACCTGCAAATTTACTTTAGAAGCTATATTTTCTGAAGTCACTTTATAACTGAGGTGCATTTTCTGACATTAATAATTTAATGTTCTATATTTTCATTCCTCCAACTCAAAAAAAATAAAAAAAGAAAGATGCTCAAGTAAATCCACCAGCTACATAGCTCCATGAAGGCTGCAGTTTTATTCCATTAAGGACAATATTTAATTAGAAGTAACACACAGAACTGTTTTCTAATAAGCACTGTAAATGTCATATGATTCAGTATTTTATTAGAAGTAAATATTCTGTTATTGCCCCTCCCTCTATTCATACTGCATACTGATTTTTACTTACAGGTCTTTTACTAGTTACCTATCTAAGAAGAAGGGAGTTTCTATGCATTTGGGATCTATTTCTTGTACTAAAAAGGGCAAGATTTAATCTCTTTTTTTTCCTGTGGGTGCACATTGGATTTAATGGCTTTTCAGTTCCCTTTAGTTCTGATGCTCATCTTCCTTGGAAGTTGCAGGCAGAAGGGATAACATGCCATCATTCCCTCAGCACTGGGCCTTATGTTTTAAGTCATATAGAACAAGGTACAAATCCTTTGGCTCTGCTTTAATGCCTCTTTTATACAACGTAGTCATAATCAATGAGTAGTGTGATCTAAGGAGAAATAATAGCAACTCCCTAGTGTACCAGACACAGGTAACATTGAGTGTCAATCTCTTCTAAAGGAATTTCTGTGCTCCTTTTCCCTGTCTTGCAGAATACGTGCTGCCTTACAGCCACACACTTGTTCCTGCTCTGATTTCTGATAATTTTAATGCACTACACTTTTCAGCTTTCTGCTCCCATCGCTCTGTGCTTGAACTCAGGAAAAAGACCATTAAACATGAGTATTTCAGGCTTAGCATAAATTTCTCATTTGAAATAAGGAGCTATAGGTTAGGAATTCCCTGCACACTGCTTAGCTGTAATTTCAGGGCATGATTAATTTCTCGGTGCAAATCACCAGGCAGACACCCTCAGGGGTTCCTTGCTCCTGCTTAAAGCAGAAGATTGAAACAGAGGAGCGCTCATTCATGGAGAGAGAATTGTAATTTTACTGTTGACATACACCTGCAAATTTTCTCTATATCAGGAGCTACCGCTTAAATGTAAACACAGTTTTCTGATAAGTTCCTTCCAGATGCTGAAGTCTAAGTTTCAGGATCTCTAGGAAAATGCCATATGCCATGAAAAAACCCAGCTTACAATTGACAGAAATGCATCAAAATGCAATGGTGTTTCTCAAACCTGCATTGCCAGAGCTCTGCCTTACCCTCCCTCGCATTGCTGATAACCTCTCAGCAGCAGCCCCACGAGCTCAGGAGCACGAAACATTTACAGCCAGCAACATCTGATGATAACCTTGGCTGTGACAGACATCATCGCGGCCGCTCCGCAAGGCAGGGGCGACCTGAGAGCCCAGCTCACCCAGGCCCCGCAGGCACCCAGAGGGAGAGGCCACCCAGCTCCTCAGCCGAGCGTTCTGCCCTTTGGGAATTTCCCTTCTCCCTCCCCTGACGGGGTGCGACCCTCCGTGTTCCCTCCGTCCCTCCGCGTTCCCTCCGTCCCTCCGTGTTCCCTCAGTCCCTCACAGACCCGCGGCTCGCCTCGCACCGCCGCCAGGTGGCGCCGCGCGACCGCGCTCGGAGCGGAGCCGCGGGCGGGACCGGGAGAGGGATCGGGAACCGGGGCCGGGGAAGGGACTGGAGCCGGGGCCGGGAACGAGCCCTGGGACGGGAGTGGGCTTGGGAACAGGTTCGGTTCGGGAGCGAGTCGGGGAGTAAGTACCAGAGTCCTGAAGCGGGTCAGGGAGCAGGTCCAGGTTCGGGAGCGGGTCGGGGAACAGGCCGGGAATCAGGACGCCCCGGGGAAGAAATCTATTAATAAAGGGGGAGCCGCCGCCGAACTTTGGGCGCCGAGGTGTGTGGGAATGGGGCCTTGCGGTGTGCGGGGCGCAGCCCTACGGCCCGAAGTGCCCCGAAAACATGTCTTTTTCAGTGATTATTGTTGTCAGAATAAAAGTCTGTGAATTCCAAATAGCTCCCAGTGAGTGATGCCGTGTGGTTCGGTTGGTGAGCGCTACCGTGTCGGTGGCATGTTGGAACAGGGGCCTCTTAGCACGACGGGTTCAAGTAGAAATAATGGCGGGGGAGGGGGGGGGGGGAGAGGCGGCACGGCTCTTCCCTGCCTCCGGTGACACCGGGAAGGCCGTCCCAGTGGGAACATCTCGGCTTGTCGCTGCTGTTCGCCATGTGTCGGGGTGCGGCTCCAAGGCGCAGGGGTGCCTGGCCGGGGCAAGGACTGGGGTGCAGCATCGCCGGTGGTGCCGTGGCAGCGCTCCGCTCTGGTGCCGGTGTCTGAATCCCTGACGGGCGCCTGTGCGTGTGTGTGTGTGCGTGTGTGCCGGAGAAGAGGGGAGGAGGGAGGAAGAGGGGTGGTGGTGGTAGCGGCTAGCGGGAGGGGGATGATTATTGGCAATGGGCGGGAGAGAAAGAGGCGACTCCTGTTTCCTTTTCTTTCTGCCAGCGCAATCTCGGCTCATTTTCTCTAAGCGATACAAGTTCACGGACGAGCTATCTAGCCAACGCGCCTCTCCCGTCATGGACCTCCCAGGTAAAAAAGCCCTTCTCCTCCCCGCCGGCTGTTCTTTTCGCAAAATATCATTTTCAATGATAGCAAGAGTAAGGTGCAGGGTTAGGGCAACCGTAGAGATGCCTCCGGGGAAGTGTAGGGGCGATCTTCCAGGAGCGAGATCACCGGGTGTTCTGGTGAACGGGAAAAACTGAGATGCAACTTCAGAGGGAGAAGCCGGGTGATCACGGCTTTGACTCCCTGCGGTATGTGTGCATGCCGGGGTGGGAACCGGGGGATATCTGAGCCGGCTGCCTCCTTTTCGCGAGTTTAGGGAGTCGCCGGGGTCAGCAGCAGTGGTGCTAGCCTGGCTTGGGTCTCAGAAGATTGGGAAGTACAAATCGGTGCCCAGGCGGGGAGAAGGGCGGCGGCGGCTCCAGAGCCCGGCCGGGGCGGGAGCGAACTCTACAGATAGCGGGGCAGCTCCATCGAGGGGAGAGAGGGCGCGTTACTTAGAGCGAGAATAAAATCTCCTTCCGTGGTGTCTGGGGCGTTAGGAGACGGATAGACGGATACAAACCGGGCTCGCAGATGTAGTTAATAGCGGGGCTGTGGGAAGAAGTGGAGCCGGGTTTTGGAGACCCCACTGATTGTGGGGCAGGAAAGGGACTGCCCGAGGCACCCGCAGGATGCTCCGCCGGGGGTTTGGGGATGCAGCGCTGCCCCTCCTCCCCCCTCGGAGTACGGCAGGCTGCTGGGGAACCCGAGACAGAGGGAACACCGGGCAGCCAGGTGTCTCCCAGACCTGTTGTACTCGCCGGGGCGCCGGGGGCGGGGAGGGGCAGCCCTGCGGGCGGCGCGGTGCCGGCTCCCCGCCTGCCCGCCGCCGTGCTTCACCTCCGCCTTTCCCCTTGGCAGGCTGCTGCGTGCCGCCCGCCCTCTGAGAAGGCTCCTTCGCCCCGCGCAGAGGAGGAGGCGGAGGAGGAGGAGGAGAAGGGGAGGAAGGCGCGGCCGCAGCCGCCGCTGCCCAGCCGCCGTCCCGCAGAGCGCTGGCCGCAGGGCGCCCCGGCGGCAGCAGGCGCGCAGCCCCCTCCGCCTCCCGCGCCCGCCCGCCCGCATGTCGGCGGCCATCCGGAGCGGCGGCGGCGGCGGCCGCGGTCCGGCGCCGGGCATGGGGCGGCGGCGGCGGGGGGCGCTGCCGGAGCCGGCGGGCGGCTGCTCCTGCTGCCTGGCGGCGGCGCTGCCGCTGCTGCTGCTGCTGCTGCCCGCCGGGTGCCCGGTGCGGGCGCAGAACGACACGGAGCCCATCGTCCTGGAGGGGAAGTGCCTGGTGGTCTGCGACTCTAGCCCCTCGGCCGACGGCGCCATCACCTCCTCGCTGGGGATCTCGGTGCGCTCGGGCAGCGCCAAAGTGGCCTTCTCGGCCACCCGCAGCACCAACCACGAGCCCTCCGAGATGAGCAACCGCACCATGACCATCTACTTCGACCAGGTCAGGCGCCGCCTGCTTCGCCCTCGCTCCCCCTTGTCCCCGCGTCCTGCGCGGGCATCCCCCGCCCCTGCCTCCCCTGGCTGCACGCGTGTTCTCCTCCTGGCTCCCCTTCCATCTCCTTATCCCGACCCACTCGCCCAATAGCAACTTCACGTCTCAACAGCCCAGAAAGACTTTGGAAAGTTCATTTAGGTAGCTGCGGGGCTTTCCCAGGGTGGTACGGGGGGGGAACATGCTGCCTGCCTGTCCGGTCACAATGGCTAGTACGGAAAGAGCTTTAAGGCGAAAGTCTGTGCCTCGGACGCGTGCGGGGGCGCCTTGCAACCAAGGATTGCCTTGGCCAGCCAGGAACGACCCGGGGAAGCGTGAGCATCCCTCCTTCTGTGCAATTTCAGAGTGGTACCGATGAGGAGTCGCCGGATCTGCCTGTTCGGAGCGCATTTGGCAATGTCACAGCGTCTCTCCGAGGGAGGGAGGGATGAGGAAGAAGAGGGTGTTTCCCGCGTTATCAGACGAGGCAAACGGTGTCCCCGGCGGGCCGTATCGGAATGGCGTTATCCCGCACGGCATGCGCCGGGCAGAGCAGCGAGCAGCCTGCTCTGCTTGTCCTGCCCTGCCTCGCACCGCTCCCCTCCCGGAGACCAAACCCCGTCCATTCACTTTATTTTTGCGGTGAAATTTCCTTTTTTCCTACCGCTTGTGACTCCTGAAGTAGTATTGCAGAGTCAGCCAAAATTAGCATATCAGACTGTTTTCTCTGGGCTTGTTTGTTTGTTGTTGTTTTTGGGTTATTTGTTTTTTTTCTTACCTGTCTGGTTGTCATTTATCTGTCTACCTGTCCTTCCTAATGAGTTTGCACAGCCATTCGTTGCATATGAGATCTCATAAAATTGAATCAGTAGAAAAAAAACCACAAAACAAAACAAAAAAAATCAACCCCCCAACTTGCTAAATATATTGTATATGTTCGATAATTTACCCGGCAATGTGCAGTTCCTCGGAGTTTGAAGGCGTTTTCTCGGTGCTCGCACAATAAGATTTTTTTAAATCATTTTTTTGTTCCTTTTTTGGGGGGAATTATAGACTTTGGCTGTTTGGGAGAAAAAAGCTTGGGATTTTGAGGTGGGGGGCGATAATATGGTTTTGTGGTTTTTTTTTTTTTTTTTTTTCCCCTCCCGCTTTGCATTTTTTCATTAGAGCGGAGTTTTAGCCCGCAGACTGAGGGTGCAGGGTGGCCCCGGCGGAGCAGCTGGCTCGGGCGCACCCGCTCCCCGGACGGCATCGCCACCGACCCGCGGGTTCTTCCGTGCCCGTGCCCTTTGAGCCAAACCCTGCTCCCGTCACAGGAGCCGGGACAAGGCGCCAGAGGATGAGCCGAGGCCAGGTCCCTGTCGGATCGGCGGGATCGGCAGGGTGCGGCCGCCGCCTCCGAACGAGGCTTTGCACATCTGCCGGAGTGCTCTTCCTCTTTCTTTTTGGTTTTGTTTTGTTTCAAAAAAACCATTGAAATATATGAAAAATTAAGGTGTTTGCCGGGAAGGAGGAGCAGGCCCACCCCAGCCTCCTGAGGAGCGTGTGGGCTAAGTGGCACAGCCCTCCAGAGGGACAGAGAACATGAGCTGGCAGATGTTGCTGTTGCTGAGCATCCTCTTTCCTCCTTTGCCCCTCTCTGTAGTGCAGTTTTAGTTCTATACCCTATTAAACTCGAAGCCAGCTCTGATTTCAGTAGTGCTATCTAAAATACTACATTTCCATTATGAGCTAATGACTTTTGGTATTTTTCCCTACCTTTTTCCCCCTCCCTCCTTCCCTCCATTTCACACTCCTCCCCCTCTTCCTTCTGCCACCTTTGCTTTATTGACAGCTCAGTGTGGACATTTGCACTTCATCTAACAGGCTTTGGAGATAATTTTTGTGTAACTAAATTGCTTTATTAACTCTGATGCCTTTTAAATGCCTCTGTAGCTTGACTCCATTCCCCTGCCATGCACTTTTAATTGTGCTGCAAATGCCATTTTGGCTATGCTTTATGTTGGTCATTGAGCTCATGTCAAATTTTTGCTGGTGCTTCTCTAAGGTGGAGTCTGATTTCTCTGATTTCTCTCTTTCTCTTTCTCCTTTTCTTTGTTCTGTTTTATTTGTTTTCATTCCAGGTATTAGTTAATATTGGCAACCATTTTGATCTTACTTCCAGTATATTTGTAGCACCAAGAAAAGGGATATATAGTTTCAGTTTCCACGTGGTCAAGGTCTATAACAGACAAACCATCCAGGTGGGTTCTAATTGAAAGATGCTGTCCTTCCTTTCATTTTCTTTTTTATTTTTTGTCTTCAAATGCTAATTTCAAGACTCGTATTTAAAAAAATAAACCCAAAACACGGAAGTTAAAGAATGAGATTGTGGGTTATTTTTAAAGGGGTCTGTATACATGACAGAAATCATGCATTGCCTATTTCCGTAGCTTAATTCAACCTAGATTCTGACCTGTACAAAAGTTTAGTGATGTGCACAGGGCAAAAAAAAAAATCATTGAGAGTATTGCGAAAACTCAGATTCTGTCTCTTTGCACTTTTTAGGTCAGTTTAATGCAAAACAACTACCCAGTGATTTCAGCTTTTGCAGGGGATCAGGACGTCACCAGAGAAGCAGCCAGCAATGGGGTCTTGCTCCTCATGGAAAGAGAAGACAAAGTGCATCTCAAACTGGAAAGGGGTAACCTCATGGGAGGGTGGAAATATTCAACCTTTTCCGGCTTCTTAGTCTTTCCACTATAAAAGAAGGCCTAATAGGAGACAGATCCATGAGCCGGAGCAAGGATTCAATTGTTAGTGACACCCTGAACTTGGCAGCACATGACAATATTTTCGGTCACCCCGTCAGACTGTCACAGTAGAAGAATGATAACCTTCTAAACTCCAACATTTGCTTTGAATATTGACAATTCCTTGGAACCTGCGCCTCTAATTAGTTTTAGACGACAGTGATCTTTAGGAGAAATGAAATTATCGACCTGAGCAATTTGTACCTGTGATTGTAAAGTCAATTTTGGATTTTATTGTTGGGATCATTGACTTTCTTATTCTTTTTATTTTTTCGTCTCTTTCATTTTTTCCTCTTTTTCTTTCTCTTGTTGTTGTCCCAATGAAACAAATAACTCGGACCACAGAATTGCTTTGTCAAAGGCTCACTCTAGAGCCAGAAGAATGGAGTGTTCAGCCCAATGAGGTGTTCTTCCATGCTTTATTTCTTTGTGTTGTATAGCCTTAAGGAAAAAAAGAAAAAAAAAAAAGAAAAGAAAAAAAAAGGAAAAAAAAAAGAATGGCTTCAGTCTCAGTCCTGTATTTTTTCTGGGGGAGGGGGATTCTGGACATTACTGTGTCAAGAAGTGCTTTATCCAGTGAAGCAAAATTTGCACGATTGGAACCTTATTTGTGTTGTTCGTGTTTTTCATCAACTTTTTATTTTTCCTGATCTTTGTTTGTGTGTGCTAAAAATGTAAGCTAGATTGATCAATAAGACAAAACAAAGCACATATATACCCTGTAGCTCTAAGTAAAGCTAACCAGTGAACAATTTCTGTCTGCACTTTCCAGCTGATTTTATAGACCTATTTAGAGAGAGAGAAAGAGAGAAAGAGTAAGAGAGCTACATGATCCTTCAATTACAATCTGGAAACCGGTAAAGGAACTGACATTTCTGACTTGTCCTGACATTTCTAGAAGCAACAGTGGAGGCTTTGAATATCTTCTCTGACCATACCCTAAAATATATACTTTCTTTGCATTACCATATTTTGGAGGTTTTTATCTGATATTTATTTGATATATTTGTCCACTAATGCTTAAGTACACATTGTGGGAGCACAGAGAGATGGCAGAGCAAAGTTTTCCTCTTCCAAAATAAATAAAACCATCTCTGCTTGAGCTGTCTGTGGCAAGTATTGGAGGAGTAGGCACAAGCATCTTTGACAGCCTTAGGGAGAGGGGCCTCAGAGGGAGAGGGGCCTCAGAGGATCCACAAATGCTCCAGAAGCTGGCACAGGTGCCATGCATATATTCGCTGCGTCTGCTCTTCCCAACACAAATGGCCTCAAAGTTCTAGAGGTGGACTGACATCGGTATTGAACACTGAGAAAATTATTATTGCAATCAACAAGAGGTAAAATATCAGGCCAATGTCAATTGTATCCTTTTGCCTCAATCTCAATAAACTGATCCTGTTTCTTCAGTTTTTTAATTTTATTTTTTAGTTCAGTGGGGTTTTTTGAATTTTTTGAAATGGTGTACTAGACAATATGTGAGGAAAATCTTGTCTGAGGAGATCCAGGAGGAATGTTTATTTTATAGAATTTTTATTGATATTTATTTAGTTTTAAATGTGCCATTTTATTATGAATCCCCTAAGGATGGATGTGCATAAGAATTTATTTTTTGTCAAATTTACTTCTCTGCCACAACCAAATATAATGGAAAGGTATTTTCAGGAAAGCGGTGGTAGCTACATTGTATTTCAAAATTATGGTGGACATGTCATTTTCATTGTAAATTTATCATTCAAGGGACAAAATTAAAGTCATATATTCTTAAAAATCCCTTATCTGTGTTGCTTATATACCTCAGATGACTAATATATAAGCCAATTTAATATTTAACATTTTTGTGCATTTTGACCATTGATATGGTTTGTTTGCTTTGCTGTTTCACTTTCTCAGTTACTTAATGAATTGGTTTCAGGTTGTTGGTTTCTTAAATGGGTTGCATTTTCTAGTTCCTCTTTGTGCTTTGGCATGACTGCAATGTTTCTAGTTGCAAAATATCACAGGGCTAAGTTTAAGTACATGAAGTAAAACCTGAGTCAGCAGCAACCTTTTTTTATTAAAATACAATAAATACAGTTATCTTAATGGTTGACATTGTAAAACTACTTCTTGTGTTTATAACTCGATCGTGTCACTCAAGGAAACAGAAACTGAGGTGGTTTCAAGTTCCAAAGGTTTTAATTTCTACTATGTTTTTAATTTAAAATAAAAATACTCAGTCAAAATAATTTAAAATAAGAATTACTCAGTTTTGTTTTAAAATTCTGCCTACCATAACCACATTCAGTTTTCCCATTTATTTCAGTTCATTTGGCTTGAATAAGGCAATGACATCTTTGTTCTGGCTCTCTCCTAAGAAAAATGAGGCCAATGGCAATGTTTTCCTTGTAACTATCCCTGGAAGTTTCTTAGGCCATTGAAGCTGGACAATCTGAATATCTCACTTCATGTATTCAAGCTCAGTAATGTTGACCATGTTTTTTTTTGTTTTATAAATATGTTTTAATGACAGCCAATCTTCTGAATTTAAAGAAGGTATCTCATACAATGCCACTTTCCCTCTGCTCCTCTTGTGTCCTTCATGCTAAGCTACAGAGTTAGGACTCCTATAAAAGCAGTTACAATAAATGGAAAATGTGGAGTAAATTCTTATTGTACACTAATTACAATAATGATTTTTTTTTCTTTTATGTTTTTTGCAATATTTATTATTACCTTTTCCCTTTTAATTTTTCATCTGGGTTTGAGAACATACAATCTACTTGCTATTGGAAATGGTAGAAATCTTGATGTATTCATAAGGTGTGGATATCATGATGTATTTCATGTTGGAGGAGAAAAGTGTACAACTGCAGCTTTGGAGATTGCAGGAAATATGAAATTAGAATGATTAAAGGAGCCTCTCAGTACAGTAAGAGTAGGCTTATAGAAAATAATTTATATAAATAAATAGCTTGGGTAACATTCAGAGTTGGTTTAAATTTAATGTTGAGGGGCACCGTGAGAGCTAGAAGTGTAGAACACGTGGTAGTGAAGTAGACCAGTGGCGCCATGACGACTGGTTCCTATGGGAGCAGCAGCACAAGACCCCTTCCAACAGCTTTCAATCTTCCTCACAAGCTGCTGTGTAACAGTTGTAACAAATTCCTATGAAACCACTGTCTGTTGGACTGCTTCCCTTCCAGGGAACGGTCTGTACCCGGGTGTTGTTGGTGCTCACTGTTTTAGTACTTCTCCAGCCTATTTATGGCAGGGTGGGAGCCAGGAGCTGTATTAGGAGCGATAAATTCTCCTCATATATATTGCTGCCTTCCTCTGAGTTTTATACCCGAGTTTGAGCACAGCCTTGCCAGAGAGCCTGTGTGCTCTCACCTCCCCCTGAGACAGTGGGTGTGATGGATGTGTGGTGTATCTCATTACTGGTCAGCATCTTGCAAGCTGGATCTGTGGGAGGAGGAGAGAGACAGGACATGAAGCTAAGGAGTTGTTTAGAAGTTACATTGTGTTTGTCAGCTGTGACTTTTTTAACTTTTAGAGAGAACATTTTGTTTTTATTGACCAAATTTGTTTCTTGGACAATCTGTCAAAGTAGAAGATAGGCTAAAAGGGCTTGTTTACTGGTGGATTTATTCAGAAATAGCTGAAAGTGGTTTCATGTCCTTCTGATGTGACATTGGTTTCAAGAATAGGCAGACTCACAGGTAGCATTGTTTAAAAATATCTCTTATGATTAATTGTCTGCTTTGACCCAGGATAACTTTCTACTGTTAATGAACACTCAAAAAACACTGTCATTAATATACTTTTTTTCATGTGTAATGACTTGTCATTAAGCAGTTATAAGTAACTAAAGAAATTTAATCAATTTCCCTCTTTTAATATATTGTTGAAAGGCCAAGGAATGTTTTTGAGTCATTGCATAGTTTCTAGATTTGGAACCACTTACTGTTTTGAACAATTGTTCCAGGATCATTTATCATGAGGAGTCATGCCTAATTTTTAATCACAGTAGTAAACTATGATACATTGTAAAAGGCACATTTTCTTAATAGAGTGGCTTCTTTTATCTGACATGATTTCACCTGTCATAATGCTTAAAATAGAACTTTATTATTCCTGGCCACCTGTTAATTAAGTCACACTCGGAGTTTATAAATTCCTGGGAATTTTTGATATCCATCATGAGTGTAGCTAGACACAGACTAGCTGGCTGGGCAGATGATAGACAAGCATTTAGATCAGCTGTTTATATAATCAAGAATCAGTAAAATTCAAGTGTTCCATAGTGAAATAAATACATTGTCATTTCAGTTAAAAGGCTGATCTTGCTTGTCTCACTCACTTCAGTAAAGTCCTTTCCTTTTATGAATGGAGTTTACTTGAGTGCCTCTTAACATTACATTTACACCAACTCTGAATGTTACCTAATCAATTTATTTACATAAATTACTTTGTATAAGCCTACTTTTAATGTGCTGGGAAGCTCTTTTAATTGTTCTCAAATCATGTTCTCCCTGTTGCAATCTACAAAGGCTCTGTTCCCCCTCTAACAAAAAATATATCAGGATATCTGATATTCTTATAAGTACACCAAAATGTCTACTGTTTCCTACTACACATGAGTGGAGCTTATGAAAAATACCAGAACCATTGAGCTTGAATTGTATGGTTTGGATTTGGTCATGATCTACCATTATGTTCATTTAAAAACCAGCAGCAGTAATCAGTGCAAACCCTTAGTTAACACAACTGTTCTTGGATGTTGAGGTATTTCAACGCTAATCATACTTCTGATAATATAAGTAAAAGTCTACAAATATATTTTGAATGCATGTTTTAAATCGATCCCAAACTAGTCATGTTTATGGTCTTATCTAAAATAATCATGATCTATTTTTTCTTATTTCCTATTGCAAATAAAATCTAAAGACCACTAATTGTACTTAATGTTATTTGAATGTCATAATGAAAATATACTTCGCACACCAAGTTTATCTAAAATCTCCTGTTTCTTAGCTCCTATAGCTTAACCTATTTAGTGAATCCTCTCTGCTATTCATCAGCAAAATAAAGTTGCCTAACTTGCTGGTTCCCTGCAGATCACATACAACAGATGGTATAAATAATGACATAGCAAAACATGGAGAAGCAAATAATGACTATAAATTCTGCACCAAAAAAAAAACCTCCGTGTCAACAGAAATTCAGGTCTTATTGACAAATGCTCCAAAACTCAAAAAATATCCAAGTTAAGTTTTTAAATTAATCTTTCTGACTGATAGTACTTTCATTGTAATAATGAAGTGTTACTTTTGCCAGGGGAATAAAAATAATTTAAATTGTTTTGTGAGATCAACTGTATTAAAAGACCTTTGCTCAGCATATTGATATATTGAGTGCTATAAATTCAATCAAAACCTAAGTTCATAAATTAGTAATTAGTAGTTATCATAAGACATTGTAATTTCTGCTGATATAGCTAAATTAATTAAAACTAATTCTTTTAAATGCTTTCAGTGTGTAAATATACACAAAAGGGCACACACACACTTGTATATGTACACATGCACGCAAAACTCATTTTTAGCTAGGAATGGATCGAGAGAGCTGGGTTTTTTTCGTATGCAGTTTGACCTTTCTTTCTCTGAAGCATTGCCTCAACAAATTGATTTCGATTTTATTTTTTGTCATTCTATACCTAAAGCTGTTTATCTTTGCTTACATATAAGACTAGCCAGAGTAATAGCAAATAGCAGTATATATTTCAGTGTGTGAGGGCTGGCACAGTTTAGGTAACATTAGGGCAAAGTGAAGCATACAGTTATTAATAAAATACTTAAATATCTCAAGTTCTGTAGGAAGCTTTTGTGATGAGTAAAACTTTAGAACAGTGTGGGAATTGCTTCAAAAAGACATTCAGGGAGACCACAGCTGGAGGTTCAGTTTGTCCTTCTATTGAGTTCCAGATGGGAAACATTTAGAACTCATTAAAACTGAAAGCAAGCATGTCCCTATACTTAGTTTAGCAACAGTAATCTTCATATGCTGACTTAATTTTGACTGTGTTAATTTACATCTAGAGAGATGCATTGCATTGTCACATACCAGAACTAAGAGTACAGAGACTACAGTGGATAAAGGATAAAGGGTCCTCCAAATTTTTTCACTAGAAGAAATAAATTAGCACAGAACATATGTTTCTCCTAAAGTGTTCTGTGACAGTGAGAATATGGAAAAAATATTTTAAAAAGAATTCTTTCAAATTCTTATTTATTGTTACTGACAGTAGAATTTTCTCAGCCGTTTGTTATAGTATGACTGGGACTCTTTTAGGATGGAGTTTAAATGGATATAGGTATAGCCACCTTCTAATGGCTGGCTTCTTCCCTACCTGAAATTTTCTGTAGAGCTATGTGCTCTCTCAAGAACTCGCAATCTCTCTAGATTAAACTGTCCTTTAAGCCTGACTGTCAAGTAAATCCAGTTTTACATAATTATTTCACCTGGGTGAGGAAAGCATCCATTATTCTGCTTCTTTGCAATGACTCTATTGTTTTCTTATACCACATGAACTGTGCTAAAAATATCCAGTAGAGAAAAGAAGATTCCCACTACACTTACCTCCCTAAGACATGGTAATTTCTCTTCTCTTGCCCTCTGTTGCCCGTTCATGCATATTTGAAATGCTTGTGATGATGAATTTTTTGAGTATTTCTTAAAATAATGCTTTTCCAACTGTGTGAAAGCTAGTTCATACAAAATTATGACAGCTTTAGTTGACTGCTCACAGATTATTCTCCCTCTGTTATGCAGCCAGAACTCATGAACAGGAGAATCCCTTCTGACTGAGGAAAAATATAACTATGAATAAATAAATAAATAGTGGGAGATATGTATATGAATCTGTGATTTTTGGTTAATATTTTGATCCCATTCAGTCTGTTCTCCCTGAATGATTGTGTAACCAAGTGGCTGGGTACCTCTCTTTTTTAAAAAAATCAAGACATATTGGGAATCTTCCCTTTTACAGCCTGCTTGAAAATTACAGACCCTCTTGTATAGGTGTTAGGGTATTGGTTAAAATTAACAAATGAGATCTTCAAGTAGCTGTGTGATCCTTTAACACGAACACCTTGTGACAAAGAACAGTCTGTAGGAAGGGAAGAAGCCCTTCTAAAAAAATCAGAAGAGTAACTAATTATTCTTTGCACAAATACAAATCTCAAAAGCATCCTGGGACATGTGCATGTACATGTAAGAACCATAGCTATAAGTGAAAGGCATTGTATGTAAAACACTTTCCCAGAGTTCTAACTTTCATGCAAGTAAAAAAAAAAAGGTGAGAAAATACATATGCAGTTTACATGGGATTAAAAATGCCCATGCAATTAGTGATTGGACCAAAATGTTTATTAAGGACAGTGGACAATGCAGATATATTACAATGTATTACACTCAAGCATGCAATGATACATTACTTAACAAATATCTAAGCTATTCCTGTAAAAAATTTACAAATTATCTTTACAGAGCTATGAAAGTCAGAGATCAGATTGCAGTAAGTACGATTCAGACACCACTGGACTATAAAAAGTGAGATAAACATTTTAGAAATATTTCTGTATATTTCCCTTACCCTCAGTCAAGAAGTAGCTTACCTGTTGAAAACAAAAATGGAATCCACATATACTATAAAGCATGATTTAGTTTTTTCTGAGAGTAAAAAGAGCCTTGCTTATTTGCCTTCATGTCCCCATCCTCCTTAAGATATTTGCCTGTTAACTGCTTTTTATGTGTGCACTAATGTTTTTCAGAGCTTCACAGGTTGTGTCTGAACTAAATAATTGACATAAGATTTGCAAGTACACTTTAACATGTTAAACTCTTAAGGGACTGTTTTCTTATCACACCACTGATCACCCGATTTTCTGAAAAAAAGCCTATATTGGGTCTGCCTGAGACAGAGTTCATTTCCCCATAGCAGGACTCACAGTGCTGTGCTTTGCATTGATATTCAGAAAGGTGCTGTTAACACACCAGAGTTTTGGCTGCTGCTGAGTAGCACTGGCGCAGCATCAGCTCTCTCTCCAACGTTCTGCCCCACCAACAGAAGGCTGGGTTTGGGCAGCATCTTGGGAGGGGACACAACCTGGACAGCTGACCCAAACTGATAAAAGGGATATTTCAAGACATATGAAATCAGCTCAGATATAAAGAAAAAAAAAAGGTGAAGGAGTAAAGTGACATTTGTTATTTGTAACATTAGCCTTCCAGAGTAACTACTAGGCAGGCTGAAGACTTGCTTCTGGGATGCAACTGGACATCGTTTGCTGATGGGAAGTAGAGAATAAAATCTTTGTTGCTGTTTTTGCTTGTGCATACAGAGCCCTTTGCTTGTGCTTTTGTGAATGGCCTTATCTCAACTTATGAGGTTTCTTTCCATTTTATTTTCTCTCCCCTGATCACCTGAGAAGGGAGAATGCTAGAGCCTCTTGGGCACCTGGCATCCAGCCAAGGTCAAGCCACCTCATAAGGCTTAAAGTATCTACATCATGTTTAGAAAGAGCCAGGCTCAGGACATCTGTTGGATACAGGCTATACTCTATCCGTGCCCATGGCAGCCAACTTCAGAAAACATTGAAATGGCATGGCCACGTACAGATTCAGTATCTCAAGAGTACATTAGTGCTGGGACAAAGATTACAAAGCAGTGTATGCTGTCTTATAAGCAGTAAAGGTGGTGAATTAATCTGGACTGGAAAAGAAGTTCCCAGCTACATATAACTGCACAAGAGAATATATTTAATGACCTATTAAAAAATCTCTCTAGGGTCTATCTTGATTTACCTCCATTAGACTTGCTCCCCAGTGTTGCTACTTTTCCTGTACTGGGAAACCAAAGCTGGGCAAGATACTTTAAATGCGGTCACAAATGCCAAATACAGAGTATTTCGATCTGCTGGCTATGTTCTTGCTAATATATCCCACTCTTCAATAAACATTTACTGCTTCAAAGCTGCACTATTGATTGGTGTACAAACTTTTAACCTCAGGATCTCTTTTTTTTTTTTTTTTTCCTTCAAAACCTTTCTATCCAGCGAGTCCCAGACCCAGACAATACTGCTGCACATGGTCATTTCATTCCAGATTTTGGAATTTCTAATTGTTTTTGTTGAACTTCCTGAATTTTCATCAGTCCCAGTCAGTTAAAGTCTCACTGAAGAGCAACCCTGTTTTTAGGCATGTTATCTTCTTCCTCTACATTTGGTTTCATCCACAGACTTGATGAGAGTGTGTTTTTGTATGTCATCCAGGTAGCAGGTGAAGATGTGAAATGGTAACAGTCCAAGTATCTGCCTGTGAGGAAAGCCTCTAATAACCATCTGGCTAAGTGAATTTTAAACTGCAACCCATTACTCTTGGATCCTTATAATCCAACCAGTTTTTCATGCACCCTCTAGTCCAGTCAGTTTTACGAACATCTTGTAGTCTGTGCATCCAGTTCACATCTCTTTAGGTTGGCAACAAAGGTATGATTGTAAGCTATGCAAAAATCATGAGAAAGTCAAAACAAATAATATGCCTTGACCACTAATTCATTTATCGGAGAGGGAAATCAGTTAGGTGTGGTTTTACCTTTGTAAATCCATTGTGGTTTTTCCCAATCATCTTATCATTCATATGCCTATGAATGACTTTGATATGCAGATTTATCCATAATCTTCCAGGACACTGCAGTGAGGTTGACCACCCTCTAATGCCCCAAATTCTCTTTCTTGATCTTTGAATAACGATATGACACTTTCCATTCTCCAGTCACAAAGGCTCTCTCTGGATCACCCAGATTTTGTAAGGTCATTTTGGCTCAGCTTCCTCACCAACATCAAGTTATTCATGTGGTCGTATGAAATGTTGTAAAACAAATTTATTCACTTTATTGATCATTAATCCCTTCCTACCACAGGCAGTACCTCGGTCTTCCAGACTCCTTAAAGGTCAGAGGACATACCTTATCAGTAAAAGATCTTAGCAAACAAAGCTTTGAGCACTTCAGACCCTTATCACAAGACCCCTCTAGTTTTCCCATCAATGTACTAATAGAGGTTTTGATTGCTGCCTGCCAGTTTCAATTGCAGCAGCGTTTTAGAATTCCTAATTCCATGTCAAATCAATATTTTTAATCTTTTTCCTGATTACAAGGCTGCTTTAAGTCAGCTAAAGAAGACTGCATCTTATTTTACCCCTTGATCATCACAACAGCTTCCTCACTAGCCTCCCTCTGATCCAGACCTGTAAACCCTCAGCTTGCTTGTGAGCCACCTCATGGCAAAGCTCCACACATTCAAGCTGCTCTTTTGAATAGAGCACAGTTTGTCTTCCTGTCATCCCCAACCTGTGCCTCTTAAAGAATCTGTTCCCACTCATGCACTACAATGTGAACTATCCCACCATGTTCTGTTACTCTGCAACTGCTCACAATTTCTAATTCCTCTGGTTTGTTGGTTTTTTTGGGTTCTCTTTTTTTTTTTTGTGTGTGTGTGTGTTTTTCTCTTTTTCTTGGGTTTTTTTCCTTTTGCTGGAGAAATCTGTGTCTCAACACTTTGGATATGTTCCCAGCAGTGATGTTTTTTAGGGAATGTGGAATAACTTTTTTGTTGTGCTGTCTCCCAGAATCCTTGCTCATTACTATACCACTTCTCTTGCATTTGGTCTTCGTCTTGAAAACTCATGTGTAAATGCTATGTCATTTTGCAAATAAGCTTGTTTGCAAAAATTCTCTTGGCCCACTTCATCAGATGGAGACAACCATTTCTTAATCCTTAAGAGGTGGCCCAGTGGTCACAGGCACACAAACCCTGCATGGGATATGAGCCACAGAGGCAGGTATTGGCACACAGTGTACTTTTGATTCTACCTGAGCCTTTCCCTTCACTGGAAATATTGAGAAGACACAACTCAAACTTTTTAGGGTCACTTTCTCTTCATAAGGTATTTTTTCCCCCTGGCTATCAGTACTCACAGGGGTACATAGCAAAGGTTTATAATCTAGGGGCTGGATGAGCCTCTGCTATATTTCTACAAAAGCCTGATTACAGAATACACTTCAAATCTACTCAGAAACAAGTAATAAGGTGAAGAGAGAAGGATATGGAGCTGGCACCCCTAGTACTAATTCTTTGAGGTTTGTTGAGTGGAGAGAAAATTTATGATTATACTCTGTGACATTTGGACAGCATCTTGACGCTTCAGCACCAACTAATCTGACAATAGAAACAATGATGTGCTTTCTTCACTGATATTTTTACCATCATGAATCTTTCTAGCACCTTAAAGTCAGGCAATTGTGTAGAAATGGGAATAACCATATGACAGAAGAGACAAGAAGTGATATGAAATGACAAATTCAAGAACATGGGAGGCAAGAGAACAGACTTGAATGAAAGCAGGGATCCTTTTGGAAGGTGCTGCTAGGACTGAAAATGATTTTGTGTAATAATAGATAGAGCACGGGGGACAGAAATTAGATGTAAAATGTGGGACCAGTCTTGAAACACCAGAACAAGAGTTAGAGACTAGAATTTTGTCCGAAGTAGAAAAGAAGGATTTATAGAGTGAGAGACTTAGGGAACAAGTTCTAACAAAATGTGGAGAAAGAGAAAAAAGAAATCCAGAGTAAACAAGGGAACAAATAAATGTGTAAAATGGGGTTTTAGGGCCTGTAATGCATCTGGTCAGTTTTCAGCAAGAAACAGGTATAGGGAAAGAAACTGTGAAATTATACAATACAAAAAATACCTGATCGTTATATTTATATTTTCTGAAAAATCCTTTTGCTTAGGATTTTCTCCTAGAAAGCTGAGAAGACGCCTAGAAAGAGGAAAACAGTCTTAATTAATTTGCTTCTCCTGTGTTGTGCTCACATGTTGAATGTGTTTGGAGATTGTTTATCCAACAAGTGATTGTTTCATTGGTTTCTACTGTGAATTATTTTGACTCATTGGGCAATTATAGCCAAGCTGTATCGGGGCTCTAGAAAGAGTCATGAGTTCTCATCCATATCTTTTAGCCTCCTGTAAGTATGTTTTCTGTATTCTTTAGTATAATTTAGTATAGTATTCTTTAATATAATATAGTATCATAAAATAATAAATTAGCCTTCTGAGAACATGGAGACAAATTCCTCATTCCTTCCTGCCACGGGCCACCCTGCAAATACAGTACCTGGTAAGATGGAGAATCATAGAAATGTCACAGTCTGATGTGACAGTGGAGTCCCATGGCAAAAGGAATACAGCTTTCACAAATGATTTCCAAGTTGGAAGAAGAAAATAAATTCAGAAAGTAAAGGTGACAGATGTGAGATTTTGTGTGTTTATCTCAAAAATGCATGGACTGGGTAGAATTCTGAGCACTTCCTTATTTTTCTTTTCTTGCTTCTATTTATGTCAAGGGCTTTTGTACCCACTTGTTTTTTGTTTTTTTTTTTATTCTAACAGCCTTTCCGTTTATGCTAGATCCTCTCATTCTCTGTAAATGACTCACCAGTCCTACCAACTGTTGAAAATATAGCTAGCATGAGCAATTCCCTTCTAACTATGCCAGTGGCAAGTGAGCATTACTTCCTAAGAACAAGTTTCTTTCCCTGACCCATTAAAATATGTTATTGAATTTGTTTCTGCCCCTTTCCTCTTGTTTCCCTCTGGTGTGCTCTGCACCTCCTTGTAAGACACTGCACTTCTCGAGTGATGGTCATTGTGTGCTGCAGCTTGTCCAGACCTGGCTGAGGGCAACCAACAATCCATCTGGCTAGCTGCAGTGCTTTTGGCTTCCTATGGCTGACTGAAAACAATAGAAAAAGAAATTATACATATTTTGAGTTAATTTGTTTTCTGCTGTAGATTTAATTGTAATCTTTCAATTTTCAATTTGAGGTGGAGGAGGATATGAAGGAATCTATCTTTAAACTATTTCATAATGTTTTGAGGGGGGGGATTAAAATTTTTTAGTTTATAGTCTGTGAGTTTGGTGGTCAGAAAACACAGAGAATATAAACATTTCCAAAGAAAGATGGGCTTACTAGAGGCCAACCCAACATCCTCCCATGGCACTGAATCACTGCCAGCACTACCTGTCCCTGTCCACCCTTAGGGACTTTCCCCACCTGCCCATGTGGACTAGTTTGAAAATAAACTAGTGGGAGATCCCAAGTGAGAGTTACAATTTAATAAGAAAATTAAGATAAAGGCATTAATACAGAAATATTGGCTTAAAATCACAGAGTCAGAATACAGCCTGAGAGCCTTTTGGTGAGGGTGGTGGTAGCAGTCTGATTAACAGGTGACTGCAGTCCTCCTGGAGTGACAGATGTGGTTCTGTTGAAGCGGTGATCCTGTAGATGTGTCAGGTCTTCCTTTGGGAATCCAGTAGTATCCCAAATCTCAGATTATATCCAGGTAGGAATGCTTGGTTCTTCCCCCTAGACAGAGCATCTCACAATGGGATGATGTAGCTTTATGAGTCATGCAGCGAGACTTGATGGCCCATTGGCAGAAGGTGTCCCCAGAGGGAGTTACCAGGGATGTGTCGTGGATGAGACAAAGAACACTGCCCCAACAAAGAACACTGCCCCACCTGGTTTTAACAGTTTATGGAGATGCTGATAGAATACATATTTTTGGTTATATCTCACGGTGTAACCTAAGACTCCACAGCTCAGGACCCCTTCTCAGCCCTAGGGCCCTCAGCTCCTTTCCCAGCAGGGCTGGTCTCCAAATCCCCACAGTGTGACCTTGCCTGGCCATGGAGCCTGCCAACCAGGCCTGCCTGCAGGTCAGCATCCTGGCCCTGCCTTGTCACATTCCTGTCACCAGGGAGGTGTCTTATGCCTGGGACTAAAGCTTTTCCTGCTTTCTGCCCTCTACCTTCTCCTGGTGAACCACATGGGACCACCCCAGTCCTGGAGTACTCCAGGCTCTGTGAGCCATCAGTGCCCTGCCACACTCTCAGGTTTAGGTAAAAACAACAAAATAATTTCAGGTGTTGTCTGTATAATGCTTGTTTCAGTCCACACAGAACAAGCCACTTATCCACCTCTGTTGCCAGCACTTGGCTACCCACATTTTTACAATGGAAATTGAGACTCATTTCCTCAGGAAGAAATTTTGGAACTGTTGAGTATCATTAAACCATCTGGTGCATTCATCTGGGGTGCTGCCTAACCTGTTCACCAACATCAAATTGAGCTGTTTCATGCAGGAGCAGATGCAGCCAGGGAACAAAGTGTCTATGGTGAGTTATCAGTCATTCATATGTGGGCAACTGGCAGGTACTCTAAGCATCCTGTGGGGAACTGGCAGGTACACCAAGGGTGAAGCTGTCCATGAGTGATCAAGCTTGGTTCACTCATAAATTATTGTTGAGATTTTCTTATTTAAGAAAATAGGAATTATTTTTTCCCCAAGGAGTATTGTTCAGCTACAATTTGCATTCATCTCTCCACAGTTTGGAACATTGATTTATTAATTTGAGTGCCTTTTTGGGAAATTAATTGATTAATATCAAGTCTTACTAATTTGAAACAGCATTTGATTCTGTTATTATTCAGTTCAGATGGGACTTATTTGCCTTTAATTGGAGAAAGTCAGGCCTAGGAACAGTGAACTGGTATTTTTCTGTTCACTACTGCTGAAATGCCACCATTCCTGTAATTGGATTTATATATATTTTAAGGTCATTTGATCATCTTGCCAGACTGTATAGTATAGCTTATTGGGTTAGGGACTCCATTTATCCAGTAACCCAATTCCTGAGATAATAATTTATCTATGTATTAAAGTGCATCTTTCAGAAAAAAAAAATTATTATAATGATCTCTTCAGTAGGTGGCAGTGCTGGGATTAAAACTGTTGCTGCTTGACTAATATGCAAATTCCTGCCTTTTGGGATTTAGGTCTAAAAAGGTTTTCAGGGCATTCTCATCTTTAAATTTGGGCTCTAGTTTGCTTGGAATGCTGAAACTGTAGGGAGATTTATTTCTGTTGGCTGAGAAAGTATAGAAAAAGAGATCAGTACCACAAGTGCAGTCAGCCGGCTCCAGAGATATGCATGAACAAGTTAAAGCCATGGAAAACATGTACCCATAAAATTCCAAAAGTAATGGTTTCCCCAGTGCACATCCACTTCAATTGCTCTCAGTAAAGTGATGTTGCTATCTGAAATGTTATAGAGCCTTAATAAAAAAATATTCTGAAATCTGAATCAATATTCAGATTAATTTTAATTATTTTATTTAATTAATTAATTTAATTAATTAATTTTACATTTAACTTTACATTAAGCATTTTACATTAAAATTTATCAGAACCACTGTGGTATCCTTACATTGTGGAGTAATTTTCTGTGTTTGGTGCCATAAAAGACTTTATTACTGGGTTCTTGTGATCTCATAATCCATTCCTTAAGTTATGATGAAGAACATTTTCTCTGCAATGATGGATATACAAATTAGGAAGTTCTGATTCCTGATAACACCTAAAATAGAAATTTGTGTCACAACATAAACTTTTTTTAAACAGGATATTTTCTCAGGTGTTTTGCCAGGAATCTCTTTAAAGGTCATGCATCCTAATGGCACACATTAAGTAGTCCACATGGAATACTGCTTAGGAATACACAATAAACAGCAAGAATTTCTCATATCATTAGGATTTTGAGAAAGAAAGAAGACTTCTTTTGGATTAGAGCTGTATTGCACCTGTGTGGAGAAAAAAGGATGGTTTATGGTGGCAATTAAAATGTGTGGCTGCTGCATATCATTGTTTATCCATTGGGAAGGCAGAATAGAGAGGAATCTCACAGCTACATGGAAAACAGTGCAGAGTAATGTATTCCAGATCACACACTGGAAGTAGTGATATTAAATCTATGAGCATCTAGGAATTCTCAGTTAGCTTGGTTCTGCGACTTATATAACCCATGGAGGGTCAATATAAGTATGGAGGGAGCACCTATGGAGAAAACATCTCCTCTTTAAACAGCCCCAAAGAAGGGGAATTTGGTAATTTTAAATAACAGCAAAGTGTCTGTGGGAGATCTGGGCTGATCCCATACAATGGGGAAAAATACATTTATCACAACAAAAGAAAAGAGGACAAAACAAGAAAAAAAGCTGCTAGCATTTTTCAACAGTAAGAAAGTGGAATTCACTTCTCCTAGATGAGTAAAAGTCAAAAAAACTTGTGAATTCTTTTGACAAAAAATGAAAAATATTTTTAATTAAAAAGAATAAAAGAATATTGACATTTAGAGTGGCTTGTTTTCCAAGAAATCTGGAAAAAAAAATCGACTTGTAGTTAAAGCTTTTCCAATGGGGATTGAAATATGTTCTAGCACAATGCAGTTTAGAAAAAGTATATTTGGGAGAAAGTTAAATCTGTGTTCTGAAAATGTTGAGCCTAAATTGCTGAAGGGATCCCAAACTCCTGTTGTGTTTAGGGAGACTTGAAGACCCAAGACTCTCCAAGACGAGACACTCCTGGGTGTACTACTGAAATGACTTTCTTGCACCCAGGGACTCAGGAGTCCAGTTCCTAGAATCAATAAGCCAGTTTATGACATATCTATGGCACTGTGGTGCCTACTAAACCCCTAAGTTCATAGATATATCAGATTTCACAGCAAGGACTCAGTCACCATTTTTATGAAACTATGTCAGGGTATTTCAGTCTGTGCAAAGTAGTTGCATTGGTTTACACTGGATTAGAATCAGTTTTGTTTTAGCTGAGACTTTACGGTCAGAAACTAAACACAGCAACCTGAGTGTGACGACTTACTGTTTATAATTAATAAATAGATGCACAGAAAATCACTTTTTATATATTAAGAGAAGAAAATGGTACCATTACCTTTGACTGCATTCCTTGACTGCATTCACTATGAGCAAAGTTCATAATTAATCTCTCTGAAAATTATTCCACAACTATGTAATCTCACACTTAAATTAGTCTAAGGGGCTTCATTTTACCTTATTGGAAGATATATTAAAGTAATAGAAACAAGAGGATTTACTATCTACTTTATACTCACATTCTGAAAAGAATTGTATGAACCACAGAGCAATGGAAGAGAGGATTCTTTCAAGAAATATGCTAACCCTTTCTAAGACAAGGGATGTCACTTTGAACCCAAAAGGTATTAGAATTCTCACAAAAGAAGAAAAGTAGCCTTCTAAATCCTATTTGTAAAATCAAAAGAAGTTGCTAAAAAGAGTTTCCATTGGCTGGAATAAAGTCTTGTTCTCTTCAATATAAGTAGTGATTTCAGATCTGCTGGTACATAGGTCAGCTGCCTACTGCTCCAACAGAGTAAGAAGAAAAACCTGATGCTTTTTAAGGTCTTGAATTTTTATTATATCATGCAGTGAGGGGATAAATTTTGCCTTCTAGCAAGAGTACGTCCCTCTTAACTCATGGATGACCTGAGATCTTTTGAGACATGATACCATTGTGGAGTTACAGGTTCTCTGCAGCACCTGTTAAACATCTTGTCCTAATGGCAACTTCACCTCCTCAGAAACCATTGGGCAGAGCGATGCTGTCTAACTCCCTTCTCAAGGGCCTCCTGAAACCAGAGAAAATGAGCCTGAGCATGTTAATGATGAGTTTGTCAACATCAATTTAGCAGCAGGATAACCCCATGGATTTTCAAACATCTGGGGAAAAAAAGTCTCTGCTTTCCTAAGTAGGCAGATTTTTGCATAGAAAATCTTCAAGCACAGTTTTTACTCTCTTTTTTTCTTTAACTCTTCTTCGCTGACTAGATCATTGGCAAAAGGGGACCAAAAGAAAAATCTTTGAATTGAGCATTGGCCTAGAAAGACTGAGAATTATTTCAAAGAGTCCTTTTCCATATGGCTTTTTCTCAGAATTAACTTTTCTTTTAAACTTGCTTTTCTATCTTCCTATTAGGAGAATGTGCCAAAAGAATGATGTAGTTTATTGAATTAACAACCCCACAGGCACCTGTGTCTATTTTGATCTCAATTTTATTCTTAAATAACAATAATGAAAAGTCTAAGATCTTTCTTTCCTGCTGTTTAGTTTCATAAATTCCAAAGGGCACTGTTTCACTCTCTTAGGATGTTTTTACTCTCAAAGAGTCTCAAGCTAGTCAGTGTAGCTTTATAAATCAAATGCCAAAACCACTTTAACCAAAATCTGTGATACATTCCTGGCCTAAAGGAACTGCATTATTTTAAAGCCATAACTGTATCATAGAATGATATTGCTTGTTGAGCTGTTTGGGGGTGACTTGGGGGCAGACTAGGAGCTGAAAGCTCAGCTGAAACTATTTTACCCTGTGAAATTCTCTGATCTAAATCCATACAGGTAATGTGGAGCTAGTAGCTCTGCAGACTACTGAAGCCTTCATAACTCAAGGATTATTAAGTTTCATGTTATCATTGCTCAAACATTTGAAATGGAAGAATTGCATCTCTGTGTGAGGGTCCTTTTAAAAGTAATACCTAAAACAATCATGAAAGGGTTGTTTATTTTAATTATTTTTATATCTTGCTGCTAAAACAGCTTTTTAAGAAAAAACCCAAAGTAACAAAACAAACCACAGAAGAACATAAAATTGAGTATGCTTTGATGAAAATTTAATCTGTCTCATGAAGCCTAATTCTCATGCCTGATATGCTGATTGGTGGTAATTGTCGAAGGGGTTTGTTTAGTTAACACGTGTTTAGGATGATATGTGGAATACTGATAAGAGATATTTTTTATGATGATATTATAAACTAATAGACAGTGAAAAAGGCTACCTGGCAGAGGTAACCTACACTGGTAATTGTATGAAACAGACTGTAGGAGGAAGGATTATGCTTTGTGGGGGCAGGAGACTGAGGATTAGGCACTCGCTCATGTGTGGCAGTCAGCTGTGTGAATTAAATGAGATTCAAATCATGCAGAGCCTCTTCAGAAGTAAATTTCAGGAGAAAAACTAAAATTTGTTGTGTTTAGAATGGCATTTTGAATTAAACAGACACAGCAAAAAGTGTCTGTGGATCATGGTTTGTTTGGAGGATCCTGTTGTTTACCTTATTCTTGTATCTGGAAGTTCACCAAAGAACACACCCTAGAAGAGAAATGTGGTTCACTCTTTCTTAAGCTATGGCAGCCCAAGTTTGCGCCAGGCATTGTCACAGAAGATCACAGAAAAAAATTTTACAAGAAAAAAAGTAGGGCCATTGGAATTTCCAAACCTGATAGCTAACATAGTGAAAGAGGACATTGTCCTTTCAGTTTGCTTGACTTCATTAAATTGCACTTATTGTGTAATATACGGTTGAGGTACACTGCAATGAAAAGAAAGAACTTTCTTCAGTGTTATCAGTAAGGATTCTCAGAAAAGTTTTGCTGTGTATTTTTGTGGTTATAGAGTCTCTGGTTTTGCAGGCCTTTGGGCAATACTAAAAATCAAAATGCATATATATAAACAGAGATACTTCTTCTTTTGGCTCTTAAATACCCAAATCTCAACATTGGCTTAAACATACCTCATCTCTCTGTGGAGTCAGAGCTACAGAACATTTGAACTGAATAGTAAAACAACAGGGCACACTATTTCATATAGGAAGAAGTAACTGCTGGTATTCCAAATCAAATTTCTGGATGAGGTTGATGCTCCCTTTATTCTATGCCAGGATGCCAGTGTAAATTTGTGTCAGCTGTGAAATATATAGTTCTTTCTAAAGAGCAAAATCCCAAGACAGTTAAAAGATAGCACACATAGGAGTAGTGCATGTCCTAATGCAACAAATGGTAAGAACATAAGTTAATTAACGCCTATTGACAAAAAGCTGTATGAATATATTTTTTTAACAATATCTGGAAACATGCACAAATTTCAATTTTTGTTACATTTGACAACATTGTTGAATTTGGTTGTAGTGATGTTTGCCTGCTTGTTAGCTGCAGTTCAGTAGATCATCAAAATGTGCCACTGTAAAATCCAAAAGGTCGAATAGCAAAATGGTGTTGTCAGCAGCTACAATTCTTTTTTCACTTGATTGATAAACTGTAGGTGATACAATTCTTATATCTGAAAGGCAAGCACAGCACAGTCATAGGAGTACATAATACCTGGTTTTGTTACTAAGATACCAGCACTTATTCTTAAATGCACCAGAACACTAGCAAAGATGGTAATATACATTTGTGACAAGGGGCAGTAGCCTACTCTGAGCTGCTGGCCAGTAATGAGTTAATGCTGTACTCAGCTTGCTAGATTATATCTGTGAATAGGTAAATAATGAAGCTGTGGGGAAGGCCAAATGAAAAAGTAAGACAAAAAGTTGTAAGTCTGAATTGATGACTCCTTGAGAGTCGGTAGGAAAAAAAGGAAGATGTTAAAAAATAAAACTAAAAAAACCCAACAAACAAAAAAACTTGAATACACTTGAAATTCTTATGAGAATATTATTACTATGTGACTTTTGTCTATGAAATTGTTTTGCATATTGCAATTAGAAGCCAGGGAAGGTGACAATTATTATATTTGTAATGATATTTTCCTATGCAAGTAGTTACAATAATTGTAGCCTTAGAACAATGATTTACTGTGATCTGCTTTCTTTATTTTTTCTAAATGCTTTCTAATGGTTTATATTTAATCAGAAATTCTTTTAAAAAAGTTAAAAAGGGAATGGACAAGACATTGTTCTTCTTCATGTTTGGTGTTTTTTAACCAACACAACAGTTTTGATGTTTTCAAAATGTTTGACAAAATTAGTAATGTTTTCAAATGCTAAAAAGCCAGTGTTAATTTTATAAACCCTTTCCTTTCCTTTCCTTTCCTTTCCTTTCCTTTCCTTTCCTTTCCTTTCCTTTCCTTTCCTTTCCTTTCCTTTCCTTTCCTTTCCTTTCCTTTCCTTTCCTTTCCTTTCCTTTCCTTTCCTTTCCTTTCCTTTCCTTTCCTTTCCTTTCCTTTCCTTTCCTTTCCTTTCCTTTCCTTTCCTTTCCTTTCCTTTCCTTTCCTTTCCTTTCCTTTCCTTTCCTTTCCTTTTCCTTTCCTTCCTTTTCCCTTTCCTTTCCTTTCCTTTCCTTTCCTTTCCTTTCCTTTCCTTTCCTTTCCTTCTTTCCTTTCCTTTCCTTTCCTTTCCTTTCCTTTCCTTTCCTTTCTTTCCTTTCCTTTCCTTTTCCTTTCCTTTCCTTTCCTTTCCTTTCCTTTCCTTTCCTTTCCTTTCCTTTCCTTTCCTTTCCTTTCCTTCTTTCCTTTCCTTTCCTTTCCTTTCCTTTCCTTTCCTTTCCTTTCCTTTCCTTTCCTTTCCCCTTTCCCTTCCCCCTTTTCCTTCCCTTCCTTCCTTCCCCTTCCTTCCCTTTCCTTCCTTCCTTCCTTCCCCTTCCCCTTCCCCTTCCCCTTCCCCTTCCCCTTCCCCTTCCCCTTCCCCTTCCCCTGTATTGTCTATATCAGGTTCAGAAACAGAGATATGTTCATAAGAATCTCATTAGATATGAGGGCATATTACCTAAAAGAAATTTTTACTCTAAGAAATATTATCATATCATGTTGACATAAAATAATGAATATGCTGGGAAAATGTATGAAAATGGGTGCACTTATAGCTAAGAAAAGCAAAATGGGAATTTAAGCAACTGCTGAACTACCTCCACTTCTGCAAGTAATTGCTGGTGTCCTTATATACAGTAATGGTGGTGGTGAACAATCAGGAAATGTAAGAGAAAATCATAGGCCACAAAGAACAGTACTGTCAACCTGATCAAAAGGGTCTGCTAGCAATCTTATCAGCATTACTAACACAAGAAAGCATAGGATTGAAATCTAGGAATATTTGTTAGCTTCTGGGCTTTGCCAAGCCAAGAATAGAACACAGAAAGATTAATTTTTACCTTCCTATTCTATTATAAGTTGTTAGAGCATCTTTTACATGCTGCATGCAACATTCTTTACTTGGCACCTGTTCTATGTCTGAAGGGGAATTTAGAAATTAAGGTTAACCTGAAGTTCCTATTTAATACCTGAAATGTGGCACTGATGACCAAACTCCTCAGCTCTGGAGTTATTAGAATTAGCTGTTTTCCAGCTCCATGCAGAAATAAAACTAGGCATGGCTTACTCATAGCTACCTGTGCTCTTGTTTCCCTCTGAAAGAAACCTGGGCACATGAGCTAGAGGAGACTTGTGCTCCAGAGAAATAGATTATCTGGTTGGTACTAGGGATAAGGACTTGAGAGTATGCCGTGGAATGTTCTTTTTCTGTCTAGTCTGAATTCCAGATTCTATATGCTTCCTTCTTATATGCTTTAAAGAAAACCACATTGTTGCTTACTCTGACCCTGCTGTGCTGTATGAACTCATTGAACCTACTTTGGAGTGCTGGAGAAGAGAATTTTTGCACATATGTTTTCATGTTATTTCTTGGGACTTGTCAGCTCTTGTTCTGCAACTTTGAGCATTTGTGTGTATGAGTAGAATTGCTGCACATTTTCTTCAGAGAGTTGGCACAACTTCTAGCTGACAGGTGGCACATTCTCTGTTCCATGTTGATTTTTCACTTTTAATATGCTGAATCTAAGTCAAATTCCCTTTTGAGGATGTGTTTAATGTTTGGAAATGGATAATCTTGGGTTGTTTGATGTTTCTTATTAATAGTTGTTGATTCTATTGTAGTCTGCATTTTAAAGTTCCAGGAACACTGAGTTGGAATACATGAATGAAGGATAGTTCTTCTTCAGAAAAAAGCTATGTGCTAGAAACTTGTCTATGTTTGCTTGTTCTGAGAGCACATGCAAACCTGGTACTTTACTCAAAGTAAATAACTTTTTCATTCAGTAATAAACATTGATTTATGCCCTCTGGACATCTGGTTTCTATTTTTCTATATTAAAACTTCATAAAACACTCAGAAGAGTACTTGTCCTCTGCATCCCTTCTTTTGTCCATTGACAGTTGCTTTAGTAACAAAAAACATGTCAGGGAAGTCCTCCTCAACAACACAATTATATCCCCTTTTCTCTATTCTTTTGGAAATGGTGAACATGACAAGGAAAGTTTATAAAGCAGTCTAGGCATCCTGATAATTAAGGAAGAACAGGAAGAACAACTGGTATCTCTATGACAGACGTGAAAAAGTCAGGATAACACTCTATAAGTTCAGTCAAGCACTGTACATGTAATAAAGCCCTGATGTGTCTCAGACTTCGATTTTACATGTCTGTGGAATATGCAGAAAAGATCAACCTAAGTGTGACCCTCTGGGGCCTTATCAAGTTAATATTAAATAATAAGATTTTTTCAGAAATATGCTCAAATTATATAAAAACAAATACTAAAATACTTCTAGAAATAAAATGCTAGTAAAGCAAGCTATAGATTTTCGACTTATAAGGTCTACCAAATATTACACAACTTGAACAGAACTCTTAAGAAAAATATAAAGTCTTGTTCAGTATAAGAACTTGTGTGCTTTATGTAATACTCTGGGAATTCCACTGTTTATGATTTAAAATTCTTATAGCTTCAAGTATCACAATGTACTGGAGAGCTTCCTGTTCTTGTGGTACTTCTAGCGAGGCTTTCCAAGTGCTGCCTGTGCTCTCATTTTAAACAAAGCAATATCACAGCAGGCATCAATTGTTTTGCATTTAATGTCTGAATATTTCATCCACAAGTGGATGAAACACTTGGTCAGTGTTAGCCTGTTCAAAACACAGAGCTGATGCAATTGATGGTGCACCTTGTTAGACACGAACAGAATAGGTGTTGTAATGGTAAACAGTGTGAGCAGCTCTTAGCAGCACTTCAAGGGCAGTCAGTATCCCATACTGATGGAATAATATTAACATATATTCCTTTTGAGAGGAAATAAGTTAGTCCAGAGTAAAAAGAATTGTTCATAAATCAGGGGTTTTCTTTTCATTTGTCTTAAAATTTTGTGAATTGGTAAGACAGTTTCTATGGCTACCACTTCTGTGTGTATTTAATTACATTGTATTGTAATTTATGGAACAAAAATGCAAGCCCCACCAGCAGTATTTGAATTAGAATGTAGCAGGTTTATAGCTTTGTTTGGCCTCAGGCACAAGTAATAAAATCGTAGCTTTAAGTACCTTTGGGGTTTGTGGAATGAAGATATCTGCATTATTGTAATAAAGTGTTCCTTGGTGTAATAAATATAACTGACAGAAGTGCATGACTTCCTTTATGAAAAATATGTTGATAACAATAGAGTCTTTAAATACTGAAGAAAGTGACTATTAAAATTTTATGTTTCCAGTTAGAGACATCTGTTGAGCATTTAGGTGGTATTATCAGTTTACTGCTGGGTATGCCTAATAAGACTTTTAGTTTACAATTAAATTGAGAAATATCGATGAAGGAAGATATTAACCTTCTGCTGATGAATATTTTTTAGCAGTTAACATTTTAATTTTTCAATAGATACTTATGAACACAGTGTGATGGATTGAATCGTAAGGAGTTTCTTTTGCCTTCTCCAGGGAGTTCTAGGGGAATTTACATTTACAGTTTGATCAAAAGCAACTTCACTGTCATCTTTTCAAAAATGGACAAAACATTATAGATGTTCCAGTTCATATTTATTTTTCAACCTGTCCACTCAATTTCCATTTATATGCTATCAGTTATTCATTATACAGATAGCTTAGGTGTACTGGTTAACTAAAATTGTTCCCAATACAGGGTAAAACACATCCCAACTGGGCTATTGTTTCTGCTTGAGACAAGCTATTGTCTTTTCCAGCTGATGTTTAAAGCTTGGTGTAACTCACTTCATTCACCTTTGATTATTTAGATGTATATATATAGACCTCTTCTTTTACTGAGTAGATGATTTTTTTTCTTTTTTTAAAGCATAGTTGGAAAAGGAAAGAATTTTACGTGGAAAGGCCTTAATCCCTTCACTCTTTTCTTTACATTAGTAAGAAGATGCTGAATCAGTTTGCACGAGTTAATCTAGCTTTCAGTATTATGTTGCTCAGATGGCAGCTATGTCACTATTCAAAGGATTGAAGTAATGGTCTTTGCAGCCTTTCTTCCAGACATTAAAGGGAACTAGTTTATTTTCTGGATCCAGTGGACAATGAATCTGCTTTATTTATACATTTAACTTCTTTAAACTAGTGTGGTTTATTGCCTCAACACTTTAAAAGTAAAGTAAAACTCATCAGGATATTTAATTAAACTTCAGAGTTCTAAACAACAAGATATTAATCTTTAAAATGTAGTTCAAGAATTAATCAGTGACATATTTTCATTTTATTATATTTTCTTGAAATAAACTCTCACTTACTTTAATAATAAATCTAGCTGTTCATGTTTACAAACTTTCCTAAGAAAAAGATTGTTTTGAATAGAGCATCCCCATAGATTTTGTTGTGCTGAAGTTTCCTACTTAAATGCTTGCTTTTTTGTGGTTGTAATCTTTGGCTGCCAGAACAATAAGTGTTTCTCATCTCTGACTGACAGGTTCCCACAATGATGACAGGACTCTTTTTCTCTCCTTTTATCTCTATTGCATTGAAATTTCCTTCCTCATTCTGCTGTTATTCAGCCAATCCATTTCCATCTTTTCTTGCTCTTTTCCATGTTTTCCTTCTGTTTATTTTTCTTTTCCTCTTTCTTTTTGGTCTCCTTTTCCTTCTACTGTCTCCGTATAGCTTTGTGACAGAGCAAAGACTTCAAAGATTAAAGGCTTCATCTTTGCACAGTCACAAAACTGTGAGTGTCAAACATTGTGTGTTATTACCAAACTAGATTCTTCAGCCTTAAGTAAAAGGAGATGCCAGGCTGGGACTTAGAGCTATTGTAAATGGGAGAAACAAACAACAGATTATTTTAAAAGGCCAAATTAAAATCTCAGTATTCCAGAGGATGGCTTTTGCTCTTTGACAATCTCAAAAGAAAAGCTTGTGCTTCTAGTTCCTAAATTGTTATAACTGATGCCAAACCATGTCTTTGCTTTTTCTGTTTCTGACCCCCTGCAGGTGGAAGACGCTACTAATGTACTCTGCCAGTGGAAAATCACATGCATGCTGGCCTTTATCTTTGCTAAGCACTTCTAATTGGTGTATGTTTTCATTTGTAAACAGATATACAGAAAAAAATAGTATTTAGGCATCCTGAAATGTTTTTGAGGTTTGAAGATTTTGTTCCCCCCAATAAACAAGTCTTTTCCTTGTTGATTTTTTGTTTCCCTTAATTTATATTCCTGGTCATGTTGGGGACCACTTGCTTTGAGACAAAACTTAGAAAAAGGTCATCTGTTTGCAGGGAAATACTATTGTGGGGTTATGATTGAATTTTTCTGTAATCAAAATTATTATGGAGTAAATACTAAAGGGTATTTAAGAAAGCTATTTTTCAGTGATGCTTCAAGGGAATATCTGAATAATACTTTACATTTTTATAATGAAATTCATTATTAAGTCTCCCCATGTTACATATGAACTGTATAATCTTAGAATGGTCAAGAGAGGTTGGCATTAGTATTGTAATTTTGCAGTGAACCAAGGCTAACTAAGTCTAAATTACTTTCTCGAGTTTGTGCTAATGTTCAGGGAGAAGTGAGAATAGGATGCTAGTGAACTTAAAATTATATCTAACCTGGTGGGTGCCCTCCAATTTTAAAAATTATTACTTAAGCCTTAATAATATCATTTTTTGAAACATGAGAGAACAAATCTAAGCTCTCAGGTCAGTTACAAAGTAAGATACCCCTCATCGAATGACTATGGACAGTAAGTCAACTATCTAAACCTTTCTCTTGTCTGTATTCTCATTTTCTGAATGAAGTCTTAGAATGTTATTACTGGATAAGGACTGGAGGGGTTGAAGATACTTCAATCAGTGGTGACAACTTCCTCCCTTCATTATATCCTGGAATTAAACAAGCACTATTCAAAGTTATCGAAGAAGTTGATTCAGTTTGGGAAAGGGAGAAATTAGGAAAGGTGTGGAGAAAGGCAGACTAAAAGAATCTCCTGACATAAAATGGTAAGACATGAAGATTTTGCAGCATGAATGCATGAACACAGAAATACATGCTTTTAACAGTCGATGCCTTAGTAGAACAAAACAAAATACAGAGTTGAATCCCTGATATTCCAAACAGTTCAATAAAAATTTAAACTGCATTTTAAGACACTCTTTAAGGTTACCTGACCTCATTATGAAAGTGCTTTCAAAAATAAAGAAAAAATAAAGAATATCAAGATGAATATGATTTTTAGCACATCATTAGTATTGAACTGCACAGAAAAGACCAAATAATATCATTTTCATTCTGTGAGATTCAAGGCCAGTTTGCTACTGGTTGTCTCATTTATTAAGATCCTAGAAAGACTGGATATTTTTGGGGCATGGCTTTGTGGGTAGGGCCTTTTTTTGTTTTTTTGGGGATGTTCTAATTTATTTTGTTTTTTAAAGATTCTAAATAAGCTGTAAAATAATAAACAGAGTGGGGTTTTTAATGGTACACAAATTTACCTAATTGCTTGAAATTTGTCAGATATCCTGTTAGACATAAGAGAGAAAAGTCTTACTGAAATCTCTCTTGATTGTTTTGAGGAGTGTTTGTAATGTTTTTGGAATAATTTATAATATTCAAATGTGCAGAATGAGTAAATATGTCTGTGAGTTTATCTTGGAAAATACACATATAGCCTCATTCCCAGAAGACAAGTAGTGCTTGCTGAACTGCTGTTATGAGCAGACTCTTCTTTAACATGTTATCTGCCATCAATTATTGCCTTTAATAAGTAATACACTTTTATGCATTTGCATCTCTGTGGTCAAAAATAAAAGGCTATGAACCACATAATTGGGATCTTTTGGTTTGTTTTTTTTTTTTTTTTAGCAATTAGAAAGTATGCAGCTAAAGCTTAGTCAGAAAAATCAAATGCTTGCATATTTGAGGGGACAGGTAGAAAGCAGAATTAATTTTTCATGAAAGGTATTTATAAAAAAAATGATGGGGATACCAGAAGGATTAATATTACAGATTCCCATTGGAATTAAGTAATCTCTTCTGATTTCAGGTTTTCTTTATGTCACTTTGCATTCTGTATAAGTTTTTGGTTACTCTAATACAGACCTTTCCACTTCTTTCTCTTTGAGAGTTGAGGGAAATACTAAAGGTGAGTCTTTCTTAGTATAATATGTTGCTGATAAAATCAGTAGCAGAAATGAAATTCTTCAGAAGTATGATGAACAAGGAAAACAATCACCAGGTGAGAAGCTGGGATACAAATCTTTTTTGGTTAAGTTTGCTTCAAGCTTTTTTGCTGTATTTAAGTGAGCTTTAACACTGAGTCCTTATCTCACCTGATTTCTTTCCTTTCCTTTAGCATTTTTGAAAAATTTCTCCCACCTCCACCGTACCCCTTGCCCTGTAAGGTTAACATTTAATTTTATTTCATTACATATTGAAGCAATATCAGATCAAGTGGGGCATTTCATGTGAAGAAAACAATCCTAAATATTTTGCTTCATAATACATTTATACATTTTTAAATACAGAAAGAATTCAATTCAGTTGGACCTAAATTTAAAAAAAAGTGTTTTGATGTGAGTTTTTTTAGTGTTTTCTGTTGACAGCTAGACAAGCACCACAGAAGTGTTATTTCCATTTCTGTTGTTAAATAAAGCAGCACCATTCCTCATTATGCTCTTGCTGATTTTTTGGGGGTTTTTTAAGAGAGGCATTTTTCAGAAGCATGGGATCTTCTCATAATACTCAGATTTTATTTGCCAATAAAATGTATTGTTCTGTCAGTCTTGTGTGATTACACAGAGTTACACATTTGTACTATCAAAAAAAGAGTTGCTTGTTGGTGACCTGTGTATGCTTAATAAATGTCATTGTTCCTTCCATAATTTTTCTTGTCTTTTCTTTTCCCTTGATTGTTATCAAATGATGTTTCAGACAATAGAATGATCAACAGCAATCTTGCTATTGTTTTTGAATCAGAGAAATTACTTTTAGTAGAGTTTGTGCAATCAGACCTTATCCATATGTGCAACATGGTTGAATGAGAATTCTCTCTGATGATTATTCTAGTGAACTCATGGTCGTTAATTTATCTCAAGAAGTGAATTTTTGATTCTTTGGAAAGACAGCAAACTATATTTTAGGCTGGGGAGGAAAAAAATTGTTAGAAATGCATAGTCAATATATTGGTTTATTCACCTGATGTGTTTGTAGCTCTTTTAGTGATAAAGTCAAAACAATATTTGATCAGATGGCCTTTGGACAGATGCATACTCTAGATGTCTTGTGGCTGGCTACTTAGCTGAAATTGATTAAACTGTGTGGGTATCACTGTTTAGTCATGTGGATGTTGTAGATCACAGGCAAAATCCCCTATTCGGTTCTTCTCTAAACTCACATAAAACTGGTGCTTACATCCCTGAGTAAGATTACTAATTTTGCTGTGCTGTATTGCAAATATTTTGAAAGTTTTTCTGTTACAAGGTAAAGAAGGTGTGTGAAGTTGATATTTTCAATTACAAATTTCTGTTCAGTGAAAGTCACAGAATGTAAAAAAATTTTACAATAGGTTCTCAAATGGTACGCTGCCTTTTTTTCCGCTTGTTGCTCATGTTTTCCACTTTGCACTTGACAAATATCAGGTTGCTGATCCAAAACTGTGAGGAGTAATTGGTATATCAGTTCATGCCTCTATTAAGAGGGACTTCAATATACTAGAGACAATGGAAAATGGGAAACTCATGAACTTTATCCAAGTCCTGCACCAGGGGAGGATTACCCCATGCACCAAACTGGATGGTGGTCAAGTTGCCTGGGAGACAGTTTTGGAAAAGGACCTGGGGGTCATTGTGGAAAACGGGCTGACAGTGAGACAGCATTGTACCCTTGTAGCAAAAGAGGTCAACAGCATCCTGAATTGTATTTGGAAAAGCATTTTCAGTAGCTTGTGGGAAGCTGGGAGGTGTTCCTGCCTCTCTTCTTAGATTGGTGAGGCCACTTCTGAAGTGTGATATCTATTAATGCACTCTGTGGTACAGGAGGCATGAAATACTGGACTGGGTCCAATAAAAGACAACAGATATGACACTTCTTGCATCATACACAGGATGAGAGCCTGAGAGCTCAGATTATTTGGCTTGAAAAGAGAGAATGGTTAAATACTGGAACAAGTTTTCCAGAAAGCTTACAAGCTACCCACCCTTGGAGAAGGTCAAAACCTGACTGGACAGGCTCTGAGCAACCAGTTGTAGTGTAGACTTCTTTGAGCATGAGCCTAGGAGTAGGCAATTTCAGGAATGTTTTTTTCCAAACTCAACCCTTTTGTGATTTTAGATTAGACAAGGGTATAATAAAAGTGGTATCAATGTACTGTTCAAGTGTTAGTCTTAAAGAATTGTAGATATTTCAGACAGTTCTTTGTATCTTGAAGAACATAACACTGTCAGAAGAGGTGGCAGATTATATTGATGAGATCCGAGATCTTTAGGCATAAAAGACCCCAGAATTCTTTTGCCAACCTTCACAAAGATTTGTCTCATCTTCAGTCAGTGCTCCTGTTTGTCAGCACTCCAGACTCAGGAATACTTTGGTGTTCATATTTCTGGAATTAAAAAGCTGATTTGTGTTCAGACCTTGCTAGATGGCTAGTACGTTGCTTCTTCATTCTGTGCATAGAGGGCAGTGTAGACGTCATGTCTGTGAACATTGTGTGGAAAGAATGATATAGTGTGTTTTTACAGATTAGACCAATGAAAGCCATAATCTCTTTACTCTCCTTTTCTAGTATGAGGGTCTCAAGGCATGGCTTGCACTGTGGGAACTGTAAGCATACATCACCATGGAAATCAGATCAGGGGAATATAGATACCCCAAAGCATGGGCATGGCCATTGTGCTTTATTCTAATGTTGCCAATCTGGATACTTATATGGGGCACTTCATTACTCTCTTGGAAAACAAAACAATTAAAAATTAGGAGATGCCTTTTTTTTTTTTTTTTTTTAATTTTGCTAAAGAGATCTACTCTATTGTATAAAATGTTAGTGACAGACCAGAGTTTTGATAAGGCCAAGGCAAATACTCTTGCACAAGATATCTGCTAAATCAGAGCCTGAGGTTGCTTCTAGTTTCTGGCTTGCTAAAGCTCACAGCAAGCTGGTGTCTTAACACTGTTGGTGCTTGAGAAACTGATGCAAAAGGTCAGTAATCTTCATAAGTTTCTGTTTGGGCCTGAAGCTTCAGAGGACAATTTTGCATTTGAAAAACAAAGCAAAGCAAATCACCGCTCCATTACTCTCCCTCAGCAAGATCCCAAAAACTAAACAAATGAAACAGAAACAAACAAAAAAAAAAACACCAAACAAACAAACAAACAAACAAAAAAACCCCAAAAAACACCAAAACAAAAAACCAATCCCAAGAGGACAGAAATAAAATGAAGAAACAGACCCTAAAAAATGATCCTTGTTGAGATTGCATGGAAGACGCTGCAACTTTCACACTAGTGTAACTTTGCTGGAAGTTAATTAAAAGTCCCAAGAAACATGCAAGAAAAAGCTGAAAATGCAAAGGTATAAAAAGTTTTATTGAGAAAGATACACTGTGATAAGGTCAAACTATTGTCATGACTTTCTGTCTTTGAAAAATCTCTGCCTGATCCAGTGTATTTGCTGTAATGCTTTACTAGAATGCATCTGTTCCTGATACCCTTCCTTTTTAAAAGTAGAAGAGAAAAGATCAACAGTAGCTAAAGTACTGTGCACACATTTCCTTCAAGTGATGCTTACAGTATTTCATAGTGGTGCCCCATTTCAATTCTGCTTCTCAGTTAGCTTGCAAGAATCATAGACTCAAGATGGCATGCAAAATTTAAACTTTTGTGTCTCGGTAAATTCTTCTGCACCTAGTGAGACAGGGGGTAGAGAATCAGGACCTTTTTACATTGCAAGGATGTTTTTATGAAGGCTAGAAAATGGTGCGTACGCGTCTCCTTAAATTCTTTACTACCTGTATTTAAATTCTATTACTTCAACTATCTATAACTAAAGTAAAATGTATTCCAGTAAATTTGCTGAAAGTGTCCCTACTGTATGTCCTACTCCTCGCCATCTAGTCTTTCATAGAGGGGTAGATCAATAAGTTTTGACTTTGGACATTCTCATGTGATGGAAATGAAGTGTGTATAAAATTCCTAATTTTCACTTAATGCCTAATTTTTATTAGGTGTTAAACAACAACAAAAGTTTGTGCTTTGCTTCAAAACTTAGTTATGTATTGAAAGAAGGAGTCTATGAAATTATGTTCAGAATAAAATGTCATATATCAGAAAACTAATTATTTCTCTATGAAGGCAAAACAGCCTAGCTATCACATCTGCAAAACAGCTTAGAAATAAAAGCCATATATTTGGTTATGATCTTGGTATGTGTAACCTTAAACCACTTTCATGCTTTGTCATTATTAAAAATTTCAAGAAATATTGTTGCATTCCTTCCTTGCCTTGCCTCCACCCAGTTCAGTATTCTCTTCAATTTCCCATAATGCCTCTACTGAACAACTTACGTTTCTTCAAGACTGATAGGTTTATGGAATATTAGCCAAAAACACACCCACCAGTATTTGGGGGGTTAATATTAAAAAAAAAATAAAAAAGGCAACAAAAACAACAAATCCCCACACTGAAAACTGGAGTTTTCTCTAATCAGCCACTGCTAGATTTAGAATTCAATTTTATGAAAGGAGCAATATTTATGCATATACTTCATTCAACTGGATTCTTCAGATTTTGGGTTGACTCGGACAAGAAAACTAAAACATAATATCTAGAGAATTATGGGAATATACGTAACTGAAAAGGAGAAAAAAATTGTATTTCTTTAAATTTCAACTTGACTAGGAGCTACTGTAAATTTGTATGTATATTACCAAATTGATTATTTCCATAATCCTAATGGACTTTTCCTTTTAGTGTATTAAGTTTTGGCATGTTTTCTTCTCTTACATTCATATTAGTTGGATTTAAATATAATCATAAGATCTTTAATGTGAATATTTTCAAATGTAAAAATAACTACAATTAGAATGTTTTCTATTTCTAGAGGAAAAAAAAAAACCCAAAACTCACACCAAAAAGAACCACCCTAGCAAACACCAACTTACTGAATATTCATTTAAAGCAGACTTCAGCACTTTTTTATGACAATGAGAAAGGGAATCAATCTTTTATTCTTCTTTAGAGTTGTGACCCAACAGACAATAAAATCAGTAGAAAATTGGATTGTGCCTGTGCATCTCAGGTAGTAACAGGTTTTTCACTGCTCTTGGCAGAACATTTTTTATTTACTCTGGTGCTTATTTTTGTTTATTCTCTTTCCTCTTTGCCTTTAAAACAAAACAAGTTACTTACAAGAGACAAAGGAGGTGGGGTACCTGAGAGTTAAGAGTTAAAAAGTGGTTGGAGTAATTCTGGTAGGAAAATTTATCCTGAAATTAAAAAAAAAAATTAAAAAACTCAAAAGTTGTAATTTTCTTGTTTCTATGCATGTACTTTGGTTCTTTTCATAGAACCTGGCATAATCCCAGACACAGATCTCCATCTAGACAATTCAATGAGACTCTGACATGGCTGGGTCAGAACAGTTTAGGATGTTGCTGATGCCTGAGTGAAAATTGGCAGTGACTGTCTGCATCTGGTTTCTTCTCTCTTCACAGTACTTTATCTCACTTTGGTTACCACTTTTACCATATATATCCTTGACATTTTTTTCATCCACTCCTTGCTTATGTTGGAACTAGAGTCCAAGGAACAGGTAATATGTAGAAAAATTAATACAAAAGTAATTTTTTGACAGTTTTTGTTTTATATAAGTTCACTTTGTGAACTTTATGATTCTTGTTTGATCTAGTATATTTATACAAGTACCAGTAATATACTTTAGCTATTTTTTTTCTTCAAAAAAGCTGGCACTGCACAGGTATTCTAGGTGTTAATCTATTTCTTGAAAATCCTAGGTGAACATTCCTGCCTGAAAATTCTTACCTCCCCCAACCCCAAACTTGGTGCAGTTCTGAGAAGAAAGTGTGAGGCTAGGGATCCTCTCCTCATACAAAATACATTACTAGATCTTGCAGTCTCAGCTTACAAAAGAGGTGACAGTTCTGCTGCCTTGGATATCAGTGAGGCACACTGATAAATCTCCAGGAGCAAACAGCACAAGCTTGTTGCTTTGTCCAGTGGAGGCTTTCTCTGTTTGATCTGTTGCTATTGAGTTAATCCTATTGCTGTCTTTAGTAGCAATTTTCACACTGTTGCTTATAAAATGATCCTTAAAACTATTATTCTGATGAGCTTAACATAATTATATTGTATGTACATGAGATTATTGCAAGTCTTTATTACTAACATTAGCTAAATAAATTACCTAACAAATTTATAATGCATTCCTTAAAAGACTATCTGTGTGTAATTATATATAATTTAGAAAAAGCTCAGAAGATGGTGTGCTGTGTTTTTCTAGTGTCCTATCTGCCTTGTTGAAATAAATTTAAAGTATGGGCACTTATGAGTTTTCAATTTATAGTTTTGCCTGTAGCAGTCAACTATTTTGGCATTGATGCCATGGAAATATTTTTTCTGGAGATCATACAAAGCCTGTGAAAAATATTGCATGAAGTCAAACACTATGTTCAGTTAACAGAAATAAACTGGGAAAAACTCTGTCTATTTTAAGCCAGATGTAGACTTTGGTTCATGGTCTGGGTGCACGAGTACTTACCAACACAATGATCTGATTTTGCAAACTTAAATAGTCCACTGCTATATATGCAAATCTTCTAACAAGGGGTGGCTTTTTTTTACAGATTTCTGGCAGCTTTAGTGAGTGTGTTACATGAATCTATAAATACAGAATATTTGTTGCACATTTTAACGTGTGACTTTCTAGGCTAGAATTTTTACTAAGTTTAGATAGAGTTGCAAGGATAATAAGAAATGTGAAACTGCAGAGGGCTATATTTTTCAAAGCAAAGATAGTTCTTTTCCCAGGAATGATATATTGCTTAGTTTTTTAGCTGATACAAAATAAGATATTTCTCAGTTGTTACTGACTTGTGACATATCCATAAGGAATCTAGTCATGGTGATTGATGGGCTCCTTGAGTAAGTTCTTGTTTTAAAAACCCAGACTTCGGAGGTCTTCTTCTCTCTTAGCTCTAAAGGGAGACTGTTCTCTTTATGTGAATGTTTTTATTGTGTGTGCTGAGCTGAGTGGTATGAAAACCTCTGAAGAAGTTAAAACTGTTTTACTAAACATGCAATGGTGGTTTCTGCATGTATCACTCAAAGGGGTGATGGCTATACAAGCTGACAAAAATATTTTAGCCCCAAAATGTGTGCTGTTAATGCCGTGGAGATTTCTATGGAGATCTTTGCACTAAGATGTCACCTACTTTTTCATTTAAAGCTTTGTCTTGCATTTGAGCCTACTGGCATTCAAAGTCCAAATATTTTCCCTTTTTTATAAAGATACCTTTATGTTTTTGCTGGGCTGTGCCAAGAGCACAAAAGACAGAAATGAGAGCCTAATGTAAGCGCAAGACTTTCTGACATATGCCTCTTCCACATGGTTTAGAAATTCTGGAAGGGGGCAGTGTCTACTCTGACAACAGAAGAGGAATATTCAGTGAGTCAGAGAGGAGTCAGAACATGTTGGACTTGCTGGTCTCTGCAATAAAGCTTTTGTAAGAAGAATTAATGAAGCTACTCAGGCATCAGTTGATGCACCATTCACCAACTTCTGTGGATGCAGCTGAGTTTTTTTCTCTATAACCTACATAACTTCAGTCTGGCAACTGGATCAGTGCATGCTTGTTTTCATAAAAAGATAATTTATGAGCCAGTCTCTCCTTACAGATTTCACAGCTACCTAATTCATTCATTTTTCTGACACTGAAAATTAATTTCCTATGTCCCTTGATGTTGCATTATATGATGACTAATAAGAATCATTACAGTCCTCTTGAAAAACAAATAAAACCTTAACGTGAGTCTAGGAGAGAAAAACTGAACTCTCTGGAGGGAAGCATTCTTCTTTTCCATCTTAGCAATTACAAGTGTGAGCCTTTGCTGTCCTGGGATTGAATGGATGCCGTACCACAGAGCCAAGTGCAGGATGAAAGCTCCAGGGAGAAGACACAGCCCACGTTCTGGAAGAAAATACCACTAGCTCCTCATCCTAATATGATAAATACTGTGAAAATGAAACATAGGGAAGCATAGGCTTAGAAGAAATCTCTTGTGGAACACTTCTTGCAAAGCTACTCACATGCAGCCAACCACACTGAATCAGGTTATTGTTTTGTTGATACAACTCTGTGCTCTTGTCCTTGCATGGGTTCATTCTATTACAGGTGTAGGACTTTGCATTTTCCTTTGTGGGAACTCCCCACATCTTATTTACTAATTCCTTCCTGTAACCATTGTGCTCATTTATGCAAGAACCTGTAAGTTTTGCTGTTACACTTTCTACAAGGAGTTAAAGTAGGGGAAGATCTTTCATGCTTGCTTGCATATTCTAACCTATGACCTTAATGCCCTTTAAAGCAAATTTTCAGGGTTAAAAAGTTTCACCATGCTTAGAAATTAAAAAGCATGTCTCATACAGCATCTAATTTTCTCCTTTTTGAGAATTTTCATGTATATTCAATCATCTGAAGCAATTTAATCTACTGTGGTATTGTGGAAACCACAGCTTCTTTCTCCTTGAACTACTTTTAGTGCTTATCCAAATTGAGCTATGAAAGAAAAATCTGGGCCAGTTCATTTATTGAGCTTGGTTACTCTTGTGTTTAATATTCTCTAATGATCCACTAGTGTATTCCTGAATGTGTGTTGCTATCCAATAGATTATAGCGCAGATACCTAAGCTGCATAACAAAAGGAAAGTAGTTGCTGGAGAGGGATGACTATTAAGTAATATATTCATGAGCAGCTAGTCTCAGTTTGGCTGTGTCCACAGATTATCTGGATCTTTTTAATTTAAGAATCTTGATAGACACAGAATGTAACTGATATGAAAGTCTCCTAGAAATAATTGATGAGGTAATGTTCTCTGAGGAATAAGAATTTGCTGTGCTCTGTCTTTAGCTTCTAACAGATTTGAATGAACACAAATATTGCACTGTTTTTGGCAGGGAGTGATGTGGTAACACTTGGTGTGTAATGCTCTCAGGATTTTCAGCTCTGGCAGTTGCGGCTCCCACTTATCTGGAAAATTTGCTTTTAACTTGACATTAAATGAACGTGAATGAGGCTGGTCATTGGTAAGTGAGTAATCCATTATTCTGTAAATGCAGACGACACCATCTAGTTCTGCCTGAGAACTGAAATTGCCTACTCAGCAAGGAATTTGATATTAGAAGGCAAAACTTGATTGAAAGTAATATTTTCAAAGAATGTTTCTTATTTATATTTCTGAACACATTTCTGAAATACAGATAAGACAAACTAAAGTATTCTTCTACTCTTTAAACTGAAATAGCATAGCTCTTTTTTTATCAGCATGTTGGATCATCATTGCTTTCCCAGCCAGGAACAGCTGGACAAAGTCAACATAAAACCTCTCTGCTTCTTGTGGTTATTTGGATTTCTTAAACATCAAACCAGAGGGACAAAGTGCCTTCAGACTCTTCTTTATCTGCTAGACAAAAAAAAAATTAAAAACTTGATTTGTCTCTGAGGTCACAGCTGAAAATTAACAGTGTGAACTGTAACCAGACAAGGTATTCAAATTCTATTATTAAGGAAGTTAATTCTATTTGCATACTGGTGTCCCTATATTGTTTAGTTGAGCAGGGAGAAGCACTACAAAGCAATTCCTTTCTCTTAGTTAACTGTCTCGGAAATGAAGAGCTGGTGGCTCCTCCATCTTGAGAAATCTCAAGGCAAAAAATCAACTGAGACATTTCACTGAAACAGGACTCTAGATAATTTCATAATGAAATATCTAGCATCTACAAAAAAGCTTATAACTAGAATTCTTACCAACAAATTGTCACCATATTCATAAAAATGCAACAAAGCAAAAATGGGTGTCTGTGAGCGACTGTAATAATAACCATTTCTTAGAGGCTTTGAAGGCAGCATACTCCCTTAAAATTATGGGGTTTTGGATCTGTAGGAGCCCTGAAGGCTGACATCTGACCTGTTTTAATGAACGATTTTGTCTATTGATATCTACATTAACTAAATTAGTTTTGTATAGAGTAAGTATAAAAGTTTATTTTACAGATGATTCTTCTTCAGAATTAGGTCTCTTCCAGTACATTTAATTGCAAACCATCTGTCTAATTCCGCATGATAAAAAAAAGGTGAACTTTGAGTAATTTAAAACAAAATAGTCCTGACACATCTGAAAGAATGAAATACAATTTGAAGAGCAGGAAAAGAAAATAAGGGATGAGGGGACAGGACAAAATAGCCATCTTTCTTCTGTGGAATCTAGATGCCCCAAATGCTTTCTTATAGGCAAAAAGTCATTTCAGAAAATAACTGCCCTGAATTTAAGGAAGTATTCATATGAATGAGCTAATGTCCAGCATTACAAATATGTATTAATGATGTTTATATTATACAAAAATCCATACATACTGCTTTTATTACATGTATTAACCATATCATCACTGTCTCATGAGACCTACAAGGTGCTGCTTAAGAGTAAGATGTTTCTTTTTTTTCATTTACCCTTGAAGTGTTGATGACAGTGTAAATGACTTTCAGCTTTTTTCTTTTTCTGTTATTTTTTAATGAAGACAACTGTGTTTGTCTTATATTGTAGAAATGGTAATATGTGTATTAATACATATATATTACCCAAATTAACATAACTATATTATCTATATATCCAAATTAATATGCATATATTAATGCACTGAGACAGGAATGCATGTGGGGGGGCAAATTGTGTTATTAATGAACATTTGATATGTGCTTTCAGATCTTGAAAACAAAATAATAACTAGGTATTTAACTGTTGGTAGAAATTAAGCATTGTGGAAAAGAGATACAATCCAACTTGTCAATTGTTTTCACCTTGCTGCAGAGTTGTTAATATGGATATATTATTTAAATTGAGTAATATCTGTTTAAAAAAATCTATTGATAGAGACTTTCACCTGTAAAGAATCTACTGAATACAGGTCCTAGGAGAGCATTTTTTGTTTGATTGTCCACAGCATGAAGGAGAGAGGAGTTTTTTGTCAAAATGTGTAAAATCACAGAATCATACAATTAATAAGTTTGGAAAATATCTCTAAGATCATCAAGCCAAGCCATTAACCCAACACTGCAATGTTCATCACAAAGCCATATCTCCAGCTGCCATGTTCGCACACCTTTGGAGCACTTCCAGGGATGGTGATTTCACCACTTCCCCGGGCAGCCTGACTGAATTTAGGTGATGAAATTATTCCTAACATCCAGTCCAAACCTCCTCTGGTGTAACCTGAGACTATTTTCTTTCATCCTGTCACACGGTACCCCCACCTGGCTACACCCTCCTTTCAGGCAGTCCCAAAGGACAAGCAGCTGCCCCCTGAGTCTCCTTTTGTCCCAGCTGAATAACCCCAGCTCCCTCAGCTCTTCCTTTATAATCTGTGCTCCAGACCCTTCACCAGCTTTGTTGCCCTTCTCTGGACACACTCCAACATCTCAAATACTTTTTTTGCAGGGGAGGGCCCCAAAACTGAACACAAGATTTGGGGTGTGACCTCACCAGTAACAAGTGCAGTGGGATGGTCTCTGCCCTGGTGCTGCTGGCCACAGAATTTTTTGCTACAGGCCAGGATGCAGGATGCCATTGGGCTTCTTGGCCACATGAGACAAGAATACTACTAGGAGAGTGCACCAGAGGAGCTGAAGTCAAAAGCATGTTGGTGACTGCCTATAGAAATGAATTTTGCATGTGTAATGTAGGAAACTTGGAATTGTATTGGCATGTTCATAAAACACAGTCAGGAAGACTGCACATCATCTGCTAATTCACCTTATTAAATTAATAAAATACAAATCAAATTTGCTATTGTAAGTTCTGTTCTCTTTAAATTGTTGTTGGCTATGAAAATGACTTCAGGATATAACATAAATTCCCAGGTAGCTGCCACTCTACTGTTTCATTTTCAAAACACAAAACAAAATTTAAGCAAATAAAAGGGCTGGATTTTTTTATTTATTAGCACTACACATGTTGTTATTTTCTGAGATAAAAGAGGAAAGAATAAAGTATGTGTGACCATAGCATCAATGATGCTCCTTAATGAATTTCTGACAGATAGAGTTCAACAAGAAAATTAATCCACTTGCTGGCTGGACTGAAATAAGCTGTTTCAGTCATGCCTGTTTTAGTGAAATAGTTGTTGTTTGTTTCCTTTAATTACACATTTAAATACTTTCATTTCCTTTACCCTTAAATGGAGGGAATCTCCAGATCTCAGCCAGCCTTCTTTCCCCTGGTCCCCCTGTTGTGGATTAATACAGGGGGGCAGCTCAGCACCACACAGGTCACTCCCTCACCCTCAGTGGGACAGCCAAGAGGGAAAGAAGAGTAAAATCAAGTTAGACCAACAAGAGGTGGTTAACCTCCTAAACCCCCTTCTTTTCCCTTTTGTTGCATAACCTGCTATTATATGGCATGCAATACCTCTGGTTAATTTGTGTCATGTTTGTAACCTCCTGCATGAGCCCTAGCCTGTGGTAGGGCAGACTGAAATAGCAAGGATCTTGGTACAAATGCAGTCTAGCAAAACTTAAAGAGGTTTTTTTATCTGTCTTTCTTTGGCCATAAATCTAAACCAACTCCACAAAATCTGCTATGAAGAAAGTTAACTCTGTCCCAGCTAGACCCCGTGGGTCCTCACAATACACACATTTCTATCAAAAGATTAAATCAACAACCTAGGAATCCTTTTCTTCTAAAACTGATGCGGTAGAAGACAGAAATATTGGGGGAAAGAGATGAGCAGTAGCAAATCTCCTCCTTGTTTTCCCTCATTCTTTAAATAAGAAAGAAATCAGTTCAAAATGTATGGACTAAACTCTTCAGTGAGTTACAGAGGATTAACTCTGTGAGAGAGCATGTGTTTGATGAGGATAATATCTGACAAGCAAACCTGACAAGCATAATGTTCACAAGATTCCAGCATCTAAATGTCTGCTTAGCTGAGGAAGGTCTCAGTCATGTTCAGTCTGCTACTCAGAAAAAAAGTTTCTGCAGCCCCTAAGAAGGATCTGACAGAGAGATAAAGTGCTGATCACAGAGAGAAATAGAAAAGAGATAAAAGAGAATACAAAATACTGAAGAAGGGGGAGAAGAGGAGGGTCAAATCAGAGGTCTCTCTTTGTAGCATAGGAATATTATGCAAAGAATCACTTTTATCATTATTAAATGTTCCCTACATAAATCCCTGACAAGTTGACAAAGAGGAAAGGTTCTAAACAGAGGACCAGGAAATCTTCATTATGTGTAGATTTCCAAGCAAATAAATTATACGATATTGTGGGTAATTTAAAATTAAAACTGCAAATGATGACATTATGACTTTTGTGTCTTAAAAGCTTTCTTTTTTATTAGGGTCATCGTAAGCTTCATTATTTTGAACTTTGACTCGTCCAGTGTAGATATTGTGTTTAACTGCAAAAGAACTGATCACCATCTGCACCTTCCTCTTTCAGAGCTCCTTCCATTGTTCATGGTTAACATATTAGAGTTCTCTCAAACTTTGGGCTTTTAGAATAGCTCTTTCCAAAGGAACATTTCAGTAATATTTTTGAGCTCTGGAAACTCTGTTAGAGTCAATGATTAGGTTTTTTCACTTAGCTGTATTTCAGAGACACTTAGCATATAGATAGCACTTGGAATCTTCCACAATGGGTAATAAAAGTTTGACTAACCAACAGAATGATGTCGGTTTTAGCTTCAAATTCATCACTAAATTTGTCAGTATTTGGTGTTCTCTTTCTCCTGCCTTTGGAGATTGGGAAGATACCACTGTCAAAGTTACATGGACAATTCACTGTCGAGAACAATGGAGAGTTTCATCTGTGAAGAGACTGTGAGGGTGTGCAGCCCTGAAATTCTCTCTTCCTGGCCTGGACTTTTATGGGTTCTCCTGCTTTGGATCCTTTTGAGCCTGGCATGCTGGTGGGAAATGGGACTGACTTCCTGAAATCTTACTGCTTTTAGACTTTCTGTAAACATGTTTTTCTAGAGGAAGCCCTGTTTTGCCATTGTGCCAGGTGAACTCTGACCAGCACTGCTCAGTAATCAGAGCCTTATTAGAGAAACTGAGGTCTCAGGATATTGAATAATACATTTCCCAGCCTCGTCATTTAGAGCAGATGTTGTTTCCTTGTGCTTAAGATATTCAGAAATTAGTGTATGTGTGTGGTGGGGGGAAGGGGTGGGAGTCACCAAATAATCTGGAAGCTCTAAGGGTGCAGGAAAGAGAAGGCAATCAGATGACCATCCCTGAAAAAGGTTTATTTTCTTGTCACCATTTATGAATGAGAGAGCAAATCAAACACTTGACAAATGTCTTGTATTTACTGTAAGGCTCTATGCACTTGCTTCTTGATATAGCATTTTATTCAGTGATAAATATAATACTCTCTGGTTCAGATAGTAAATACTGTACCTTTTATCCAACATGGCTACCAAGAAGAGTTTGAGGTTTTATAGTATCATAACTGTTATGAATATCATTACTGGCCAAAAAGAAATTTTCCATTCATTTTCAATATTATTTAAATTGTTCCATAGCTCATTCTAATGCATTTTCTGTCATAATCTACTCCAGTGTTATAAATAATACACTTTTTCCTTTCTAAAATACTTATCTTCCATAAAAGAAAAAGAAAAAAATTAAATCTTACAAACACCCTAGAACTGATTCCACCTCTAAATTGTTTTAAGAGTAAAGCCAAATAGAATCAGCCTATTCTGGATTCCAATAAAACCTTAATCTATGGTATAGAAACATTTCTCATGTGTACATTGTAAGTACCTAAAAACTTTCATTGCCCAGGTTTGTATTCTGTTTTCTCTTGCAAATTTTTTTCTCCCTAATTCAAATTATTTCAAATATGTTTCATTTTTCTTTTGTCACTATAATTTCAGGCGCTTAAAAAGTGAATTTCTTTAGACTACTTATTTTCAATGTTTTTAACTTTTTAATAAAATAAACATGTAGCAAGAGATCTAACTCAGCCAGTAAGTAATGCAGATTACATTGCCCTTTGAATGTGGAACAGCTTTATTAATTCTTAACCAGTAAGTATTCTCCTTCATCTACAGATATTAAAATGCATCTGCACCTTTTCTGGTATCCTTTGCAGATGTTTTTATGATCAGAAAATGGTCAACGGCTCTTCCAGGAGGCTAAGATGAAACATAATTTAGAAATTGGATAGGGTAGAGGGAATTGAAAACGTCAGAATGCCCAGCTTAGTATCCTAGTACCTTAGTATCTTAGTCTATGAAGTTTATGCAAGCATACTTAAAGTTTAAAGCCAAACTTTATAAGTAATATCTCCCAGTTAATTATTTTGTAAGATATTAATAGTTTAAAAATGCAACCTATTTCTTGATTTGCCTTTATGGAAGCACATATAGAAATCAACATGCCAGTTAGCTTCCCAGAGTGGGGAGAGATGCCCGTTTATAAAACAACACGTTAAAAATGTGTTATACAATGAGTTTCCTCTGCAGAGGACTTGTGACCAAATAGGTAAGCAATATACTGTACAAATTGGTACTTTTTGTTCTAGTGAACAACTGTTTTCTGGGTTTGGGGTTTCTTTTTTTTTGAGACTATGGTCAGACATTTGTCTCATAGACCATTTAGAAAACAAGGTATTACATAAGTTTATCTGATGAATGAAACTGCATACTCATTCAAGTTATATTTGGAGATTTACAAGAACTATTTGCAACCCATTCTGTCCCTATCTGTTATCTCATTAATGCTGCTTGCTATTTTTAAAGAGGTTTTTACTGGATGTATGATCTTAAAGTTCAGCAGCAACAGCTCTTTTTTCCTTCTAATTCTGCAGAATCATATTGCTACATTATAAATACTTTCCTCTAATACTTTCAGGAAATTAGAAAGGAAAATTAGATTTTTTTTCTTATAGTGGTGAAATCATTTACCTCTGCTTACAAGGAAGTTTTTAGAGAAGTTACTTATAGGTAGAAATGTAATTGTATGCTGTCAGCTACTGAATCAACTGATAATTTTTACTGGCACTAAAATGTAATAAGAATCACAGTAGCAGAGTTCATTAGACCATGGTTCTGACGCAAAAAGTGTAAAACTTTGTAAGTGTAAGGTGGAAAGAAGCTTCATCATCTTTTCCTTCCTACACTTCAAATTATATTGGCAAGTATAATGCTGAGTGGTTTTATCCTCCAATCGTTTTTGAAGATAAAGGAATATAATTTTGACTCTAATTCTGGGGCTGTTACTTTGTTATTTGCTGGCTTAATGAGTATTTCCCGATGACAGCTTGAGAGTGAAAAGTTGTGCGATCTTGTTGACATATTTAGCCCCAACACAAGATGTGGAAGAAAGCAGATTGATTCTAATATATTGGTCTTAACCTAAAATGATACATTATTTTGCTAATATATGCTTTTCTCAGTACTCATTTCACCCATGTGCCTTTGGTTATCTGCCATGGCAGAGAATATGTTGTTCTGTATTTAATACCTTGTAACATCTTGAAATTAGCCCATTTCCAGTGATTTGTGAACCTGTCTTCCTCATCACGATCTGCCCTTTGTTACCCTATGACTCTGTTTAATTATTCCTTTATAAAAATATTTCCAGGGTCATTACATGGTTTTGACTGAGAAAATTGAATAAAGTGTCAATATTCTTGTCAAACTTATTTCTTAGACTGAATTTCTTATTTGGGTGATGAAATATTTTATTTCCCAGAGAGGTTGTGAGTTCTCTGTCTTGAGATTTTCAAAGACTAACTAGAGAAAAACTGTGTGTAGATATGAAGTTAGACCTGCTTTGTCTAAATAACTAGGTTGTTGGACCAGATGAATTCCAGTTGTGTTTTGCAATATATATTATTGCTTGATTCCAGGTACATGAGCATTCTTTAGATAACAAAAGGTGAAATATATCTGCAAAGAAAACCAATGAAAGTCAGTACATGAAGTAAATCTTTGGGTAGTGATTCTTACCTATCACTGAGATGTCTGACTAGCAGCATGTATAAGTTTTAAATATCTATAATATGTTGTAAATATAGACAAATATTTAAACAATTCTGATTTTAAAGGAACCCTGCAGTTGCTACAAACTGACAGAAATGAAAACTTGAGACATTAGGTCATCTTTGAAGCTGCATGAAATATGTAAGTAGAAGTTTTCAGGAAAATGGAAATTGCATGTAGTTCAGTGGATTAGAAGTTATCTTTCCTGTGTTACAGTGCCTTTTACCCTACAGTGAATAAAAGTTTGTTAGGCATTAAAAATCCAGGTAGTCTCTTTTGATGCAGTATTTGAAGAACAAAAGAGTTGAGAGCCTCTTGTGATATTACTTGGTAAAAGTACAAAAGTTATCAGTGTAAAGTCCTGGGAAGGGTTTTGCAGGATGGAGTAGGTAAGGAAAACAATCACCTTGCAATTTTTTGGACATCAGCACTACATTTAGAGAACTGAGAATGTCAAGGTTCAACCTGAAGCCAAGACTGCCATTAGAAGTGTTGAAACATGCCATCAGATCATTAGGAAGCAGCAAAAGCTGGCAACCACAGCAGTGGAGACCTGGCATGGCAGAGGCTGTTGCATATCCCAGCCACAGTTTCAGTTTCTCTTGGCCTTGTTTTTGCATGTGCATTTTTGCTATACTCATTAGTGTTCTCACATTTTTTTATTTTTGCTGTTCTTGTTAGTGTGTCTTACACTTTTTTTTTCTATCCTCATTAGTGTGTCTTACACTTTTTGTTTTTGCTGTACTTGTTAGTGTGTCTTACACTCTTTGGTCTAAACGTCATCAACAGATTCCCAGGGTGCAAAAAACCAGTTAATGGCAATGTTTGTAGGTATTAAATAGACTATTGTACTCTGTAAATTGTATGGTGTTTTCTAAAGTTTATAATAATCTCAAGGTGTTTCTGCACTCCTGAAAACTCCTGCATTACTGTTTAGCAAAGATGCATTATGGACATGGTTAACCTGACATGAAACATCAGATGCACCAAGAAGCTGACAACCGATTATGTTGTCTCCCACAAAGAAAGTAGAGAGTGGTCAAAATAAAATAGGGTTCAGAATATCTCTTTTACAGTTCCCCTCAAGTTTGGTCCTATTTTCAAGTCAAAACGTATTGTGCTATAACTTTAATAAGTTATAAATAGTGCAGTTTGACCAGATGCTTTAGAAAGGGAATCATAAATTGTTTAGGACTTTCTTGTGGTTTAGCTCCAGCTGGCAGCTACGAACACCACAGTTGTTAACAGAATCCACATTTTTGGGAAGGGAAAGGGAACCAGGAGAGTAAAAGCAAGAAAAGTCAAAGGTTGAGGTAAATGCAACTCAGTACATAAAGCTGAAACCATGCACACAAAGCAAAGCAAAACAAGGAATTCATTCACTCCTTCCCATGGCCAGCCAGCTGTTCAGTGATTCCCAGAGAATCAGGGCCTCATCATACCTAACAGTAATTTGGGAAAACAAGCATTACCACTCTGAATGTCCCTTCCTTCCTCCTTCTCCTTCCGCTTTATATACCTAGTACGATGTCCTGTGGTATGGAATGTCCCTTTGGTCAGGTGGGGTCAGGTGACCCAGCTATGTCCCCTTCCAGCTTCATGAGCCCCCCAGCCCCCTCGCTGTTGGAGCACCATGAAGAGCAGAAGATGCCTTGATTCTGTGTAAACCCTGCCCAGCAGTAACTGGAACATTGATGCGTTCGCCACAAATCCGGTGGTTTCATCGCAAACCTAAAGCACAGACCTATACCAGCTGCTCTGAAGAAAATTCCCCTATCTCAGTCAAAACCAGTACAAATTTTAATAAATAGACTCATGTTACACAGGACTCCTTTGACTCATACTTAGGAAATCCACAGTGTAATTCAATTATCTGCTGCAAGGAAGTTACAAACATGGAATATTGTCTCTTATTCAGGGTGGTCACCCAGTTCTAAAATAAGACAATAGAGTGAGAATGTAAGAGCCTCAGCAGGAGGAAACAGAAAATATGGGCTTAGTCATTCACCTAACAATTGCCAGTCTAATAAGAATCCAGGAAAAATTCTACAAGCACTTTTAAATTTTGATGCATTTGCAGTTAATTTCAGTACTGTCTCCAACAAATATTGTAGCTGAGATATGCTGTATGATAGCAACTAATAAAGGTTGATTGAATGGAGGTAAAAGTTATCAAACCATAGTGCTCAGGTAAGTGAGAATATAAAGTCATGGAAATTTTCTCAAGAATCTGTCCAAGTCTGTCTGAGGTGGAAAGTGTATTAAAGCACTAGCTAACTAAACATGATGCTGTGTTTTGGAGTAGTGAGTGACACACACATAAAAGCAAAACACCAACCAAACAGAAAAAGAGATAATGAAAAATACCTGATGTTTCAGACAGTTGTTTGCTTGAAATATTTTACCAATATCTATATAAAAGCATCACAGCTGGAGTTTCATAAGTAGATAAATAGGCAGATTAAGCAGAATTCCAGGCAAATCTGGGCTATTATCTCATATGTAATTTATGTAGCTTTTCCAGAAAGAATAACTAGTTTTCGTGTTTTTATCAAGGCATCAGGGCTTTGTACTTTGGGCAGCTAAATCAATAATTAGAATCACTGGAGCACTAGTAAGTGTGAGGCAATGGGAAGGAAAATAGAAGGAGTACACAACAAACTGTTCATGAACAGGAAGCGGTGTAGAATGGGGAATTGTTGCTATCACATCTATGGAGGAATAACAAAAATTTAGAATTCAGTAGGCTGGCTTGTGCCAGCTTTTAGAAGCATGAATCAGTAGCAGAATTTTAAAAAAATGCTGCACACACACAGTGATTCCATACTGTGTATAATTTTGTCACTTTAAATAAATGTGACAAAAGGGGTGTGTGATAAATAGATGGATTCCCAGGTGAGTCTGCTTTAGCACAATTGTATCTGGGGGGTTGGTGAACCCTCCTTCTCAAATGTGTTTGTTCAAAAAGAACAGAATATTTGAGGGAATAAAGATATGCATTGCCCTGACTCTTTATCTCTGTTCAGTTTTCAGGCATAAAAGGAAAATCTATCAGTTCAGCTAGGAGAGTGACAGTTCTGTACATAAATCTATAAACCAGGAGACCAGAGGAAGGACATCCCTAGAGAAGCCTTTGTAGTTTTGTGCATTCTTTCTTTCTCTCAGATGCTGTATCTTTTCCCATGTCTTGGATGTGGCTCAGGAATGAACTGCAGGAAGAGTGCAAACAAAAATAATAATATTTCTCATAACGCTTACTTCTAGATCTTCCTTTTGCTGAAGGTTTGGAAAACAACCCGAGCTGGTGTTTTGAAAGCAGATTGATTCCCAATGCAATGAATGTTGACCAGAGTGTTTACTAATATATGTATTATTTTGAATGGACACAAAATCTTTTACTAAAAAGACAATAGAAACATTTTAATAAATTAAGATATCCTGCTCTCTGACCAAGACCACAAAAAGACAGAAAATTGGTTATGAGTACAAATAAAATTGCACCATCATTATTGAATAACTTCTTAACCCTTATTTCTCTTCATAGTAACACTAATTGTTTGCTCTTAGAGTTTAAGTGCCCTGGCTTTTTAAAGAAAACTTCACAAAATTCTCTCCCTGTTATGTCCTCTTGCTTCATAAAGACAAAAGTATTTTATGGGATCTTGTGTTTCTGCTGAACAGGGTCCTGGAAGGGAATGTTGGATCTAGGCAGGAGTAAGAAACCCTTTTTGAGTTGGGCAAGGACAATACTGAATTACCAGTAAAAATAAAATTAAATTTAAAAAAATACAATAGCACAGGAATTATAATAAAGCTGACAAGCTTACTCTGATTATCCCCCGACCCAAATATGTAGTGAAATCCATGTGCTTTTTCTGATGGCATATTTAAATGTAGGAACTGAAACACTTTAAGCAGACAAAACTATGCCCTATGTGTCCAAGTAAGTTGCTATCTATCTGTTGGGACTTGATAAATGGAATGGAGTTCTGTCTGTACATGTCTGAAGAGGAATGACTAAGGGCAGGACACAAAGAAGAGTGAAAACACAGCTGGATGGAGACAATTAATGATTTCTTGATGAAGCAGCTATAATTTCAGTAGTAGATTTTACACAAATACGTTGCAATTTTGAACACTTGGGACAATTTTGGATGAAAACAAAGTCACTGGATGCTTCATCTGCAGCTGGAAAAAAACTGCCTTAGGTCTCTCCTGCTTTACAGAACTTTTTATCTGCAAAGAAAACCCCAGTCTCATATATCCTGTGCATATTAACATGGAAATAATGGATATTGTCTTTGATGAGCAAACTGTTTCTGAATTTTTATTTCATTTTATTTTTTATGTGCTTGTATCATATTCTTGACATTGTAGTTGAAGTGGAGCTTTTGAACCTGTGGCTGATTGGCATGACTTCCCTCTTGGAGAGAAGTAGGGATTTTAAAGTGGGCTCAGCGTTAACCTGTGCTCCTGCCTGCAATTTGTGAGTCAGCTCAAAATGATTACCCTGTCCTAAAACCAGATAGTGCATAATGTTAATTAGAGACATTGAACTGTTTGATTAATTGAGGCAATGAAGTTATGCGAGGTACTGTGTTCTGGGTTTATTTATTTAATGTGCATTGTAACTGTGCATTAAGAAGGAGATTGGAGTTTAACAGTGACATATTGTGTCCTCAAAATCAATGTCATTGATCAGAATTTCTTGAAAAAAGAAACCCAGCGCAAACATGCTTTAGACATTTAGATTATCTATGTGCAAAATTAAACAATGATGACCCATAATTTAAACTATATTGTTTTATGGACTTTTTGAGGAAGTCTATAAAAGCCATATACAAACCATGTCATTTCCAGGGGAAACAAACCTCTCTAAATGCTCTAAATGTTACCTATCTCAGTAAATGCTTCCTTTCCTTCAGTCATAGCCTTCTTACCCTTTATTTTCCCACAAAACTGCTGCCTGCAATAAAGACCAGATATCAAGTTCTCTCGTGTTTTCTGTTGTCAGTATGAAGTAGATTCTTATTTAACTCCTTGTGAATTGTTTTTTAACTGTTGCTGAAATACTGTATGAGAGATGAGTGAAGAATTTTACAATGAATAAACATTGTTCTGCAACAAGAAGTGTTGAATTAAAAACCAACCAACCGAAACCCCTCAAAACACTAACCCAAAAACAGTGCAAATACAATATTGAATGATATTGGACATTTCCGTTTAGTAAACTGAACACAAGAGTGCATTTTAATTAGTAGAACATATAGCAAAAAGAGAATTCATCTCTTCTCCCATTTCAGTAAAAGTATTTTGTGAAAATGGGCATGTATTATTCTAAATTTTCCAGGATATCAGATGTCTGAGTGCTGAAATCAAAATTCTATAGTTACGAAGTCAGGTATAAAAATGTTTTCTTCATCTGATTGCAATTCTGATTTTCCTGTTATACCTTATACTTTGTACATATCAAGAAATTCACTCATTTTGACATTTTTGCATGAATTTTTGAGTAACTGAAACGATGTTTCAGTTACTGCCAAATAAATAGTATTTTTACAGGCCTCTGGAGTCTTAAAATGGACATGAAAGAAAAATTTTCTTGAATCTCATGATTTTGGATGCCTTTAAGCGTGAAGCCTAATTTAAGAAAAGGACTGGGAGTTCTAAAATACCTTTCAATTGCTCACATTCTTTAGCATGATTTAGTTTAAGTTATTCTGTATCATGCTATTATATAAAGTTTTTTAAGCTGTACAATTCGGCCCAGCGCTTTCTTCCCAAATGTATATTCATTACAACAGCATGAATATTAAACACCCTAGTTTTTGAAAAGTGTAAAGGATGGAGTAGGATAGCCAACAGACAGGAACAGGAGGTACCTTAGGAATCTGCAGATTATTGATGGATATCAGCTGTAGCAGCTTTGCAGCTGTGTGATAGTTCTTCTGCTCAAGGGTGTACATGTTTGGCAAGCTCTGAAATGTCGATGTTGGTCTGAAGACTTGTACGAATATAAATTGCTTAGATATAAAATCTCCTTGTGTGATCATTCTCTTTCTTGTATTTTCTTGAAACCAAATGCTGCATTTGGATTCCTTTGCTATTTACCCAAAACATTCAGAACCTCAGGGCTAAACAAACAAGATATTCCCAGAATGCCCAAATTTTCAGATTAAGTACATGAAGAGTACTTTGCTGGCATCAGAAAAGGAAGTATTCTATCTATGGAATTAGTGTATGGATAATTCAGAAAACATGATGATGGTAATCTTCCCTTCCCTTATTATTCCTAATATGTATCTAAATTCTATATAAGAAATATAATATTGTTTGGAAACACTTAACTGGGCAGTGTGATTAATACAGCTGCTAGAGAAATCTCAAAAATGACATTTTAGCCTTTTGTTTGAAACATAGATGTCAAAAGTGAAGAAATTAAACCACTTGTCAGACTTGAGTTAATGTACGATCTGCCTAAAATCTGAGCACTTACACTTTCCTTTGAAATTAAAAGCAATTTTTGCTTGAGTAGAGAATACATGGAAACAAACAAAAGACAGAGATAGATCTAGCTTTAGGAGCAATCAAAATAAAGAAGTCTCAATTCAATCCAAACTTGAAAACACTTTTTTATATCACTTATAAGAGGAATTTAGAGGCATTGCTATGCTCATTTGAGCTGAGACAGGGCAGTCTTTTGAAAAAAATACAGTTGTACGATTTCATATCCACGAGCTACTTTTGCTTGTCTTTCAAGTGATATCTCTGTCTAATTTTTTGTGGAGGTCTTCCTGATATTCATAGAAGACATTTGACAGTCCTTCTTTACATCACACCTGTAATATCTGCATACAATAGTGCACATGGTGTCATTCTTGAGGCTGTCCTGTGCAGGGCCAGGAGTAGGACTTCTGTGATCCTTGTGGTTCTTTCCAGCTGAGGATATTCTATGATTCTAACGTTGATGTAACTGCATAAAATTGCCCTGGCTGGAGCTTTGCTGTTCTTAAGCTTGGCCTGGCTCTCATCATGGCCAAGGTAGATAGCTCTCCAAGGCAGCAGAACCCAGGGGACAGCAAAATGGCCTTGGCCTTGCTGCCTGTTTTTGTTATGTCAGAGCAACAGGAAAAGCCAGGAGACCTGATGCAGACAGACAGATGCTGCTGGGGCTGGTGAAGGATCCATTGCCAGCAGCACCACTCAGTGTTTCCTCTTTTGTATCCCTCGTATTCCTGGAAGATGCAGCAATGCAAATTCTCCACATGCTTCCCTATCTTACTCCTTCCTCTTGCCTTTTCAGGTGTCAGAAACTGCTTAACTTCGCCTCCTCTCTTCCTTACAGTAATCCATTTCCTCAGTATATATCTCATTGTGCATTTTCGGCAAGAAGTCCCAAAATGGCTCAGTGGTGAACTCCACAAATAACATCGCTGGACATGACCATGTTCAACACTCAGAGCTAACTCAGACTTCTTGACAGCTTCTCTCCCTGTTACTGTGCTTGTCAGGCCCTGCCAAGAAAACCAGTTAAGCAGAGGAAGTAGGTTCTGAAGTTGTGATTTGTCTTCTGGTCCTGGCTCAGTTTTCCTTCACAGCTTTAGCTGGACCTGTTAGCTCCAGTGTGCTTTAGTCCTACTGATAGAATTGGGATTTCTATTTTCCATCTCTGCATGGATGTTGCAGAAGGTAGGCTGCAAAGGGTAATGTGAAATCTGGGTTCTGGAAGAAAAGAAAAACAGCACAAAATAAAGGTAGTTTTTCTGTTAGATACATGGATAATATAGATGATGTTCCACAGATAACAATGCAACAGCATGCAAAGATGTAAAACAATAAAGATTGAATTCTTAGTGCAATTCCACCAATTACATTCTTATAGTAAATACCTCGGCATATCAAAGAAACATTCACAGGCCTTTTTACTGAGTACAAGACTGCATGCTGGATAAAAGCTAAAACATTAAAATACTGGTGTGTGATACATGATATGCAGGTCCCAAGAAGTGTGAAATTCATATAACAACTTTTTTATAAAAATGAGCTTCACTGATCCCAGCACAGTAATAAATGGAAGCAATTATCAGTAGCAGTAGTACTTTGAGCTTATACAACACCTTTAGTTACAGTATTTTGAATAATTTTGCAAAAATAATGATCTCGGCTTCTCAACGAACTGAGAATTACATTTACTAAGTCCTCTATTTGTGTTTTACGTATGGAACCAATGAAGTTCTGAACACTAAATTACTTTCCATAAGTTCATGAAGCATTCATTAGCTCAGACAAGGACTTCTGCAAGATATGGGTTCCTCTCTACTTAATTACTTCTCTTTTTCTAAAAGACATTGCTAGACAAGCTGAAAAAGTACAACTGGAAAAAAATACCTAGGGAGGAAAAATTTTATCTTCATCTCCTCTCCCATCCCAATAACAAAAGGAAATCATACCTGTGAACTGGATATGAAGTGAGATTTATGGAATTATTTACTTTGCAATAGACTAAAAATTAGTTTCTGTGGCAACCACTGCACCTTCTGAAATACAGAATACCTTTACAATAAACATAAATATAGCACAACAAAGTCTTTAGCTTATCTTTTATTATTTTAATAAGTAAGAATTTATGCTGCATATAAACATACATTAAATGATCTTGCATGTATTTTTAATGTTATGTTCTGTAATGTGTGCATTTTTAGAAAGGAATTATTATTTTCTAGCAATGGTGGTGCTTGTGTTTTGTCCCTAAGAGGATAATGCCAGAAAAAGTGGTTTGAGAATGCTGTTGGCATGTGAAAAACTGGAAATCCATGATTATTTCCTTATTAAGATTTTATGATTTATAAAGTTCACGTCTCTAACACTCAGAAAAGTTTCAAATGAAAAGTAACCTTTTTTGTATTGATAATAGTCTTCTTTGAGTGGGAAATTGTACTAAATGATATCTGTTGCACCCCATATTTCTATGATTTTATGAATAATTGCCTTATGAATTTGTTTGGGCTGATATTCAAGTCTCCTGTCTCATATAGGTAGCAGTAATTCTTTAAACCATGTAAAGCTTAATGTAAAAGACTATGCAACATGCCATGTGACAGAAGTGATGGTACAGAGGTTCTTTTGAGAAACAGCTGATGGAAGAAATCTGTGCAATTTTAATACAATTTGTTTGATTTCTCATTTAAAAAAAAGGCGAAAATATATTCTACTAAAATTACTCTGGAAGCAGAGTAAATTTTATTTACTTTCACCTTAGATATTTGGAAAAGTGCTGAGCTCTTCCTGTAATAAATCAGGTTATTTGCCATCATGCATTCAAATATCCATAAGCTCATAATACTCAGGGAGAAGGTAGCTGCCAGGAGCAGAAACCCCGGAATTTTTGAGATTTTGGATTCAGCAAAACCATTGACCTACCTTGGTGAAGGGATTCCAGGGTTTTCCTCCCATGGAGAATTTTAATAAGCTTGTTTTTTGCTCTGACTCAGAACATAACTGAATTTCAAGGTTTCCATGGAATAGAATTAATGCCTCAGTGGAGAATGAAGTCTGACACAGTTATGCAATATGTGACATAAACCTCTGTAATAATCCACTATATAGCTTTTTCTCTCACTCTTTCTGTAAGTAATTATTATCTTCTTAGGTATTGCACAGAGGTGAGTTACTCCTTTTTTTAACTTTGTTTTTTGGAAGAAAAATCTTGATACTGCATTTGAATATGCTAAGATTTTTTGCGACATTTGAACCCAAAATAATTTTAGTTTTGTAGCATCTCTATAAAAATGTAAAAAGATTTTTTTGATCTGACACAGAAATGTATCAGCATAACTCCTTGAGTTGTTACTATATGGGGGATTGACTCAGAAACAAAACAGCTTCTTCAAATGTGAATGTAGTGTTCTGTTCTGAGTAAGGTATGAAGAGAACAGTTAAGAAAAGGTCATAGCTGAAAGAAAACAGGCACAAGAGGGTTTATTAGACAAATGGGACTATTTCTTCATTGCTATAGAGGGCTGAAAAGTTATCTTACATCATTTTATGCAGCTGAAAGTTTAACATGAATTATTATGCCTACCTTGTGCTTGTTTTTTGCTGTTATATGCATGAAGAAGGGTTAATATATTGCAGTAGACTTCAGTAGAAATGCCTGGCAATTTAACACAGTACCTGTGCACTCCAATAGCTGCCATGCACTTCCAGTGATTTTCTATTGGAAGTCTCATTAAGGTCTTTAAACTTAGGTGATCATACCTAATATTTTAGACTTTAGACAGATTTCTGAGGCTTTGTTGCTAATAACTAGTAGCAAGTAAAACAAAGGTATTTTATGTTGCAAGATGTTTTGACATTTTAATTCTTTGTAGAAGGATGAGGCAAATACTGGGAACCACAAATATCTTGTTGGGGAAATTTGCAGCACTTGCTCTCTATTAAAATATGAAAATATCTCAGCAGAATTCAACTGAACCTCAAGATTTCAGTCATCAATATTGTCTTTTTATAATCAAGGGAAAGAAATGGACAGTTCTAGGGTGCAACCATAAACCACATATCCAAAATTGAGTTTAATTGTTCTGTAGAAATATTCTGAGTTGGAAGGAACCCTCAAAGATCATTAGGTCCCACTCTTAAGTGAATGGCCTATATGGGGATCAAATTCACAGCCTTGGTGTTATTAGAAACATGCTCTAACCAACTGAACCAGTAAAACACACTTGTTCCAATTTTAAAAGGGAATTCTCTGACCTGTGTCAAAATAACCCTGAAAAACATATCTTGCTTGATTTTTCTGAATGAAAAATAACAGATTCCCAGTAAAAGTAATATTTCTTTCCTGTGTACTCAAAACTAACAGTTTTTCCTTAGAAAACCATTTAATAAAAGCCACGAAAAGAAAACTTGAGTGGCTAGATTGAGGCTCTATACTTGTTAGCTGATGACACAACAGCATTAGGGAAGTTCTCTGTTGTTTCCTTGCAAAACAGAGTGATGGGTATTGAATGGTGCTGCATGAAGAGCATTGCATTCGGGGTTTTGGGACCCAAGGGCAGGACCTGGTTCTTTGTTGAGTTGAACCTCATACAGCTGGCCTTGGACCACCAAACCAGCCTGACCAGACCCCTCTAGAACTCTCCTGCCCTCCAGCAGATCAACAGTCCCTCAGCACAACTTGGTGCCGGCAAACGGATTGAGGGTGCGTTCAGTTCCCTTGCCCAGATCATTGATGAAGACATTAAACAGAATTGGCCTCAACACTGAGCCCTTGGGAGCACCACTGGTGAACAGCCCCCAAATGAGTACATCTACCTCTACATGTGCAAGCAAAAGTGTACTCTTAAAGGGTTTGATATTGTGGGGCAGTTTGCAGGAGCTTGAGCCCTTGAATCTCCTCTTTGATGTGAAAGACAGCCTATATCATATTCAAATGCTGAATAAAATTTTGTGTAAATTTTGGAGATCAGCAACTGGCGATGACATTGTCTGGCTCTGAGCAGAAAGAGGTTTATATTGAACCTCTGAAAATGGGACAGTGAATGCTAAAAAAAAGCCATGTTAAAAATTTTGAAACTTCTGCCATTGAAAATGTAATAGGCCAAATTAAGTTTCATTTATGTACACTACATAGATACATTATTAGATAAAAACCTTATTAGATAATACATTATTAGGTAATACTGTTATGTCACTATGACAGTCCTATTGAATCCTTTGGCTGAAAATCAATGGACTTGTAAGAACATCAATAATGTTCATCAGTACAGATAAAACCTTCTGTAGCATCTTTATCACTTTTGTTGAAGTAGCTTAAATTTCTGTTTAATTATTCATCTCCTCTACTGTCTGAAGATAGGTCTAGATAAGCTTAATTACAAAGCATCAGCTGAACAGTGCTGCAAAAGGTTCTGCGGGGCACCTTTCTGGTACCTTACTTCTCTCCTTGATATTTAAAGGAGTTATCCTCCTGAGGTTATTTTGTCAGGTTTCTGTCAGAATGTCTTTCCCACATTTTGCAGTTCATTGCTGCAGTCCCTGATAATCTTACCACACTGACTGGCTGCAGTTATTACCCTTTATATGAAGGATCTATGTTGAAAGCCAGTTATGAGTTTCTGTCCCAGTGGATTGCATGATGAAGTTGAAGCAGGCTGTCATCCAAAGCTGTATAATAGCCTCAGCTGGGAAATACAAAAGTGCCATGGATTATTGATAGAGTCATATCTGCAGTTCTGCTGACAAATTTGATGCCTCTTTTGCTAGGTTTCTGTTATTAAGAAATACTTCTCTTATGTCACCCCCTTCTCTCTCCCTCCGTGTTCCATTTGGCTTGGCTTATGATTTGGCTTTGTGCCACACATACAAGTGAAAAATTATATACTTGATGTACTTAATAACCCTAATGTTACAAGGAAAAATGATGAACTTAACAAAGTTCTAATGATCTTAATTTAAAAGAAAACCCTAGAAGTATAAATTTAACAGACCATTTAAAGTTATTTTTTATTCTACTTTCAAAGTACTTCATAAAACATTAAAATACATCATTTTACCTTATCTTGAATATCTAGAGCACAAAGGAAAAAAGAGAGAAAGGAAGATTATTCTACCACTTTTTAATAGCTTAATGGTTATGCTGGTAAAATATCTCATCACTTATTCATTGAACTTATATCCACATTGGTATAAAAAATCTTGTTCCCCCTTCATTACATTGTATGGCATAATTGTTATATGGAAAACTGAAAATACAATTTTGAAGATTTTGATTGACACTGATGCCTTAAGTTTTAGCTTTTATGTTTTTTCAGATTCTATACTGCCTCAGTATGTAACTCTGAACTTCATATAAAGTGTCAGTAAGTTTTCTTCACAGTTTAGTAAGACAAAACAATTCTTTTCCAGCCTGACAACCAGGGACACCATTGCAGCTTCAGGCCCAAAAGGCATAAACAACTGTGAATTAAAGAAAGCAATCTGGGAGGATGGGACTTCATAACATGAAACTATAATTGGACAATTAATCCCAATATGTAAATGGACCAAAATTTATAGATGTGTGAAAACTCGTGACTGGTTGTCCATCTTGGGTCCATCTTGGGTGAAGCCATGGCAGGGTTATTGTGCTGCCCAACGTGTATCTTTTGAAGGCCTTTTAATAAATACCTGCTTTACTCCTTTGGTTCTGTCTAGCCTCTGTTCCAGTTCAGCCTCCCTAGGCATCAACACAACTGCAAAAAGCTAACTATTTTACATCATTATGAAAACTCTACCACTGCTACCTCTGTGTTGCAGGTAAGTTATTTTCTAGGTGAAGCTTAAGGGTGTAAATGGTAAAATAAGGTAAATAAAGTGGCAACAGGAATTCTGCAAAGAACATTTCACTTCTCAGTTATCTATTCAGTCACACTATGGAAGCATGAGACTCAGTATTTGGCTAAGACTGAAGTATGTGTCCAAGATGGAAATGTTGTGACAGAAGACACAGCAGTAGCAGTTAAGAAGACATGAAAGATATCCTTGGAATTTCAAAAGCTGTGACATCAAGAACCAGTTAGCTAATGAGCATCTTGGCTAATCATTTGCAGAGAAGGGAGGCACCACTGCGCAGGGCTGGGATGATTCACCACCTCTACTCCAGATCATATAAGGTTTTGGCTGCTCCCATGTACAGTATTCAGTCTTTCTCCACCACAGAGGATTTCGCTGGTGTTGCTGACCATCAGTCTGTTAAGACATAAGGAGCTTGTGCCACTGGTTTCAGTTCTGAAAGGTGCCAGTGGAGATCTACCAGAATGTCTTAAAATGAACTGAAATATTGAATGCTCACCTGCCCCTTTTATTAACTCTTTTGTTAAAAAAAGATCCAGAATAAATGTGAAAAGAAACAGAAAAAAAAAGGAAAGCCATCCCCATGTTAATACAAACAATGACTGAACAAGGACAGTAAGATCAAGTTTTCACAGTGCTTTAATCAAGTGAAGTTTTTTTAAGGACCAGATATTCCAAAAGATTCCCTGGCATATGACACCTAAGTACTTGTCAGTGGTAAATCAATTACTTTGTTCCAAATGTCCATGGTGCAAGAGAGCATTAAAATATTCTCTTTAGTATATAAATGCTGTGGGAATTACCCTTCACTTATTAATTTTGAAATAAGTATTTATACAGAAGTTACTTATCTAATTTTGACATGTATCTCTCTGAGGTGAATGGAACCTCATTATTCTGTGTTGTATGTTGTTTCTGTTGTGTTGCTTTGGGTACCAGCAGAAAAGGAGCCTGTTGACTTGGTACAATCAGACTGCTGTACTCTAGGATATATGGAGTTCCAAGGGGGGAAAGAGAACTTGCTTCTGCCTGAAAACTCACACAGAAAGGACAGTTTGCTCAGCATATTGTAGAATAAGGAGTTGAGTAGGTGTGGGGGTGATCTGGAAGCCTGCAGAACAACAGAGATTGGGCAAGGGAAAGACATGTATCTATCCTTCAAGGTGAAAGACTGCAAACTCTGTCTTTCTAGGCAGCCAAAGATGACTGTGGAGGTTGCAGCAACCTATGAAAAACTTGCACAGCTTCTGTATTGAGTAGATCTGAAGGAAAGACACCAGCTTGCAAGAAGAAAAATATCTTTCTAGTTTTCTCCTAATTACAAAGAAAAAGGAAAAAAATCTTTGAGTTCACTTAAACTTCAGTGATTCTTTCTTATGATAAAAGTATGTAGAATGAAGTATCAAGGTTTGGCAGGCTCAGGGCCCCATCATGAGAAGAACATTGTGATGATACCTTGAAGGTATGTCTTCAGAGTGTACTTCTTTTCATGGTAAACATAGGCAAAGGCAACTATCTAAAAGTGTTAGCCCATTGTCTGCCCCACCAATGTTTCCTCAAGTATTAAAAAGTCAAATCATAACAAAAATGTGATTTTGGAGACTGGATATTTCTTGAATGGATACACTGAGGTACTGTAGCATAAACCAGTACATATGAGAAATGGTTTCTGAGTTTACCTATATGCATAAGCATTTCTGTGTATTGTGTGCATATATATGTATTTTCATACTTTTACACACACAGACACACATTGAGAGTCATTATTGTCATTGTACACATGTATCCCACCAGTACATATCCTTTTATCATAAATTAAATAACACCTCTTTTCTTTATCAGTGCTGATTCAGAACAAAGAAAAAATGCATTTAGTCACAGTTTAATCTTTCAGGTTCTGCACAAGAAAACATTCCAGAAGAATTCAGAACAGCATATTGTAAGCTCTTGTAGAGGACCCCCTTTTATAAATATGACTTTTTTTTTAAGATTACATATTCTGGATGGGCTTAGATAGACTGACAGACTGCATAATTGTGTCCAAGAGCATTCCTGAAAAACCTGTGCAAAACAAGGTGTTTTCTATATTTTTCCAAGTACTACATTACCATCCTCTCAAGAGCTGATCTGCTCAAAGCGCAACTCCAGAGCATGAACAAAGGATTAATTGTGAGAATTTCTTAATCTTTTTAGTGACTATTGAAATGTAATATCTAATGGGAGGTAGTCAAGCATAATTATACATATAGTTTTATTTTCCCTCTCCTTCTTTCTCTGTTACTGAAATATTAAGTAGTTGAACCTTATTTTCTGCAACTGGTGAGGAGTTGGCAGTAATATTGAACATATTTTACTAATTATTTTTTAAAAATTGGGTTTGTTTTGGTTTTTTGTTTATTTTATGATCCCTATGTATTATTGCAATTTAGTGTTTGGGAAATATGAGAACTCTCCCAGCAATGTCAGACTGCAGGATCTCCCAAACTAATTCATATTATTAAGACCTGTACCTAGTGTCGTTCATCCCTACATACTGGAGCCTCTTAGGACAGTTTGTGTCAAGAATCCCAAAACAGAGGATTGAGGCAGATATATTCAACAAAGACTGCCCGCCAGCCGTGATCCATTGGCTGCCTGCATCATCCAGACTGATGGTTGGTACAAATAAAGCTTCCCCAAAGGAGGCAGCAGCAAGTAACCACAATGCGTTTGGGGTTTTTTCTTCTTTGTTTTTCTTTCCCTTCCTTTCAAGACTGTCATATACAGGGACAATGTGGTGATTTTAAACTAGGACTTGTTTGAGATAGAATAATGCAGCTGATTTCTCTGTAGAGAATAAATAGAGAAAAACAATTGTACATGAGCACCCTATTTCATCCTCTGAACAGTTATTCAGGTTGCTTAGGTTTCTCCATTGGTTTTGTAATCATAATCCCACCAAATTCAATGAGGTTAGCTTAAAATTTATTTATTAAAAGTAGTAAGTGACTGAACATAGGATGTAAGAATATTACTCTCATTTTCTATCCACATTACTTAATTTGAATGTTTACTTTTGTGACAATGAATCCCATGGGATACATCCAGTTCCTTGAATACATGGATGAGATATATATAAAAAAGTGAAGAGTGAAAAACAAAAACCGTATTTCTCATGCCCTTTCTTAATAGATAAAAACTACTTTGAAACTCTCAGCCAAGAAAAAAATTATACAAATCAACATATTTGCTGATTTTTAAAAATTTATTTTTATTGATTGTACAGCTTAAACATATTTCATTCTTCTAAATTTGCTAAATTAAGGGCTTTTTTGGATTGAACATGGATCATATAAATGCATTTGAGTTTGGAATTGGTTAATCTAAAGGAGATTTGAACCAATACTGGTGCTTCACATTCTTTGACTTTAATTGATCATTTATTGATTTTAATTTAACTATAACTATTGCAAAACCTTTTATATTAACATTAAGTAAGGACATGAGAAATAGGACTTAAATGGTATGTGTAGGATCACGCACTCTGTTTTGACCATATCTGGTTTTAAGAACCACTGACTATTGACAAATTCATCTTTAGAAAACTCTTAGATCTGCCAGAAAAATCAGAGGGCAGCAGATTTTTTTTTTATTTATTTCTAGTGTCATATACATATTTGTGAAGTAACTTATGATATCTCCTGTAAATGTGAGTTGGAAATTTTCAGCAAAGTAGAGCAAAAGCTAGTGAAAGGGTGATATTAGGGTATACCGCAGAGGGAAGTCTTGAGATTTTCCTTCTCTATCTTTCTCCTAAAAAGCATAAACTGGGTTTGTTTTGTTTATGGTTGACTTGAAGATGCACATAACCAGTCTATATCAGAAAGTCCAATACGTGTTTGCCTAATGTTTGCTTCAACAGTGTTTCAGAATGTCTGTAGCCATTGAGAAGAACATCAATATCATAAGCTTGAGAAATTAGAATGTTAAAAAGAAAACTTGATTTAAAATAATCATAATGGATTTATGTGGTGATGCAGTAAAAATGCATACTAGATTTCTGTAGACATTTAGACGCCAACCCTGAGGACTTCTGAAGGAGAAATGAGCACACAAAAGCAATTCCATTTCCCTTTGGTCAAATTTATGTCACACACAAATACGCAAAGGGCACATTCTCCAAGGCACAGAAAACTGAAAATAGTGTTGATTTGATGGTTGCTGATGAGGAACACTCACATATTTCACAATGAATATGATAAATGAAAAGATGCACCTTCTGTTTATGTGGTTTTTACAAGTGCAGAAAACATACTTGAGAAGGAACTGTTAGTTTTGTGTATGTAATCTGCAACTCAGTGAGATCACTTCTCAAATTGTACCTTTTCTGGAAAAGGATTAAATTGTTATAAACTTTGCCCTGTTGAATATGACACATGTATGTGGATTTTTGATGAACCATAGTTTTGGTTTTATTTTTTATTCTTTATGTGTTGGTTCTGTTTGCTTGTGGGTATTTTTTCCAATTTTGATTTGGGTTTTTTTGATATGGTCGACAAAGAATAGAAGGATAGAGGGAAGTATCACGCTGCCTAAATCTAACAGTTCTATAGTGAAATACAAATATTAGCAGTCATAAAATCAAACTTTTCCCTTTGAAATTTTAAATATCAAGAGCTATTTGAGTGAAAATTGAGAGGAAATATTTTAATCTTAAAACTTTTTGTATAAGTCTTTTCAAGTTTTTGGGTTTTTTTCCCAAGCTACAGGAAATGCATTTGTCATGTGCCCTAATGTGGGAGAGGTTTATATTCCTTCAAAAAATTCTGTGGTACTTTTCATTTTTTTTTTCACACTGTTGGTTTTGCTTCTGGAAAATTTCCACAAAGGACAAGTGGGAAAGCGATTACCATTAAAAATAAAATAAATAATTTAAATAAAGAGTATACCTCCTTACCCTCCAGAGGTAAGTGAACACTGGATTGGGAATAGGAAGGAAAAAAATCCAAGTAGCATGAGTGCTAGTATGCAACTATTTTTTTAAACTCAGGCTGGCCTGCAATGCAATAAAATATAAAAGTTAGGAAAAGATAGAGATGCCTTCTTCTAAGACACTGTTCTGTTTTGTCAATATCACAGTTAGCAGAGGCAATCATGCAATAAATCTTCAGTTTGAATTTAAGGTAAAATGTTTGCCATACTTGAAATTGTGCTTCATATGCATTTTGTTAAAGCTGACAAACACAGATCTTATGTGTGTGCTCACCCACGTATGTGAAAAAGAGGGAAATTTATATAAAAGCCAAGCTCAGGTAAGCTTTTTTGTAACAAGTGAAATGAGACTTGTGCCTTAGCAGCCCTCTTGAATCAATACAGTGAAGTTGAGTTCCTTATTGATTCTCTTGATAAAATGATGCAGTTGTCTCTCTCTCTCCTTCTCCCTCCTCTTCCCTATAATACAGTAGAGCATTAAAGAAGCAGAATAAGTACATTTACAGCCTTCTTAGTGTTGCCCACAGGGTGCTATAAATGCACAAACTGGATATAATTGAAGCACATATTAACTTACCTTCTGTTGTACAGGAAGAACATAAGCAGGCCGTTAATGTGCACAGTGTTGAAACTCTTAACTTGGGGGATGAGAATTAGCTTGCAGTAGTAATTTGATAAGCACCTGGGAAAATTGCAAGCTTCATTTCCTGCAACGTGGAATATGATTAAAAACAGAATATATTATTATCAGGGGTACCATTAAAAAATGTGTAGACAGCATTCTATGATGTTAAAACGGAAATTGAAAGTTGTATCCAGATGTTGAAGATGCTGCTTGTTAATTATTGTCTACCACAGTGCATTGAAAGTGCAATTCAATTATTTGCTTTGTCAAGCAATATTTTGATTAACTTGAACGTTAATTTTGTACATCTGGTGTTTTTCACACTGTGATAAAGGCAGTGTCGAGGTATGTTACTCTGCCAGCAGCCTCCTAAAACGACAGAAACACATGCGCAAAGCAACAGTAAACCATAATAAATAAAAGAAAGAGCCTTTCCCATTCCTCCTCTCCCCACTTTGTCTTTTGTTTTTAGAGAAGAAGAAAAATAAAACTTTCTCAAAGGGCATTCAGTATTAGTACACAATTTAGTATGTATTTATGAATATGGAACTTGAAATTATATTTATCTCCTGGACTTTCCCAGGCATTGTCTTCAATTGATGTGATCTCATTATGATAATTAGAGTGTTAAGTTATGATAAACCCTCAGTCTGTGATCACAGAATGGGTAATGTTGGAAGACACCACAGTGGATCATCTGGTCTCACATCTCTGTTCAAGCAGGATCATCCTAGAGCTCATGGTAATAAACAACCCAAAGTACTTTTGCACAACGTGGCCAGTGGGAAATCTATAGGTTAGTCTCTGGTGATAACCAGACAAATTAACCATAGCTGTCTGCTGTTTCTCAATTACATACACAATTGAAGCTTTAACTAAAAAAAAAAAAAAAAAAAAAAAAAAAAAAAAAAAAATCAACAAAACAAACCAAAACCCACCAGCAAGAAAACCCCACAACCAACCAAAAACACAAAAAGAACCCTGATTAACAAAAAATAAATTCGAAATGTCCTATAGGTATCACTTATGTGGGTGCTCATTTTCATGGCTCGAGGGCATATTCTCTAATGGGCTTTGGGTGTTCATTTGTGAGCTTCCTTTGAGGGCTGGTAGGGTTTTTATGTTGGTGGTTTTTTTTTGGTTTTCAGTTTGTTTTTCATTTAGAGTATCTCTAGCAAGAACTACCATGCAGGTTGGGACTGGAAATGATGTTCCAGATAGTACTGGCTTCCCCAAGGGAAACTGGCTGAACTAAGGAGGAACTAGCAGCTGCAGGGCAGAATATACATCACAATAATCTCCCCAACATCAGCATTTTGCTTCACAACGTGCTTCCTTAGACCTGCAGCAGGATTTATGGCTGGCTTGGCTGGCTCATTCCCTATTGCTTTTAAGGCTTGCACTGTCTCTGCTCCTCTCTCTGATGACCATGGTATTTCTCAATAGATACAGTTGGCTCTCAGCATTTTTCCCATTGTTTTTTTTTTTTTTTTATTCAGCATTCATATAGAAAATATTTAATTAGCTGAAAGTTAGTGTCAGGTGGCATGCAAGGAGAACTTTTATTATCAACTGAAAAACCTCACATGTTTGTGTGGTAGACAGTAGGAAACAGATGGCAGTTATAGGAGTTAGGAATTGCTGAAAGGTGAAAGGATGTAAATGGGTGTTTTACCTTTTTCTGAAGTGAAAACATAAATTACATAGAAGCTTTTAAAATATTTTCTTTTTCCTCTGGGAAAAAATAATCTTTCTTCATTGTAATATGACATGGAATACAAATGTTTTCTTCAGTCCAAGAGTACTGCATGATTCAAAACAGTGAATGCAACTTATTCAGCAAAACAACACATTTAAGAGGATGGATGCTGGTGTGAGAAAACTTTGATTCAATCTACTTAATAACTTTTGTGGCATCATGAACAAATCATGTATTCCCCCTCTTTGGATTATTTTTCTTCCTTGCCACAGAACAGTGATATGAGGGTAAATATGTTAAATGTCATTAGGGAGATAGAACAGAATTGATTTTAAATGTTCTAGAACAGCTTTTCAGAGCAGAGTACAAGTCTGTCAAAATATTTAACACTGAAAAAAGAATGTTTTTTAGAAATGATGTGTGTATGGTGAACATTACCCAATGAATGTTAAATGAAGAAGCTCTAATAGAAAAGTGTTTAAATTCTACTAGACCTCTCCACTTTGTATATACAGAATTGGATGAAGAGGAGGTATTTGTGTAGTTGCATAGTTGTGAAGACAGAACCAGAGTAAAATTCACCTAAACAGAATGCTTCTGGTAGCTTTTGTGCTCAATTTCTACATTAGCAATAGTTTGTATAACAGAAGTATGTTTATTTGTGTTTCACAAAATTTAAACACTCCAATAACCCAATTTTTTTTTCCTGCCTCCATATAAAAGATGAAAATTGAGAAAGTAGATGGGGGTTTTTTGTTTGGTTGATTGGTTTATTTTACATGTAGCAGCACAAAAAACTGTAGGGCTGTTTCTGTCAGTTCTAGTTTTTGAAAAGTGAGAGTTAATGTGGGACACTTGAATACACTGAAAAATCCTTGCCTCAGGAATATTTGGGCACTTTATTCTACTTAATAAGTTTGTGAAGACTATAGGAATAACAGCGGGTTTTTTAATAAAAATAAAATTACTGAAAGGCATTTAACTGTGCCTTTCTAAGATTTCAAGATTTTATGTCAAAGGTAAAATGATTTTATAGTCAATTTCAGAATGCAACCGCTCTAACTCATCAAAATGATTAAAGTAAATTATCAGGTTTTTCAAGTGGGTTTTTTTTGAGAGCAAAATGAAGATTGTGTGTTGGGGGAAAGCTACCGCTCAGTAATTTCTTATATATGTCTGCCCTTTTTTATTTTTTCTGCAATCTTTCCTGTTTATGTAGATTTTGATGTATATTATCTGTCTCAGCTCTGGCAATGACATGTGCAATTACCTCCATTGAAGAGTTTCCCTTATTTTTTGAGGATATTTGAAATAATCTAACTTGACTGAATAAGAAATTTAGCAACACAATACTTTATAACAGTTAATGCCTTTATTCCAATCTTGTTTTGCAATACATTTGTTTTAATTTACTTTTTTCACAAGTTTTTGTTAATCTAAATGTTCCTTCAAATTTTTACTGCTAGTAATAATTGGGTTACAAGCAAGATAATTTCTTCATTCTTTTTTATGATTTGCAAAATTCCAATCATAGCTGCTATTGTTTTCCTCATTGTTTTGGGAAATATCTTTATAACTTTATGGAATTATTCTAAATGTGGATAAAACAATAGTTAGCTTAATCTAACAAATCACATGTACATAAATTACAACACGTAAATTACTTCAAGTGGGGTCTCAGGATTTTTGCCTGCATTATTGTATAAACAATTTTCAAGGGTTTGTTTGTTGTTTTCACCCATCTTACCTCTGTGTGCTAAAAAAACTGAGAAATTCACAATAAGTTAAACCATTACAGAGTGTTTCAGAAGCTGAAAATACTATCTGAATGTTCAAGTAAGGTGAATGATAATTTGCCTCACATGCTTTAAAACTGCTTCCAAAATCAGAACAGTAGCCTCTTGTCATATCCTTGAATGTTGAGTTTTATGATTTTTTTCTGTTTGTTAGTTATTTTTATTTTTATAGGAAATAATATGACTGATAACCCTGTCTCTTGGAATAAAGTAAAGCCTTGAGGTTAAAGCTGTCTAGACTCTTTTTTCAGTTTGCTTTCTGACCTTTTCTTGTATTACAGCAAGTGAACTAACATCTGAAAAACCTTTAATTTTGGCAGGTTAGGCTACATGTTATTTGGAAGAAAACTACGGTTTAAAGACAAATGTCTTCAAACTTTAATACTGTCATATTTCACAGTTCAACTGAACTTGACTATTTCTGTCATTTTTTTCTTTTATTTCTTTAAGCATATAATTTTTCTAGCATTTGAATTATTTTGTAGACCTTAAGCAGGATTTTTAAGCTGGAAAACAAATGCTCTTAGTTTTGAGCACAGGCAGCAAAAGGGCAAAATTTTGCTTATTTCCTATGATATCAGTCCTTTAAATAGCTTGACCTATTTTCAGCAGTTATTACTCCTCTGACAACTGCATTCTTAAGATCAGTCTATAAAATTTAAGTAAGTTAATGTGCTTTTATTTATCTCATATTTTTAGGTGTGAGACTAAGGGAAAGCCGTTTACATCATTCCTAATCCCAGCACCACAACAGGTATTCCAGAAGCTTTTATATGCGAAAATAATGGGCATGGAAATACCACATGAAACTTCCTTGCTCAAGGATGCCTATAAGCTCACATGCATGTTGTAAACACTCTTTTCCTTCCTTTGGAAGAGACCAAATATAAGTTTGGATGGTGACCAGTTCAGGTACAAAGGCTGCCATGATGCATCCGAGACAAGAACTCTGCTTCAGGAGGAAAGAAAGAGAAGTGTGGGTTACCCAGTCTCTGGAACCACCTGTACCAGGCAGGGTTGGCTTGAAGATTAGTTGTTTGGCTAGTGGATAGTTAGAATCATAAAATAGTTTGAGTTGGAAGAGACCTATAATGGTTATCTAGTCCAAATCCCCTCTAATTGGCAGGGATACCTTCCGCTACATCTGGTTGCTCATAGCTATGTCCAACCTGAGTTTGAATATTTCAAGAGAAGGGGCATCAAACATCTCTCCAGTCAACCTGCTTCAGTATATTACCACCCTCATTATAAACAAATTTTTCCTTATATGTAATCTAAATTGATCCTCCTTCAGTTTAGAGAATTATTCCTTGTCCTGTTACAACAGGCCCTGATAGAAAGTTTACCTCCATCTTCCTTACAGGTCCCCTTCACATACTGAGAGATCACAATAAGGTCTCCCTGGAGTTTTCTCTTCTGGCTAAACAACCTTGAAATCTCTCAGGAAAGCCTCATAAAGGGGTGTTTTGTCCCCCTGATCACTATTGTGGCTCTTCTCTAGACTTGTTTCTACAGGTCCATGTCCTTTCTGTACTAAGAACTCCAGAGATGACCAGAGTACTCCAGGAGGGTCTCACAAGAGCAAAAGGCAGAACCCTTTTCCCTTGCCCTGCTGGCCACATTGCCTTTCATTCAGCCCTGGGCACATGGGCTGCAAGTGCACATTGTGGGGTTTTATCCAGCTTCTCATTTGTTAATATCCCCAATTATTTCTCCCCAGAGCTGCTCTCTATTCCTTCATCCCCTAGCCTGTATTGTTACTGGGGGTTGACCTAATCCAGATGCAGGATGTTGTACTTGGTCTTTTTGAAGCTAATGAGGTTCCCATGGGCTCACTTCTGCAGCTTGTTCAGGTCCTTCTAAATTACATTCCATCCTTCAGGTGTGTCAACTGCACCACTCAGGTGGTAAATGAGCCTTGCTTGGTCGTATCCTATGCAAGCTGTTACCGCTCCAGAGCTCAGTCCCCAAGGGGACTGGGTGCTAGAAGCCAGCTCGCTCTCAGACCAAGGCCGCGGGTTAGCCCCTAGCAAGCAGGGAGATATTCAGCTCTTAGTGATTAGGCAGCTCTTGTGATTTCAGCTTTGCTTGCTAGGTAGCTTTTCCCTTGGCCTAAGGTTCCAGCAGACGGTAGAGAGAGGAGAAGCAGAAGACGCTGGCTGTTCCACGAGTATGGCTTTATTGTAGGGTCCATGAAGGGTCTCAGCTCTTCTTCTTCCGAGTTAGTAGGGGTACAGTATGCTACTTTTATACCCTTGGCCTGGATCCAATCCTGACCAATGGCAAAGGTGTTAGAGTGACCATAAGTGACTAATGGTAGGGTTTAACACAATATTGCCTTACATGGCTATAGGGATAAGGTACAAGGCGGATGTCCCTGGAGACAGGAAACTTCTTTGCTGCTGTGTCAGCATTCTATTCTCCAAGGGGCCCTGGCTAAACCTGAGGGGTTTACTACAAGGTGGTGTTGAAAAGGCAGTTTATTCCACTGCCATTGATCGAGGTTTTTCTTAATTTACGAAAATAGAGAAGTTCTTTTCCCTCTTGAAGGGACAAAGGTCAAATTTTTCATTGAATTTCCAAAGAGAATACTTAGTTTTGAAAGAAAAAGTAGTGTTTTGATTTTGCTGGATTTTTCATGTGGATTTTCTGTTTCTGTTTAAACAGAAGAAAATCTTGGTTAAATATTCTCCACAAGCGATTCTAGTTGATAAATAATTTATCTTTTTATTTGTATATTTGATTTTGGTTTTTTGCATGTCTTGCCTCATCTTAAGCAAATAAGACTTTGTGGTCTACAGAATCAAAATGTATAATAATGGTTTGTGGCATATTCCGTAAATAAAGTGTTTTCAGAAATGTGGAGCATCCATAAAAATTTAACCAAGTATATACACCCATTTCCTAGGAGTTTGACAACTCAGTTGGGATTTCATGATGTTCTTTTTTGGTCTATTTTACGGTTCGTGTCTGTTCTGCATACTGACCACTATATGGAGGGTAAAAGGCTAAAGCCAGAATAGCTTTGTTTTTTCAGCCTTAACAGAATTTCCTTTTCCTGCTTTCTCACTGTGATACTTTGACTGTAAGTGCTGTAGTACCCTGAAAGGTTGAGGATGGAAGGAAGTCCATGAGCTGGAAGATGTAGAACATGCATAAGGCTCTTATCCTTTCCAGAATGGATGTTTGACAGGCTCCAGCATGGGTACCTTATAAGGTTGTGAAAATAGTTTTATAATTTTGAGAAAGCTCTCTGTTTTTGACTAAAGAACATGATAAAATAGAACTTATTATAAGTTGTCTTTAAATTATTCCTTTCAAGAACTATTCCATCAGAGTTGGGGAAAAATGAAACCAATGATTAGATGCTTGCAAATTTGTTTATTCAGAGGATTTGGCTTCTGGAATTTAATGAAATCTAGGTTATGTTTGAGAAGACCTTGGGGATGTGGTTTACATCAACAAATGACCGTGTAAAGTAGTCAACAGACTAAAACACTCATAATGCAAGATGTACTGATTTGTTTTGTCCAAGTAGCCTCTTAGCAAATAAAATGTTGACTTTTTTTGTCTTTTTACTATAAAATTTTGACATTTTTCTATTTTCACAAAATTCTAGTGTGAATTACTGAAAAAAAAAAACCAAACAAAAAACAAAAACCCCACTGCTGAGCAAATTTGCATTGAGAAAACATCAAATTAATTAGAATATTGCCTAGGTTTTCAGAGTGTAAGCATTCTTGCATAACCAAGATAGGTACAATTTCCTTTCATTTATTGCAGAAATCTTTCCAGGAAAAGGAAAAGTGTAGGGAATTGGCATTTCTGTGGTCTGAGTATTTAGTGACATGAGGACTTTGAAACTGACAAAGAGTTAAGTGACTGCATCAATGAACAAAATATTGATCTTGCCCTCTTGAAGTAAAAGGATTTCTGTAAATGACTTTAAGAATTAGAGCACACCAATTCCTTTTGTTAACTGAATATGTTCTAAATTTCCCCATTATTACTGAGTACTGAAAATAGCCTGAAAGTTGAATATTTCTGTTCTGAAAATTGAATATGTGCTGAAAATTTGAACATATTTAAGAATGTGTTCTGGATTTGTCTGGGATAGATTTGATTTTCTTCCTGGTAGCTGGTGTAATGTTTTCTCCCAGATGAAACCAGGAGAGAATTATAACAATATAGCGATTTAGCAATCAGATTTGAATCTGAAGCTCAAACAATCCTTGAAGTTATCTACTGGAAAAGCTGATTTCTATCAGAAAAATCCTCAGTTCAGAAAATTCTGTATGCGCCAGTTAACTAAATAAAATGGTATTTGGACTAATTAAAATAAATTGCTCTGCACATTATCTTAAATATTCTTTTATATTTTGTGTTTATTTATTTATTTTTAAATTCATATTTGCTCTCATTTCTCTCCTATAGAAGAAATAATTATCAATACAAAAAAAGTCCCAAGAGATTTGTAATAGTAGTCAAAAGGCATTTGAGTAAATAGGTCTTGCACTCTGATGAAAAAACTGTTGAACTCCAGCTATGTGGGGGTTTCCAGAATTCATGGGAATATTGAGGTTTCTTTTCTCTAATACCAATTTTGCTAAGGTTTTGAGATATAGATTTTTTTCCACCCAAGGTAATATGGCTAATACTTTGAATTTGTGGGATCTAACTTGTTTTTTGTATGTAGTTTTAAAAATACCTTGTAATAATCTGGTACTATTGATGATGAAAATATTGTTGACCTTATAAAAAATTTAACATCTCTGATTTCCCTTCCCTTCCCCAGCAGTGATGAAGCACTGATCAGTGCCTTCAAAGTAATGTTATTCAACGAGCTTTGAGTGGATATAGTTAAGCAGAAGCTATGAAAGTGCTTTGCATCAGTCAAGAGAAATAATTTCTTTGAATAACTTCTTTTGAGGTATTTTTGTGTACCTGGGAAAATAAATGGGATTGAATGGTAATATCCATTCTCTTGAAAACTGTTGTGTTTAGGTGAAGAAAAATGCAACTGCTTTTCTGTCTGATCTGGGAGTATTGGTGAGCGAGACAGGAATGACTGAGCTGGATCAGAAGACAATTTTATTGACAATACAACTGGTTTATATAGAATATATTTGTATGACCCTTATATAAAGGATTCTGGTTTTGGTAACAATTTCCCATTGGTTATACATTCTACATGACATAGTTACATCTGTGCTGTGGTGTGTTCTTAAGTTCGTTAGTTTGCTCCCCCCATTTTCTGTATTACTTCCTGCTGCTACCCTGCCAGTTATGTTGCTATGGAAATGAAACTGCTCCTCCCTTGGTTTCTCTTATAAAGTGAAAGTTGTTTCCTCCTTGGGGTCAGTCAATCACTCTTTTTCTCCTCCCAGGTTTCGAGAATTTTCCTTTCTCTGGGAGGTATGGTTGGCTGTAGCCCCGGAGCCCCTCCTATGATTTATAACAGTTGGTTACTTTAGTTTATCAGTTATGTTTCGTACCTCCAAATATGTATTTCTATTGGATAGCCGGGTTTCCCTGCCTTCTTCCCCCCTTTTCCCTTAAAACCCTCTCCTGCCCCTTGTTCGGGGCCATTTGCTGGGTGTTTTCCCCTTTTTGTTGGTTCTTCTGTAATAAACCGACAGTTTTACCCCCAGCAAGTGGTCGCCTCCTGATTCGTCTCTCACCGCGCTGCTCCGAGCTATCCCCCCAGCTCAGCCCGAAGCCAAAGCCGCCGAGAGGGGCTGTTTCCTGATGCGCAGGGGCCCTGGCCTTCGCCCCTCACCAGATAGCCGGATTCCAGGGCCGTTCACGCCCCCGCGCAGATCTGTGGCAATCATTTCATAGTTTAAAACATATCTCTTGGTCACCTCCACCACAGGGTGTAATCTGTGTTTATCTCTCCCATGGTTTCTGTTTGATTAGGCCTAAAATACGAGGCTCCTTTATCAGTTCCACTGTACTCTCTGTCTCATCTCCCATATGGGAGTCTTCTTTTTGCTACATTGGGATGTGTTTGTGAAAGTCAATTGAGTAAACTGAGCTAAATGTGATCTGACTGTTGGTTTCACACATCAAACCCATGGTCTTGTGACCACAATGCAGTGTAAGATTCCATTTAGCATTATTATGACCAGACTGAGCTATTGAAGCTATATTTTGAAATTTCTTTTTCTCAATTTTCTTGCAATGTTTTCATGTCATCTTTACTCCTGAAATGTTCTCCTAAAAGTATTTACCAAGACTCATTTTATTAAAGTGCTGCAGAAGTCTTTTCCCGGCATTTATACAAATTTTAGATGACAAGAGAAAAATCTAGGAGAGCACTGGAGTATTACTAACCTTCAAGGAACTGCATTCTCAATGTAGAATTATAAAACTTCACTACATGGTAAATGGAAGCTACAGTCTAACCAGAGCAGAGAATTTCTGAGATGGTGAGTTTAAGCTGCTTGATCTAATTTCATGTGAGACCCATAATAAAACATTTTGGATATAAAGTTAAGAAAGTATCTCACCCCATTTCAAGGTTTCCTTCTCTCGTTAGATCTCTATTTCCCCAGCAAAAGTACTGCTAGAGCTGGTGTATGAATGCAAACTCCTTTAGCTGTTTTAGTTTTGAGAAAAGCCCAGTTTGATTAAATTTTATTTAGATGAAGCTGAAATCAATTTTATTAACTATTAATATTATTTGTTAATAAAATAAATGTTGTTTCTTAGTAACTTTAAATTTTCTTTTGATGTTAAACATTGATAAGAGAGGAAGCAAGTACCATAAAACAGCACATATGGAAAGTATCACTAACATGAAACAAACTTTTATACTAAATTATGAATACTATGGGTGGTGACAATCTAGAATTTAATAAAAAATACTGATTATTCTTCTCACAAGAAGAATAATACTTTTATCACCCACCTTGAGACCTTTGGTTGAAGCTGAATCAAATAGTTGGAGTTGAGCAGTTCAAAGAAAGATTCTGCCACAGGACAATACATCTCTCTAGAATGGATTAATCATAATATTTCTTTCAACCACCCTGCCTCTAGACATCTACCCAACAACTGTCACTTTACACTATTAATTTTTGTGTGCAGTGGCCTAGAGATTGACACAGGGGATTTAGTAACTCTTCACTGCACAGTTAAAGTGGTCTGTTGATGAAAGTAAGCATGTAAACAGGGCAGGTACATAGAGATGTAGATATGGATCAGAACCCCATTCAGTTTGGAGCTTATGTTTCAGTTCTGAAATTGTTGAATAGACTTGCTTACTTTCTTCTGAAGGTGAGTGAAGCACCTTTTAGCTTACATTTTATACTCTGAATAAGGAAACTCTGTTGATCACATTGCCATTCCAGAATTCATCTTCCAAATAAGTGAAATGCAGTAAAAGGATGCATACCTGAGGGAAGTGTTAAGTCATGATAGCAGCCCTCTGTGAGTAATCAGTAGTCCTTACTACCCACAGAGACTAGGATAGGAAGGAGAAAGAGTAAACTAGAATTGTAGGAAGGCCAAAGCAAATTAAGAATTCAGAAAAGCGGAGATTTCTGGATGTGTGACAATAAAGATTTATTTAAAAGTTAGCCTTTGAAATAGGTAATGCAACAAGAGAAAAACCTCTATTTATATACACATGGGGGTTTTTTTTGCTTCATCATGTTAGGAAAAAAACCCAAAACTCCATAAAAAATGATGGCACCTCCTTTATCCAAGAGCTACTACAGGTATCTCCCCTGAAAAAACTCTTTATAGGATAAGTAAACTTTATATGTGTTTGGCTTTCACCATTGTGCCTTGTGTGTTTTGTCTTTGCAAATTTCCACTGAAGGTATTCCTTTCAAAACAATTCAGTTACGACTCCAGGGACTGCTAAAATGCTACTGAATGTATTGATTCATAGAATGGACGATATAAATATTCCAGAAGGTAAGCTGGAGGAGCAATTTCTTCCACTTAAAGCCTTTTCATTTTTTTGCTGTACCATATTTTAAATCTTTATTCAACCTGAGACATTGGTAGTGATGTGTTGGTAGGATTTTTTTGTTTATTTTTTTCCCCTGAATAAATTTAAAATATGTTGGGTCACAAAGTTTCATGAAAAAACAAAAGTAAAGAAAACCTAAACCCAAATGGCAAACCTTGAGATAATTTAATGTTAGGTGCTGAGGTGCTACATTGCAATTACATTAAAGAAAAAAATCTTCTTTTCAAGAGCAAAATTAGGAAGCTTGTAGGGACATTTGTGACAAATCAGGGCAGAAGATTGTTATTTTCTAGTGAATGGATCACTGATGAATTGAAAAATGCAGTGTTTTAAATGGTCTTAAAACTGAAATCAAGTGACCAAAATTTTGCTGGTAATATGAAATTAGTCCATATTCCCTTACTTCAGTTATATGTCAAAGTGAGAATTGTGCTAGGGCTTATAATTTATTATAAGGATTCTTTGAAATAATAGTTGTATGACAAAATATATCACATCTTTTTATTAGTTTGAGGCCATCAGACTTAGTTGATAGACTCAAAAATTCAGCTCAGTTTGTGGGTTTTCTGAATCATCAGCATATACTGCTGTTTTATTGCACAAGGTAGTGATGTCTGTACTGTCACTTATTCTCCCCAGCTAAAGCTGGGGAGTGAACAGTTCATATCTTCAAAGAAGTTTCCCTAATGGGATTTATAGTATTGGAAAGGAGAGATTATCTAGCCTCCAATCCCTATTTTCTTTCTCAGCTAATCTGAGAATAGGAATCTGGGAGAGGAGCCAAATTTTCAGTAATATTGTAATGAAAATCAGGATATAATTGCACTTATGGACTATGTAGAGAACAATGAACTATGGCCAATAATTGTGCCCTGTAGCTTGTGAATAAGTTCTGTGTTTTCATGGTCCAAGAGAGCGTTAAATATTGTCAAGGAAGATGAAAGAATGTTATGGTGCATGTGCACATTAAACTGGCTATTAAATGTGTATTTAAATATTTAGTGCATCCTAACAAAAACATTGAAATTGATTTAAAATATGATATTTTTGGTTCTTGTCAGAATGGGAACAGGTAATTTTTCTAACATAGAGAGAGAAAACCATCTCTGCTATGATTCCTTTTCCACTAATTGCTTTGATTATTTTGCTAGAACACACAGGATCCTAAAGTAAACAGCACCATAGATAAATTTAAACAGATTTTGTAAGATAAACCTTTGATAAAACTGAGAATTTATTTACAAAGAAAGCCTATTTCTTGATAAATGTTTTTTTAAATACACCAGGTTTCTTACTTCTTCCTAGAATGCTCAGGTTCTTATATGTTTTGGGCCAATTCTTTGCATAACCCAGTGGTTTCTGGGGTGGCTTATATGGTATCCCTGGAAGTACTTTTTAAGTCTATAGTAATAAAAAACAAATAATATTAATAAGAAACAAATGATAAAAGACCTTTCAATATAAAACATTTTCCTGGTATTTCTTATAATAAATGTCTTTCAGCTAGTTAAAGGAAAACAATCTTTCTTTCAGCATTTCCTGGGAAAGATTTTCTATGTATGGAGATACTGAGTCTTCAGTAAGGAGCTTTTGAGATAAACACCTGGAACAAATATTTAATGGCATTTGTAAAAGGCCCTCCAGAATTATCTACTGCTATAATTTGAACAAGCAATTTTTTCTATTTATCCTGGCCTCCCATCCATCCATCCATCCATCCATCCATCCATCCATCCATCCATCCATCCATCCATCCCACAGGTTTTTACACAGTCAGGTTAAAAGCTGCGTTGTTTTTTTTTTTTATGTATTATAGTCTTTCTTTTCATCAGAGCATCTCTGAGAGACTAATTTTTCCCTTATATTTTTAAACTTTGTTCTGAGGTCTGGGCAAAGAGAAAATAATTTTTCTCAATTTTTCAATTTTTTAATTTTTTTTTATTTTAGGCACTTGTACCCAGTTCCCTGCTGAGGAAAATAGATGTATTTTCCTGAGTGCATGAACAGCACATGCATGAAGTTTTCTCTGAAATTAAACTGTAGTTTTCTCTGAAATTAAACTGTGACATGGCACAGGTGAACTTAAAGTTTGCTAACCAAGAAAGCATGGTGCTCCCTGGAAACTTTTTTTTTCAAGTAATTTTCAACTTCCTGAGCAGCAGCAAAACTTGGCACATCCTCTCCAGTGGTGTTGCTACCCATCACACGTTCACGAGTGGATGAGTCTCTTTAAGAAAGTATTTAATCAATCTTTGGTTTAAAATGACTCATAAGTCAGAGTGAAAAGGATTGCCTGATCCTGCTGGTAGTCAGCTCAATCCCCTGATTATGAACTGGGATCTGCTCTGTGGGTTTGCCAGGCTACTAGGACTGTGAATTAGTAAGCAGGGTGTGCTGGGAGATTTCAATTGCTTCCTCTGCCATATGACAGAGAGATTGGTCCACCAGGATTCCAATGTCTCAATTTCTGTGTTCACCAGGGGCAGTTGCCACAAACAACTTTTATATTTTTCCACCTGTTTTGGTCTTTTCACCAAATTGGATCTGTCTGAAATTCCCATGTGTGAAATGTCCATTCTTTTCAACTTGGAGTTTTTGAGGCAAGTTGCTCTTATTTAGTGTCCCAGTTAAAATACTACCTCTGTAATTTTGAAAATAATATTTTTACATGAATCTAATATTAGTAGTATTAATATTTTTATGTATGCGTGTACATATAGATACATATATTGTTCAAGTTCATAATAAAAATTTTCCATCCCTTTATCATGATTTTTTAGCAATAAGAGTAATAGTCCCCACCATGAAAACAAGTTTCTGCCCAAGGCCCAGAGACTGCTGGCCTACACTGGTAACAGCCCACATGGACAGCCACGGGTATTCCCTTGGTGGGCAATGGTCCTCAAGGAAGGAAGACCTGCAAGTAATGAGAAAAGAAACCTGAGCATGCTTTAAAACCTGTCCATAGCTGATAAAAGCTGCGCAGTCACTTACCTTGTATCCTGAAAATTCAGTTGAATAAAAGAGAATGATCCAGAATCCTGAAGATGTTGAAGTGGTCAAGTGGATATTGCACAGTGGATATTTTTGATTAATTGTACTATTTTGAATTATTATACTATATATTTTGACTTACTGTGTTATTTATTTTGTACTGTTGGGCTCCTTTGAATAACTGTTCTATTTTGAAGTGATTTTGCAACATGTTCTTCTACTGCTGTTAAGCTTGAATGGAAAAGCCATCTCTAATGGATAGTGAGCTCGGTTTTGTAAACACAAGGATAAAGAACCAGTGCACTAAGGATTCCTGCTCTAGGCTCTCCCTAAATTTTATTGTGCTTGGAGAAAGCCAGCAAAGTACCTCTAACTATCATCATTATTTTATGTAATGAAGAACTAATTCAGAAGTGACCTAAGAATCATTTGCCAAGGACTTTGATGAATGACCTTGGACAGGCAATGCTTAGTGATCCCCCCAGGTCCCCCTTTTTATGCTGGCATGGGTAATACCAGAGACATTAACTATCAGGAACTGTTGCAGGATGCAGAGGGAGATGGAAAGGGCCCCCAAATCTCTGTATGGCTTCTGAGGATTGTACCATAGCTTTGCTGGTGCTCTCCATCTCAGTGCCAGTGCTGGTAGCATCCTCACACACTGTAAGCAAGGTGGATGGTGATTAAGCTCCTCAAGTATTGTTACTTGTCTGCAAGTTTCACTTAGCCCACAATTTAACCTTATGGCTCCCTCAAATCCCCCTAATCTGTCAAATTACACTTAAATCCTCTAAATTATACCCAAATAACATGACAGCAATGGACCTATGGATAATCACTGCAATAATGGACTTGGGGAAGATTCCATGTTCTGTCCAAGTAATTTATTGGAATAATTATAATGCTTTTTCTTTTTTTTTTTTTTTTGGCAGCTCATGTGCTGGTGAGTATGGCTGTTGCTGAGCTCCATGGAGCTAGTGATCAGGATAAATTGAAATAAATCCCTGGAAAACACCTTTGGGCAGCCAGTACCTAGGGTGGTAACAAATCTACAAATCTAGAGTGCTTTGAGCTCACAGCACCATATCAGAGATCCCTAGCACCCTTGTTTCCAATGTCAGTATTTCCTGCTCCCTGGACAAAATGAGTACCTACGACAGAAAAATGATGACATCTGCTCCAATGTTCTCCCCTGCACACCAGCTGCCCCCAGCAAAATGTGCCCCCAGCCATCATTTAGGTGCTGGTATGACACAGCAGCCACCAAGTTCTGACCTTGTTCACCTAAAACTTAATGGTTTTCCTCTTTAACAAATCTGATTCCTTATTTAATACTTCCACCAGGTAAGTAAGTTTAGTGTGCACTGTCTCTTTGCAGAGCAGCGGATGATTTTTGCCCAGTTCCATTTTCCATTATCAATCTGCATTTTTTTTGAACTTCTCAGTGATGCTCAATGGAAACAGCTCCATGGACTGAGCATTTTATTATGGGCATTAACGTCTATCAGCAACAGCAAGGTTGATCCTCAGGGCTTCAAGGAGGATCCACAGATCCTCAATGGACCAAGTGCTTAAGAGGTGTAAACTGGTTCAAGAGTTGTCTTGTTCTGCTTCAGAGTCAGCCTGAGCATGGTACATCCTTGGTACCATGGCAGGCAAAACCCAACCTGAAAAAGATTAATATGAAACTTGTCTGCATTTTCTCAGTCAATTCTGTTTCTTCCTCAAAGAGAACCACTGAACCAGTTTGCGCCTCTAAGGCACTCGATCCTTTGAGGACCCTCTTTGGTTCACTGAAAAACTGGATTCTGACAATCCTTCTGGAATTACATCCTGAGCATTATAGAGGAAGTGTTGGACCTGATATGCATAAGCACCTTTAACTCCAGGTGTGACTGTGAAGGCAAACACAAGCCCTTTTATGTTCAAGAACACAAAGCTAATTGACAGTACAGGTGATAAAAATGAGAACAACCTTGATTGCAACGCTCTCTCATGCTGTTGAGATAAGAACTGTGTCTCTAATTCCATATTTCTGCTTATAAACTGGTAATGAAGTGGCTTTCAAGGCTGTTTTATTAAAGTCCCAACTGGTCCATCCACAGGCTTTGCTGCTTACAACAAACACAACATTTTCCCTGCTGTTAACAACAGTTTTTCTCTGTTTTTAAATCACCACATTCTTTCTCAAATAATATTTTTTCCAGGTCTGGAAATAATTTGCTTGACCAAAATGTTTTTTAGCACAGGAGGCAGGAGAAGGAGAAATATTCATGTCTTTGCAATTAATTGTAAGGGACAACTGTCCTCCCCTCAACCTCTCCTCTCTCAGTCAGTAAAGAAAGATAAGGCTCCACAGAAGACAATTCAGAGCACCTCCCTCTCTGCAAGGATTATGTAGTTGTGTAAATTAAAAGCCAAATCACTTGCACCAGATCTCACAGCACAAACAATTCTCTTTTTTTCTTCAGAGACAAAAGAAGGGTTAGATCTGTATGCATGATAAGTAGATTTCCAGGCCTTTTAGGAGATATATTTTTCGGCTGCTAAATTGCCCTTAATGCTACAAAACTGTGCCTTACTACATTTGAAATTTATCTTGATAAATCTTCTGAAGCTTGTTCTGCTGTTTGCCGGAGCAAAGAATTTAAGTTTCTGTCCATCCATCCACTTTATACACCACAGCTGGCAACCTCTTGGTGTTTTTTGTCTATGAACTAGGATAGGCCTAAGAACTTGAGATTTATTTTAATTCCACCAAAACATTGAAAGGACCATACAGTTTCTGGCTTTGGCATGCTTTAGGTGCACTTGCTACTGGAAAATGATGCCATTTCTGTACACAATCTAGCAGCTACTGGGATGCTCATCAAATTTTGAAATTAAGACAGGACAATGACAGTTATTCTACCTTTTTAATGTAGATAATCATGGAAATCATGCTCATCAGAGCCTGTATTCTGGTAAATATTAGCTGTTTGGAAAAATGCTTTGCAAATTTCAATTTTGAACTTCTGTTTTTGAGGGACTTATAATTCTTGAAGGGGAGGGGGAGGATGATAAATTGAGATCATAATTTACCATAGATGTGTTATTTCATTTTCTTTTCCCCTTCTGTTTGCATTCAATACTTCGAATTTACATAGTAACACTATTAATGACAAAGAAGAAAACTTTAGTTGTGGAAACATGATATTGTTAAACACATGGTGTTTATTTCCTTCTAGTGAACTCAATTTTTTTTTTTTTGCATTAAGATATAATGTGCATAGAAAGTAGCCATACTCCCAGAACTTGTCTGTAATTGCTCTCATGTTGCATAAATGGATCATAAAATGCTTTTAAAGAAGATGTTATGGTCTGCTGTGTCAATGATCCATGTTTGAGAAAATTCAATTTTTGCCAACAGAATGCAGATCCTATTTGTGTTGAACCAGTTGATATTAGCATTTAATCAGGGCATCTGATGGGGTTTTTTGTGCAGGGTATTAGTCTGTCAGTGCTCTAAATTAAATTTTGTATCCTTTGGTCTTCTTTATACTAAATTTAGCTTCTCTAGATCATTTAGTTCTTCAGAGGAAAGACTTGCTGAAACAATGAATCACACAATGAATTAATCACAATACAGTTCTCTAGCTATCTCACTGCTTGTGACAATACTGTATTTTGACTAAAAACCAAACATGTAGTGAAACAAACTGCATATATTCAGCAGAAAAGAAGCAGCTCAGCAATTATCTGTGGTGAAACCACACAACTGTTACCTTACTGGTGCACTTCCAAAAAGATGTTTTTAGATGTAGATGAAATCTATTATTTATAGGGGGGCTTGGGAAAGGCATAGGAAAGACTCATTGTGAAGAATTTTGAGGAGGTATGTATATCTTCACCTTGATATGAGATTTTAGAACAGAACAAGCAAGCACGTCATTGATATTTCTTTAAAATATCCTCAGTGATGCTGATTCACAAAGCATTTGTATTCTATACAGGCATTTTCTTGCCCTGTCCTCAAGCAGCTTGTATGAGAAACACACATAATTTATCAGGGTTTGGAATCTGCCTTTATATAACCTTGTAGTGTTCCTGAATGTGAGAAGTTCTTAATAGAAAAAGTGAATTATTTCTGGTCCAAATAGTAATGTATTTCTCTTAACATCTCATAGTTTTACTCTATGCTGGCACCCTGAGGTGTCAGTGAAGAAATGAAACTGAGAGTGTAGCTGTGGATTAAATGCAAATGATGTGTATTGTACATTTGGCAGCTTGTTTCATCCTGTCCAAAATTGGTTCTATAACAAGTTTATAAGTACAGTCTCTGAATGACCTGTCAAAAGTTTCATAGCATGGAAATGAATCAATTAATACTTTTTCATCTATATTATCTTTTATTTGGATTTGTTAAAAGGGAGAAATGAAGTTTTGTCAGATAAAAAAAGCCTGTTACAGCAGTCATTTACTGAATATCTCTACAAGGATTCTTGTAACATTATAATTATGATCACATATACAGTGATTGTAATAAGGTGGAAGCTAGAGAATCTGGTGATATTTACTGACTTTGTTTCCTGTTTTTGCAAAGTATTTGTTTCCTTTTAAATGCATATTACAGAAATTCAACAAAAAAGATATGGAAAAGTACATATATGAGCACAGTGATAGAGAGTGGTTCTATCTCTCCTGCAGAGTCCTCCTTTCCAATGGCAACTGAATCTTGCTCATTAAATATTTGGCTCACTTCAGATAATCACATTTACATGGACCTGTCACCTCTGATTATATGAGGTGATATATCTACATATTCATATTAACAAAGTTCTACACTGTAGTATAATACTAAGAAATGTTACGAATCAGACTAGATTGCATCATTTGGTGCAATGTTTATCACATTGTATAATTCCTCAGTATTCCAATATTTCAGCTGTTGAAAACCAGATAAGTATGCAAACACATACAGAAAAAATTAAACCATAATATTTTAAGTAACACCTAAGTGGTTTCTTTTTCTGCAAAACATGAAAATTGCTCTGAGTTCAAGAAAATTTTAAGCATTCTTGTTGTTATGGTTTGGGTTTGGTATAGAGTTAGTGCTTTTATGAGAATTTTTTTTTTTGGTGCCTGCTGTGAGAGGTTTTTAGGAATAAATAAAACAGGTTCTAACTTAAACATAAAGAACACTTTATTACTTTAACTACAGGAAAATAGGGAAAAGACTATAAGGAAAAGAAAAAAAGAAATTGAAAACTTTACAAAAAAAACTTTCTTCTTCTCTACTCTCTGACTTTCTCAATCTGATACATTTTCTCAAATCAACTGCTCAGTTTTGGCTCTACACTTTAGTATACTCAAACTGCAGTTTATGAAGAGGAAAGGAGTTTTTCTTGTTTTATAGGCTTTTCTTGGAAATACACTGAAACTTCGTGTGCTTCTTTGTCACTTCGGCACTGCCCGGAAAAAGTCTTTTTGCTGCTTGTGACATCTTCTTTCTATGCTCAGTGCTCTCACTACTGAGGCATGGCTAGAGCTGCTTTTAGGGTTGTCTTTTAAGGATGCTTTGTCTCACTCTAAAAAGGCACAGTCTCTGCTTTTGGGACATCTGTTTCTTCTATATTTTTCTAACTCTTTGGGGCCGGGGGGTCTTCACGAAGAACTTTCTTGGTTTTGAGGCACTGCTTCTTCTTAAATGCAGTCTGTGTCACAGGAACAATTGAGTCTATAGCTACGAGAAAAGTTTAGCTAAAAGGCCACTCTAAATCATCTCTCCCCATCTAATCATCTTTACGTTCTTCGGGCTAGGTCTTTGTCTCATTTCATCTCTTATCTCTCTTCTTATTCAGTTTCGAGGAGGATTAGTATTTTTGTAAGGCTTTAATTATGCAAGAAAGGGTTAAAAGTTTTCAGTCTCTGTCTGTCTCGGAGCGACTCTTACACACGCTGCTCACACGCTGCTGCTCTGGCCGGGCACTCTCCCTCTCTCTTTCTCTTCTTGGGCGGCTGCTATCACATTTAGACGCCGGCTCTCTTCTCTCTCTCTCTCTCTCTCTGGGGGGGAAGGGGGGGGGGGGGGGGGGGGGAGGCTGGCTGCCCGAGGGCTGACTCTCTGAGATTTTCTACCTTTCTATCTTCGAAGCCCCTCAACCCCCCTCTCTGTCCAGGCCCCGTGCTTACTGCATGGCCGCCCCTCCCCCGCCCAGCAGCAGCGGGCTGGACGGGGGGGGGAGATCTGACCTCCTCGCCGCGATGTCTCAAAGAGAGGGATCCAAGGGCAGTGCCCTGCTTTTAACTCCTGTGTATTCTCAGAAGTGTGTCCAAACTCCACTGGCTACACCGGGTGCTAGTCTCAAACTCAAAACTTTCATTAGTTTGACTACAGCTTCTCAGAATTCTCACTCTTTCCTAGTCAAACCACCACACTTGTGATTGAACTTATTTTCATTTCATGATATCATGGATCAGCTAAAATGATGTATTGAGGCAGACATAGGAAGATATTTTTACAGTGTACTGAAAACTCTGGGAGTCTCATGTCATTTCAAAGCAAATATAAACTCAAGTAGAAACCCACTTTACAGTTGAGGAGCTGTTTTAGAAAATGTGTGTAAAAAGTTGTTTATTAAACCTAATGCTTCAATACTATTAAGTAAAATGCTTAGTAAGGTGCTCAGAAGTGCTGTGAGCTAATAGAATGCTGAGTGGTCCTGAGTAAAAAGTGATATTTAGCAATATTTTTTAAGCGTTACCCATGTGTTGGTACTAGCAACCAAACTTATATTAGCTGAAATTGTTTCTCTCTCTCTTTTTATTTATCTCTCTGACAATGGAGTAGAGATAACTAAAGTAAGACTATAGAAAGTTGTGAAGTTTTTCTAAAATATTCCACCCTTGCATGTACATCTTTTGTGTAGTAGCATGAATACTGTGCAAAAATTCTGTTGAGTTTGATTGGTGAGTCCCCAAAATTGAACCAGTCAGAAAGGATTAAATCTAGTGTCTCAATGAGGTATTAGAGGTGAAGAAGTCTCTTTTAAATGTTTTTTTTTAACAGAGCAAGCCTTTTTCATTTGCTTATTAATTTCTACATTCATTTGGAATAATGCGACACTGTATTTAGATAATGATGCATACTATTAGTTTCAGGACAGATTGAAATGTCTGTCACCAAGCCCTAGTTCTAATACTTCATGATTTATCTAAGCAATGGAAAAATTGATTATTTAATTCTTGTAGAGTGCTTCAAACATGGCACAAACTGTGCAAGTGTTAAAAATTAATAACCTCATCTGTTCATAAGAGAAATATTTGTGGTGTTTGGAAATATACTTGTGAAATACAGTTTTTACAATTATCAAATATGTTTGTTTATTTTGGAGCTCTTTTGTTTGTGAAAGACATTTATGTCTCAGCTGCCATTGCTGCTTACACTGAAATCCAAAGGGTCTGCATTTGTAAATATGATTCCTAAGTCCAGCACTTGTAAGCAATAGTCTTACTGAAGGGGCACCACACTGCTCTACCATTCAAAAGTGCCCACATGTGTCCATAATCAGACACATGAATGGCAAAACCAGCTTTTATCTACTTATGGCAGATTAGAGCCGCCTTAGAGAAAGGGAACAAAATTATGCTGGTTTGTCCCAGATGAGGGCAAGATGTTATAATGTTTTGAACGCGTGTTGTTTTCCTAGTGAAAATATTCTATTTCTACTTGTCGCTGAAATCCATCTCATATATACAGTACCAGTTACAGGGTGATTGAGCAGCTGTGAATTTTGTCCAAGAAGCATGGGTTTAGGAACAGTTTTTCAAGTCCTTTGTCTACTAAAAAGAGAAAACTAGCTGAAAAAATCTGGGAAGGCTAGAAAATGAAATGCATCAGTTCTGTAGTTTCCTGTTTTGATATTGATTGTATTAATAATAGTGTTATTATTTTGCTATTAATTCAGTAAGCTTAGCGTTCCAGATAGTGTATTAAAAATAGGCACCCTCAGACTTAGTGAGAAGTGGAGAAAATGAACCAAAAATTGGATGCCAAGTGAATCTCTTGTTCTAGCACTAAGAAGGACTGGTGGTATTTGTGCTTGACTTGGAATCCACATGAAATGCAAATTTATATCCTCCAATCTTGTGATTGCTCATATGAAGGTCATTACAGATACTGACCACTGAGATGAGTATCTGATTTCAGATTGATGTCAATATGAGCCCCATCTGCAAATGGTGAAATGACTTCTCCTGACACCACCTGAAAGTGAAATTCAATGTGCAAAATTTAGGAACTTTTGAGTTTGCTCCTGAGCAAATCATCTTATCTTAAATCCTTCTAAGTCTCAAAATTTTTGTTCTTCTCCACAGGCTGATTATTCAAACTGGATATTAAAACATTTCATAGCATGCACTGATCATCTCTCATCTTATTAAAAAGCTGTTGAAAAATAATTTATTATTTAGCTGCTAGCAGATGATAAAATATTCATTTGAGATAATGGCACAATCAGATTATATTTTATTGCTCTCTGTTTATTGGTCTTGATAAAGGGACAGTGGATTAATTACACTTCTCTTTTAACATCTCAGTAACATGAAGAAATACCACTACTGGGAAAGGAATGACTTAATTCACAGAAGAGTCTTTTTAATTACATAATTTCATGTAATAAAGAAATAGTCATGACTATTCTGTGTCTCATATAACTCATTTTGAAGCTGCATCCAATCTGACTTTGGAAAAAGGACTCAATGAACAAGTATTTAAAGATGAAATATCACTGTGCTATTCATTCTTCATGTACTCAACAATCAGAAAGTTACCTTTTTTTTTTTTTTTTTTGCTAAGTCACTGCAAATTTGGGGTTCAATCAGTTTCCAGATGTAAATAAGGTTACTATACTGAAATGCTTCACTTCATTCTTCAAGGTTTATTTTTCTGTTTATCCTTCCTGTTCTTTCTCTTGTCTTAACAAAATGAAATGCAAAGATCGAGTGCATGGATGGAAGATATCAGAGTGACAGCCGTAGAAAATGAGAACCTCAATTACCCCAAGAAGATGGGCAGCACAGACAGCACCAGTGCAAGCTGCTTTTCACTGAACCTTTTACTTCATTCACTTGTAGGGATTAGATAACTGTTTAATTTCAGTGGCTTTGAGATCTGCATCCTTGCTGCTGAAACTGCTGAGAAGGGAGCCAATCAGTGGCAATTGTGAGAGATTTATGTTGTTTTAAATGATACATGTATCTGTCCACTAGGAACTGATCTGGGAGCGACATCCCACCGCTGCATCAAGCAGCTGTTGTGACAGTGACAGCCCTCAGCTGCACACAGATGTGTTATGATGCATTGGGGACCTCTGGGTGGAAGGTGTCCTACCCACTCACCTGACACTGGAACCACATTAGGCCCCTGTGCTGAGTTTCTCACATTTTTGAATTGTGGACTGTTGAAAATCTAAATAAGAGGTAGTGTCACTTTAGGAAGGTGCTTGCATTTCAGAGCATCAGAAAAAAGGTTAAAATGTGCCACAAAATTAATATTGTCCAGGTTTAGAGCAAATTTGGGGAAGAATCCCCCCAAAGGAGCTCCGGTGGGAAAAGCAGATCCAATCGGCCCCTCCCCCCCCAACTGGTCCGGGAGGAAAGAAAAATACCTCCTAGGAGAAAGGTGGAAAAAAACCCCCTGTTTATTAAACAATAAGACCAAAACAGTATCAAAACAATGAGACCCCTTGCCACTCTAAAAGAGATGACAAACTGAGAAAAACCCCGGGTTCAAGCAGCAGCTCACTCAGTCTCTGATCAGTCTCTCAGTGCTGGAATTGTCGCAGGCCAGGCCCGGCCTGGTGGGCCACAGCTGCAGCTGCCGGTGCTCTCCTGGGTGTTCAGTCCAGAGCAGTTCCAAGAGGTCCAAAGAAAAAGGGAAAAAACAGTCCAGGGAACTTCTTTGCCTCAGCTAGCTAACACTAACTAAAAAGCAAAAGAAGAGCTCTCTGTCCCGCTGTCTGTCCGCAGACAACACAGTCAGGAGCAGGAATGTGGAGGAGTGCAGTGTCTGAAAAACAAACTGCGCGCTTCTTCTCTCTCCCCCTTCACTCTCTGTAACACTCTTAAAGGTACAAAACTTATTATTATTCAGCATAAACAGAATGAGACGATTGGGGATAAAAGCATCATATAGTCAACCCAGGACAAATATGCTAGTCCTTACATTGACCTTAACTGCTGTAATTATTTTTACAATTGTTTGGGCAGAATTCCAGTCATGCTGTCTCAGATATTTATGTTTAATCTATATATTGAGGAACCTAGAAATGCATTAGACACAATGAAAACCAAGAGACCTTCCAAACCATTGAACTGGCAGCTCATATGTTGGATTTTGAGTTAAATGGCATAAAACAAGAGTCATAAGTCACTGCTTAGTGCTTTACCAGATTGCTTCCTCTTTTCTGAACTGCTTTTTGTGGCAGTGCAAGTGATAGCTCCCACTGAGCTCAGATAGCAGGTGAAACGGGAACCTGGCACTGTGAAGGGGCTTGAGGCAGTGGCTTGCCTGTGTCAATGAGCCATATATATATATTTTATTTTTTTCTCATAGAATGCAGTATTTGTAGACTGTGAGACTGCTTTCAGTTTCCAGATCCCTCATGAAATTCAGATGGGAAAAAGCACCCTGAAGCAAGGGGCTATGTTTGAGTGGAAGCAGTCTGGGTACTAAAGTCTGGTATAACACATCTACTTTGATACTTTTTCAATACCAGAGGAAAAAAGGTGGATCATATATACCATGACAGTTTTTTGTTTGATTGGTATGGTTTCTTTTTTTTTTTTTTTTTTTTAATCTTGGACTGCATCAAGATCTGTGAACACTGAGAAAGTAGTTCAGTCACCATGCTTGAGTTTTTCATCCCACTTCTTTTTCTTTTACAGGTCATTAAAATTTGTGTGTGGGTAGTAGAGTCTAGAGGTCACTTTTGTGCTGTAGGGCCTAAACTAGATTTTACACTATTTATTGGATGCTGTTTGATATTTTCTGCCAAGAAGAAGTGATAAAGAGGAAGACAAGGAAGAACATATGAATTTGATACACTGTCCATGTTGCCCTTCTTAGAAAAAGCAATATCAGATAATAAAGGACAAATCATGCCACATAAAGTCAGTAGCTGAGATGAGATGAGAAAAACATGACTTGAATTACACACAAACATACCTTGTTTATAGGCAATTGAGATTGTCTGGAAAAGCAGACTAACTGTTGATAATGTATGCATGCTGTGTTTGGGGAAGAAACTCTTGATTCTGTAAGAAAGTCTTAGAGGAAAATCTGATTGAGTAATGAAATATGGAAGCATACTCTGGAGAAAGGAAATGTAATTTTTTTTAATGTAAGTTAATTATTATGATTAATTTTCACTTAAATGAGTTGACCTGTTGAAACATATTTACTTTGGTTTTTAAAATATTTAAAAAAAAATACTGGATGACCCAAAATGAATTTAAATATGGCAATTTTCTGCATTCATAGCTGTTGCAACTTACCTTTTTGCAAATGGGAAATGACAAGGACTAATGTTTGGGTCATGTTATTTTATTTTTCTGTTTTGTCTAAGTCTCTTATTTCTCTCTTCCCATCTCTTATTGATGCATCACTGAAAGAGGTGGTGGAAATACAATTTCTTTGTTCGGGACTGTATTGGCCTCAGAGCACACTTTTGAAGAAACAGCAAGAGGAGTCATGTGGAGAACATCATAGACTTTATACATCAGTGTCAAACAAAAATGAATAGCACCATACAGAAACCTGCCCAAAATGCTGCTGGTAGAGAAAGTCTGTCAGAAAAGTTTCTTGCTTTTGGGTTTTTTTTTGTTGTTGTTGCTGGTTTTGTTCTTTTTTTTTTTCCTTTAGTTTTCAGGTTGTTAGGATTTTTTTTTTTTCTTTGTGTAGCCAAGAAAGCTTAGTTACTTCTTCTTTGCCAATGCTTACTGTAGCACTTTGGGAATTACTCAAAATTACTCATAGTCATGTTTTCTATGGCATATTTGATTTCTCTATAACTGTGTTTCACTCATAACAGTAAGTGGAAGCCAGCCTGGGAAATCCAAGAACGAAACACACTGACTTTAATGCTAAATTTTAGACAGTGGTAATTGAGTGGGGTTTGTCAGAGGAAACAAACCTCCATTTAGCTGTACCTGGGCAGCAGAAGGGAATATGTCTCTCAGGAGAAATTAGATGTAATGGAAAAAATCAATGGCAATGGTATTCTCAAATCCTAAAATCAAATAAATGTGAAATTCACAGAATGTGAATGTCGACTTAAAAATAGCAGTTTTAAAGGTTCATATTATTTTAAAGAATTAGTGAGTCTTGTTCTATGGTTTGTACAGGGAAAGATTTGTATAATAAGTATGATAATTCAGTAGCAGATCACTCCAAAATATTTTCTGTAGCTTAGATGGAATACCTAAATCCATTTAATTAACAGCAATAGCCAAGTAACTAGAATGAAAAAGAAGACATTCTTTAAAGACATCTAATTCATACACTCAGAAATTTCAGTTTGCATTATTTTTCCCATTTCTTTATGCTGTGCTTTGACTCAAGCTGGCAGCTAAGTACAGTACCCCCACTCACTCAGTCCCCCTTCCCTACCCTAGTGTGATGGGAAGAAGAATTAGAAGAAAAAAAAAATAAAGCTAAGCTTTGTAGATTGAGAAAAAAACTGAAATAAAGTGAAATAATAAAAATAAAATAATAATACTAATAGTAAAAATAACAAAAAGTAATAGTGAATTTCACATTTTAACAGCAGTGTTTTAATCAAACATTTAAATATTTTTAAAGCTTCTCTTCCATTTCTCACAAGTAATGACTGATCTTTGGTCTTGTGATTACTACATTTTTTGAGGGAATTTTTTTTTTAAAGTTTTTAATATATGTTAATATTCAAGCATCTTTACACATGTGGATAATGCATGTATTTCACAGATAATTATTATATATTGTGGATTCCAAATTTCTATATGACATTGCTGTGAGCTTTGCTGAATATAGGGAAGATAGATAGAAAAGATACTATTTTAAATAGGACTGTCTTTAAAATGATGATGCTGTTTTACAGCCTATGTGAGATCTTAGAATCCTTTTCATCCCATACTAGAACAGAACACCAGACAGACCGACATTTGAAGAAGTTTTAATTGGAGAAATCAATTCTGCATCTCTGAAAAACACCTATGAAATAAAGTTTCACTGGATATTTTTAAATCAATATTTGTCCTCAAGTTAAATTGCATTTGTGTAAAAGAGAGTTACCTGCAGTGCCTTGAACAATTGATCTCTCATTTCCAAACAGGAGCCATTGCCTGTAGTTGTTGGGTTTTTTTTGGTTTGTTGTTCATGTTTTGTGTGCAAGCCATGCTGTCCTCTCTCCTGACAAAAGAGTCCCCATAATTGTGAGAATGTAGACATTTTGATCAGTGACTCTCAGCTAATTATTTTTTCCTAGACTGAATTTCCATGTGTATCATGTAGGCTTTAAGTCTCACAGGACATTAAAGTAATGGATATCTACTAAAGTGACATTTAATGGAACATGGTGAGGCACTAGAACTGAGCACTGCAAGGTTGCCCAGAGGGGCTGTGGATGCCCCATCCCTGGAAGTGTTCAAGGTCAGGCTGGATGGGGCTTTGAGCAACCTGGTCTCATGGAAGGTGTCCCTGTCCACAGTAGGGGCGGCATTGGAACTAGATAATCTTCAAGGTATCTTCTAAAGCAACTCATTCTCTAATTTCATGACTCTATGACCTTTGTCCAGAATTACAACTCAAATAAAAAATGGGGAAAAGTGAGAATATTGGTGGTGGTTATGGAAACCTCTTCTGCATTAAAAAATACTTCCACAGAAAACACTGAACTCATTAATCTTTGATTAGTGAAACATGGCATTTCCCTTTTAGAAACTGCAAAATTAATGCAGTATCTGAGTGAGAAATGGTAACTCCCAGCAGTGAACTTTCTATGCTCCTCACATAATAAGTACAAGGGGAATACATTCATATTACTGTCAGTGGAGGATTAAAAAAGTGAGGAAAGCTTATATTTTGCTCAGAGAACAGAAATATTTTACAACATGCTGGATGGAGGGAAGCAGATTGCATTTTTCCTTTCTTTTCAGCATGGTGGGCAGTAGGACATAGGTTCTCAGAGGATGGCTTATATTAATACAGGAAGCTATTTCTCTTACTCTGGTAATAGGATAAACATTGTTTGGAGTAATAAACTGCCGCATGATTAGAAAGACAGTTTATAATCATGCTTAGCTGGATGAACATGTTTTCTGCTTGATGGTCTTCAAGAAAGCAATTGGTTGAGGTTAAAGAGGTTTCAGAGTGCGAATGGATAATTAAGACCATTCGCCATCTGCCAAGCAGGAAAAAGAACAATCAAAATAGAATCATACACTCCAATGGAGTAGCACAGTAATAGCTGACAGCAATTATACCTGTTGTTCCAGTGATTATTATTTCATTAGGCTCACAACTAAAATGATTCCTTTGCTTGTGGTGAGAGAAGTGTGGCTTCTGTGTACAGCAATCTCTCGATACATATGGGTAGCTGCCATCCTTTTATCACACACAAGAAAAAGGATGTTACATAGAAGAAAGAGTGCAATTTTACTATTTTTCTGTTGGAGACACTGGTCTCTATCTCTACTTTTAGGTGGTAATTTTCTTTATGTAAATCAGCCAAAACTGGTAATGTATTAAAAATTGAGGCCAGCTTGATTAATATTCAACGCTAATAGATTTGTAGTTTGACCTGGAACCATGTGCAATACCCAAAATGTGAAATCATCAAGAAAATCACTTTTACAACAGATCTAAGCTGGACTCTACTGTGCATCATTAGCTCAGGCAGTTTTTTTTTCTGTGTCACACCATACGTTTCAGATTCATTTAAGGCGAAAATCCGGTAAGAAACTGCATGTTGAAAATTTATGTGTGTTGAAACAAAGGGAAAGGCTGAGGGAAATTTACTGAATTCAGTGCTTCTCATATGGCTAGCTTCTCAAATGTGATACAATATGTAGCCCCATTGCACCAACAAAATCACAGCAGGCATTGGCTGAGAATAAACAACCACCATATCTTCAGATGAGAGACACTGGGCAAGCTGCAGGGACTCCTGCATGTGGATAGAAGGATAATAACTGCTTATTCCTTTTACACACTCCCCCAGATTGGACAGTATCTCTCTACCAGATGGAGTAGGAAGGAAAGGAGTGGACACTAAATCTGTACATTAGTTTTGGTGCTGCATTTAAATTTCCTCATGATACACTATGAAAGTTATTAGTTATCTTGGCACACTGTAAGATTGCATGGAAGGCAGTGTAATGCAACATGATATATTACTACTCTGCTATACCAGGTTAAAAAGTCCAAAATACAAATAAGCTTCTACCTTCCCTGTATAAATGATCTTTGTGAAGGAATTCAGCAGATTACCCACAATTTTAGCACCTGGATATCTCTAATGCAATAATTAATGACTGTGGCTTTTGACCATCTGTTTTACAAGTATTGTGGCAGGTGTGAATACCTGCTACCCAACACTAAAAGTGGGTTGATGAAAATAACCTTTTTTTCAGGACAATTATCTGCCTATACACCTTAGGAAAAAAGTTGTTTGTGAAAGCTTTGAACCATGTTATTTATAAGTGCATATGTAATGGAACAATATAACACATATAAGTTTAAATGCTTAAAAAGGAACCTACCATATTATTATTAAATACTGATGAAGATTCTGAAGGAGTTATTGAAATTAAACCTACATTTCATATTTTATTGTCATGGCTTTGAGATGTCATTGAAAATATTTGTTGACAGGGTCTGTGTTATCAGTATTCAATAAGGGCAATATAATGTTGTAATGTAAAAGGTCATGGACCATCTTCTACACTGCAGGAAAAAAATTAATCTCCTTTCCAATAATAGTTAATCTTTTTGTTAGGTTGTAATTAGACGGTACATTTAGGCTTCCCCTTTCTCAGATATAGGATGTGTGTGCATGTGTATGTCTGCAGGATAAATGATAGATCATACCTGTTGAATTGCACTAAATAGTTATTTAGTTGTTTTGCACTGGGTTCTGTATTATTGCACAGAATTGTGTGTTTGTATCCTCATGGGATTCCCCTTTTATATCACATGGTCTTTCCCTCCCCCAAAACCCATGGTGATGCTGGTTTTTCCCAGGTTTACTCCTCCCCTTGCCCCCTCTTCACTTGTAGCCCTTTGGCTGTGGTCCTCTTCCTCCTCCCCCCATTTCCCGAGGTTTAAAACTCTCCTGTCATGAGACATTGCTCTCTTTTGCATCTGGAGGGTCACCTGGATGATCTGGTGTCTCCTATCAAGGAAATAAATTTAGGACATAGTCCCCACGTGGAGAAGAGCACTTCTCATTTTTTGCCTTTTGTCCATGTCAGATTGTGTAGGCTGGGGTCCATAGCTAGCTGGATTGGACCTGGACAGCCCACCAGACATGGATTCTTACAGATGCCCACTTTTCAAGTTCCAAGATATCTATTGCGTTGAAAACTGTCGCAGTGTTCAGATTTAAGACTATTAAATGTTTTATTCCTAAAGGTGTTTGTATGATTCAGGCGGTTTCAGTGTCTTAAAAAGGATAGAAAGTTAAGGGGAGGTGAAAGGAATAAAAACCTTTGAGAGTCTAGAGGCAGCAACTTCTGTTTGAACCCAGTGCTCTATTTTCCATACAGCTCAAATTTATTAGGAAATTATTTTCTTTTTTCTTGATAATTGAACAAAGTGTCATTGAGGGGAAGTATTCAATGAAAACTCCTATGTGTTGACTGCTTACTTTTGTGGGTGCAGTTAAGTGATTTCATATCTCCAAAATAAATGTTTTGCTGTATTGGAATCAGGGCCTACTGCCAGATACAAACCTATTAGGATGAACTTATTTCAAATTTAGAAGGTAGAAATATTTGCCCATTGAATTATCTTATTTGTCCTTTTCATTCTTCTTACATCAATATAGTTATTCCTTTCTGTCCCCTCTGCAGACATTAAGCACTGTGTACACATGGAACAGAATGGGTTTGATGTTGTCAGCCATTCAGGTGATTTGGTCATTTATAACCTAACAGCTTTGTCTGCTTGTAGAAACTAAAAAAAGGAAAAAGATTCTACATTAGATTAGGTATATTTTTATGTAGCTGGGGATTTTCTTGGCACTGATCATGCTAGTCTGCTCTTTCCTGCTTAATTTACCCTAAGAATTAGTTATTTTCTGTTTTACATTTATTCTCCATCATACAGAGTAATTACTATTGCTAATTAGTGCAGATATAGTTTCATTTTATTGGTTTATATCTCTTCACTTTCAATGTTTATGAATAATTCTTGCAGTAAGCTCTAATAGTTTCACAAGAAAAAAAATAGTTCTGTTCCACCACAAGTCTCAGATACCTTTTTTTCTCAGTCACCAAGAAAGTGAACTGAAATCTGTGGATATGTTTATAGCTGAAGACAAACTCTTTTGTCTTCTTCTTTTTATGACAATGATGATGACGATTATTTAACCTCTCTATAAACAAGTCATTGTTAAGTGGACACTGGTATAGCATTCAACTGCTGGCAGTACATAAATCACATTGTGCACTTCTCTTTTCTAGGAGTTGGACATCATTTTTAGAACCAGAAAAAGAATATTTGTGCATCTAAATTTAAACTTTCTTTTACAGAAATGTGGTTTTGTATGCAGGAAATTCATGTAAGAAAAAGTTATCCTCAGCTCTCATGGAAGAGGAAGGAGATTTTATTATGCAAAATCTCTAGGAAATTTAATTTTATCCAGTTGTACTCTGACACCCAAAAGCACTAAGACAGGAAAATCCAGCTGCTGTAGAAAGGATCACTTGTGCACAACACATGACAAGAAATGTCATCTGCTAAACCCTTACTGTGTCTTCTGGTTCTCTTTTGATTGGTGAAGAAAATATGATTTTTGTACAGAAAATATATACCCTCTAAAACAAAGCTTTTGTTACTATGTTATCCTTTACTCTCAGAATTTTGCTTCTCTCTTCTTCCAAAGATTTTTATATCTACTCTGCCTATCATAGATAGGGTAGCTGAGGACAAGGGGCACCCAGGGAACCAACTCTCAGAGCTTGTCTGAGGGCTGTGAGCTCTCATCAAACAAATGTGTATATGTATGCATTTTTAGGATCTGAATTCAGGTATTGCTCTAGCTTCCTTGGAGGAGATCTGTAAACTCTGTGCCACCTGGGTCTAATTTCTGAGCTCCCTTTCTTATCATTCCCTTGCTTTCTAGATTCAGCTCACTTTGACTTAATTCTCTGTTTCAGGCTGAATCCTAATAAACTGTGAGGGTGTTTTCCACTTCAGTTCTAAGATAGGTTGTTATGTTGTGTTCCTGCTTGCTTGGACTGTTTGATTCCAAAAATAGAAATTAACTTTCCTGAAATGGAGCTAGAATCTGAAGTTCCACTAAACAGCACTGCTCACTACATATAGTTATGATATTAATAGACTTCATTGCATGTTTCTTATTATTGCTACTGGTTGTTTTGATTCTTCTTCTTGCAGGAGATGGAATTCCTACCAGGAAATTACTTATTATCTTTCTTAAATATCATACTACTCAAGTTCTCACTTTCCTGAATTTAGCCTTTTAAAACCTCTGTGAAGTAATGTGACTATGATTATATTTACTTAATATAGTAAAAAAAAAAAAACCAAACACCTAAGACATATAAATCATCTTAGTGCTTTGTGATGATATTAGGATCAGAACTGAAATGACATAAATGTAAGATCCTTGTCACTTGAACTTCATTCCTTCTTGAAAATTAGTTGGGGTAATTGGGACCTGCAGTCTCCCTGTTTCTGAATACTGATGATGTAATGAAGCTTGTTTTGAATACACCCTTAGTATCTTTAGCCTTCTCACTTATCAATTTTGCCACAAGTACAGTCAGAGTGCATCAGATGAACTCTTACTATGGAGAGATGACTCCCATAGTACAGCCTTTGTAGTTCTGTTTCTATTACTTGTCCTTTGTCTCTTGCAACAGCAATAAGAAGCTGATCAGTAGATAATAGTGAGAAATCTAATTGTGATAAACTAAGTGCATGGTTAGCAGAATAGGTACACCAGAAAAAGAAGAAATAGAAAGTAAACAGTAATATATAAATAAAGCATTATCAACTAAGAGTTACTGAAGAAATGGGCAAAGTTCAGATTTTCTGCCTTTAGGGAGAAATATGATAGATCCATGGGATAAGTATGCATGTAAATTGTAGGCTGCCCAAGTATAACAGTGATATAAAATTGTAAACCAAAGAAAATACTTGATATGTAGCCTCAGTTTTTATGCTGCTCAAAAATACTCCTGAACCTAATTTGACTTTTTTTCTCTCCTCATTTTGAAAGCATCCTTTTTCTAATGTAGGCTGTTCTTTGACACATGGAAAAGCTTTAGTCTAAGTGTCTAGGCATAATTCAGTTTTGTCTTGGCTTATGCTTATCTTAACAATATCACAGTTGACAGTTTTCCTTTCTGTGATTTATACCTGTGTTTTAGGCTTTTTATTACACCATGGTGTGGGGTTGGTGACAGAGACAGGCTAAATGAGTTTCACACAGCTTCCATATCTGGAAACCTATTCTGTCTATTTTTTTTGGCACTTTTTTGTTGTTATTGCCAAGGCCCAGATTTATTTGTTTCTTTTGCAGATAACAGAATGAACATCTCTAGCACCAGCACTGTATTTCCTTCCCTCCCAATCTGTCAGCCTCTTTTCTCATTTTTTGTTAGGCATTTTCTCATAGTTGAAAAGAAAACTGAATATTTATTTTGCATAATAAATTAATTTATTCCATTTTCCATTTTGTGTATGCGTGTGTAATTTACTCATTAGCAAACTACCTAAGTAAAATTGTCTTTTACAAGAAATAATAATGATGCTAGAATTATGTGAGCTTCTGCATGCTGCATTTGAAAAGACTAGCATGGTTAAGAACATGTAGGTGGGTATGGAACATTTGATTCCTAACCTTGTAAAATCATTTAGCTATAGTTGTGTGAGGAAGGCCGGTCTGCTTTCAGGATTATGGAAGAATTTGTAGACAAGTTCCCTGATTTTGTCATGAAACTGCTGTGATATTCTGGGATCTTAACTAAAGCAGGTCATGTCACTTCATGTTTTTTAAAAGCTTAAATTCAGCTTTAATTTTCACAAAGTTCTTATTTACTTTTCCTCTTTCCTGTTTGCAACCTTCTTTCTGAGTGACATTTTCTATCATTCTCCTTACTTTTGGGAGAAGCTGGTTGGATGTATATATGCTTTCAAAATCTTCCTTGCGGGGAATTAGAAAAGAGATTTAACTTGGTACTAAGCATGCATACATGAGAAAAAACCCCAAGTTTTTACCCATTATTGTTCTTTGGTGGGAAACCCAAAGGTCATTTTAGCTAGGCTTTAATTATCTAGTACTTCCAGTGATCCAAGCAGTACCCCACAATCTCACTCTAGCTTCCTGTCTGTACCATATCTGGGTTCCAGGATAAAGGAAAGGAAAATTAGTATCCATTGTGGTAAAGTCTGACCCTGTCCAGAGGAGATTGGCCTTAGCCGTAACACATCATGACTGAGCCCTACTCTTTTCTGAGAACCCAACACTGAAGGACCAAAAGCAAATGGGGAATTTTCTTGGCAAACTAGGCATTACCTGTTTGCACTATTCTCTGGAGCATCATGTTAAAGCATAGTGGCACATCCATTGTTTAAACAGATGAGGTTATATAAGTTTCTACAAGGTTAAAATACAGTAGATTGTACCAGATCACCTCACTGAGATAATCTGTGATTGCATTGTACTGTGCAGAGTCAGTTTACTTCTCATGTGTCACAGACATCTTTTCCTAAAAATCCTTTTTTTAGGATTTTTCCCCTTTCTGAGAAGCTGTGGCCTCAGCAACAAAATGTAAACAATGGTTATCTGCTGCTGTGGAATGCGACAGGTGGATCCGTGATTGGTCTCCTGTGGATATTTGGATTTACTGACCACTCATGGCAGAGCTGGGTCTCACTCTCTGCCATGAGATCTTTGTTATTTGTTCTTTTGTATTCTTAGCTTAGCTTGTCTTCTGAGAACTTTTCCTTCTATTTATTCTTAGTATAGTCATAATGTAATATATATCATAAAATAATAAATCAAGCCTTCTGAACATGAGGTCAACATTCTCGTCTCTCTCTCTCACCCTGAAAACCCTTGTGACCACTGTCACACTCATGTAATTTACATTGTAAGGAACTTTCACTTCATGGGTATATTTGGTGTAAATCTATTCATTCTAGTACTTTATCTGGTCAGAGCCAATATATCTTATATATAGTCTGTGTTAGAGCCTAATTCTTGTTATTATTTACAGTAGTATAACCCATTGCAGGCAGTGTGTGCAAGTCATATCATTAATCTAGTTACAGCTCTCAGTTCAATCTGTACAAATCACACATCACAACAATTTAATTACATTGTCAGTCTGAATTCCATTGAATTTGTGAAAATCTCAAATTTATTTAACTCTTAGCAAATGACGGTAAAAATGTGTGCCTTTTATGCCTGGGCACCAGAAACCCAGTCTCACCTAATGGGCTTGGAAACATACTGATATTTTTTTCCACATGGGAGAGTTAAATAGAGCATTATAGTGAGAAAGCAAAGCTCCCAAACAGTAAAGAAAATTTTATAGCCTCAAGGACCAGGGGTTCACATACTTAAAAATAATTTTGGAAATGTATATCAGTAAAGTGATTCTTGCTGACAGAAGCTGTTTTGTTTCTCAACAGTAGATGCCAAGATCTAGAAAATGAATTTGAATGTCTTGATCTAATCCATACAGTAGTGCTGTGAAGTGCACACAGGTCTCATACGCTTGGAAGGTTTATGGAAGGTTTTGGAATTCTGTTTTGTGTGAAGACATGATAAATATGTATGGATAGCAGACAACAACATGCAAAAGGTTTTTTAGTCTCAGCAAAATCAGAGTGTGATTCTTATTGCTCACGGGTCAGTGCATCAGTAGTGACAGTCTTAAAGGAGTGAATTGCATTTGCCGTGAAATTGGAGTGCTTACATTTCTAGCCTTTTCCTCTCTCCAACAAAACAATTACTGCAGTTTTGATAAATTTTTACTTCATTTCTAAATGAGAGAACTCTTTTAAGGGAAAGTCCTCCTCATTTCGCCACTGTGTTTAATGACTACTACAACAAGAAAAGGTTCTGCATTGTTTTTCCATGATAAAGGCTCTCTTCTGAGACTACTTTCTGACAATATATACAAGGACAAGGAGTCCTTGACCTGGATTTCAATGTGGGCTTTGAGGTATCAAACTATGCAGCATGTGCGCAACCATTCCTACCACGATTGTCCTAAATAATCAGAGTATCCTAAGTATCAGAGGAAGCTCCATAAACAGCCTTTGCCCAGCATCTCAGTGCTTTCACATCACTAAAATTTGTATGTATATTTCTTAAAAGACGAATGTGGGAAATTTTAGCAAAATCCTGAGTTTTAAATTTTTTATTATTAAAAAGTACTGTAAGTGTGAACCCTTATCTTTAATAAATTGCAATGGAAAGGCTTTGAACACTTCTCCTTTTACTATTCCTTTTATTCTGAAAATGTGTCTGAACCTTCACTATAAGGCAAACAAAAACATGTGGATTCTAGAGCTTTGTACTTTCTATTTTATATGCTTTATACTACTTGCAAAGAAAAACAAAGAGCTATTTGAATAAGTTAAGGTGATTACAGGTCTTCTCACATGTCTCTGGCTCCATGGAAAATATTCTGCTGCGCAATGCAGCTGGATCTATCCCTAACAGCTCCAATTGGTGCCTGCAATGTGTCTGGAGAAGTAAGAAGGGATTATAGATACTGAGCAAGTGGGAGACCCAAGGGATAGAAGAAAGCAGAGTATGCTGGCAATTATGAGATTGTAGGTGTCATAGTTTTATGATGGCACATAGAGCAGCATGTAAGGACCCTTCTTCTAATTGAATGGTGACTCTGTGAGTGCAGGGCTGTCATTATCTTTGGCAGGTTTTTATCACATGCTTTCAAAGAACCAAGATAACAGCATTCTCTCATAAAGAAAAAGAAAGAAGCCATTTCTTAAAATAAAAATAGTGTTCTTTTGCTACCTGGCTGGCATTTCACCTTTTTCTACCCTGAGCTGTTTTTTTTTCTATTTTAAATACTCTTGTATGCAAACTGAAAAATGATTAATAAAGAAAAACATAATTAGGATATTTGAAACTTCACAGACAACTTGAGCCTTTAATGCTCATCTGCTAAATCAGAGACAGCCATCATATATTTAGATTTTTTAAAATATTCTAACATCTGTTACTATTCTCCATAGTGTTGACTGAAGGCAGTGATAGATTTATGCTATTTGTTTCTGAGATACATGTTTCTGTGAGGAAGGACACCAGCTCCTTGATAATTGTTTGGTAGTTTATTCATGTTTGGATCCTTGGTTTGTGTGACTTTTGGGATGGTTGTATTATTTTCTGAAGGATACTTTATTAGAGCACACAATTCCCTTATATCATGGAGCACTCCCTGAAAACACACTCATTCAATGGATGGTGTTTTTCATGAAATATTGCAATTTATATTTCTGTATAACTTGAACTTCAAAACATGGAGAAAAATAATGCTGTTTTGACACTGCACGAACACAGCAACACCATTTTCCTTCTCGCACACATAAAACTTACAAATATAACATAAAAGTAAGGAAACAGGATATCAACAAAAGAAGTGAAAGGAGATTGTGAGAATGCATTGATCAGCAGGATGATCTCAGCTTATCAAAAGCTTTGTTAACTTTTTCTCAGCTGTCACAAGAAAGCAGCCTACTAAGAGGAGAAAAAAAAATGATGGTGAGTCACTCAGTGGATGTTTATAGGTACTTTCTCTTAAAAAGCAGAAACATTATGACAAAGTGTGCAGGGATTTGGAATAAGTGATCAGTTAGTGTAATGTCATGGGCTGATTAAAAAAAAAAAAAAGACACAGCATAGAGAATGAGAGATGGGTAGGAAGTAGGGACACACTGTATGTGAGAAAGTCTTTGTCCCCAAAGTGAAATCACGGGTGAAGGTGCCATCAGGCAGAGCTGCAGCACCCACATCTCTCACGAGGGGCCTGCCAATGAGGGCATGCACATCTTTGGCCCAGAGGGTGGGAGGCAGGCATGCAAACCTGCACCAGGTGTACATGTGGATGTGTTTGTGTACATGGTGAGACCATTTCAGTATTAATCATGAAAGAATGCTAATAAACATCTACAACATTTGAACATTTAAAGACACTTTGTGAATTGTCTTCTTGTTGTGGTTTCACAGTTTTATCACAGACACTGATCTTGTGTGCATAGCTTACCGATTGCTGGTTAATTACATATCAATAATAAATCAATAAATTACATCAATCATGATTTGTTTTAAGCCATGTGCACTGAGGAGTTTTTCCTCTGTATTGAGTAGCTAAAAATAGCTCCCATGTAGGGAAAAAGAGACGATTGAAAACTGAACAGAAGAGGGTCTTCACTAGTTCAGGAGGTGGTGGCTTGGAAAAGCCTGGCTAGCAAAACTTGAAAGGGAAGTTTAGAGAACTATGAAGAGATTTGAGGAAGGGATGGTAAAAGACACAGAGAGACCCTTGCACTTTGACAACAGAAAGGGACATCAGTTTGAAAAGGAAAGGAGAATAATAGTGGAGGTACAAAGGAATCCAGGAATGCACTGGGAGTACAGAGGAACGTAGAGGGCTTATAAAACAAGAGTAGCTCAATAGATCATTATGTGAAATAATAGAGGGAGAAAATGTGAGATGAAAGGGAGGGGAGAAGAGAGCAACAAAGGATTTGTTTTGGGGTTTTGGTTTGGGTTGGGTTTTTTTCCTATTTTATTTCTGATCCTTCCGACCAGTAGGATCCAATTCAGGGAAAGATGCAGTAACAGGGTATTTGGTATTCAGAGTGGAGTTGAAGGAAAGATTTAGTTATGTTGGGAAAATGTCTTTATTTGGAAATAGGATTAAAACAGAAAAAAGAAAATGCATTTGAAATCCAGAATACCAGAAGATGTTTTTAAAACATAATGTTACTTCATAAAAAATATTTATATAAATATATTTATTAAAATAAATTATTTCAAATATTATTTAGGCTGCTGTCCAAAGTACTGGGACTTTTGGTTTTTTTTCCTAACATATGTAACCATATACTATCATGATGTTAAAAAGAAAAGCAGAATGTCTGGGAAGCAATAGATTTTTCTGAATCCTACCTCTGACATTTCAGTTCTTCAAAAAGAACAAAGATTTAAGAGTTTACAAAGATGACAGTTGTGGTTTATATTGTTGATATAATTTTTGAACATTGAAATTGTGGAAAGTTAAATTAATGACTCTAGAGTGTCTTGAAGAGCCATATGTCAAGAACTCATTGTATTCTAGTGAGTGCCTGAGAGCTGCTTTCTGTCTTGTTTGCTGAATGAGGTTTTCTTTCAAATCTCCCTTGTCAAAATCCTTAGAACACTTGAAATCTCTTCACTTGTTATGAATTTAATGACAGGTACTTTTCATGACCCAGTTTAATTTACCTTTATATACATGAACACCTATTGAAAATCATGACCATATTACAAGATTCTGCTACATAAACCAATGTTAACGAAATGAGAAATGGTTAAGTGAGTAGGAGGAGAAGAAGCAGAAAATAAACAGAGCAGTTGTTCCCCAGTGAGAATTAAAAAAGTTCTGTTCATCAATTTGCATAGTTTTGATGTGAAAAAGGAGAGAAATTGTTTCATTCAAATGGTCATTACTTTAGGTTCTGAGGTTTGAATGAATGAATAAAGCTACAGACTAAGGCAAATTCATATAAATTGAAGCTGCAGAAAGTATCTGTGTGAAACTGAAATGAAAGTATCTTGCCCAGTGTTATTAGCAATCAAGAAACATTGAAAAAAAGAAATTGTTTACTTAGCCACTTTTAGAGAAAGCAGCATGAAAAACCAAAATTGATGACTACTTTAACTAGTAATGAGAAACACTGTAGTGGTACAAGCTACAAGGTATTCTTGAAAGACTGACAAGAACTGATGTATTTTTGAAGGAAAGACATAAATATTTTGGCCTAAGGAAGATGGAGACTTCATGTATTATAACATCAAAAATACTTTCACTCTTGTGGACATAAAAGAGGAACCTATCAAAAATTGAGGATTTTTCTGTTGTATGCTACCCCTCAGAAAGGAGTCCTGGGAAAGCACCATCATAAATGCACTTCACATGCTCATACAAAATATCTCTTTATATGAAATTTTGCATATTACTAGCAGAAATATATGAAATTGGAAACAAATCCTTTAAAGTTGTTCAAAATATGCCTCTTGCTTTGCATTACAGTTATGAACATAAATGCATTAAGAAATTCAAAAGCTTCATAGTATTCAAATGGTGGATATCAAAGTATGTGAACTATTTCAACTTTCTATGTTTTAGTGTTACAATACCTTGGAAGTGTTTCTAAAATGAAAATACAACAATGCAGACACAAAATCAGACACCATGGTGAGGTCCCAAGGTGTTAAACTAGTTTTACAATTACATGGCCAGATATTTTGAAAACAAGACAAAGCTAAAACAGGTTCTATTGCCACATATTTTTCCTTTGGACATTTCCAAGAGCAATGTCCAAGAGCAGTTCAGTTTTCTGAAGAACAGTGTCTTGTCTGGTGTTGGAAACTCTTCTCCTGAGGCATTACATGGAAAATTATTGTGATGTCAGGGAGTCACTATTAATAAGAATTTTTTCTTATTTTTTTTCTTATTAATTGATTGGTAATAGAGATTTCATGACCTTAGTAAGACTGGGAAGTAGGAAAGATTGAAAGTGCACTTTTATCGATTGTTAGGTGCGGTGTATCTGATGGACTACCTGCCTTGAGGGAGTGTTATGGTGGAAGAGACAAATTCTATTTCATTCTGAGCACTTAGTCAGCTGGCAAGCTGTATGAACCATTACAACCACTGGTTGTTAAAGTCAGTGATCTCACCAGGAACCGGATTTCTTGAGGCTATGCTTTAGAGAAAAATAGAGCTCCTCTTCAAAGTGTTTGGTCATGTTTTGGTCATGATAATAAGATACATCTGAGCCTGTGTTTGCCTCCTAAGTTACTTGAAAACACTCTTATATCCTTCTTTATTGAATTATACACCTTTCTGAAGTGTACTAAAAAAATTCCAACATTCCACAAGGCTGGCCATTGATATCACCTGCTCAAGACTACCATACAACTTCATAAATCTCCTCTGATTCATACATTGTAAATGTTGAGCTGTGGGACTGGTAAATTTTATGACTGCACATTTTCAGTTCATGAATTCATAACTAGACATTTTCAACTTGCAAATCTTGTTTAAGAACTGTGACCTTAATGTGCAAAGACTTCATGCACTACAGTGACAGTAGAAAAATTATCTCATTATTGCGGAGTCAAGCCTATTGTATTTGTCTCTAAGAGTCTTAGAGCAGAGGAGAGCATTTTATTTATGAAGTTTCAGTCCAGTTAGATTTTTGTCTGGGGGTTGTATGAAATAAAAACTCAGATGACAATACTTTTAAGGCAGAGAAGTCTATTGAATGTGGGCTTAGATAAAAGCAAATAGCATAAAAATTATTATGGTAATATTTGTGATGATTACGAAATAAATATTGCTAGCCCATAAGATACAAATTCCCTATGTTCAACTATCTAAAAGTTAGTCCTTATAAGTCAATATTCTGCTATTTACATAAGGTTTATGAAGACCTCTGTGTTTAACTTGAATTAAGGAAAACTATGTTAGTTTGTATCTTGATATGTTACAGTTTTACGTATTCATGCAGAATGCGTAATATTTTGATAGAACTGAGACTAGGCATACCACAATATCTAGAAACAGTGTGCTTTTGTAGGATTTATTAGACACTATCAGAAGTGAAGAACTGAGATAAGCATCAATTGCAAGCAAACAAGGGAAAAAAATCTGAATAAGTCAGCTACAGAAAAAAGTGTCATAAAAATAGGTCAATTTCATGTAGAGACAAATGAATTCTTAAGAATGAAGTCACAAGTTCAAGATTTTGCCAAAGGGTTTAAATTTGTTCCAGCAAAAGTTTCCCTTTGCTGCCCAGTGTGTCACAAAGACCAGGATCTTTCTTAGTTTTTTCAAGGGTAGACTTGAAGATCTTCAGTCCTGGATCTGGGCCAGCAGTGAATGGCTGTACATTTAGTTCACACTGAATGTGATTTTTCCTGTCCTTTGACGTAAGAAAATGGACTTGTAGGTATGTCCTGTAGAAAGCAGCTCTGGGAGAAAGTAATTCCTGCTCATCCCACACTTTTCTTAATACATAAATAACTAAAGGCAAGGGGGATATTGAAGTTATCATGATGGGTCTGGTTTTCCACAGTACTATTATATGTTTGAAGGAGAATGCTAATTGTTTTGTCAAACCTGTTTGGTAATGTGTCAGAGAGACTCTAAACTATGAGTTTTGCCAGATAAAATAAGAGGTAAGCAAAAAGACCTTGATTAGCCAAACCTGAATCAAGACTTCATGGGTTTTAAAAAGCCAAGATCATAATGGAAGGAGTTAAACCCTGAAACTTCACTAGTATCTTGCATGAAGAAGGCTTTTCTGGGGTAAGTTTTCTCAGATCAATACCAAAATTGCCTTTCAAGAGATAAGCTCTAAAGTGAAAATATATTATTACTTTTATTTGTAGAGGTAATTGCTTTGAATTCTCACTTCTGATGTTTTAGATTGACAGGATTTCAGATATATAAGAGTAATAAAACATACGTTGTAAATGTGAAAATGTATGTTTGTTAGGCAACAAATTAGAAATGCGTCATGATTGTGAGTTTTGAGACAAAAAATTGAAAATGCTTAAAATGTTCTGGCTTTTGTTTGCACACTCAATTATAGTTCCACTGCAAGTGTTGTTAGACAACACTTTAAATTCTTGGATATCTTTTTCGTTTCCTGAACAAAAGGGATACAAATATCAACTGCATGCCAAGGTGAATTTCAATGTAAGCAGCATGGGTTGCTTAATGCTAGAGAGTTTTGTTGGCCAATACAATGCCTGGCATAAATTGAAGCAATTGTGCTGTGTTGTAGTCACCATCAGTGCTCCCTCAGTCTCTCAGCAGAAATTGATTTTAGACATGAAAATATTCTTTCACTGAAGTGAATTCTGCTGAGACAATTAAAAAAAGAAAGAGTTTGGGTCAAGAGTTCTGATTGTCTTTTCGTATTAAAACAGTATTGCTTACTTTTGAACAAGTTAGTTTAAAAAAAATGATTCCATATTTATAGACATAGTTTCTAAAACTTTGTTGCCATCTAACTCACTTAAAAGAATGTCTGAGAAATAAGCCTCTTAAAAGAAAACGTTTTCTCTAGGCTACCCTAAAGCATACTGAATAATTCATGCAAGTCATTGAAATAAACACAATAAAGAATGAAGAAGTTAAATAAATACACTTCTCTGAGCTCTGAGTTTATATATTTAACTATTTGTTCTATGTGCAAAGTTTGGTCTTGCAAATCCTGATACTGTGAACTAATACTAGGGAGAAAAATGTACTAAGAGGATTTTTTCTTTATGTCTTAGCTTAAAATGCAGTAAACAATTGAGAATAGACCTCTTGAAAGGTCAGTGATAAGATTATCTTGACTGGAAACATTTTAAGCAAATCATAATGTGATTTTTATTTTCTTCCTCCTGGTGCTAATTCTCAGGGAGCTTTTATGGTTTGTATATAGTATTAGCTATGTATGATATTTTTGCCTTGTTTGGGAAAAGATGGGACTGCCAACAGTGGTTAAAATCTAATAAAATCTAATATTGCCAGTAACAATCTACATTTACGGTAATAGCTAAAAGTCTAAACTCACCACCACCACCAAGGAAAAAACAAAACAAAACAAAACAAAAAAAAAAAAAAAAAAAAAAAAAAAAAAAAAAAAAACCAAACCAAAACAAAACAAAACAAAAAAAAAACCAAAAAAACCAAAAAAAACCAACCAAACAAAAAACTCCAACATATATCCCTACATCTTCCCTGACATACTCAGTCAAAATCTAGCTCTGTGAATTCCCAAATTGTTCTTTCAGTATTATTTTTTCCCAACTTCATACCTAGGAAAATATCCCACAATAGTAAAAAAAAAACCCAAACCACCACCAGGAACCAACCCCCCCATCTTCCACCCTAAATTTATTATTTTGTTGCCAAAATAGAATAATAGAAACCTGCTCATTTTACTAGTGTAGTGGTATTAGATAATTGCATGGATAAATATAAATAACGTTTTCCATCTTGATTTGTGATACAGGGCAGGTTAAGTAATGTTTTTGAGATGGGACATGTCAATAGTGGGAAGAAAAGCAAACCATAACACTAAAAAATCCTAAAACACAAAAATGAATTTAAACTAATTCATTTTCCAAGTAAAAACAAGGAAAAAATATTCAGGATGGTGGCACATATAAGGGATGTTTTGTAGGGACACATATAATGTATGCTTTGTAGGTTTTTCCTAAACACTGTAAATCATCTCTAGCTATTTTGCAAAAGGCAAAATAATTTAATTTAATTCAAAGCATGTCCTGCTGACATCCACTGTAAAAGTAACAATAATAATTGCCCAAATAATTTAGTTTTTTTCTTCTGATGTTCAGAGCAACAACCAATTAAACAAAAAGTTTGTGGCACTGCTGCACATCATACCATCATTTTCAGATTTCTCTATTCAGCTGCAGACAGAACATGTGCTGCTTAAAAAAATCATAATTTTTTAGTACAAGATCTCCAGCTAAATATATATATATATGTGTGTGTATATATATATGTATATATATATATATGCACACATATATATGTATATATGGATTCATATAATGATATAAGCCAGAGTCCTCTGTTGTCAGCAAAACCACTCACTGGAGCTTGGGTTGAGCTCATAACTTCCTTGCCTCTCTCTTAGCCTGCTTTAAAATCAAATATTCAGTGGTGAAAGTATGTGAGTAGGAACGGACTCACCAGAGCACAGTCCACATCTCTCCACACACAGAAGCAGACTTTATTGGATGTGGGTCAGTTTGGCAATATGCAGAAGTGGAAAGAAGTCCTGAAACCACATATATGTTCAGTGATGAACTTCTCCTGCTCTTCATATCCCTGGAAATATTTTTTCTCTTACAGGCTCTTATTTTTAATAATGCAGTCATTTTACAAGTGATAAACATGGATTAGGAATTAGTCTGAAACCAGTGTTGCCACAATCAGTCTTAAATATACAAGGTTTAATACAAGTCAATGGTCCTTGAAAACGTGATATTGGAGATGGACACAAAACTAAAAGATGAAGCAAAGTGATTGGCTTTCCAGAGGAGGCAGAAATAATTTCCGAAGTGTCACTATCTATGATTTTTACTGATGATAAAAATCTTCCACTGGCTGAAAATTTTTATTTGGAATACTAAAGAGAGATGGCCCATAATAATATTTTAATGTAATGTACTGAATATTTTAATGTTTCTGTATGATTTTTTCTTTCATTTTCATTGGGAAAAATATCTACTTCATTGCAAGAGTTCATAGTATTATTTTTATCACTTGTTGACTGAATCATAGGCTAACTGGGAATTTTGTTGACCAAACACAGTTCAGGAATGGTGAACAGCTTCCAGACTCCACTTAGCATAGCTTTGAGTCTTACTTCATGAGATTCATAGTCACAAAGAGCAAAAAATATCCTAGCTTATTCTGCTTCTGTTGTTTTCTCTTTTCTGGAATTTCTCTGTTACTTCCAAGACATTTGCAAATGTTGGACTGGAAGAAGCCATTTCATAGTATTTTTTGGTGTTATACTTTATGTCTACAAGGAAAGTGCAGAGAAGCCTTTAAGTTAATTCAGTCAGAAGTCCCCAGATTTGCACTTTGATGTCTACTAAATGCATGTGTATTAACCAGTGTCATTATTTTTTTCTCTCAATTGATTTAACATGTGATCTCTATTTCCACTAAATTAAAGCACCAGAAACAGACAATACCACAGGCAGCTAAGTAAGCTTCTTTGCCATTTAGGCTTCTGTGCTTGATTGTTTCTCTCTGATTAAATTCCCTCTGTTATAATATTAGTACAAATCAAGAGTGTGTTGGAGTTTTTATCTAAAGATTAATAACTTGAAAAATATTAAAAAGTTTAAAAAGACATTAAAGAGTAGAAAAACTACATACTTAAAATTATTTTCACTTTATTGTTTTTTAGATCTCAATACAGCCCTTGGAATGACAATAGATGACGTTCATTTAGTTTGCTTATCATATAGCTGATGCTTTTTGTTTAGATGTGCCATATCTGGCTTGGATCTTTACCAGTGAATGAATCTCTCTCATGGTAACCTCTGTTCTATAAAATCATAATTGAAAAGAATTCTTTACAGCATAATTCTGGATTTTTTAATTAATGGCATGTAGTAGTATAGTGTCTGCCATTTTCCTTTTTCAAGAATTACGCTGTAGAAAGAGCTTCTGTGAAAATTATAGCTCCTTTATTTTAAGAAAGATATAAAAGTCTGGGTTGTTTGTCTGGTTGGTTGTTTTTTTTTTTTTAAATCATAGGTTTAATTTTTTCAAAACAGTACACAAAAGGAAGATCAATGAGAAGAAATTAATTTGTTAAGATTATGTCTGTAATGACACTTGACAGGCAGTTTTATTTGGCAAGGTCATTTTGATTACTTGTACAGTGAAAGTCAAGCTCAAGAGGAAAATTTTCAGACAGATGGATTTAATCTGGTTTATACTAACTACTATTCTTGTGGTTTAGACAGTTTCCTGAGCAACTGTAATTAAATAACTCTAATCTACTCTTTGTAGCTTCAAATTTTCTAAATGAGGTGCCACTTCAAAAATGTAATGTGAATTTTCTTCTAAGGGCAAATAAGAATTTCAGTAATGGGAAAACATTTATTTTTTCTCTTTTTTTAACATCCAAAGTTGTATTTTAATGAGATCCTGGAGATCAAATGACTGGAATTCTCATATACTACATGTGTCTGAAAGCAGCTGCTTCAGAGTAGAAAATTTTTATCAGGCATATGTTTTGTAACCCACCCCAGCCCCCACATTACCCTGCTTTCTGGTCAGTTAGTTTAGCTCTTGTATCTGGCTCCAAGTAGGTAAATGGTGTAAAGTAGGGGTTTGTTTGTTTCTTTGCATACAAACAGTTACTCCCTTGTTATAGAAAGCAACATTTAAAAATATTCAGACAATCAGATTAACTCTTGATCTTTTGTTGAATATATACATAAATATATATGCATGTGTGTGTGTGTATGCAGGAACTGAAAGCATATGGCAAAGTTACCAAGAAAGTAATGGATGTTCATTTCTCCCTTTTTAACACCGATTTCACATTATCTGAATTAGATTTGCCAAAACTTCACTTGCTTTATTGTCACATTTTCAGTGTAGAAAATCCTGAAATAACGGAATGGAGTACAGCAGTACTTTGAAACGCTGAAGCTATGCATAGAGGATATAATTAGATTAATTCAACGTTCCAATTTCAGAAATGCTAATTTTCCAAATATCTAGATTGAGAGATAATTTAATTATGACTTTTTTTTTTTTTTTTAATTGACAGGAACATTTATAGGGACTTTTGGAACACTTACGGCTCTACATTAAATCTCTGAATCGAAGTATTTTACAGTAGCGGGAAAGCAGAGGCTTTTATTGTGAAATTCTAAGTGGAGTCTGCTACCAGCTTCAGTTCATATTTCCCTCTGCTGCTCCAGTCTAATGTAGTGTCTGCAGATTGGGAGTCTTTAAGTATTGAAGTTCTGCCATTCAGGCAGAGAAACACATGGAGACAGGGTCACTATAAATTTTGGAAAGGTTGAAGTAGATGCATAGCTACTTTTATTGGGTTACAGCAATGTGGATAACAGCATTTCTCACATAAAGGTGAAGTTTCTGAGAAATATTCCATTGTTACAAATCAGGTACCCATGTTTGAGTCAAATATAGATTCACTCCATAAATGTCAATGACCTTTTAGGAAATTTCTGGAAAATTTCTGGCAGTAAGTGCAGCATTGTGAGTTTTCCATTTAACACTAGCACTAATTTGAATAATTGCATCTATCAGGGATATAATGGTCAAATTTTCTAAGACTTTGGGTCTTACAAAATTTGGGTAGGGACTCCACTTGGGAAGGAAAAACATGACTCAGGGCATTAGCAGGGTGGTAATACAGGACTTATCAGACTGAGGAAGATAATATATAAGAGAGGGTTTATAACAAATACAGGTCTACAGAAGGGGGGAAGAAAAACAGATAGGGGAGAATGGGCTGGAGGTGGTAGGGGAAGAGGAAAAAGCTAGAAACTATTTTCTGCTTGGTAAAAGGGAAATATTCAATATTATGACATTTGTCTCCACTGTTGAGATTTTAAATGACAAGAAAATAGATGCCCGGGTACTGAGGAGTTTGACAATTGTTTGGTTTATTGGTTGCTATTTACAACAAAAAAGAAATTGAGAACCTGAGGAAGTTGACTTTCTGAAAGTACAGTTAGACAGAAGAAAATCAAAGTAGATTTTGGTTTGGAAACACTATAATTCTTTGACCAGAAGATAACATCTTCATTTTTTCAGTGTCAAATTTGGCTTCAGTGATTCTTCATTAATTATTGTGGGTTTTCTCCTTATGATTCTAGCTTTGGGATTTTTTTGATTGCATTGTGGGTTTTTGTTTTGTTTTGTTTTTTGGGTTTTTTAATTTCTTTTATCTTTTTACTTCACTCTATTCCTTAAAATGCTCCTCCCTTAAGCGGAAATTATTCAGAAAATGCAAAAAAATCACGTTTGTTTTAGAACTGTAGTCCACTTTCCCTCTCTTTTCGATTTTGAGGCAGACCTTCTGGTGCATTCATTTTGAATGTGATTAACCTCTAATGCAGTTTTTGGATCAAAATTTTGCAAAAGAAATAACCTTATTTTAATTTTTTTTTATTCTACCCAAAACTATATGTTTGACAAAAGTTTAAAATCAGCAACCTTTTAGCCTTTCAGTTTTCACATGGAAAATTTAATCCAATGATCTTAAATATTTATTTCTCAAACAGCTTGAAATTCATATGAAATATGCATTATGCTGCAGAGATGTTACTGAGTTTATGCTTTTATGGCATAAAAATCTTTTGAAGAACATCCTCATGGAAGTGGATGTTAGACAGATTAGCAAAACATTGTACAGTAGTAAAGAAGGAAAGACATCTAGGAAAGTAAAAGATTTTGATTCCAGTACCTATTGTATTCAGTACAATAGAAAGCTGTGTGTTCTTTGTGGGAATACAAGATGTCAAGTGATTTCCAGTACATTTGTAGCCATCACAGAAAAGGAGATGTTGCTTCTTAACTAAACCTACTGCTGGCCACAACACCCATCAGAATGGGATGCACATGGGAAAGTCCATATTAAAAAATCATTATTGTCAATATATGGATACATTAAGACTCGGTAGAGTGTATAAAACTCTTCCCAGAATCTTGCAACAAATCAGTGATAATCAGTGATGGGAACAGGGGATTAGACAGATTTAGTTGTATTAAAGCATTGGGCTTTTTGTTTCTAATGCAGAATATCAGAAAATGCAAAAGTTGCCACAAGTTTCATCTTTTTTGTCTTTTCCTGAATATTGTAACAGAAAGTGTGTCTACCAAGGCTTTCAAAAGCTAAGTTAAAGCAAATCACTATTTTGGAGAAAATCTAATAGCCGGAGGTGTCAATTAGTTTATTAAAACTGTAAAACATAAGTTGCAGTTACTGTAGGTTGTTAAAAAATGTGATAGCCTGGGAGGTATTTTGTTTCTTTTCTTGTTGTTTTATAGATATAGAAGATGTGCAGCTGTCCTTGTTCTATTAATAACCATTTGACCCCAGCAACAGGAAGTGCTGCTGGTGCAATTGCAATGGTCACACATCATTTTCATATGGAAGCCTTTCAGATGCATTAGTAAAAGGTGCACTGATAACTCTTATCAGTGTACCAATAAGAGTGCATCTCCTGGATGCATCTCCTGGACCCTGAGAGCCTCTGGACTCAAGTGTTTGATCTAAATCACAAATAATTGATGGTGAAATATTCAATCTCATGCTTAAGTGACTTCAGATGGAGGACTCTCAAAAGTTTTGAGCTTCTGCTTCTTTCTTAATTCAAACCAGCAAGGGATGCGGTGCCTTTGCTATAGCTACAAAGCAGACCTGAAAGGCAAACATTAGCTTTATACTGTCAAAACAAATAATTAATGGAAAATTTCTGATAGATAACCTTAGTAGTTACAGAAAAACTGATGTACAGATTCTAGGAAGAGCATTCTGAAGGTAAAAATATTTAACTTGTGACTTTGTGCAGTGATATAAGGTAAATGAACTATTTGTAGTAATAGCTCTTCTAATGTCACTTCATGTCGATGTGACTCCACTTAAGTTAAGGGGGAATCTTGCAAGAAATCCAGTGTAGGAAGAGTTCAGCCCCAGGAGAAACAAGATAACTGGGTTTGGTCTGGGTTTGGCTCCCATTCTAGAAGTAACTTTTTGTTTGGAATTTAATCTGCATGCTATATGACAGTGTTAGGAGGTTGAACTTTTATGAAGCAGGTGTGAATATCAGCTCAGTCTCTGTGACTTCAAATGACCATCTGTTTCTCCACTTAGTGCAGAAAAAATTTTTCAAGAGTGTTTTGTTTGGCTGTGGTGGAGGGAGACAAGCAAATACATTTGCATGCAAATTCTATACACTCTTTTTACTTAAAAGAAAGAAGACAAATAAGAATCAAAACAAAATGCCAATAATCTGAAATGATTCTATTCCTATACCTAGGAATTTCTATATCTAGTTACCTATTTTCAACCTTTGTATTTTTTAACATGAATATAGAAATAGGCTCATTCTGTTGTTTTCATCAATAAATTTGTTTCCTCAGAGATGAGAGCTGTTTATCTGCCTTCTCCTTAATTGTTCTTCATTACCAAAATACTTCACTTTTAATAACTTGCTTTCCTTTGTAATTATATTATCTCTTGGATTACATTGTAGTTTTCCCTTGAGGATTTACTTTTATTTGATTCCCTTGTATAATTAAAGATGTCTATGTTGTATTACAAAACTCCAGTCTTTACTGAAGGTAGCCGGTATCTGGCATGAGGCAGTGAGTAGGAGTTGAGAAAGTTTTGGTCACATTTTTGTGATTTTAACTTACAATTCTGACACATTCATCTTATTAAATTATCACATCAGAAATAAATTTCTGTGTATTTATTTTATAAAATAATATTAATGATGCTCTCTGTCTTACAAACAGAGAGGCAGCCAATAGGAAGCCACTTCTTGAAAAGCAGTAAAATAAAAGCAGTAGTTTGTCCTTGTAAATCAAGCAGACAGCTATATTTTCCACAAACATATGACAGTCACTTCTTATAAATTAAAAATGAAAGTAATTGAAAATGCTCTGCATTGGATAAAACCAATGTAAGTGTATGGTTGTCTTTTGTGTGAAATTAAGAAAAACTAGTTTTGTATCAGTTGCTTCAAGGAAATTTTCAGGCCACTTTCAAGTAAGTGAAAGGAGTTATATACAGGGTTTGGTTTGCTTAGCATTCATTAACAGCATAATTCTGAAATTATTTTTTTAATTATAAAGGTTTGATAAAGAATGTAATGTGGGGTTTTTTGTGTTAATATTTAAATTCCTTCATTTTAAATAGACAAGGAATTATTTGAGTCCAGTATTTGCTTATTTTAGTACTTTTGAATGAACAAATGTGAAAATAGGACAATATTTCTGGAAGGAAATGATCACTTGAAATATTGAGAACCATATATAGTGGCCTTAGGTTGCTGTGGCTTTTGGAATATACATGTTCTGCATATTTATTCATTTATTTGCTTATTTAATATGGCATCTATTACCAGAAACAGTGTACTGACACAGTAACATGATATACTCTATAGAGATAATTTTTTTAAACCACAGTTAGTAAAAATTAACATGCCAGGAGCTGATTTTAAATATATTCTCAATACAGATTAAAGATATTCTACTAATATAAATCTGCTGGGGCAATGCAAAAAAACAAAACAAAACAAATAAACAAAAAGCTGAACTCAACACAAAGAAAATCAAGGCTAAAATTATAAAATTAAAAGAGTTGGATTGCCTGAGATTGGTGAATTCAGTGTTTGTCATAAAAACAAAATAAAACAAAGAAAGTAGCCTCCCCAACACCTGTTTGCCTCACAAAACCCTAGAAAGCCAGGAGTATTTATTTCTCTAGAAATACTCTGCACCATAAGAGATTCAATTGGAAGTATTTCAGATACACTACTGAGAATTTTTGAAAATGAAATCTAAGCATTAATTACCAGCATTATTAATCATGTTTCATATGTTTGCAGCTTTCAGCGTCAGGCGAGACATGTCCAGACCAGAGCACATTCAGGTTTTATTTGCATTTATACGGTCAAATGGCTTCTGAGAGTATGAAAGAAAATGAGGTTAGGCATTTCCTCTATAGAGTAAAAGAATATATTTAGGAAGTCTAGAAAACTTGCAAGTTTGTTTTGATTTGTGAAGCTAAGTATATGTACCAAAGATGTGTACCATCATCATTATCTTTGAAAACCATTGCTTATATTTATATAATTTCTTTTCCCAGATATGCAACTTTAATGTTAATGAGATGGGATGAGATGAAATAGCTGCCAAGAAAGATCTGGTTCTAAATAGTCCTGAGATGATTTATCTATGCTGAATAATAGTTTAAACGTTAAGGTCAGAGTAAAAAAAAATGAAATTCTAGTTTAATCTATGAACTTGGATGAGTGCACGGCAGTGTTTTTTGTTGTTGTTTTGTTTGGATTTTTACTAGGGTGGAAGACCTCAGCTATTTTTTATTTATACATTACTTCTTGTATAATTTATGGTTTCTATTTCATGATTGCACAAAAATATATGCAAAAAATGAGTACAAGAAATTGAGTAAAAGTGAAGACCTGTTTTATTTAGAGCATTGGGCCACTTAGGCACTAATATTTCTTATGTTTACAGACTGCTTTGGTAATGCCATATTTGATTTTTAGAGCAGAGTCTTGACTTGTCTCCCTATATAACTCCTTCCATATAACTGGAGACATCTGTGACTAGTCATATTAATCTCATCTATTACAGAGAAAGTGGTAGGGTTTTTTAAAGTTTTTGAAGAAAAGGATGGCTTGAGTGTGTTGAAATAGCTAGGAAACATAATTAATTTTTAAAATGTTTCATAGAAACAACAATTATGAAATAAAATATGAAATAAAAACCATAACTAATTTAATTTCTGTGGTGTTATTGACTCTATTTTAGAATGAATAGAAGCCAATTTAATTTTTTTTCCTATGTCCAAATTTACAACAAGAGCAGAGCTAACTTCATTTTTATCCTGAGATGAAATATTTTGAATGCTTTAAAACCCTTGCAATTTATTTTGCTAAATACAAAGAAGGCTCATGTACTTGACTTTCAGGAAAGGGTAATGAGGACAATTCTAGCACCTCTGGCTCAGCAAACGTGACACTTACAAGTTGCTGCTCACTGGAGGAAAAATATCATAATTTTCTTCTCATGGGTTTCGCACTTTCCTCACAGTATGCCCGAGGCTTCCCCCAGAAATGGGTCAGTAGGTGACACGCACCATTGTCTGGGGCAGCAGCATCATCCATGCTTGTACACATTAGTAACACCTGAGCCCTTCCTGGCATTCTCCTAGGATATTGCGTGTATAATGATACAATGTGTTTAACCTGATGCACTCAATGCTTGAAGTTAGTAGGAAGGCAGGGTAAGATGTTGCTATCTGATCTTTCAGCTTTAATCGACTCAGGTTGATTAAAAGATTAAATCAGGACTAAGGTAATCTCATTTCTCTCTGTACGGTGAAGATTTGCATCTGGAACATTTACAAAGATGAATTCTCAGGCTTTCAGTGGATAAAATATGTGGGAGAAACTCCCACCTCAGTAACAATTGTGACTTGCCTTGCTGTTTTGTCAGAAGTGAGGTTATGATATTAATAACTTTATCAAAATACAGGTTGAGGATCTCAGCGGCATGACAGAAATATTCGGTTATCTTTTAAAAGTTGCATCTTGTTATAATAGATTCGTTTATCCATTAGTCATTACATCAAATACAACATCTGCCCCAAAATCTGTGCCACTACTCTTCTACCTATGTTTCACACTGGCTGCTGGCCTGTGGGTTAAGGGATGCTTGTGTCCTGTGTATAAATGCCACCTGGTTTGCAATTATGCTATTTCCTTGCAAACTACACATTATTTCTATCAAATAGGTCTTGCAGAAACATTTCTACCACATGCTTTCACAAAAAGTTTATATAAGCTCCTTCCTTGGGCAGAGATTTTGGAAGAGAAAACCTTCAGAGGTCCTTTCTTACTTCAGCTATTCTGCTAGTTTGTGAAAGACCAAAAAAGAGTGTGCAGCATGCAAGGATTTTTTCTATTTTGCCAATGAATATGCAATCACACATATGACCTCAATCTGAACAAAATGAGTAGTCTGTGTAAATCCTAAAGGCAAATTTCAAGTCTTTTGATCTGCAGCAATATTGTTTGTTTCAGCTGCAGCTTCCTAGAAATACAGGATGAATTGCAGTATTTCTCTAATTTTATTAATAATCTAAACACATTAAACCCAGTGGGGTTGAGGAAAGTTCATTAATTAAAGTTTGCACCCTTTGATGCAAAGCACACGAGTCCTGTACACAATGATATGGACATGATGATTTGAAACAATGGACAAAGATTAATAATAATAATTTTTGAGAAAGAAAGTATTTATTTCTGAATATTAATCATCAGAAAACCTTTTTCTTGACAAATAAAAGGTATTAATGATGATAGAAAATTATATAAGATTTGGAACTATAATACCAATCTTGTCTGATCAAATATCCTTATATGATAATGTGATGACCCTGACAAGCTGGAGAGGAGCTTAGTGCACATGAAGCTCATGAAGGTCAAAGCCTAATGAGAATTTCTCAAATCATGCTGTGGCCTGGGAACAATTAAAGTCAGCTTTTCTGGGCCTCTACAGATAGCCTATATACACTTCTATATGAGACTTTACACAATATTGAATACAGATGGAAATCTTAGTAAAAGTAGAGAGAATTTTAATAATTCTTAAGTATACTTCTTACTTAAATATGTCATCTGCTTAGTTTTGGATTCTTCTAAGCTGATATTCTTCCCTTCTTTCAGATATATCCCTAAAGTTGACTCACTGCTTCCAGAAGATTATTAGTGTATTACTCTGTATTCATGGTAGACAACTTTATGCTTACTTATGCACTTCTTTTCCTGTTTTGATGCATTCCCATGTTTCTCATTATAACTCATATATTTCAGAAATATCTTACATAATATATGACCATTCTATTTCTCAAGAGCTACTCTAACATTTTCCTCTCCATTCTTCCAAAACATTTTTCTTGTTCTTATGTGTAGCCCAAACAAGGTGGGAGAAATGTCTTGTTCATGAAATAGTGTTAATATTGCTGATATACAGGCAACAGTGACAACAATAAGTGCTCATTGCTCAGTTGTGTTAAACAAAAGGAGATACAAGGGCTATTTTTCTACCTAGCAAGATTTTAATAGAGCCAGGGGTTGTCATTGTTCTCAAGATAAATTCAGAGAGACATAAATTTTAAGTAAAGAGCTTTACCTAACTCAATTTGATATTGTCCTGTAGCATTGCAGCTACTCCTATGTCTGACTAATTGCATCCTTTAGAAAGAAGCTGGTCGGTTTGAAAACCTCTGGAAATCTAATGTCCACCAGTTTTTCTTGTCAACTTGTTCACGCAGATTTTATAGAATGTATTTTACTTACATCTGCTTTTCCAAAGGTATACTGAGACATGTCCCAGTGAAACGACCAAATAATAAAAGATAGTAGTGAGTACTGTACTTTTCAGCAGATACACTGCATTTCTATCTTGCAATTCCAGATCATATTCTATATATCTACAGAATCTACACAATGCACAAGAGTGCCATGCAGCTGTGCCAATGAGAGAATCTGCCCAAGATATTCTTGTTGTCTCCATAAAACTAGCTAATCTGGCCATGGGCCCAGTACTGCAGCATACTGCTTGCACACTATATGGCATTCTGATGTTACTGTACCCTTATCCCCTAAAAAAAAGAAAAAAGAATGAGAAGATTGAAAGACTGACATTTTGAGGTCTCTGACTGTAGGAAGTGTTTCCACCCCTCAGCTAATTTTTGTGGCTATGCACTATACAGTCTGTTATTGACATTATTGTTTGAAGTATGTGGAGACCCCAGTGGGATAAACTTTTTCCAGAGTGATCCCAGTGAAGATGTCATGGCAGGTAGCATCATGTGCTGGTATCAGCTGGGGTAAAGTTAATTTTCTTCTCAGTAGCTAGTAAGGGACCATGTTTTAGATTTGTGTCGAGCATCAGTTGATGAAATAGAGATGTTTTTGTTGTTGCTGAGCAGGGCTTACACAGAGACAAGGATTTTTCTGCTGTTTTTATTGCCAGGCTGGCAAGAAAGGTGGAGGTGCATGGTAGGTTGGGAGGAGAACCAAACTGACCTAAGGGATATTCTAAATCATGTGGCATCATGATCCGTGTATAAAGTGGAAGAAGAAGAAGGAAGGGGGAGATGTTCGGAGTGGTGGTGTTTGTCTTCCCAAATAACCATTAGGTGTGATGGGGCTGTGCCCTGCTGGAGATGGCTGAACAGCTGCCTGCCCACGGGAAGATGGGAATTAATCCCTTGTTTGATTATTTTGTATGTCTGAGTTTAGTTTTTCCAGTTAAACTGTCTTCATCTCACCCCACGAGTTTTCCATCTTTTATCCTCCAGATTCTCTCCCTGGTCCTACTGGGGAGGAGTGAGCAAGCAGCTGTGTGGGGCCTGTCTGCTGGCTGGGGATAAAGCACGACACATCACTTCACTTCTCACAGATTCCTACACTGTATTCTGTAACACACACCCAGAGCCCCAAACACACATGCCTACATGTGCACTGCACATTCAATAAATGGCTGCAGCTGGATTAACAAGGTTTACTTTGTTAATCCAACTGCAGCCAATTGCACTAGTTAGCACACACACAACATGTTCTCCCATGATCCATGACAGGGATGGAGTAATGCTGCCTGTTGGGGTTCATGCAGTCTGGAGACACCCTACATTATTACTCATTTATAATCTTTTCCCTGCATATCAAGTGCTCTGTTGACTTACATTGTGCTAATTGACATTTTCTCGTCTTTTGCAGTATCTATACCTTGAAATATTAGAGCAATGCCTTAATGCTCAAGAGAATTTGAAACATTAATTCAGCATCAAAAGCTGCACTTTTTTTCTATATTAATATTTGAGCAAAGTAGAAAATCTGATTAATGAAAAGAAGAAAGACTCTGGGCTATTTCAACATGTCTGAGGTCACATGGAGAGTCATTATGTCCTGTGCTCACTGCCAAATACCTGTTCATTAGAAAGAATAAAGAGAACTGGTTTGTATTTCAGTCAACCATTTTTTTAAATCTTGATGTTTGGTCAAAGGACAACCAGCAATTTAGAACAGGTTAAATTTCCTGCCACAGCAGTAAGTCAGTTTGGGATATTTGTCTATACTTACAGAACTACTTCTGGAATTTTGTCTGGCAGTTTTACACCTAACTTTTGGTTGCCTGTCCCTTTGAATCTTTTCCAGAACTCTTTGGGGAGTTACACAAAACTTGTATACTCGGCTGGGGAAAAATATATCTATAGGTAGTCTAACCATAGAGATCTAAAGAAAAATTTAACTATTTTACAATCAGTCTCTTCAGAGTTCAGATGCCCTCCTTAGGCAATCTAACACTATTATTCCTCATGTGGCATATACACCTGAAATCTTCTATTGTGAAATATGTTTCAAGCCAGAAAGACAGTTCCTCTTTTTGCCGAAATTTTCTTGTTACTCTGTTCCTCTCTCCAGCAAGTACTATCAGACAGTAGTCTTTGTCTCCTCTTCTGTTGAAAATAATAACTTTTCTAACAGAGAGAAGAAATCAAGATCAGAGCCAGTGAATGAACATCATCAGATGTCTCCAGAGATAAAAGGCAAAAGTACAAGAATTCTGAAGATATAGTTTAGCTCAGGTGCCTACATTGCATCTAAATCACGTATGTTATTTTTATTCTGTATACCTTGCAGAGAAACTATGTGATAGAATCATTTAGTTTGACGAAACGGCCAAATATAAAGTAGCTAGGTTAAAGGAAGGAGTTTAGAGTTTTCATTTTACTACAATGATTTTGTATTCCCTCTGGAATTTTGGACCTGTCAAATAAAATTTTCAGGGCTTCAGCATTTCTATTTCAAAAAAGAAATAACTGTCATCTAGTAAGTGGAGTAATAATTTTTTACAAATTTTTGAAAATTGTATTAAAATACTTAAATGGGTAATAATGCTGATAAATGCAGTATTTATTTAACTATCCCTTCAAAGCAGATATGCGTATACTGTGTGTTCCAAAGATATCAAAGCACCAGACAAGTGTGCACTGAACACCCAGTGCTATAGATGAACCAAAGCATCCGTCATTCAAATCAGGATCTCTGCAGCTGGAGACACTTAAACCTGAAACCTGAAACTGCAGGTTTGGAGTATTGTTAAGGCAATATTTTGATCAAAATAAGGACTGGATGTAAATCCTCTCATTTAATTTGCTAGATTGCAACCCTGAACAATTCTCTGACCTTACAGCCTTTTTAAAACAGATTTATAGTTTTGAAAGAAAAATTGCAGAATATCAGGGAAATGACAGAAAAAATATAAGTCCTCATATTCCACAACATTTACAAAAAAGAAAAAAGGTCATTTCATAAAGGGGTCCATAAAACACTGTGGGTGGAAATTAAATATAAAAAAGAGGAATCCCACAGCCTTTTAAATATTTTATAAAGAAACATAATTGGTATTCTAGTACATAAAGCTGCATCGCCACAGCAAAAATACACACCACTTAAATGTTTATCCAAAAAATCATATTAGAAAACAGTATGATTTTTCATAATAGAATTCAATATAACTAGTTATAATCTCATAATCTAGGGAAAGCTGCCACATTTTCATCAATGAAAAAATGTTTGTTAGAAAGAGACTATCAAAAGCTCTCACATTATCATCACTGTCACATTAAATGGCCTTAATTTTACAGGAAGAAAAAATGAGAAGTTTGAAAGCATAAAAAGCACAGCTCAGGATAATAAAATCCTCATTCTGCAAAACATCCCACTCTTGATGTGACCCAGATCATTATTAATCGACGGGAGCAAGTAATTTCCTAAAAATTCTGTGGATTTCAAGAGTCCAGTGCACAGGTGGTTAAATGGAACCCCTCCTTCAAAGAGATTGAGCAGCTTGTCTGCTTTCTTTTGCCATTACTACTTGAGATTATGTTGTGGATCTGGATGGAGTTGGCTTTTAGGCCTCAGAAGAGACAACAAATGAGCCTCTCACTTCATGGAATGTCTCTGTAGAGAGTTTGGGTTTGTGCAAGCTCTTAATATTAATGTTCGTCACTGTCCCAAGGCTGCTTCACCATCACTGAGAACAGAGGTATTTAAATCCCTGTGCCTGACATTGTCTCAGGGTGTATCACTCAACCTTTCACCAATAGATTTATATTCAAATTTGAAATAGTCTATCACTATAATTACCTCCGTGTTTGTAAAACACCCAGCATGAGTAAAGCCCAATTCTCAGCAAGATGTGGGAGTTAGCAAAGTATAAATAATAAATGCATATCTGAAAGATCACAGTGTTAAGCTAAAACCAAAAAAAGGGCTCCTCTTTCCTATGAATAATTTTCCATTTCCTGTTTGCTTGGAGAAGATACTAAGCTTATATTTTAGTCATGCTGAAGGATTCAAACTGATTTAGAAGAGATTTGCTTTAAAGCAAGCAGACAGTGTCTATATTATGAGTTTGGTATTTTTTTTCCAGCTCCTTTCCTGTGCAGCACATACTCATCAATCATATTGGGAAGCTGACTTATATTCTCCACACTTTACCACTAACTGGATTACAGAGCTGAAAATCTTACTCAAAGTTTAAAATGTGATAAAAGTAATCAAATTGTTCTAGTCAAATTCTAACTGTGGTGAATAGATGGCACTAATTACCTTTTCTTATTATGCTACAAATGTAGTTTACTCCATCTTTATTCATGAAGTAGTATCATATAGCCCACCAAGGGGACTTGCAGCAGTATGTAATATTGGCATATTTGTTTTCCTGCTCTTGTTTTTCCTCTTCATCAGTATTCCGTAGGTGTGGTTTTAGACTGAAATGTATTGCTATGTGGGTCTTTCTCATGTCTTGATGAAATTACAGCACTCTGCATATTTTTGAAGTTGAACTTTTAGAAAATAATTCAAAAACTCCAATAATAAAAAGAGAGTGGCAGACTTAGTGGGGGTAATTAGTTTTCTGCTTTCCTTTATGTGCCCTAAATATCAAATAAAATGTGTGCGTACACAAATAAAAAGTGTGCGGGCACACAAGTAGTATTCATAGTGTGGAAATATTTGATTTGAATTCAGCCTTAGTGTCGAAGTGAGGGAGCGACCACCATTGTTGATTTTTCGCATCTGACTCCTGTTTATTCATCAATCCATCATTTTTTATAACCGTGTTAATTAAGTTCATGCATATTGCAAAATCTGAGCTCACAATAGGTCAGAGATAACATACCAACCCCTCCTTATGTTTCCAATACCAAGATTTGGGTTCTCAAAATTAATTTTGCTTTCCCAAAACAGCCAAAGATAGAACATCCACTTGTTATGAGAAAGCTGCCTGAGAACTCTGATAAGGTTCTCAAGGCCTTCATGTTTGTCACTTTTACCTGTAATTAAAAATAACCTGAGAACCTCTGCTGTTTACAGAAACAGGCTGTGAGAACCTGTCCCCCACAGCTGCCTTCCAAGCCATCCCTGAAAAAATCTCCAACACCTTAGTGTGTTGCAGTCATTGTGTACTGATTTTGGCTGGGGTAGAGTTGATTTTCTTCACATTGTCTGATATGGGGCTGTGTTTTGGATTTGCACTGCACACGGTCTTGATGACCCAAGGATGTTTCCATCATTGCTGAGCGGTGCTTACACAGAGCCAAGGCCTTTTCCGCTCCTCACCCCAACCCGCCAGTAGGGAAGCTGGGGCACCACAAGGAGTTGGGAAGGGATTCAACAGGACAGCTGACCCAAATGACCAAAAGGACATTCCATATGATAGGGCATAAATTCAGCAATAAAAAACATGGGAGATATGAAAGAGAGGGATGTTTGGAGTGATAGCTTTTCTCTTCCCAAGTCATTGAGGGTAAAGGAGCCTGACTTTCCTGGAGATGGCTGAACACCTTCCTCCCAAGGGAGTGGTGAATTAATTCCTTGTTTTCCTTTACCTTTGTGTGACTTTTGCTTTTCATATTAAATTGTCTTTATCTCAGCCCTTGAGTTTTCTCACTTTAGTACTTCCAGCTCTCTCTTCCATCCCCATAGGGTGGGGAGTGAGTGAGTGACTGTCTGGGGCTTGGTTGGTGGCTGGGGTTAAACCATGGCATATTGTGAAATGATGCTAAACAAAAAAAGGTTAAATTTATGTTATGTAGAAGTTATCAAGCTAATAACAGTGAATTCCACTAGTTCACAGCTAGAAATATCTTTCTCAGTTGCTATTCTGTGAAGAAATTCTGTGAACAGTTTATTTTTTCTAGAGGCTGGGGTTAAAAGATTTGAATATTTTTGTTTTGGTTTGGTTTGGTTTTTTGTTTTTTGTTTTTTTTTTTTTTTCCTTAAAGCTTAAAAAACAGAGAAGGAAACATCTAATTCTAGCTGTTTTGGTCCTTCTTCTGTTTGTAGAATCATTTCCTTAGGATGAAGCTTCTAGACAAAAATGTCTTGAAAAATCACACTTGGTTCAGCTAAATTGCTTGTTCAAGCAAGCTTGCAAAGGATGAGGAGGCTTCAGCGCAATTTCAACACCAGCTTTTTCTCCAGTCACACAATTTATTAGATCTCTATGCAGTATTCAGAGACATCAAGTACCTATATTTTGGATATATTACTGCAATAGTTTTTCTAGATTTAGCGAGAAAGTGGGAGAGGATGTCAGAAAGGCTTGTGCCACATCTTCTCATGGCAGAAAAATAGACAGATTCCTGCTTACGGCCCCTGACCGTATAACCTTGCTGTATGATAGTCCCTCAGGTAAAAAGGATAGGAAACACAACTTTGTGTAAAGCAGGTTTCATCTAAGCATGTTACCTCTATAATTTCACCAGCATTGAGGAACAAAGCATGAGTGATTCAGAGAATTTGCACTATGACCTTTCTCCCAAGCTCATGGAAAGTAGACAGATTTAGCAGGGAAAGGCATAAAACTTGCAAGATCAGACTATTTGATTTGTTCAGAGATGATTTTCAGATGACTGTTGGCAAGAAGATAATAAAGCCCAGTGTTCCTCCTTTTTAGCTTTAGAAATAAAACCCACTAAACTTCAGTATTTTATCCATAAATCCAGAAATTATTATACTAGAGCTGCCAATCAGCTACCATTAGCCATTTCAAGGTGATTGCTCACCTCCTGTTATGCATGACTGTCATTTATCCCTCCTCTGCCAAATGAAAAAAGAAAAAAAGAAATAAATTCAGCTTTCAGACAGTCATCTTGCATCTAAGCAATGTAGCCAGTAAAATAACTCTCATGTGAAATAAACCTCAACATTCAAAAACAATACAAAACAAAGCAAACCAACAAAAAAAACCCCACAAAAATTTGACCAAAACTATGTAATTTGTACCAACTTTTGAGAAATATTACCTAAAATGCTGGTTTTGTATCTGCAAATTTTGTAAGGAGGCAGCACTCAAAGAAGAAAACGTGTGGGAAAGTCAATTCCTATCTGAGTAAGAACTATCTGCTTGTTACATAGAGGCTTTGGGTCCAGTTAATACTATAGAAGGGACAAGGTATAGAATTTTAACAATTTCTTTGGAAATTTATTTTAAGACTTAGTTGCTTCCATATGGGAAAGTCCAACCATTAACAGACTTTTCTGTGGTACGTGTGGAATTTCAAGGTCTCAGAGCTTGGTGACAACACTTAACAGAGAAAGAAAATGTTCCTTGAAACTTGGAGAAGATATAGATTAGAATTTTAAGTTAAAATTCTGATGGAAAATATTTTCATTTAATCTGAGGTCTCAGTTGCCTCTGATACTGCCTGAAGACAGGACTGAAAAATACTTTCTTATTTCCCCAAAAACATCTGAGCTACCTTGACGATAAATGTCCATCAAGAAGATTATTTTAAAGAGAAACCTCTTAAATTTCTTACATTTTTTCTGAGTGTAGAAGCTGCTTCAGGTACTGGTTAAGTGCATGATAATACATTTTTAATATATTTCCAGAATAGGTGAAAATTACCTCTAATAATCGTATGCAGACATTGTTTTGTTTTCTAATGACAATTATCTTGTGTGTTTCAGGGGTTATATACTATCTGCATGAGGCACAATGTCTAGGCTTTTTTGGTCTAATACAATACATCCCAGAACAAGTAGAGCAATCACCAATCTAACAGAAAATTGATGTATTATATTAATGCTAAAGTAATGTTAGAAATGGATGGAAAGTGGATCACTGACAGTGATAGAAATCTTTCATCAAGGAAGAGTGGCAGCATGGTACAAGAAAAAAGACTTTACAGTTGACAAGTTGTATGGAAATGCAGTTTGGCCTGGCTTGGTAAATAAATTAATTGAAATCAAACTTCATGCAGAAAGTTGTACATGCAGAAATATTTTTAAATTATTTGAAAATTGTTTGCAATTGTAGATCTCCATGACAACAGTATTGTTTGAAATAATCCAACTACAGATTCTCAGCATGAAGAACTTTTTGATGCTGATGTTCTTGATAATATCTTGCAAAATATAAAAAATGGCAGAGAAAGAGCCATTGAGACAAAAAAAAGCTCTGTAGAGTGTTGACCACAGTAATTAAAATATATTCTCTGACTTCTAACACAAGGTAGTGTTGTTTCCAAGACTGAGCAATCATTAAATATAAATATCCTCACTTGAAAAAACCCTATAACTTTTGATGTTGCTGCATTTTTTTTCTCTTGAGGAAACAAAGATTCATTAAGAATGGCATACTCTTTCTGTGACTTGCTGCCTCCATGCCAATATCAATATATCTAATAATTGTTGATTACTACACAGTTGTGGTAGTCAAGTGAATTTTTGATTATATTTAAGACAGGAATTAATCTTCTTTTGGATTATATATATATATATATATATATATATATACATTTAAGCAATATTAAAATTATACTAATGTAATTTTTTTGTACTTTGGTAATGTATCTCTCTTTGCACCTGCTAGTATAAACCTTCACTTTTGGAGAATATCAGTAAATCTACAAATTAATAATGGAAAAGGAAGATGCCTCAGGTTCTAACTAATTTTTCCACTACTCAATTTTTTACTCTGTAAAAAAAAAAAAAAATAAGAGAGCTGTTAAAACTTGATCTTGAAATTTTGTCTTAAAAATGGTTGCCATTTTTTTTTAATCTCATCTCCAGAAGGATTACAAGATTTACAGATTTACTTTATTTTCAGAACTCAAACAAGAAAAACTGAAACCAACAGTATATTTTTCATGGAAATATTTCTAAAGATTGTATTGTTTGGGATATTTTTGTTTAGTTTGCAGTTTTGTTGTTTTGTTTTTTTTGCGGGGGGTGGGATTGGTGCTTTACTAGGAGAGTATTATATAATTAAGCATTATTAATTAAGTTCTTCAGGGATAGCTAATGTAGGTTGATGTATTTTGTGTCTTCAGTAGTGTTTCAGTGAATTTGTTTGGTTACAGTATCCTAAGTATTGTGGATTTATTTTTATACTCTCTTAGAGATTAATCATGTCTGGTCTAATATTTACTGAATGTTACGACATGGTACATTTGTTGAAAGAGAAATTACAAAAAAGACTGTGTGTCATTAGTTGATCATAAATGACAGCTTATCTAAAAGCACATCAAGTCAGAAAAAAAATCAACAGAATTGTCAACTCAATGGTGTAGAGCAGTTTCCAAATGTGACTTATTTTGATTAGTGCACATCTAATTAATGATGCCAGACTAGATCCCTTTCTCTTAAAAACAATTGTAGGCACACAGTTTGTGGTGAATGGGATTGGGGCAGTGGTCAAGGCTCATCCCTGATAGGGCTCATCCCTGTGTAGGACAGGTGACCAGTATTGAAGGCAAAGAAACCTGGAATGCTGAGGTGCACTGACCAATCACAAAAGGGTACAGAGGGCACACAGTGTGATCCATGTAAGATGAAGGGTGTAAAGGGTTGTACTGAAAAAAGAGTGAAGTGTTGATGCTTGAAACCTTCTTTGGTGTCAGTTCTACCTCCTCTGTCAAATAATTATTTTTAAGATACTATCAGGATTGCTGAGGGTCTGAAGATCTGATAAAAAGTTTGATAAGGTGTTGGGAATTTAGCTGACTAGAGACTGGAAAAGTACAAGGCTGTGGCTAATTTCAAGTCTTGCACTTGCAAGATAGCGTGCCTTTGGGCTTAGCTGGGTATGATAACAAGTAGACAGAGAGCCGTGGGAAATAGAGAATGTAGGCCCAAAGGAATGACGAAGAGTTGATGGTATAGTTTAACCAATAGATCGCTTGGCTTACAGGATATTCATAAGCTTATTACTTGCTGTATAAGTGTCTGATACTCTCTTCAATAAACAGAACTTGCTGTTGACTCATATTGAGCCCCAAGGTTTCCCTGCATCCGACAAATGGCTCGTCCCCGACAAACAGCTCAATCTGCAACAATAAGGAATATTTGTGTGAAGGACATTTTGTCCTAAGAGATTCCAAACAAGTCTCATAGCTTTGTATTACATCGTGCATTAATACCCATTTAAAGTCATGCTTCTATTAATGTCATAAAACATTTAATGTCCTTCTGTTCATGATTTTGTAAGTGCAGCAGGAAAATTAATAGTTTTTTTGTAAGGTAAATGTAGCTGCAGAAATTTGAAATATATTGCTAGAGTCATGACAGCTTAAAATGAAAAATAATTTCACTGTAAGGGATTCTAGAAATTTCCATATTGCATACAATGTACTACATTATTATAATGTGCTATTCTTATGTAAAATTTTAATATTTATAAAGTAATCACTACTGGATAATACAAAGGCAACTTATTACAATATAATTGGAGTATGTTACAGAAATTTATATTTTCCTGAAGAACCTCATAAATTAATGTGTTTGGGTGACTGTCAAATCATTTGGTTGAGGGAATGTGGTCTCTCTGCCAGTGCCACACACTTCATACGGAAAATTTGAACCTCTGTAACATTTTGAAATTTGAATCGCAAGAAGCAAGAGCTGAAACTTATAACAAAAATCTGGTAACATAAGGAGAAGAAAGGGATCTGCATCCCTCTCTCAGACAGGTCGCTCACCAGCTGAAAGCTCCCCTCTGTCACAGTGCTCTGCTGGATGCTCCATTTGAACCCCATACTTCTAAAGGGTCAGGAGCATGTAAGATCAGCCATGCTGTCTACTAAAGTAAGTGCTGAGTCTCTGTAGTCTGAAATGTTAGGAATGTGCACGTGACAATAAAGCTTGTGGCTGAGGATGTCACTTTTTTACAAGAATGCATCAAAATTGGCAAATCTCATATGACATTTTCTCTCAAAATTATTTTTTCTGGAAAATTAGTTGATAAAAATTTGCAGTAAATATGGTTGTTGTACAAAAAAAAATTCTTAAAGCCTAAACCATTATTTACCAGCTTGCGTCTATTTTTTGCATTGTTTTCAGGTACATATCTGTTTTTTGATATACTTCAATATCAGCAGGGAAAACTTTGGTTAGAAAAACCTCTTTCTTGAGTATGCCTGTCTGTTTTCTGCCTTTTTACATGGAAGAAGCTTTCTATATTTTTTTCTTCATTAGTGATAGGAGGAGACATATTGTACATATCAAAATTAGGATTTCACAGCTAACTCAGAGTTTCAGGAACTCTGCATTCACAACTTTTAATTCATTTTTCCTCTTCTATCATAAGAAATACTGTTTTTATCTCTCAGCTGTGGCTGTCTTCCATTTTCTCATATTTCCACACTTCTCTGTGAAGTATCTTTGGTCCTGCTTGACCTACTGGGCTGATACCTTTTTGACTTTGCCCTGTATAGTATATTTGTATACAGACTTTTTCAGACCAGGAACAAAATAAAATGATCCAGAGGGACATTACTCTCCTAAAGAATCACTCTAAACAGTAAATAAATATTTGATATGCTCCCTCTAGACAATGCAAACTGTGGGAGAGGGGTTCAGTTTGTGACCATTTGGGATACTGAGCCTCTAAAATGAAATGTGACTACACTATTGGCAGATTTATTTTTATTATTTCTTTCATAAGATAAATCAGAGAATGCATAGAAAAAATTCTCCAGTGCTGGGAAAAGCCTGCAGGAAAACCTAACGTGTATTTCTATAAGTGACAATACTTGACAGACCTTGTTACTTACAAGGTGCCTTTTCCTTTATGTCTTTTGTTCTGTTGCACAGCTGAGATAATATGAAGCAAAAATGTCTGACTGTTACAATGGAAATGAGAACTCTGCTTCTTGGATGATTGCAGGCACCCTTTGTTTTGCCCTCCTGCTCAACCTGCACAGACATCTCAACAATTTTCTTTGCCTCCACTGGCGAATCTAAAGCGTTTGTTACCCGCTGCTGTTTCCACTGCCCTCAATGAAGCTAAAGATCACCATTTGATCTTTAGGTGCTGTATGCAACATAATTTTGTCATAGTTTTATAACATTCACTAGTCATTAAGTAGATGGCCTACAGGCTGAAATATGTAAATTAGCTAATTATCTGAGTGCTGACATAAAATTTAGTATCAACTCGTCTTCTCTCTAGAAACTGTCTGGCATTGTTAGCTCTGGACCTTCAGCACCTTCAATTCATCTCGATTTCTGTGGCTATACGCTGCATAGGACCCACGTGTTTTCTGCACCACTCCTGTCATCCTTTGTGGCTTTTCTCATCTGGGTCTTTTCAATCCTTTTTTGTTGGTGTTAGACAAAAGTTATTTATGGTGTTTTTAATGCCCTCTAGTGGTACTTCTAGCTTTTATTGCAAAGGTTCTGAACTAACTGTGCTATGCTGAGACCTCCACATCGGCATGGATGTGCCTGGGGGCTTTCAGAGGGCACAGAGCAGCCTGTATCATCCCAACCAGTTACTACACTGCTTGTGACAGACCTGTCACAGCTGCCTAATGAGTTTGTCTCAAACTATGTGCCTGCAAACTTCCCAATCCAAACCAAGCCTCCTGCCCATGTTCCCCTGCAGCTTGCTCTCACGTGAGTTCTTGAGTCTGGTGTTCTCCATCTCCCATTCAGCCCTCCCACTTGCCCATTAGGGTGCATGGTGTGCCATTTGCCCTTACCTCACCCCAAGGAGCAGAAGAGCAGCCACATCTGGTACACGTGTATGCCTCAGGTCACAGTTCCAAAATCTACTTGTGTGCAAGCTCTTAGAGAAACCAGACATCGACTGGACCATTTCACTCATCCTCCTGTGCTCTTTCTGCTAGAACCTGGGTACATGCCATTATTGTATGAATGCTAGTGTCTAATGCACTGTATATATTTGGGTACATCTCAGGAACTCAGTGCCTGCATTTCTGGTGATGCTGCTGCTTTAGTTAAGGATACACTTTCTGGGGTGAAAGGCAAAAAGGCCAAGCTAGCTCTGAGTTCCTACATATGAAAGCATGTACCCTCAGAAAGGCTATACAAAATTATGTATAGAGATATAAAAGACGTAGACTGGAAGAGAGAAAAGGTTATGGACTCTGAATGTCTTCATCATTATTTCTGCCCCTTCTGATGTGCCTGTGCCAAAGAATAAGTATCTGTTATCCTGTGGTTTCTGGGCTTCCATGATTTGTGGATTAAAAAAGTTTAGTCCTAGATATAAGGTTTATGTATGATCATTTCTTTTTTATTTTAACTTAATTAATCCCCTGAAATATTTTAAAATAAATAGTGGGTTGTTTTCTATTTTGAATTTTAAAATAAAATTACAGTCTAGCTGGAAAGAAAGAATATTAAAATGTAGCTCTTTCTTTTGGTCAAAAGGAGAAGTAAAACTTCAGTCTTTAAGATTTTGCTCTGATTTATCAAAGGTATAATAGTGAGTGAAATAATTCTTGTTTAACTTCAAAATTCTTGTGTACTGTCAAGGTCTGTGAGATGGTGACCTATGAGATTAGGAAAAAAGGGACAGAAGGAGAATGGACATGAAAAAGTATGAGTGTGTAAAGTGGAAAAAATACATAAAATGAACAGTTAGATGGTTTTGGGTTAAAAATAGAGGCATTAAATGCTGCATAAAAGAGATCAAAGGAAAATTCTGCCTCTATAAATGAGTAGGCAAATGACAAAATTTCTTTTTTTGTAAGATGTGGGTTGAAACTTAAAGGGGTGATCTAGGATTGAAAGGAGGTCATTTGCAATTTAGATAATTCATCAGTGAATCAAAACATGTAAGGGATGCCAGAGTATGGAACACAACAGCTGAAGTTGAGAAAAGAATTTTATTACTGTTGTGATACATTTTTGGGTGTCATGAAATACATTGGTGAACTTTGGCTGATTGGTTGTTAGGGAAAATTATATGTTAAACATTTGAGTAACTGTTAAAATATCAGTTTATGGAGTTATTAAATCCATCTCTGACAATATAAATTTTTTATTATACTAAAAATTTTTCCAGACTAAAAGGTAAAGTATTAATGAACTATAACTTTGTCAAACAATAAAATACATTTTCTAATCAATTTATGTAAAAGTTATCTTTTTGACTAAAAGTACTGAAGTGATCATCACATTGTTTTATAACCATATTAATAATTGTAGGTTTTAAACAATTGCTGTAACACTACTTTGTAATTTGGACCCACTTGTCTAGTTTTCATTGCTTTCTTTAATGTCTGTACCATTTATTATGCAAGATTTTAGAGTTTCTCTTATAGCTTCTTTATATAGAAATCTAATCATAGAATGGTAGAATAATTACCAAGTATATGGAGGATGTACAGTTTACAATTTTATTAGTTTTTTAAATCTGACTAGTAAATTTTGGCTTTTTTTAGGTAAATTTCACCTAACCATCTTTCCAGAGCATCTTTCCAGAAATGCTAAACAAAAGACTGTATGGAGATAGCGAACAGCATATGTACAGGTGGGTAAGTGTAGTTCAGCTAAAATAAAACAGGGCCTTCACATATAAAAAAAGATAAAATAATAGATACAAGGAATAAAGACTACTGTTTAAGCATCAAGACTTTCAGAGTAAGGTGACAAATTAATACTTCATCTTTATGCATTCTCTAGGCTTGAAGTTTTCACAGAAGTAACAAACCTGAAACATGAACAGAATATAATTGGCCATGTTCGATTTCTTCACGTGTGTAGAATAATGAAAAGAGCAATCTTCAGCTTGAATAAACAATTCTATGCACTGTTACAGATGTTCAATCTACTCATGTAAGAGTCATGTCAATATAAACTTGGCAGATATTTGTGTGGTTGAAGAAAAAGTTTATTTTCATAAAATGAAAATAGACTTCAGTTCTAGAACAATTGAGTCCTACACAGAGCTCCAGCATCCACTAGAACTGGAAACTGAGTAAAAACTAAGGAAGAATTGTCAAAATACTGGTCTAAGACCTGGGCTCCAAAGTAATTGTACAACTCAGTGATAGATTGGATTTACCCTTCAGTTTCAGGTTGTAGCAACAGTAGAAAAGATTACAGACATGTAGCAATAAATCACCAAGATTGAAATGTTTTCAACCAGGAGTTTCAGGATAAAAAACAGAGACATCGCTGAACTTATAGTTGTGATTGATCATTGTTAATTGTGTAAAAAATAGTGATTTGTGAGCAACCTTTCTAATTAATTTTGATACTTGACTAATGAGAAGTCAATATATTTAAAACTCAAAGAAATATAGGCAACTTAATCTCACTTTCATGCTGAGTAAGCCTTTTTAAATGCTAGGAAATTGTTGCATTAAGAAATGCATTGATAGGCACGATGCAATGGAGAACAGTTAATGTGGCTTTTGTAAAGAGGAGTCGTATTTCACATTCATCTGTTGTATGAGTAAATCACTTGAGCACACGGCCAAATTTGGTGTGGTTGGTACAGTATGCATGCATTGGCACACATACAGTGTGTGAAGCCTCTGCTGTTGCACATATTGTTTCCTGTGTGTTGTTCCACTATGAAATTACAGAAGAGTAAAACTCATTGTTCAACTGGACTGTGATCACCAGACTTAAAAATGGTACTGGCAAGGGTAATTTTGATAATGAACCATAGAGAATGACTTCTATACAAGGAGAAATTTTATAAGCAAGGTTATTCAAATTTGGAAAAGGCATGAGTAAGGATGGTATAATTGAAATATATGAAGTCATGAATGGCAGGTCAGAAGTGATTTAGGATATCTTATTCACCATTCATGACACAAAAACCAGCCAGTGCCCAAGTAAATTACCAGGCTGAAATGTAAATTGCTTTTCATATAATACATAATTAATTTGTGTAACTCCTTGCTGCAGGATGTTTTTGATGCCAAAATATAAATCAGTTCAAAAAGCAATTAGCTGAATGGATGGAAGTAAGCCCCATTAAGGGCTATTAACTACAATGATGTGGGTACAACACTAAAACCTCTTACTTACAAAAGGAATCTTCATTAAGAGATGTGCCTAACTTCTTTTTCTTTACTTATGCACCCCTGCAAAAATCCAGTCTTGACCAATATAGGAGATGGGCATTACGGGTATCTGTTCTCACATAACATAAATAGTATTGCCATAATCCTGTCTGATCAGCCCTGAGAAGGATTCAGGGCTCTGAATGGAAAAATGGGCACATACAAAGCAGTCCCGTGGGAAGACAAGATCACCTGCAACTGTTGCATGAAAAAATAAAGAGGAAATAAGTGAGGCAGTAAATAGTATGGTTATTTTATCAAGATCTTATTATGTCCTGTGCAGTATATATATATATATAATTATTTTGAACACTAGATTGGATTTAAGATTCTATAATATTTATTTAAAATTTTCAATAAAGTTTAAGCTCAATTAAATAAGTTAGTTATCATACCTCTTCTTATGATGGCACACCTGTACATGCTTGATTCCAATTGAGAAATCAAACACATAACAGAAATACTCTTAGGAGTTTATTTTATTCTTTATATAATGCTACATCTCTGTGCTGAAATTCATTTCATGACTGATATGCCCGAGATGGCCTCCAACCATCACAGCACCCACAAGTGCTCTGTACACTAAAAACCCCAGGTCCTGTGGTCACCTTTCCCAACTGGCTCCCTTGCCAGCTGTGTCAAAAAGTTTTCTTCCACAAGCTCCAGGAACTCTTAGAAAATTTTCTTTCTATTGCATTGTATTTCCAGTTGATATCTGGCAAGTTGAAGTGGAGCTAAATATTTCCCTCCCCCCCCCCCCCCTTTTTTTTAAGAGATGGGGGAAAGCACTTCCTTTTTTAATTTTTTTTTTTTTTTTTATTTCAGGTTAAAGAAAGGTCTTTGAATAGATTTCTTGTAATCAGGCATTTTTAAGGGCTACAGCTAGCACTGAGAAAGTGAGGATTCAGAGTAGGGTTCTCATTACACTTTCTTTCCTTTTTCAAGACTGTAAAGAAAGAAACCCTTCTCTTTCAGTCATTTTGTTAATGACCTTTGTCACCAGTCTTTGAACTGAGCTGAAGGCTTTCTGCGAGGGTTTCTGCCATTCTTACACAGAAGTCTCTGATGTAAACACTAAGAAGAAGGTTTAATTGATACGCTTAAAATAATTAGAAAGCAACAGTGCTCAGCAGGGCTGTTTAGGACTAAAGGCTAACAAGGAACCAAATTCCCAGACAACTATGTGATCATTAGGAAAACTCAGAGATAAAACATGACATTTCGGAGAGTTTGGATTCAAAGTATTTAAAAGAAAATAAAAATAATGACACAACAAAGTACAACAAAAAACACCCCCCCCCCACCCCTTCCCCTAAAACTTGCAGAAATAATGCTGCGGAAAAGAAGTGGAATTTTTACATCTATGAGTGCATATGCCTTCCATTTAAAGTAAAATATTTTAATATTGCTTGCAGCTGTGAGACTTTAGAGTTGACACATTCTTGTGAGACTTTTATATGTAGCACTTAAAAAAGCAAAACTCTTTCTAATGCATGATATTTGATTTTCTTTTTCTTTATTTATTGTACTGCATTTTATTTTTTTTATTTTATTTTTTTTTAATGTGGAGATATATTTCCATCTATCCAATACTAATTTATTCAGCTGACTAGTAAGGTCAGATTTGCTCACTCTATGAAACTGTTGAAAGTTCATTTAGGGTAAGGACTCTATGTGTTGCCCATGAGTCATCTTCTTGGAATATGAATAGTGCTACAGCCTGTCCAGATTATGTCACTCATGTTATGAAAGAGGATGAGGACTTCTCTAGTTCAGCCTTCCAAATTATGGCTAAAATATGCTCCCTTCAGAGTTTAGAATAAGTAGCCTCCAACCAGCAAACAAATTAATGTATGTTTTAGGAAGGGCACTAAACTGTGAGATGACTATCTGCAGCTATAGCTGATTTGTTCTACTTGAATCTAGTAGTTTTTATTATTTCCTGAACCCAGGTAGGAACAAAATTATTTTGCACACAATTTGTCTTTCCTGTCATTTTAGTCCATGTCCTATGGAGCAGTTAGCAAATCACTATATCAAGTATTCCACTGAAATTAATTAAAAGCAGTGTATTTGCAGTGTAGTAAATTGCTAATGAGTCTCATTAAAGTGTTAAGATAACAGTGATTGCATGTCCATGACTGGAGGATAAGCTTCACTGCCTTTGGTGTTTTCCTTACTGTCACCGACATCTTTTCATAAAAATCCTTTCTTTAGGATTTTTCCCCTTTCTGAGAAGTTGTGGCCTCAGCAACAAAATGTAAACAATGATTATCTGCTGCTGTGGAATGCAACAGGTGCATCCGTGATTGGTCTTGGGTGAATGTTTGGATTTACTGACCACTCACAGCAGAGCTGTTCTTGCTTTATGCCTGGACACGCAACTTTGTTATTCGTTCATTTTCTATTCTTAGCTTGCTAGCATTCTGAGAATTTTCCTTCTATTCTTTTTAGTACAGTAATAATGTAATATATATCATAAAATAATAAATCAAGCCTTCTGAACATGAAGTCAACATTCTCATCTCTCTCTTCACCCTGAAAAACTCTTGCAAGCTCTGTAACAACTTACGGATCCAAGGGCTGTACAAGCTCAGTGCACACACCTTGGTTAATGGCATTATCTGGGCTGTGCATCACGACCCTGCCTGCATGTGCATGTCGAGGACAGCGTGGTTTCCATGGCACAGCTGTGGTGGGTGAGACACATCCAGCGCTCCAATTGCCCAACATCAGCTGTGGAGAGAAGCCAGAGGCAAGGCAGAACTTTTGGGTAAGTGCGAGGGGTAAAACTGGGACATTGAAAAAGGAACTGGCTGTTTGATTTCCACCTAACAATACTTCCTTAACTGATGCTGGCACTCATATTCCTATAATGAATAATGGTGTATATCCTTAGTAACCTTCTCTTTTGTTTAGTGAAAGACAGTACAGGCATTTTCTTCTCTCATCTGCTTTTGCAGCAGCAGCAGTGGTAGCCTTGAGTAACCCATGCTTTTAAGGATGTGCTTTCTGACTTTCTAAAACTCTCTGAAAAGTTATAATTCAATAGCCTGGTATTGTGAAAATGGGCGAATAAGACATAATGTGATTTTCACCAGTACTAACTGATATTATTGTGCTCCTCTGAAGAATAGGGAACTAATGAAAACTTATTTTATAAGTTTTGGGATATCACCCCAAAACTCCATGATAAGAAAAATCCCCAAAACTTTTTTATTTTTTTAAATAAAAAGGTATAATTATTATTTCTACTATTTTTTTTATTTGTAAATTAATGGGATAAATATGGATCAGCTACTCATAAGATGAAAGAGATGACAGGGACATAAAAAGTTTTGGAGGTGAAAAGAGCAAAATTCAAGATTTTGAAATATATAAAAAAAGCAGACGTATAGTGAACTATATAGATAGGAATGTGGGGAACTGTAAAATTATGTACACATTAAATCTAGACTATATGATGTGGAAATAGAAATTAAAAAGTGAGAAAAATAAAACCATATCAAAAATCCCCTCAAACCCCAAACTCTTCAGTAGAAGAAAGCTGCTTCTTGAATTTATTTGAAAAAAGCCAATACAAGTGTTCTGGTAAAATGTGTGAATTTTCATTTGGTTGAAAATTCTTTTCTATGTTTTTAGGAGGCCTAAGAGAAAATAATAACAGAACAAAATCTCAGCAAATAAGATTAAAATATAAATAAATAAATAAACCACTCAGAAGACAGCATGCAGATGAGTAGTATCTGACATGTCAACAAATGATGTTAAACAGTGGAAATTTCTTTCTGAAAAAATTAACAGGCTTTGTAAATGAGGGACACATTAGGTATCATACCATCCTGATATTGAGTCTAAGAATATTATCTTCCATGCCATTTTTCTAAATAAGAAGAAACTATTTTTTATGCGTTTGAGGACGTCTCTGACAGAATTTTCACATTTATTGACTATTCACAGGTAAAAAGGAAGGAGGTACTGGACAGTATTTCAGAGCGATCAGAAGGTAGCTTTACTTCTGCTCAATGTTTTATCAGACAGGATAGTGTAGTGGAAAATCTGGTAGGATGAATCATAAGGTTAGTAGGAAGACAGAGGGGATATTCAAAACAATCTTCTGAATGAGGAATTAATCTGAAATACCTGGACACAACCCAAAAAATCAAAATTTTTGCAGAAATAATGAAGTGCACAAATGCAAACTTATGAGAAACTTATCAATTTTGTAGAAAGGATTAAAGGATCACAGTGAATGCAATCAATCATATAGTCACAAATCACAGAGGCTACTCTGATAATAATGTTCTCCTCCATTCCCACATAATTTCATAGCAATATTTTATCCACATTTTACCACCGGGCTCTGAGAGAGGTATGGTTCACCTAGAGTGCATCCAGAGTAGGACAATGCAGAAAAAGAAATAATTGTAAAATCAAATCCTGCTAAGTAGCACTGAGAATCTTAGGTTTAAAAAGGAAAGCCCTAGAGGAAATGATGAAGGTGGAGTAAGTTTTCAGGCACCTAAGGATACATGAAGGTAAGGGGTTGCTGCACATATAGTCTACATATAGTGACTATATTCTACATATAGTCACTTTCTGTGGTATTGTGTGTGTATGTTTTGAGGGACTACATGGAAAGAGGGGGTTATTTATGTAAAAAATGGGATTAGAAGAGGTAGTTTTTACAGAGTGGTGAGAATACCAGCAGTAGGAGACACATCAATGGCAAACACCTTGTGCACCTTGAAGCCTATGGTCTCATTGCAGTGTTTCAGAAAGCCTTTGAACTATGTGGAATGGAAAAAAATAAAAGGAAAATAATCAAAATCACTGTGTTGGCCCACAGTCTATATTCACAAAGACATCAGTTGTGTCTTTCTATCTTGCAGTGTCTGTGAATCTTTGTGCATTGCTTTATTCATCTCTGCTGTCTGATAAGGGGAAGAGGCTGTAATAAATAGAAGGTGATAAGAATGGCTTTTGTATTAATGAGTTAGGAAATAAAAGGTGTTTTCTATAGTATTGGGGGTTTTTCTGTTGTTGTTGATGTTGTTTATCTGCCTATTTTCATTATCTTTAACTATTTATTCAATAACTCATAAATATTTTTAAGTGTTCTTTCTTTTTATTAGGAGTTGATGGAATCCTTCTATGTAGAAACCCTTCTCATAAATATGTATGCTATTTTCTTAGCACCCTAATTTACTGGAATATAACAGCAGAAATCTGTTGGCATTGTTAATGACTCATTTTCTTTTAAGAGACGAGATGTTTGAAGTTGACTTGGGTATAATAATTTCAAAACTAAATGGTATGAGCAGCACTGAACATAATATTTTGGAGTGTCCTGAAGAGGGTCCTGCTGTAATATTAATCACTCTTTTTTCCCCTAAATTATTCTTTGAAGTACTTTTCATTTTCTTCTTTCTATTCCTTCTTTTCAGTGTTTTGGGCTACAAAGGGATTTATTAAACATATTCTTATATTCATCTACGATGTAAAAACATATTTTACCATAACTTTAATTTGATGAACATGCCTTATAATCACAAATAAATGGCAAACATATATATTAACATGTATTACAATAGTTTCAAATAGTGATATGGAATTCTTAAAGTTAGAGAAATTTGGAAGAAACATGGCATATAGCTTAAACAAATGTGGCTAAAATTTTGAAGACTTGTATTAGAGTACAGAGTTATATGCTTTTCACCTGCTCTGACCCATCATAGTACCTCATTGTAAATCTGTCAAACCTTTTTGAAGACTTTTTATTTCTGTTAGACATATCTTGGAATGGCTGATCCAATGAGGAATTGTCCAACAATGGCACATGCAAAGTCAGCAGATACAATGCACATACTAAAAAATAAAGAAGAAGTAAAAAGCAGTTCCCCGGTTTTCTTTCTTTTTTTCCTTTCCTTTTTTTTTTTTTTTCTATTTTTGTATTTTGTTGTTGTTGTTGTTTTTAAAGCCCAAAACTTAATGAAAATCAAAGCTAAAGGAAAGAAAATCTGAAGGTTAGACATAGCTTTTGTTAAATTGGTGCTGGTGACACATTTTTCTTTTTGGATGCTGCAACAAGATACAACAGCAGGTGAAATGGATGCAGGGAAGAACATCTGGCTGAGAGGGTGTGCTGGATCTAAACTAATTTCTTTTCTGCTAGTCTGTCCTTTTGCAGGTTACTGTATTCTTTCTTCTATCCCCATTTTCTGCCTATTCTTTGCCCCAAAGGTTTACACATGCATCAGCTATTCTTGCTATCATGAAGAGAATAATTCAAAGGAAAGGAATTATTGCTCTAATTGAAAACCCTTAGAACATAGACCATACACACAAGGACTAAAACAGATGAGTCTTGAATTGCACTCTAAAGTCTCACATTGCCTAATTTAGTGTAGTTTTACTGGATCTTGTAGAAATATTCTTTAATTGCTTCACAGATGTAATCAACATGTTAAGACTGTTATGTTAAGACCTTTACTTGTCATAATCTTTTACGGAAAACAGATGGAAGTAAGCAGTGTTTTATATCTTTAAAATGGGCTTCATTTTTCAGTGTCAGTGCATGGTGCATTGACAATAAGTTCCCACAAGAATTTTAAAGAGCATGATGGCACACTGCTGTGGTCAGACACAGAAGAAGGAAGATGTATACAAGCTGAGAAACGAGATCTGTAGATGATTTGTTGTACTGACAATTGCATGGGTTTCTTTGAAGACAGTTGACTGCTTGACTCCTGATTTAGCTCACAATAGTTTATACAGGTAGAGTGTCAGTTTCCTAGAGCCTCCCTAGAATGGCAATGTTTGTTACAAGGCTCAGCATGCAGGTGAATTGAGGAAAGTGTTGTTTATAGTAACATTTTTTGTTTTCTCAGTCCAAGATGCACTGAACTGAGTTTGCAACTCAATTTGAAGTTTATTATACTAATTATAATTTTCTTAAAGTACTTAAATACCTGAAATATATGAATAATCATTGCCTAGAATGTTACTGAATGCTGGTGACTATCACTTAATTATTATAACTGAAAGTTCATGAGATAATATTCATAACAGCAATATTGATATAGCTGGGTGCAATTTGCACAGGGGAACAAGAGAAAAAAAGAAAACAGAAGGCTAATATTCTTGAGATTAAAATTGGAGAGTAAAATGCCTGTTGCTTAAATACTTTGGTTACATGTTACAGAAAATGAGCAACTGCTATGGTTTGTGCCTCAAGCTTCCAAGGGTAGAAAAGAATAACAATCACAGACCAGCTGCAGAAGTTAAAATGAAGTCAGATTATTGTGAAAAACATCAGATTTTTAATCATATGTATATACCAGCCATGAAATAATGATCCCAGTACTATGATGAGCCAGATAGTTTTCCAATTCCATTTGTGATGAGTTGGTAGTCAAAAAAAGTGAAAATCACACCTAAAGGAAAAACCTAACTAACAGTAAACAGTAATAGGCTTAAATAAGGAATAAATACTAGCTGTGTGTCTGTCTTTGTACTCAGTGACAGGTGATAATTCCACTTTACCTGGCTACATAGAATTTTGTAGTTATAACATGCAATATTAATGTGATATGAAGTTGATATATTCTGCCTGTGAAGAGTGTTTTTATTTATCACATTCTGGAAGCTAGTGCTAGTAGTACAACAACAGCTGATGTTAATAGTGCAAGACCAGGACACTGTCCAGAAGCATGTCCCTTCCTGGAGAAAGTGGCATCTCTGCTTCTAATAGTTTCCTTTCCTGGTTTGGGTTTGCTTTGTAGACATACTCTTGTGCAATTTCCACATTTAAACCTAGTAACTAAGGAGACAACACATTTTCTGTCTAGTTTTTAGTAAAAAAATAATTTTTTAAATGTTTGAGAAACTGATACCCGAGAGTGCCTATAATATTTACGTATTGATTGGCATAGACAATGTGAATGCTATTTTAAAGATCTATGACAAAAAGTATTTTAAAGACCCATGCAAACAGTGTAATTGAATAATTTGAATAGAATTAGCATAATTCTGCTGAAATTTGCCTTACTATACCCAGTGAAGGAACTCTATGACCACCAGTTAGAATACTGACAGATACAAGCAGTAAACAATCCATCTTGGAGAAAAGTGGACCAGTGTATCTGAGGACAGGTAATAAAATTCAGCTCCTCAGTGGAAATAATGAGGTCAGCTGCTACATATGTGTCAATGGCAATATTCTCCACACTAATTGTACTTCAGGAAAACCAGTCTTTCTTTTCTTAACCAAATTTGTGTACCTGCACAGATGAAAAAAAAGACCAAGAGGAACTTCCACAAAGTGTTCATCAGCAGAAAGCTTACCTTCAGGCATTCTAAAATGCAGTCTGGACTACATGTATACAAACATCATAGAAAAGCTTCAGAACATTTATACACTCACATACATGTGCTGGTATGGTCTTCATAGTATTTTTAGTAGAGACTCAAACTCCCTGAGAGGGTCTTAGTCTCTCTTAGAGATTCTTTATTTTACCTCTAAAGAAACAAAGAAAAAAAGTGAAGTGGATGTGATGGTTTGACCTTGGCTGGCCACCAGCTGCTATACCACTTCTCTTGCTCAAAAATACAAGGAGAGAAAGTACTGCAACAAGCCCATGGATCAAGATAAGGACAGAAAAATCACTTACCAATTACTGCCATGGCCAAAACAGACTCAGCATCAGGCAAAGAATGCATTTTACTGTCAATCAAACCGATTAGGATAATGAGAAGAACAAATCTAAAAACACCTTCCCTACACTTCTCCCTTTCTTGCAGGCTAAACTTTACTCCCAGCTCAACCCCACACAGAAGCCCCAGGAGAAAGGAAGGTAGAGTAAGTTCGTTACATGTCTCTAATACTCTTTCTTCCTTACCCCCTTTCCCTGCTCCAGTGTGAGGACCCACCCAAGGGACACAGTCATTCCAGAACTTCTGCAACACAGATCGTTTCCTCATGGGCTGCAGCACTTCACAAACTGCTGCAGTACTTCACAAATTGCTGCAGCATGTTCCCTATTCCATAGGGTGCAGCCCCTCAGGAACAAACTTCCTCATGGTGTGTGTCTCCCGAGATCACAAAATCTTTCTGCCAGCTAACCTGCTTCAATGTGGGCTTCTCTCTCCATGGAGCCACAGGTCCTGCCAGGAGCCTGCTCCAGCATGAGCTTCTCACAGTGTCACAGCCTCCCTCGGACATCCATCTGTTCCAGCAGAGCACACTCCACATGCTACAGGTGGATCTCTGCATCCCTGTAGAATCCCATGGGCTGCACCATGGGCTGCAGGGAAATCTTAGTTCCTGAAACCTTAGTTCCTGAAATCCTTCTCCACTGACCTTGTCTGCAGGACTGTTCCTTTCAGATATTCTCTCCTCTCTTCCAGATGCCATTTAATACTTTTCCTTCTTAAACATTCTAAATCTCAATGTTCCTGATGATCTCAGCTGTGGCCAGAGACAGGACTGTCTTGGAGCTGGATGAAAACGGCTCTGTCAAGGCATGGGGAGAGTTTCGGATGTCTTTTCACAAAGGCCACCCGTGCAGTACCTCCACTACCAAAATTTTGCCATGTAAACCCAATGAAGTGGATAAGGCACATCATTGGGTTTACATGGCAAAATGAAGTGAATAAGGCAACAAGGACCCCTATTTAGGCTATGAACTGTAATGAACTCTGTTATAGTGAGATTAACATATAATGTATTTTCAGGCCATGTATGTTCCAAGTCTGGTAAAAAAAAATTAATAAAGAAGGTGAAGGTTCATCGGGGCAACTCAATAGTTTAAGACTGCAAAAGGTACCAAGTGACTTTTATAAGGAAGAGCAGGTCACTCTGACCACATATAAAACACTGAAAAGTGGAAGGATTTCTGAGGAAAAGAAAAAATGAAAAAATGTCTTACCACATGATGAAGTTTTAATAATTCCAGTTATATTAATAGGGTATTTTGTTAGGGAAGAAAATGTAGAAAAAGTAAAATCTCCAGCACAATTTTTCTAGTCATAATCATCCTGATTTCTTGAACAGATTGAATAATACAGTATGAAATGTATAGAAGGATTCTTAGCAGAACAAGGCCATACTATTCTCCTACAGGAATTGGACAACCCTGGCCTGCAGATTACAGAGTTACTTTGAAGACCATGTACTGTCCTTGGAACAAGAGAGACCATGTACTGTCCTTGAATGGATACAACAAGGAAGAATGGACATTGTGCCAAGACAAGATCAGATGCCAAGCACCTTGTGGGAACTGCTAATTTAGCACACCTTAGCTAAAAACCCTTACAGCGTAATAACCAATCAGTAAATAGCATGTATGTGTGAAGATAGCTACTTAACCAATGAGCATTAAGCATTAGTGGGATGATACAGTGTATAGAGAAGGATAAATATGCCAAGGTTGCTGAATAAAGTGGAATGACATGTAGCCACATTGATGTGATTGTTGTTACTCGGCCCACTCTCTGATCAGGACCCTCTTCAGAAATGTAGTGATTGAGATTATGTAATAGTATAAGGTGAACCTGTAAAGTATTAACCTAAATAATGTGGTTACCAACTTCATCTAGCCATAGCTATTGTTAGAACATTAAGGCAAATTTAATATTAAAAAAAAGATACACGGGAAAAATAGAAAGATAATTTGCATTTTTAAAATTGAATTAATAGGTTTTATCACCCTAGATTGGCTACTGAATCCTGAATGTCTGTGTGTTCTTTCACTGTTTTACCAAATAGCAAGTAAATATTGTGTTTGCTGTATTTTTCTTTAAAAATACCTCATTACTGTAATAACTATCCTACACAAAAAATGTATCTCTGAGTAGAGATGTTTCTATTTTTAAGCAAGTCTGTGGAAACAAATATTGTGTTTTAAGCCATTTAGGTCCTTAATTGCTGATATGTAATGGCACAGTACATGATTTAGAGGAAAACATGGTGGGGAATAAAAGCATATATTTCCCTATGACAAGAAAAAAAAAAAATTTGTAAAAAAACAATACTTAAGAAAATTTGCAACTTCCAAGTTACGAGATTTTTCCAACTCTCACTGAACTAAATGGCCATGGACTGGCCACAGAATGCAGCTAATTAAAATTAAAGTTAATTACAAAGGACTATAATGATGTTTTTGGTATTAATTTGGGGGAGCATTGTAGACAATTAAAGAATAACACTATGGGTAAAAGTAAAAATTTTAAATAGTTTGCATATATGATTTTGAGACAAAGCTACTGAAACCTTATTTGCATTCTTTTCAGACTGGACTACACTGAAATGCATTCTCCTTCATTTTCTCTTCAACTGCTGGTATATCTGCTGCAGGAGAAAATGCCGTTTTCATAAAAATCAAATAGAACATTTTTCTGTAATTATTGTGGGGGTTTGTTTTGCTTTATTTCGGTTTTGGGGGGACTGTTATTTTAAACCACATAAAAAGTTCAAGTCAGCAGTACCTGACATGTCCAACCAAGATTAAATCCCATTTAACAGAGCAGTCTTTCTCTTGGAAAAACCCTGGTTTTATTGGCATGGCATACATATCTGGCATGAATCTGGCCTATCAATTTCTCAGTCCCTCTGGTTCCTGTGCACATACCTGTCCTCCTCTTACAGCAGCTGGAGTCTCCCGTGTGGCTGATCTCTCCATGGCAGCCAGTCACATACTGGAAGGCCAGCCTTACAGCTAGAATTTCTCCTTATGCCTCTTTTTATCTGTTCCTTTTACAAAAGCTAAAAGAAGTTTCTCGAGAAGCTTTAAAGCCAGTTGCATGTTCTCCATTCCTTTTTCTCCCAGCTTGACTAGTGAATTGCATTGTCTATGATTGGTTGTAGACTTTTTCAAGGCATAAAACCCACATCTTATTGCCTGCAGCTGCATTAAATGGAAGATTAAATGTATAGCTAATATTGACCTGGTGCACAAAATAGCTAAAGATTTTCAGAAAATGTGAATTTTTATGTGCTAAGGCACCAGAAAGAATATTTTGAATTTGTTTTGACTTCTTCCTGTAAAAAACACTTTCCTTTACCTCATTTCTTTAGCCCATCCAGGCGTGATTGAAGTTGGACCTTGATCTACCATAAAATAAATGCAATCTGATGAAATAAAATTTAAAGATAGAAAATAAATATCTGAAAAGTTTTATTCTCTCATGAAAGTAAGAAACAGCAACCTGAACTTCTGCCTGACTAGAAGTTACACCTCTTTAAATGATCTGCTTTTTACAAATTGTCTATTTTAGCCCTTTGGTTTTCTTACAAGTCTGAAAAGACTCAAATATTTTTGAAGGCATTAGGACAGGCTGTGGCATAAACAATCAGTCTTCTGGACAAGATACATAAAGTTCAGACTTCATGATGAAAAGAAGTTGAAACTATTGTTATTTCTATCAGTCACAGACGGTTTTGAGTAAGACTAATTAAAAGAGAATCATTTGAAACTGTGACTGTGTAGGAATATATTTTGTCACTAACAGCCAATCATGAAATAGGAGGGTGACAGAGAAAGTGTGCCCTCAGAATACTTCAAATCCTTGACAGTTGCTATTAAGCTAATTGGGAGCAGGGTAAGACACCTTCCAAGGGTGACTGTTTTCAACTCGATTCAGCAAAACAAGCTAAGCGCATATTTAAAGGAAAACAAAGATGCAATTCTGATTTCATTCAATAAAGCAGGAAGCTCTTTCTCCTTTGTGTTTTCTCCATGCTGAATGTATATTTAAAATCATAGCTGGGCAAAAAAATTTTATCTAATGGAAGAAATCTCCCTTAAGGTAAAAATAATTTTAAGAAAATCTGTGATTATTTTTTTGATACATTTACCAAGCACAAAATAAAACATCTGCAATCATACAGGATTTCAGGTGTGGAATTTTCTTGATTTTTTTCTTTTCAGACATTGTTTTTTATAACTTAAATTAAAATCCCATATTAAAAGCCCATAAAAAGTCTGTGGAAGAGCTACAGTTCAATGAGTTTCTGCTAGTTTGCAGAGTTCAGTAAAAAAAGGGAAATTATTTTCATGACTCTTTCAAAAAGGAATTTCTTTAATTTTGGTGAGAACATTTGATCCTATAAAGCATTTCCTAATTAGTCCAATAAAGCACATAATCTATTTCTTTCATTATTTACTGAACTAGCATGTTTATTACCATTTTTATTACAAGAGTTTATTGATTTTTTCATAAAAGTAGCTCACTGCAAATTCCTTGCATGTTAATTTATTTTATCAAATTCACCTAGAAATTACAGTAGTCTATTTTGAACTTCCAATTTCATGCAGCTACTCATGCTTCCAATATTCATGAACATGTGAGCATAAGCAGTCATCATTAAAGTGGTTCCTAAAATAAATCACTTCAGGTCATGTGAATTGAGATCATGATCATGTTTAATGCAAGGAAATTCTGAACAATGCATAGCAAGATTTAATGTGCTCTAGGCACAGAGTAAAACTACTTCCTACAGCTTTCCAGTGTTATGTAGTTTCACATAGATGCAATGTAATTTTGAGGCAGCAGACTATTGCAGATTTAAAACAGCACGTACATGTGTAAAAGCATGCTGCATAGACCACAGTGTTGAATATATTGCATCACTGTATAAGAAAAATAGTCTATGCTTCTCAAATACATAGAAAGGATTGTGGAAGATTGTAGGAGGAATCATAATAGGAGTGTGGCCAGTGGGTCAGGGGATGTGGTTCTTCCTTTCAGCTCTTGCAAAGGCCCCACCTGGAGTATTGCATGAAGTTCTGGTGCCCACAACATAAGGACATGGAACTATTTGGACAAGTCCAGAGAAAGGCCATAGAGTTGATGAGAGGACTAAGGCACTTCTACTATGAGGACAGGCTAAGAGATTTGGGGCTACTCAGGCCATAGAAGGGAATGTTCCATGGAGAACTCACAGCAATGTTCCGGTATCTGAAGAGGGCCCGCAGGGAAACCAGAGTGGGACTCTTCATCACAAAGTGCAGTGGATAGGAGAAAAAGCAACGGGTTCAAACTGAAAGAGGGGAAATTTAGGTCAGATGATAGAAGAAATTCTTTATTGTGAGGGTGGTGAGGCACTGGAAGAGGTTGTCCAGAGAAGTTGTGGATGGCACAACCCTGTCAGGCTTCAGTGGTTGTCTGGATGGAGCACTGAGCAACTAATCTAATGGGAAGTGTCTCCGTCCCTGTCAGGGCACTGGAACTAGATGATCATTAAGGTCCCTTCCAGCCAAACTATCCTATGGTTCTATGATTTGAAATCAAAACAGGGGACTATGGAAATCAAATTAGTTTACTGTACAAACACTAATTGACATTGAAGTATTTCAAGATGACCATTCAATAAATTTTCTGAAAGTGAGTAAATGCATGCAGTAGAATGACATTCATATCCTTCTCCCTAATGAAAGAGTTTTCTCTCAGTCCTGACTATAGATTGCTTTTGCAAGCAATATAGAAAAGACAGAACATCCTCTTCATTTGGAAATAGTAATAATAAGGGAAATGTTTGGAAAGGGAGAAGCATTCTGATTAGATATGAAATGAAGTTAAAAGAAATATTTAAACATTGAAAGTTATAATTTCAACTCCCTCTGAGTTACAGTACTCTGTTTTCTTGAAATTATAGTTTAAAATGTTTCACAGAGCAACTAATCCAAAAAGTCAGCTCTTCCTGTTCGACTATTTATAACTGGAATATCAAGTGAGAGAAAAATACAAGGGTATATAAGCTGTCTAAATTTGTGTGAAAATCAAAATCCTCTTTGTAAACCCAAGTTTTAAAAGGTTGCAAAAGGTCTCTGATTTGCAGTGAATATCAGATCAATAACTCAAAATGAAAAATTTCTCCCATTAAATCCTGAGACTTACAAAGACCAGAGGATGGAAGAATGCAAATATTTTATATAAATCTTAAGGGTTTATGTGTGGCTACTATTTATATTTAGGGTAAAAATAGATTATTTTTAATTTTTCATTAATTAAAATGAGTTTTCCTTGACCAGATCTTCCGGTTTTTCTCTTCCAATAAATTGTTCTTTTGCTGGGCACTTGTGAGTAGAGGCATCAACATTTCATTGTAGTGTGTCCTAAAAGCACTGGGGATCATGGAAGACCAAGGAGGAACTCATATGGGAATTAATTTTTGCTTTTAAATTGTAAGGATTTTGAAGAATAGTTTTAACCTTCTCTTCCATAAGTTCATAAACAACAGTGCCCAGAAGTTCATGATTGCAGACAACACAAATTGAACATTCAGTTTTCAGATGCTTACAACTCTATTCTCTGGTAAATAATTGATTAACAAGTCATTTTAAAAATTAAGACTTCCTTTATATTCAATTGACAGAAAGAAAATTGTGTACTTATTGATAGATGTCCTTGAATCAAGGGCTGATGATTTCCCAAATGTTAATTTCTCTGCTGACACTGCTGATGCATGAAGAAAGCCGGCCTTAATATAATGACACAGGCAGATCTCATAGTTAAATATATTTTTGGTGTGCTCTCACTAGTATTTTTAAGAATGAGATAAGCATTAGAAATTATAGTGATGTCCAGATCTTTTAGCCTAAGGGAACTAGAATAAACCTTTTCTTATTTTTTTTCCATTTTCTGTCTTCTGGTAATTCAACACTGAGGTAGATGGACTGTCTTACCATACACTTTAGAAGTAAATGAAGTGCCTATTCATTATTTCAGATGGTCTGTTTGCAGTGTGCTCTATATTTCTGTTTCACCTAACCATTGCTACTATACAAACATTTGGTTTCACTGCAGAAATATACTTTTTTTAAATTTAAATGCTGCATTTGACCTATGCAAGGAAAGTTGTCTCTTTGTTCCAGGTAATTTTTGGCAACATTTTCTTAAAAGGTGCCAAATATTTAATGATCATAGACACAATTTTATGCTTGGATTTAGACCGAGTATCTTCTGTGTCTAAAGCTTTTCTCCACTGTGACCTTTAGTAAGCCAGTTAAGGCTCTTTTTAAAAAGTGCTGCCCAAAAGTAAATTTATGTCTTTGGGGTTGGTCCCAGGCAGGGACAGGAGCTGGAATCAAAGATCTTTGTGGGTCCCTTCCAACTCAGCATATCCTGTGATTCTGTGAAAAACCATTGGATGACCTTGACCAAGGTCTTATTAATATAAAAAATTTGGAAGATGGTGTCTTTGGAATAAGTAATTTGAGGATTAAATAGTGCATAGAAAATGTTTTTTTTTTTTTTTTTTTTAATCAGGTGTCATGTAAGTACAAATATTATGTTTTTATTTGCATGCGTATATTCCATTTTCTAGTCTCACTGTGTGAAAACTCACTTGCTGATATAAATGGAGACCTGGACTCCAGCTGGGTTGTTTCTGGATTTTAGCTGTTCAGACAGAGCTTCCCTCCACAATCATTCTCTGTGAGCTTGTGACAGTGAGGTGAGGGACTGTAGAGCAAGCAGAATTCTAATGGCATTCAGAATTAAAGCGAAGTAACATCAAGCAGTCAGGAGCTGCCAGGTCAGCCACATTTCTAAAACAGAACTTGAAAAAGATAAATTCAAAGCAGTGGAAGTTAGGCATATGTATGTGCTGCAATTTGGAAATAACTTAGGAACTGCCATGTAGCCCAGGAACAAAGATGTCCAATTAACTACTGCTGCAGTAATGATTCAGAATTCAGTGTAAGCATTCAAAAATGGTTTTTTGTATGCTTATCTGAAGCATCACTGAAGCATCTAGCTCTTTGCACTTTACAAAGGTAATAATAAGTTTCCTTGCAAATTTTGGGGTTTTTTTCCTCGTCATGTAGAGACAATTTTTTATGAAGTCATGATTAGACTTAGTAAACATTAAAATTTTCCTTGTCACCTTTATGTCCAAGTCAGAACTCTGCCATATATGTTCACCTCTACGAAAGGTGTGCATCTTTTGCTGTCTGACATTTGTCCTTTTGTAATTTTCTATTCCAGCTATATGTTATTTTCAGGAACTTTTACTTACTGTATTTTTTTAACTTATCAAGAACTATCTCTTGATCCTTGCATACAGGAAGCCTAAAGATACACTCTGACCTAACACTTGCAAGTATTTCAGAAAATTGTAGGGTAGAACAATTGTAGGATGAAAAGTGCCCTTGGTAGATAACAGAAGCATCAGATGTAGTTCTTGAAGTAAATATGGTAAAAGATGCTGCAATTAAAAAGGCACTGAAAATGCCAGACACCAGCCCTATCCTCTGGTTTGTGGTTTGTTCACAGTCCTTTAGGGTAAACTTGCTGGTTATTTTATTCTCTTTTTAGTGGCAGCCCCTCTAGTAATCTCTTTCTAATCAAAGTCTAATTGAAATTTAATTCATCCAGGTAGGTGTCATTAAAATGGATTAATTAATCTATTTGAATGCCAGGAAATTAAAATAAATTACAATATTGTTATTTTCTATTTTACAAAAATCTATTTCATCCAGAGTGAGACTTCAATGGCAGCCACAACCAGCTGTTTACATGCTGGTATATGTATTCACACACAATATATGTGGACATGCACACATACACACTCAGAACTGGAAGCAATAATTAATTTTCTTGCAAATGGAAATGTCTGTCTGATGTATGGATAGGTAAAGGCAAAAACTGAGAAATATTATTTGCTCGCTTGCTTCTATATATTTTCTTTCTGGCTTACATTCATCTTAAAAATGTGGGAATACTAGATGATGGAAAAGGTCCATTCAGCTCAGTATTCCATATCTGACATTGGCAGAAAACAGATTCTTGGGAAAGAGCCTATTCTGGAGTCATCTGATCAGGGCTGCTCCAAGTATCTCCCAGCAATAATCTCTGATAGACACAAACAGTGGGTATTAAAGCTAGAATTTTTGAAACAAGATTTCAGGGTATTTTATGAACCAAGGGAAAAGTAAATCATATTTCATCTTCTTCTGCTACAGTATTACAATTTTTTAGCTGCAGCAAAAATGCTACCATTAGCAGTAGTTCTAGAATATTTCATATTGCAAACTGACATAAGACTGGTGAATCTGAGAGATATGGATTGCATTAGCAAATTTTGCCATTTTTTCTAGTTGCAAAATTAGTATTCATGTACTGTCAAAGGCTAGAAAACTCTGCTCTGAAATTCTGTGGAAATATATCCTTTTGCTAAATCTAAGAAAGCAAACCCTATTCTAGTGGAATCAAGCTGAATGAACTTTATTGATTTTGAGAGGGCTAACCTATTTTGAACATTGAAATATAGTTGGGAATCTTACTCTGTATTTTATGAGAAAATTTTTAGCAGAAAGTTAGCAAATATTTATGCCTATAAATATAATTTAAGAATGTATTTCTATTCAGAGAAGCATCTATTCCCTTGAATCAGAGTGGAGGTAAAATTTTACTTTTTTTCAGAATTCATTATTAATTATAGGAATTCCAAATTGAAATCAATAATAAAGTGTCAGTGGGGCAAAAGCAGAGTAGGCAAGTTTTGCTTTCTTGATTGTATGTACAAGTTTGATGAACCTAAATTTTGCAATATATCAGTGTAAAAGAAAAACATTATTTAAATTCCCGCAAAGTGTAGATCATTGTAAAATCTGTAAAATATGGGAAAATTACATTAACAGACTTCATGGTAAGAGCATGTTTGAAGTTTTTGCAGCACAGTCAAATCTAATACTGCAGATATATGAGTTCATATTTTACACATAATTCAGACTTATTGTTTCCTGGCACAGCTTTTTCTTTTTCTGATGTATAAATATGTAAATGCATGTTTTGAATTGTCTGAATTCTAGTCTTCGTTAAAAAACACCAAAAAGCAAAATAGCTTTGGCCATATGAAAAACCCATCTTGCTTACCAAAATGCAGAAATGTCTTCTGGTTGTACTCTGTCTCATAAAACACTTTTATGTTTTCATTTAGAATGAATGGTGCTGAAAGTGAGCTTAGAAATGGATTTTTAAGTAGAGTTTGCTGATGTTTTCGGAATAGATACTGCTTGATTTCTTTTAAAATCTTTCTTTCTTTGAATTTGAAGCTTGTGTTCATGGGTAGGCATTGCATGGGATGTGAAAGATGGTTGCTAGTCCTTGGTCTACTACTGTGTTAGATACCCATGTTAGAATTCAAATGTCCTCCTGCTAATTATATGCTTCAATCTGTTTAATAAATACAAAATTATTTTCCTATTATCTTACTTTAAATTCAGTCCTAACTTTCCTTCAAAAATTGTAATCAAAATAGACAGAAATACTAAACGGTGCATATGCAGATGGGCCCTGTAATATCAAAGCAAAACACACACAGATATTACTTAGCTTTGCTTTAATCTGTTCCTAATGAATAAAAAAAAAGAAAAAGAAAAAAAGCCATCCTTCAAAAAATATTTACATTTTGAAACACAGTTAGGAAGCAGTGTTAATCATTGAAACATTGTTAGGAAAATAATATGAAAAAGCTAAAATGAAGTACTTTTTTGTAAAAAAAAGTCAGCCTTTAGGATGTCCTGGTTGTTTCCTCAGAACTCATGTTAAATTCGTGATCTGCAATGATTTTCACACAAATTTATCAGACAAGAAATCTTTCATCAGGTAATACCAAGGTTGCCATGACTGGAAGTACTTGGTTTAAGTTCTAGATGAAATGGACAAAATCTTACATGTTTCCTAATGGAAATGGTCTAATGATACATATTATAGATCAATCTGATTAACCACATCAGTGAGTGAAGGGGATAAGCAGAAATATTTGAGAAGCTGTGCTGCTTTCACATTTATATCTGTAAATGCACTATATTTATACCCATGTATGCTAATATTAAATATGGAATAGCCAAGTTTGTGTAATCCTTAGATTTTCATTCATTGCAAAGAAGGATATTTAGTTCAAATTAGATTACTCTTTCCCCAAGTTACGCTGTGGCTTGTGAAAGAAAAAAAATATTTTTTCTGTACTACTTCCTTTTGGCTACAAGCTGATTTTTGTGTTTGATTAGCTCTTTATAATCCTTTGTCTCAATGTACAGTATAATTTCTGGGCCTCATTATTCCATGTCTGTGCTCCTCCTTCACAAAGGAGGAAGGAAGATGGTAACTAATAAAGGACTTAAAAATAGCACTAATTTTATGTGTAAATATCCACTGAGAAAACTCTTAATCAGTATTTCTTGTTCTGTATTTGCCACAATGTAAATGTGACCAGTAAAACTAGGACATTTGCCAAAGTTTCATCTTAGCCTTGGAAAAAATATGAGCCATAATATTTCTGTTCAAAATGTATCATGTTCTATTCTCTGCCCTGAAATGTTCTTTCTGCTTCCATGCAGCTGTGTGCTTTAATGCATCAAACTCTTTGGTCATGTTGCACAAAGTCTTTTCCCTGTGCAGAAGAAATTTTTCAGACTGTTCCATTCAAGCTTGTATTCATGTTCTTCAAATCCTTTAGCAGCTGCTTGCTGGATCTACGTCCAATAACTACAAGAAGGGCTGTTACCATCTTTTCCTTTTTTGTTTTTTTTTTAGTAGGGAGGTAGGGCAGACCAAAGTGACATAATCTTTATTGCTTTCAAGTTTCTTTTGGGAACTCAGTTCTGTGAACTTCTCACTTGTCCTTAAATTGAGTCAATAATCCACTGCAGCTCACCTGCATTCAAAAACAGCAGCAGTTCTTGCCTCAGGGGCCCTTATGGACAGGGGCCCATGGGGTATTGGCTGCTGCTTCCCATTGCTGTTAAATGATAGGCAGCTCACCAAGTATCTGTAGTCACATGGGGTAGCTTGGAACAGGTTTCATTTCAGTTTGGAACTTCACCAAATGGGATGCAAATATCAAAAAAAATTGCAAAAAAATTTAAAGTTGAAACAAGGTACAGGGCAGAGATTTTCCTTTGATGGAGAGAGAACAAGCTGTTTCTGCTGCTGCTAAAGGAAAATGCCTGTTCAAAAATAGTATTTTTGTTTGTTCCATCTCATTTACCTCTTTCATCAAACGCCTTTGTGATATCAGACTGTGTTTGCATGCTTGCCATGCATGGAGTGTGACTGAACTGCTATTACTCTGTTTTAGTAGCCTCACAGTGGTTTACCTTCTGTTCATCTCCTTCTATTCTCACTACTTGGATTGTGCTGCATTATTTTTCAGGCAGTCAGAAAAGTCTTTTACCTGGATTGATCTAAAAGGGTAAATGTTTGTTTCCCAGACAGTTTCCCCTCACTCCAGCCCTCAAGAGCACAAATAACTCTTCAATGTGATATTTAAAAATTTGTTGTCACTATGGTTACTTCAAGAATTTTTTTCACTTGACGCTGTAGGTGTTAAAGTAAGATTAAAAAAACAAAAACAAAACACTTTTTCCCCAACTAGCTTTATGCTCAGTTTTTGATCTTTTAGAAGTATTGAAGTTCTAGGTCCCTGTCCCTAGTATCTAAGCCTGTTTCAGTGTAAGATACTACTGAGTAAGATTTTTTGTAATATGGACATAGCTGGCTTTAAGTAAATTGGTAATGATAATTCTATTCAATTCTCTTATAATTCTCTTTCCCAATAAAATAATATTCCCTGCAAATTTTTTTACTATTTTTTCCAAGGCCATTTTAAAAGATTTGGTTCAGGTGTCCTGTCCATAATAGTTTTTTTCTTCTTTTTAGTAACAGAATATACTTTACTTCTGATGTTGTAATTTTTTATTTTATTGCAACTAGAGAATACAGGGTGAAGGTACTGGAGTGATGAGTTTTCCACCACTGCCTTATAAGACTGCTCTATAGCTGAATGTATTTCAAGGCTAGGAAATTTTACATTGCCTTGTTGTTCCCCTTTTATTGTATTTATGCCCCCTTGGATGACTTTAAGTCATTTTTCTCATGGCTTTATATTCATGCTTTTCAAAGTTTTCTCTCTCTGACATACATTAGGCAGGATATATAAAGTTTCTGCCTTACTTTGATTCCTTCCTCAAAGGTGAGATTTTATACAATCTCAGTTTGGGTTTTTCTATTCTGAATTCTTTAAATTTTCTAAATTTTGAGATGCCCACGGCTCCACATTATGGGGCAAAGCCACATCTCTGGCATTAAGGTAGGTCTTAATATGTATCTGGTCTATGATGGATGAACCTCTGTTTGCACCCAAAATCATATCAAAGTTATTTTTGCTTTTCTTCTTGCTGGCATAGTCTCTGAAATATAGCTGACTTCCTATTAACTGTTACCTTAAGACTTTTGTAGCACTTTTGCTTTTTGTATATTTCTGTATTCCAAAATTATTTTTTTTCCTTACTGTCACAGGTTTTAATTTTTCCTTGTATCCTCTTCCCTTTTTTTCCTCCTTTTTCCCCCCTTGGTTCCTCCTTTTTTTTTTACCCCATCTATTCTCTTCCTGATAAATAAGTCCCCAAAAGAGGAAAAACATCAGTTTTTCAGCATGGTAACAGCAGTTAGTGTGAAGCAGAGACAGGCTGCAAGTTTTCAGCCTAGCCTGGCCTTAAAAACACTTGTTTGTCTCTATTTGTATCGAGTCTCCTAAGGCAAGAAAGAAAAAAATGTTATATTAACTTTTCCAGACCCATATCCATAAAACAAACCCCCCAAAGCTTTAGTGCTTGTTGACAGACTTATGTGACTGTTGGTTTTCTCTGAGAGGCAGTGGAGCTCACCTGAATTTATCACCACCTCTGTAGGAGCACACTGAAGCAGGAGCACAAGAGGATCATGGTGTAGGTCTGGATTTCCAAAGAGTGTGACTGTCTGCACTGGAACCCTTGGCACCTGAAGACCCTCAAATCGACTCAATAAGCAGAAATGCCAGCATGAAATCTGTTTCAGGGACCCTTACAGAAGTGGTTGTAACTTCCTTGTGCACAAAGTCTGGTGGGAAAGGAGGAGACGGGGAGCTAGCTTCCTTCTTTCACCAAAAAGACACTTCATAATATTTATCTTTACTTTCATTCTGGATATTGATTTTTTGTTTTGGGAGCTGAATGCCAAACAGCTACCAACTGAGGTACCAATTTGTAGATTCATAAAGATAATCTCAAATATTGAAGTTTTTTTCTATTAGGTAACCATCTTTCAAAAAGTTTTCCTACAGGTTCAAGTTCATCCTAACAATCCAGTAGAATTTGACATAAAATTTGGCCTACTGCTGCCTGTAATGATGACTTGACTAATTCTTTATAATTTCTTGTTGATAATGTTCATGCTAAACAAGGATGCATCTATTCTTGCCCCTATAATTTGTAGGAAGAGTTATGGCATTATATCAAATACTTCTCTGGACACCCCTTACCACAAAACCTCAACTACCCTTTTATATGGTGCTCTTGTAAATTAATTGAAAATTATCATTACTTTAATGGTAATCTTCTTATTATTTACATATTTCCTTCATTGCTAGTTTTTTCTGTTTTAATGGACAAAGCCTAACATTTGAAGGACACTCTTTGCCCTCTTTTATAGTACATACAGTCATAAGAGCAAGTTGCAGAAATGCCATCTAGGTTTTTACAGGTGATTTCGTGTACACATGTAAGTATGTGCTGATTTATACAAAGTATTTCATTGTAGAACAAATGCACTTTACAACAGTCAATAATGTGATTTAGCACCTGCATGAAGAAACATCAGAAGTAACTACAATGTGATAGCACTATAAATTATGTATACTCTCAATAGTCAATGCTTGATTTAAAAAGTGCTTTTTATTCAGTAAAATGGTTGTATAACTGACTTAGGATTTTTTTTCCTTTTAGAGATAAATTCTGCTATTAATTGCATATGATTCTAACATTTCTTTCTGTTCTCTTAGAAGTTTATTATACATGGATACTTTTGATTACCTAATTTCTACCTACCACAGTATTTTTAAATTTTTCCTCCTCTGCTGATAATCTTAATTGGCACTGCCAATTTTATGTCATTTTCTCTTCTATTCTGCACTTACCACATAGGTTTTATTTTTCTTCAGATGTCTGAGCAATTCCTTTAGGAGCCACTGCAAGATCAAGTAAAATAAGGAGATGGGTTGTGATATTTTCTGCTTTGAAAACTATGTTTAATTTTTGATAGGGAAAAAAACCAACTAAAATGCAGACTAGTCAAGATCAAATCTCCATATCATCTAAGATCAGGTTTCAACATTAGCTTCTCCTCTAAAGAAGAAAGGGATCAGTTTTCTTGATGGTCAAAGGTTTCAGACATCCCTGGCAGATAGCACACGACTGGTAGGACATGTCCTGGATTATCACCAGATTTTTGGTGGAAAGATTGATAAGAGATGAGAGAAGTAGTATTTTCATCTGAAAATTATCATAGGTAGCTTCATACAAGTATGATTGAAAGCTTCATATAAATTTCAAGTGACTTTCATTTTATTTAGGCACACCTGGAATTCTGGATCCAATTCTCAGGTACCAACCACAAAAGAGAGTCAAAAAAAGGATCACTAAGGTGATTTAAGGGCATCTCTTTCCTTAGTTGAGAGTTCTGGTATGGTTTATCCTGGAGATCTCAGCAGGCTCTTACCAATGTGAACAAACCATTGAAGGGTGTATAGAACATCCTGACACAATTCAATGTCTGGGAATGGGAGGTAATGGGCATGAAGTAAAACACAGCATCATCTGTCTGATTATTTGAAAGCAGTTTTTAGCTGTGAGGGTGACTGAGCACTGGAAAAGGTTGCTTAGAAATATTGTGGTCCCTTTCTGGAAATATTCAAAAGCAGTGTGGACATAGTTCCTTCAATCTGGTGAACATGGTCCTGCTTCAGCAGGGTAATTGGACCCTTCTCACCTAAACCTATACTCCTGTGTTTATTTTTTGCCTTGTATAAAGGCATGAGTCTGACAATAAATATGGTAAAGTCACTTTGTCAAAATACGCATGTTTAAATAAAGAATTTTAAATGCAATCAAAAATTTGGCAAATATTACAGATTTTTAGCTTGTACTAAATTATCATCTAGTTGTAAATTAGGCATCTACTTTAAACCAGCTGCTTAGTCTCTCTCATCTAAGAAGAATGCAGAGAAATGAACACTGTCAGAGGATGACTCAAATATGTTTTTGTAGAATACATTGAATTGCTTTCTGGAAGTGTTTACCCTGAATAACCATACAGAGAAAGTAGAAGGCAAACTTAATCAGAGATTAATGGAGCAGCATATATTTGGAGAAATTGTGATTAAAGTTCATTTGCTTTACTAGGATTTATCTTTTTTTAATTTATCTAGCTTCTTGGCCTTTTGGAAAAAGGAATACTGTATTTGGAAAAAATCTCCAATCCATTGCGTCATGCACTCCAATATCTTTTTCTGAATGTTCTTTTTTTTCATTAGAACTAAAAACTATAAAATAACCTGGCTGTGTATTGATCATAGCTGAATTTCTCACTGTTGAATGCAATTGGTTTAACCAGCTTCAATCTTCTCGTGATAACCATTATACAATTTATATCACAACCTGTAAACAATTTTTTCATGGTCCTAGTAATATGTCACTTAATTTTCCATGTCAGAACTGACTGAGATTGAATCTGACCATCTGTAAGACTTCCTTTTGTCTTTTGTGGCTCTTTGAGTTAGTGGAGATGTACACAGCATTTTTCCAGTGAGTCCTAGAGCAATAGTTTCAAAAACGAGTAGCTGATCAGTGTGGGACAAAGCAGAAGTGGCTATTATGAGGGCTGAAGAGTGAAAAGAAGGGATTCAGTTCTCTATCTAGGCATCCCTAGGAGGAGTGGTGGCATAACCAAGATTTTTACTGCACTTCTTGAGAGTACCCATCAGGTGTTTCCTCTCTCTGCTTTATCTCGTCCTCAGCAGTTCACAGGACTGGTTAAACTGGAAGGCATCTCTGACTGTGTTCTCCTCACTGTGCTACTATTTATAAAAAATCTTCCAATCTTTCCAATCTTCCTTGGAGATGTTGGTATTTGCTGTTTATCATTGCAAGCCACTAGTTTAGTCTGTCATCACAGGAAGTTTTTGAATTAAAGTCTCAGATATAAGTATCATATTACATGCTATCATATTACTCAAATGATAACATGTTGATATCATTCAGCATCTAATTCTGGCTGTAACTTAAGTTACCTTAACTTGGATTTTATTCCTTATTCTTCAGGTAGCAATGTACTTACAGGCAACTGGTCCGAAATAGGCAGCTGACCTATTTTCTGTCAATCCAAGTATGTATTTTCAGCATTCAGAGAATTACACCTGACTAGGTACTATCTAGTTTAAGACTGCAATAGAAATAAAAAAATTACTTTGAAATACTTTGTTCTTGTGGACATTTACAGGCTAGGGCAATAATGATGTAGGTATATAATTGTGCTGAAGAAAAAAAGTCAAAAAATATATAAATTCCATGTATAATTGAATAGAACCACAATCTAGAAACAGAATGGAAATGATAACTCCTCAGCATTACAATGGTGCTATAGGTTATTAATTTTCCTATTTATTTAAGAGGACAGATGAAGGATTAAAAATGCACACACCATGTGTACATAAGTCTTGTTTTAATTCCATCCTTTATTTCCAAACAGACTATCTTGTAAAATAGAAATGTTAGTATTTGCGAAATAAGTTTTATACTGCAGAAGAAATTATTTTTCTTACATTTCTTGGAGGAATACCAAATAAACTGTATTTCTTCTGTAGGTGCTTGATGATTATCTCTCCTTGAAGCTCAAGACCACAAACTCTGCTTCAGAATGCAGGATGAGATGCAAAAACAGCCTGATTAATTCAGAAAGCTACAAGGGTTGAAGAAGGACAGGAATAGAGAAGAATCAATGGCAAGAGGATTTGGAAAGCAGGAAAAAAGCCAGAAGAGATGCTGGCCATGCATTCTGGCCCTATCAGGGCACTGATCTTCTCTGTCCATCTGCAGCTCCAAAATATCAGCAGGCACCACTGATGACCCTACCATAGGGTCTGCCTCTCTTCAAGGGTGGGCCTTGTCACATCAGGTGTTTTATGGCTTTCTACAAAACTCTTGAGTGCTTTTCTAAATTATCTGTCTGACCCATGTCAGGGATGGTAGACTAAATGACATCTGAAGGAGTTTTTCAACAATGTCAATCTATGATTAGGTTTCTGTGAACTAGACACTTTTCCACCAGCACTTTACTGACATATTCTGAAGTGCCTTGAGTTTTCCAGAGCTCTGGCAATTGTGGTAACAGAACATTCTCTCTCAGTTGCAATGCAATAGACATGAGGCAAAATACAGACAGACCAATAAAGTTTTCTCTGGTTTTATTCTAAACTTTGATTTCACAGTTCCCTCTTTTTCCATAATAAATTTAGCATATTGGTATCTAATATGAAAAATTTGTTTACTTCCTTTCGGTTGTTGGAAAGTTTTGTTTTCCTCTTCTCAAGTTTTCTCCCTATTTATATTAATGATCTTAGTAAAGCTTTGTTTTGTTTAAGTCTTTTCTGCTGCCCACTCAATTTTGAGGAAATGAGAAATTATAGATATACCAAAAATATCTTACAAGCACAAGGAAATAGCAAGAAATTGCCACAGTACAGTAGTGTGGTGTGCCATGGCGTTGAATGAGCAATCAGAAATTGGTGAGTTTGATTATGCAATTGCTTGAGCAAAGAAATAATCTCTCACATAATGCAATCCATAAACTGACCAAGCAGAATTATACAACTCGCCATAACTAGAAGTCCTCCAAGTAAATGAAATGAAAATGAGAAGTCCTAGGTAAGTCAGGTACTTTGGGTGTCCAGAAAAATCAATATTTTCCAAAAGACACATTGGGCCCCATCTTAGGTCACATGCAGCATTGCTTAGTGATCTTGCATTCTTGGATCCAAGGACTCTGCAGCATTTGAAAGCTCCTGTGCATTGACAATTGAAACATTCAGAGGACTCAGATCCAACAGACCCTTGTTCTGATCAGCTAGACAGATCCTTAGTGAAAAAGCTACCTGAGAAAGCTGGAAGCGATAAGACGCCATAAGGTCACACAACAATTTATGAAAGTAAAGAATGGTCTTAGATAACCTGAGCTAGACTGTTAAATCAATAATAATAATAATTTTTTTTTTCATGATGGCTGTATTAATGGTAGGTGCACATGAAGTGGTAATGAGCACATAGCACTGCTGACACCTGCTTGGTCTGTAATCCCTACTAAAAAGCTTTTGTTAAGTCTGTGTCTAGAGAACAGTGTAAATTAGAAAAAAAACTTTTTTTTTTTTTAACAAAACAAAACAATATTTATTAACCCACTTAGAAAGTAGTCAGATAGAAAAGTTAAAACTATTAAATTTTTTAATCTCAGTTTTCCATAAACCTTGATTTTTTCTCTGGAACGTAGTATTAAATTTGGCTCTTCTAAGTCAACTGTCTTGTGGTCTGGAGGGTATAAAAGACTTTTCTTTAGTGTCTGTTTGTTATGGATGGAATTACTCACTTCACTTGTAAGGCAGAAGAAGTAATGAATCTATGGATATAAAAAAGCAATATAAAAAAGTTTAATAGTAAATGGGACAGTGGTAATAGTAAATAGTAAAGTGGTTTAGCAGCATTTAAGGACACAGTCAGACCAGTGCATTTGCAACCACGTCTTTTGAAGGAACTCAAAGGTTCCTCTCCTGTGGCAGGCACGTCAGGCAGCCTCTGTGAACAGTCACACGCCTTGGTCCCAGGTTTCCCTTTCTCTCTCCCCTCACTCTGAAAAAGACCTGACAGTTCTGTGAGCTTGGTGATTACCAAAGAAGCCAATCCACTGTTCTTCAACGGGCACAGGATGTTTTGTTATTGGTACCCACAATTTAATCATTCCAGAGGACTTTTTGATTTAACTCCAGAAAGTCAAATGAAAGAATAGCCAGCAGGTAATGCGAACATTAATTAAAAAACTAATATAAGTTACTCTCATTCTCCACATCAACAATATAATTTAAAAGCATTGTGAATGACTATAGACCCTCTGAGCACAGTAAGAGATCATGCATGGTTCTCTCATTTATTCCCCTGATCAGGAAGGAAAGCCATATGGCAATAATTTATTATAATATTACTACTACTACCACTCTTATTATTTATTTAAAAGGCTTGAGGGGAAGATGCATTTTATTTTGAGATTATTAAACTTCAGTATTATAATGAGATGTGAAGAAACCAAGCTTGTGGGTGTTTTTATGGGTTTGGTTAGTTGGATTGCTGTTTTTTCTCTGCTGTTTTGATTCTTTGGGATTGGCAGCATAAGTTATTATTGGGGAAAAAAAAAAGAAAAACAGAAATAACAGAGAAAGCAATGGCCTGTGGGTGCCTGGGACCAAAATATCCTGGTCTTTGATGATAAAGCCCCAGTCCCTGACTATAATCTACTATTTATATAGAGAGACGATACTGTCCATAAAACCAAGATTATTTTCCCTTATGTTTCCCTCTTTTATAATTTATGTGCAATTTTCCTTTGAAAATTCTTTTGGTTTTGGGACATTTCTTTGTTGCGTTTTCGAATTTATTTTTTATTTCAATGGTCATCTCAACCTAATTTACTAGTTCAATTCACCATTCAAGTCATAGTTTAGTTTGGGGTTCAATTTGGATGTCTCTTGTTATTTGTTTTTCATTTTATGTGGGGGTTTGTTTTGGTTTGCTTTGTTTTGCTTTGGTTTGGTTGGGTTTACTTTGGTTTGGTTGTTCGTTTGTTTTTCTGGCCAATTCAATACCCAAAAAAGCTATATTTGATATCAAAGGCTACTGTTGGTGGAATATTTTTCTCACCTATTGTTTATATAATAAGCCAAAGGATATGAATAAATATAAAAGTAATTGGGGCTTCAAAAAAAGGGTTTTTTTGGAAGATATGCTATGTCACTTTGTGTGTGTATACTTTGCTCCATTTCAATCATGTCGTTGAGTTTTAACTAGGCTTTACATGAAATCTGCTATTCATCCGAGTATAACAGAGATAATGCTTAAATCACAAGGAGAATTGGCAGATAGTTAGCAACCATGACTCTTGTTGAAGTTAGATGCTGCATAACAATACTTAAAATTTAATTTCTTGTTGTGTCGTTATCCATCTTTTACTCATTTACCTATTGAACCCATTACTATAGTGAGCTAAGAAACAGAACCAAGTCATTGCCCATCCTCTGACTTTTGAGTATCCTCTTGCAGAATTTAACCCCTACCTAGCATTATAATAAATTCACAGCCAAACTGGACATGGTTGACATTTTTTAAGTTTAAAAACTCTGATTGTTCTGGTTTATTTAATTTTCTTTCTGTCTTCTACATTTCCTCATTCATATGAGTTGGAAATTATGTTTAAAGACAAAGATGAGTGTCTGTAAAGCTTTTTATTAACAGTATTTGTGTGAATTCCTTCCATGTGGTTCTTTGAAAATGTAGCCAATGAAGTCGGTCAATTTTATTTGAAATATCCCCACTGTTGAATTTCATGTCCATTTACTGTAGAATATTATTCTCTCCAACAGAGATGAAGAGAAGAATGCTAATCTTTATTCATAAGGCAAATAATTTTTTTCAAAGCACACATCTGCTATATGAATGTGATGAATTGTGACTTTGTTTAGATATGCAGTGGTACTTATTTGGGAAAAAATATATAAGCTTTTTGTTGTTTTATTCATTCTTTTGATCTTTGATGAAGTTTGTGATATAGAAAGTGAAATAAAAAGCAAATGAAACTACACATGGATGATTTTTATAATAATGTATGTTCAAAAATAAATAAACAATAAAAATATCCATTGCACATTTTGATATTTTCATTTAATTTTTACTTAGTCCATGTTTCAAAGCTTATGTGAATTCCTCTGCACAATGAAGAAAACAAAATAAGGAATTTAGACTCAATATTAACTCTCACAGCAGGATGATCACTTTAATACCCTTTAATACCATTTAATATAATTTAATACTTTTGTGATTCCTTAAAATAGTTCTATTTTACTTGAAACTGGTTGCAGTATATGAATTTGGACTTACATCTTTTGATGGCAGTTCCATGGTGTTTGGGCAATACCAGGCTCTTTATGACTCTGCATGTTGGCAGTGACATTAATCGACAACATGAGTGGCAATGTGCTCAGCATAAGGGCAAAGCAGAAGGGTACCTTGCAATTGTTTTAATTCTGACTCCTTAAAAAGTCCATGCACAGCAGAGATTTGTAACTTCTGGGTGATCCCCCCCTAAAGCAGGGGGCAAACACACTTGGTGAAATCAAGGGACACAAGACCTTAGTTATCTAATCAAGCATGGCAGTAGTCCTGGAAAAAACATGATTCAATTTTTCTCAGCAACAATAATGCTTACAAAGCATACAGCAGAACAACCGAGTGTGTGATATCTGTGAACATCCTTTGTGTTTTGCTCTTAGTTTGCAACTAAACAGAAAGCATATGAAAAGCTTGTATGAAGGATTTATATAAATAATCATATTTGCTTTTATAACTCTGAGTAATGTTTGCTTCTGTTGCAATGCATGGTTATTTCTGTCTCCCTCCTTATATAATTATTTTCACTTTTGTTTTAAATAATCTCTTATGATGCAGATTAAAAATTCACAACACACTAACTGCTTTTTGAAGGAAAGACCCTCATGTGGCATTAACAGGTTTAATTTCAAGATGTGCTTCTTCCTAATTTTAATGAATAAAGACTAATGGCATCTCCAAGAAAGAATGTTTTCTGTCAATGTGCTTTTTAGAAATATTTATTGTATTTCTTCAGGACTGCAGAAACAGTGCTCAGCCACAAAGAATTCCAGAGTCACAATAAGATTTAGGGCAAGGATAGGATTCTTATGAACACACAATCAGACACAGGGATAAAGCTATGCCTTATACTGTATTATCTTTCGATATTATCATTCCTAGCTGATCCTTTTACCAGTTGCTACAGATGCTTTTTCTTTCCGGGAAAGAATATCTTCATCTGTACATCATCACAGCCACTTTTTTTTTTTTTTTTTTTTTCTGGCAAGACCACAGATATTGTGAAAAAGATGGTATGAACAAGAAGACTGTAGAGAAAAAAAATAAGAAAAAGAAAAGACAGCCATTTACTACTCAGGCTTTAAGCTGAAACCAAGAAAAACTCAATTTTTTTAATCCTTCCTGGGTATGCTACAGACTTCCTATGTGTTGTTGAAAAGAACTGCCATAATGCCTACAAGGCTAATTTAGTCTGTCATTCCCTAACTTCTAAATGTTGGATTTCTTAACCTTAATGTTCCTTTAATGTCTTTTGTATGCAGTATACATATATATGGTTACCATTTATTATTAAAAATTGATAAAGCTCTAGCCTTTAATGATATGCATGCTTAACTATGCATCCCTAATGTCCCCAATATAATTTTTAAATGAGATTCTGCATTCAGCAATGTCATTCTTTAATCACCTAATATAAACAAGGGTTCTCCCTTGTTTAACAATTGCAAGCATGGGTCATTAGGCTCTAGAAAATGTCTGACTGTAATTGCAGGATTTTTGTCCTGGATATCAGGATCCATAATCCTGACTGATTACTTCATGTTACATATCAGTTGCAGCTTTTTGGCCTGACAGAATTGTGACTGCCTTGCTCCAACAACTAGTCACATATCTTGCTGTTCATTTCAGGAATAGTCCTGCTACTGAGATAACACCCATGCACTGCCCTTGTGAAAGGAGATTTTAATTTTCCATGAATACAATCCGTAAGGTGCAGATGGTACCAAATAAAACATAATGAATTAGACTGATACCTTGATACTTGCAGGGTTAAAATATGGACAGACAAGCAATGAATAAGAATGAATACAACATAAGATTTTATGTGCTGTTTGAGGAGTATAAAATCTCCAGAGGTGCTCTGGTGCACAGCCATATGTTGTTTTCTCACTTAAGGCTTGTGAAAGTTTAAAAAATTAATAAGATTACTAATATTAAAGTCTAAACCCAGAAATCTCCCTAGAATCTTAAGAGAAAGAGATGACAGACAAATACGGGGAAAATATAAACTGGGAATAGGGAGGGGGCAGGCAAGGGAGAGGAGGAGAGGGGAACATCAGGCTTTGTGCTAGCTTTGAAAAGAATTTCATTATTTGCCAATAGAGTGGGCTTTTATCTGCACTAGATTTTTCAAATTTATATGCTTTTATTGCTCCAAGATAGGTCATACTGAGGCTACTAAGTAGTGAAATGAGTTAAAAAAGAAGGAGCTGCATTTTTTTTCTTTCTTTGTAAAATTTGAAACTGTTAAAGGCACCATGAATAATTTTTACAATAAGAAATTTTAGAATGAACCAGTATCTAGTTAAACACTTTTTGTCTTTGAGACCTGTATCACAGAACTAGGCTGTATGTTAACATTTCTGACGTCTTGGTTTAGAAACACATTTTAGCAAAATCTGTAAAACAGATACACTCATCTCCCTTAAAATGGTGTAAAACACGTGAAGGCCTGTAGAAATCAATATGTCAACACAAATATTCCCATAAGTACTCTTGCATTATGTACTACAATGCTGAGACTTTCCAGGATTAAAATAATCATTGTCAAGATTCTAATATTTCACTGCCAGAGACACTGAGGTTCCAGGCTGCTTTTTCCTTCTTAACATTTTCTTGTTTTGTTTTTCAGTGAAGGCATCTGGTTTTTTTGGCCATTTCCCCAGAGCAGCACAGAAGCAAGTTGCCTCTGTTTCTGTCAGATGACAAAGACACAGATGGGCTGGTGTGTCCTCCTTGGGCATCACTTTAAGATCAAAAATCTGAGTCCTCCTTTGCTTTATGATAATCTGATTGTTTTCCCCTACTCTCCTACTTTTTTATATGATTAACAAGAAGCATGGTGAAGCTTTCTTGTCTTTTAATCAGCATCTAAAGCTGTTGTATACACAGAGTTTAATTTACAATGCCAGTTCCCCTTCCAAAACAGTCTGAAAAATAGACTCCATGCTTAAATGTTAGACCTCTCCATGTCTGCTATATATTCTCTTCCTCAGTGAAACTTCTGGCAGGAAACTTTTTAATCCAGTGGTAGGAGGAAAGATTTTGTACTGTCAATAATTGTACATTAAGTATATGCACAAATTTCATATAGTATACTGTTATTAGTATTATTTATAAATGTATGTCTGATAACTGAGATTCTAGGTAAGAAACCAAAAAATATTTTAATAGGAAAACCTGATAGGAATGGCCCCAGTTCTGAAGTCCTTTCCACATTGGCAGGATACTGCGCTATCAAAGTGGACTTTGACAGGGTTTTTCCCAAAGAAGGAGAATGTCATCTGCAGGCAAGAAAAGCACAAGGCTGGAGACCAAGACTGGGTTCTATGTGGCAGCCAGGGCCTCCACAATGAAACTGCAAACCCATCTCACAGAATAAGTACCTTCCCTGCAATGTCAGCCCCTCTATATAAACTCTTCTATCCCTGTAAGTAGATCCATTTGTTAAAATGTAATTTGCACCTATAATTTACGAATGTTTGGGGCTATCTTATTTATACAGACAAATTGGTCTCTGTTTGCTTCCGAATTTTTGCTAGCCAAGCTTTATCAAGCCTCTGAGTGTGAAAGAGCTTCTAGAATAGACTAAAGCTTTCCTATTTTAGTCTTTATCTTTCAATTGATGCATTAGATTAAATATATGCAATATGTAGAGTAAAAACGAATTTCTTAGGAAAAAAATCAAACAGGAGAAGAGCTGAAGAGAATTGATTGAATATTTGATAAGATTTCATAAGGAAGATAACTTTGAGCAGTTTTAATCAGCTTATCAACATCACACGAGTGACAGTGGTGTTTTTTACTTTTGCATATATGGTACTTTTATTTCTGTAGTAATTTAAAATTTACATATATGGAGGAAGATTTACATGAGTTTTTCACTTAAATAAATATGTAAATTTAGTTTTGGTCAGGAAAACCAAAAAAATTATATTTCAACATAATTTAGACTTTAGACTTAGTGACTATTTTTTAAGTAAATATAAATGAATAAAATTTCTTGAGATATCTGAATATTCTATCTGACAAACCTACTGTATCACTTTCAGCAGAAAGACTGGAAAATTAACATTTTGTATTCACAATAAAGTATTTATACCAAATAGAATAGTAAAACATACAGTATATCTTTTCAGCCACTCTAGATTATTGTTCAGTTAATAAGATTGTATTCCTGACACTTAAATCTATATTTCTATTTAGTCATCTATAAAGTTTTGTTTTCTTTGTTAATTCTCATTAAATAAGCAGTGTAGAGCTAAATATTAAAAGCATTGCATCATTGATTGCATTCATTGCTGCTGATGCTAAATTCATGGAGAAAAGTTGCTGGCATATTGAGAGGTAGAGTTTTCATCCCTCAAGGAACCCAAGAATTTAGTTGGCAGAAAACCTCATAGATATTAGCAAGGAGAAGTGCAAAGTGGAAACAAGCAGCTTCCACATGGGCTGGGAGGCTTCCCTGCTGAAGAGGCCTGAGGGTCCTGGTGGATCACAACATTGCATCACTGGAGGTCTTCTCTATGAGACAAAAACATGACTAAATCAATGCATTATTGCTGATACTGCTTTGATCTAGAGCTTGGATTAAATAAAATTTAGAAGTCCTATGAATATTAAGATTTTACAGGGTGGAAGAAAAGGGGGGAGGTAGTGTCTTATTGAAACATCATAAACTGGTGTTCTTTTAGCAGTGGACAGCTGAGTAGTTTGCCATTCATCCTGAATACAAGGGCCAATTTGAAGGTCTGTTAGAGTGCAATATTAGGAAACCTGGACAATTTCTATTAGTTATTATGAATGTGTTCAGGTCCCATAAAACTCAGAAATTCCTTTAATTAACAATGTATTCTTAAACGACCACATTACGTCTGACACTGTTGAGCAGATGCAAGTTAATAAAATACTTTGATAAGTTAATAAAATACTTTGATAAATCCCTTTTCACATTTTTGCAGTATGTAGACTTTGCATTACTTCAGTTTATTAGCCTGCCATAAAAACCTTGGGAATAAAATTTCCCAATTTTATTACAAAGGCCACATATGCTGCAACAGTTCCTGACTCAAGAATTTTCACAGCATCTGTGATTTATACAACTGGAAAGAAAACTAATCATCACATGCTTAAACGACAAGGTTATGTTTACTTAACATCTGATACATTCATTTAACATTTTAAGAACATGTTAAAACATGGTGCTGCCGTCCAAAGAATTGTCCAATTGTCCAAATTTTGCATTATATCAGTTTATTCTGGGATATTAATTCTTGAATTTATAGACTCATAGAATCATTTAGGTTGGGAAAAGCCCTGTAAGATCTTTGAGGCCAACTTCCTAAACCATATCCTTAAGAGCTGCAGCAACACATCTTTTAAATACAGCCAGGGTTGGTGACTCCACTACTTCCCTGGGCACTCTGTTCCAATGCTTAAAAGCCCTTCATGTAAAGAAATCTTTCCTAATATCCAGTCTGAACTCCAGCTTCCTCAGCTGCTCCTCACAAGGCTCATGCTCCTAACTTCTCACCAGATTTGTTGCCTTTTCCTGGATGTGCTCCAGAACCTCAATGTCCTTCCTGTAGTGTCAAATCCTTAACAGAGGATTTGACCTCCCCTCTGGGGCCATAATCTTGTGTCTCCCTTTGGATTATCAGGACCTCATTCTGTTTCCCATCCCTGTCTTCCAGATTCTGTTTTGCTCATTCAAGGTGTCTGTTAAAATCAAATATATAGCTGTCTCATTGCTTGCTTGATTTTTAGAAGTGCTGCAAAGAGATAATAAAAAGTGCAATGAACTGAATTTAAAATTTCCATCTGTTTTGTGGCAAGGTGAATGAATTTTAGGCTATTATCTTTCAATCATTATATCTTTCAATTAAATTGCAGATATACCAGCAGTGTTGAAATGTCTTTTGGGATATTAACTTTTTGCAGTATATGAACATTACTGCTAATTCTGTCTTAATATCAAGTAACTAAAAATATATGGCTTCTGACATTGTGTGTGCATCAAACTGCTCTGTTCTAAAAGAAATTAAAAAATTACCTTCGCAAAGGGATTTACTGAGTGGTCAAATCCAAAGAACATTGCTGGAATTTATATTTGTTGCAAATATAAAATTCACATTTTACTTAGTATTTTCTTTCTTTCTTGGAGATATATCTGCCTCCTTATTCTGCCACTTGAAATAACTGGAATAATTTAGGGATCTTGTTTTCATAACCAGAGCTTATTAGAAACTTCACTATTAAAATTGTCCTATCTGCTAGAAATAAATCAAGCTGGGCTAAGGTTCTACAAAGGATTATTTATCTTTTGAGCTTTTGAACAGAACTGTTACTGCTACCCACACCTCTGTTTTATTAACAGCAAAGATTCAGGCTGTCAATAGTGGTTTAGCCCCACATGGAACTAAGTACCTTGCAGCCAATTTTCTCTCTCTTTTCCCCCCACTACAGTCAGGAGGAGAATTGGAAAGAAAAGACAAGCTTTGAGAGAAGCTTTGAGAGAAGCTTTGAGAGAAGACAAGCTTTGAGAGAAGTATGGGTGAAGCAGTTTAAACAAATGAAAAAATACTACTAATGCTGGTAAATACTACTGCTGCTATTACTACTACTACTACATCTACTACATTATTATTTTATTGTAATTAATAATTTTTATTAATTTTATTTTATTTTATTATCAATATGGCTATGAAAATGAGAGAAGGAAAGGGGAATAAAATCCAAGAAAATCTAGTTGTGAACAATAGAATTGTTCTCACTACCTGCTGACCAATGCCCAGCCCATCCCACACAGAGTAATCAATGCCTTCCAGCCAGCTTCCCCAGTATATATACTAAGCCTGGTGTTCTGTGGTGTGGAACATTCCTCTGGCCAGTTTGGGTCAGCTGTCCTCATTATGCCTCCCCACATCTTCTTGATGATGAGTGCAGAGTGCAGAGTGCATCTGCTCATTGGCAGAGTACGGGACTGAATAGTCCTTGAAGTAAGCACTGCTTAGAAAGTAAAATATCATTGTGTTATCAACAGTATTTTCATATTAAATCCAAAATATGCAATTGTACCAGTTACTTGGCAAAATTAATTTTATGCCATCCCAAAACCAGGACAGCCTCTCACGCTGTCAAGTTGTTCAACTCTCAAAAGGCTCTTTCTCTCTCTTGATGGAGAATATGAAGGGAATTTTTTTAAAGCAATCTTACTTACAAGTATAAATTCTGGATTAAATTGGTGCTGTTATTGAAAATTTTGTTCCTGGAAGTGTCCAACAATCTCCATTAATCTTTCTTTAACTATAAACTGGCATTTTGGGTCTCACCTTCTTAGTTAAGTGTAAAGATGTCTTGATCATATTATACATCCACTTGAAGTTAAAAGTATTCTGGTAACACAAAAGCTGGCACGTGAAAAAATTGTTTCCTAACATTGTCATGGGGTCATTTCTCAGCCTTGAGAGTGTAATTATAGTGTTACAAAGCTATGCACACAAAGTAGCAGCTGTTAACATTTTCATTACTGGCATACTGTTATTCAAGTGAAAAATCGATGGGAAAAACCCTTTTTCCTTCTTCCAGTATCTGCTCTGGTGGATATTCAGGGGCTGTTGGACTCTTACTTCCAACTTGGGGAATGATCTCTAAGCACAAAAAGCAATTAACTGCAGATTACGACTAAATTTATAAGTCCAACTTACACACTGGATAGCACTAGAGCAGCTCAATAATGTGACACATGACTGAAAATGTGAAACGAGGTATTTAGCTCTCCTATATATCATATTGTCATATTTGTCTGTGAAACTGTATCTAAACCTAAATGTCATTTGAGCAACCAACGCCTAGATTCCTATCCTTTTCTGTTAATGGATTTGTTTTACTGACTGGTGATTGGACATTGCATATATGTAACATTTCTCTTTTCTCTGATCCACACAATCCTACAGCAGGTTTTTTTGTAATGAAAAGCTGCTAATGCAAGAGGAACTTGGCTGAGCCAGAGGTATTCTGGCCATCTCTCTTTGCTGGCTGCTATATAAGCTTTATTTGCAGCTGTACTTTCTACTGCTGCCTTGTCGAATGCTGATGGTTGGAGGTAGACAACAGGCAACTTGAATACTTTTTTTAGTGAGATGTTGAGCTAGGTAGTTCACAGGACCTTCTGAAGTAGGCTGCCATGAAGAGAAGTTTGTGGTACTTTTTCTTCTTTCTGGCTTCTTCCTTTCAAACTGAGAATCTTTCCAATGAATTATTTAAACTGACACAAATTTGGTTTTTTAAGGGGAATAAAAATACTTCTGCTTATCTGCCCCATGTTGCTCTTTTCTTTAAGACATTTGCTTTTGGCCACTTTCAGAGATGATGTACCAGGATAAATGGACCTCTAGTCTGACCCACAGCACTTTTTCTACTGTTCTTACTGAAATACCAGCAGCAGAGTCAGCCTTTAAAAATAGTCCAGAAAAAAAAAAGGTTTCGTTTTAGACAAGTTTTGCTTTTACTGTTACTGCACAGACACTACAAAATATTGAATAAACTTCCTGGGCAGAAGGGTTAATTTAGATCTATTTTGGGGAAAATGGCGTGAATTTTGGTGCATGGCAGAGATTTTCACTAAGATTGGCTTCTTCTTAAAAACAATCTTACAATCTTTGTGCAATCTTAGGTTATGCAGTACAGTTTGTAATTGATTTGATTTACGAAATTTGCTACATTGTAATTTTCTAAGTACTCTTGAGTGCTGTAAACATTATCTTTTCAAAGATCCATGTGATTAAAAATTTGTAATGTCCATGTAATCAATAAAAATTAACTTGAGATTTAGCAAAAAGCACACATAAAGCAGTAAACTGTTTACCACTGTGAGTGATGTGTTCCTTCATTAGACTTACTAGACTATGATCACTTAAATTCATTTTCAAGTCGTGTCTTCCTGTTCATTTAATACTTAGAAAAGAAGCACCGACTTCTTTCTCCTTCTGGATATACAGTAAAACTAAATATAAAGTGGATTTTCCCTGTTTCATACAGTTCCATTTCCAGCCTTTGAGCCTCTGAAAATACCTTGATAAAAACAACCTCAAAAAGCAAGTAGTGCTTCATATTGAGTTTTTAGCAAGTATTTGTGAACAAGGGGTGTATGTGCACAGTACTGATACCGCTCTATGACAGGAGCATGCTTCTCTTTTAGAGAATTAATGCAAGTAAGGAAAATCAGTTTCTGTTTCAATGTTTACTATTTTAATACAGTGAAAGTACTTAGCTGTCATTTTAAGTGTAGGAGTTTGTATAATGACTGAACATTAAAAAAAAAAAGTTTTAGGAATGTTCCTAATGTAACTAATGGATATTCATTACTCACAGTGCACTTATTCAGAAAATGAATTCTATACAAGCTGAGATCATAATGAACCTAATAAACTGTCCTGATATAGTAGTTGAATCTCTGAGCTACATCAATAGGCAATGAAAGCATTATTTCTATATACTTCCTATTTCATATAGCAAAAAATTAACCCACAAGTCACAGAGCATATTTAACAGAGAACACTGCTTAGGTGCTGGGTCCTGTCTTGTTAGATTATGTACAATTTAAGATGATCTACCAAGCCAAGTGGGAAAACCCCATAAAAACCCAGGAATTTGCAAATTAAAACTATTTTATTTTCCTTTCAATATTTTTCCCAGGAAAAAGAAGAGCAAAACACTGGTGAAAGGGTTTGGAGGAATGTCTTATGAGGAATCACTGAGGCCTTTGGGGTTCTCTGCTTTGGAGAAAAGGATGCTCAGGGGTGACCTCATCCATCTTTACAGATGCTCTTTTCTCCTCCTGTCTATTTAGAAGACAAATGGGAATGAGTCAAAGCTGTGCCAGAGAATGTCCAGGCTTTACATGAGGAAGAATTTCTTTACTTAGAGACTAGTGGAATGCTGGAGCAGCCTTCCTAGAGAGGTGCTCAATTTCCCAAGGCTGTCAGTTCTTAAGACACATTTGGACCATGACCTTAAGAACGTTTTAACTCTTGAAGAGGTCTGAAGTGGTTAGGCAGCTGGAGCAGATATTAGTTACAAGTCCTTTCCACTGAATTATTCTCTTCTATTCTCTCTTCTTCTGATTCAAGCATTACAATTTGAATACTTCTTTCACATTAATGTAGTTTTCTTTGTTAATAAGAATTTCCCTAACTCTAATTAATTATTTTTTCAAATATTTTAACTGATAAATGAACTAAGAACATTTTCACTCTAAATAGTCAATTAAGAAAAAATAATAAGCAAAATAATCTTTTATCTGTTGCAATGATACAGAATGCTTGCAATAATTCAGTTTTAAAATTATCCATTTTCCCAAACAATGATTTACATATGTACATATACATATAATTATATTATTAGTCTGTGTGTGTAAAAAGAATATCAAAACACTACATCAGCTAGGGCCCCAAAATATTTTTTTTTTTCCCAAGGAAAAAAAAACGTGTTTGCATTCATTTAAATCTTGAACTGGCTATAAGACTTAGAGTTCTTAAGATTTTAGTACACTTCAGTTGTTCAAAAGAACATTCTGCATGGTACATTTTACAGAGAGACTGCTATATTATAATTTGATTTTATTTGTGGCTTGGTTCTTTACCCTGTCTTTAGGACTGTCTTTGGAAGAGTCTTAGTGTTGGACATCAGGAGGAATATTGGTCATCCTGAAATTACAAATTAAGGTGATGTAACCTGTTTCATGGACCAGGCTGGGAAGCCTACAGGTTTCATTTAAATATTCATGTTAAATATTTACATAGAAAACAAGAGCCTATTTTTGGTTTTTCAAAGCACATCTGTATTATTTGATCAGCATCTATTCATATCTCTTTTACTGGATTCAGTGTGCAGCATAAGCTCCTGCCTTGGTGACAGAGAGGCTTAAACAAAAGCAGTCTTTATGTACTTTTACATTTCATTGATGATGTCATTTCTGGTCATTTCTAAGTCAACAAACCAGGTAGGACTCACTGGTGTACAATTGCCTGGTTTGTGATTAATCTGAATCCTTTTTTCAGTCTCAGTTTGAATAATATGGATTTGGTAAATCCACAGAACCATTGATTGTTTTATTCAAAGTGGACCTCCAGTGCCATTCATCCAAATGTACAAACAAAGGCACCACCAAGATCACAGCAAGAGTGCTGTAACAAATATGAGAATCAATAGCACACAGATGAAATTCAGCAGTTATGGGAAATGATCGAGACAGAATGGCATTTTTCCTATCCTTTGCCTTCACAGTAGAATGTATGGAGTTTGTGATCCATTACAGAATCACATAACCATCCAACTTCATAAGATAGTTTATCATTCAGATATTTGGTTGGTCTCTTCATGTACTTCTCTGATGCGTAAACAGTTGAGGTTATATTTAATTATTTGAAAATATGCAAAAGTAAACTTTGTGTAATTTGCTGAATGAACTCAGAAATATATCAAGGAGTTTCTGTATTTTCCAAAAAAATATATTACTATGAAAACCATATCTGATTTTGATAAGTCAAAAATATTTTTCTGATAGTCGTTCTAGTTTAGACCTATTTGTTACAAATAGTTGTAGGAAAACACTATTTCGTTTATTCCACTGACTCTCAATCCTGATTCAGAGGGCACTTGAAGGACATTAAAATCAAAAAGTGGAAGATATTCTTCCAGCTGTGGCATCTGACAAAGCCAGAGGCAAGTTTCTGCATAAGCTCACCAGGCACTGATGCTGACAAGTCCAGAGATGCCTTTGAGTCTACCACATAGTTTTTACTCCTGAGTCGTTTCTCTTTACGTCTTATTATTTTATCCTATTTTTTTTCTTTTTTTTTTTTATTTTTAATTTTTATTTTACTTTGGAAACATTTCACCCTCTTCTTCATTTTAGGAATAGATTCTGTGGTGCTTTTCCTGACTTCTGGAGAGAATAATTTTATGCCCACATCTTGCCTATATAAAGCTTTTCTTACTTTCTCTGAGCTACAGTTTGATGTGTGTTTCTCTGCCATCCTAGCAGTCTTTGAGAATCACGAGCAGTTGTTGAGGAGCTATTTTTCTGTGAAACATACTAGAGACTCATCAAAATACAAAAAAAAGTAGTGACAAAAAAGTAGCATAAACCAGTGTCCATAAAAAAAATGAAGGTAGAGAATATGTTGCACTAATTTCCCTTCAAATTACATGTATTTAATTGCATACATAAATATAGCTTTGAAAATAATGTATTCAGGTACCAAAAATATTTTTATTCATCTTAGCCACTCATAAGCCATTAACACATCAGTCTGATTGCTCTGTGTCCTTTACAGTGTACCTAGCCAAAATGTGACTCCTGATGTATGCTTCACTGCTTGATTGTAAACAAATTAATCAAATATGTTCCTGTTATCCTTTTAAGACATTCTCTTAGCTACAGAAAGGAAATGAAAACATGCAAGAATGAGATGCTTAGATGCTTTGTAATTAAAAACCATACCTTTGTTTGATTTGAATATCTTATTCATCTCAAACACAAAAAAACTTATACAATATTTAACAGTTTCTGAATTAGTTGACTTTGCAAGGCAAGGAAACCTTGGCAAATACTGCAACCATACTTATCCAACACAAGTATTGCATGACCTTCAGTATGATGTTATTTAAAAAAAACCCCATAAGATAAAGACATATGGAATTATCTTTATAAACTGTCAATTAAGGCTAAGTAATCTATACATTTAATAGCTTTAAAAGCAAAGTAATTTAGAAAAGTCCTTGTTACAGAGATTCTGGAAGATTAGTTATACATATCAATTTACCTGTTTCTTTTGATAGTGCTCTCCTTATTTTTATTTCAATGAACAGAAAAGATAAAATCCTTTTTCATTGAAGACAGTGTCTAAACCCCACATGCTTCTAATTAGCTAGAATTTCATTGGAGTTTTCTTTTTTTTTTCTCTTTTTCTAAAATTAATTAATATCTAAAAAAATGTGTGCCACTACTCTCTATTTAGCCTCTAAAAAATCTCAGTCAGTGTGTTTGTCATATTTATAACACCAACGCATAAATAAAGATGGAATTTGTATTAAAAAAAACACCTTTCTTTTGTGTTAGGGCCTTTGCTAATTTATATGTTTGCTTCCTTCTTATTTTGCTCATACTTGCATATAAATTGCACACAAAGTCCAAATTTGTTTGCAGTATGAACACACTCATATTTTGCAATATATAATTAACCACCGCATAAAACATTGATTGCATGAAAACATTAGATAAGAAATTTTGCTCTATTTATTCATTGGGCAGAACAAAATCTTCCAAAGATAAATGTTTTGCAAAAAAACCTTCAAACCAAAACAAAAATGAAAAACTTCTTTTATTAAGCTTTTAAAAATATTTTAAATTTAATAAATTACCAAGAAAAGAAAGAAAGTGTCATGAAGAAACTGTAGGACCCAGTTATATTTATTTATTTAATTAGTTATTTGCTGCATGACATTATCAAATGTTTCTGGACAATCACCAAAAAATTCTCTTTTTAACAAAGCCAACAATTATCAGGTATATATTCTGGGATATAACATAGGATTCCCTATGTCCTTTCTGCATCCTTCTGTAGTTAAAAAAGTTGTGCGGCCAGTCTTTTCACAGCAACTGCTTTCCAGAATTCTTAGTTCAGCTCTAGCACGTTTCAGACTGTCCTCCATAGTTCATGAGTTTGTGAACTTTTGGCTTTGAAATGTCATTTTTCATATGAACCTCTTGTGGTGATGATCCAAAACCGAAAGTGGTGTCTGATACACCAGAGGGTTGTGCCGCTGTCCAGAGGGACCTCACCAGGATGGAGAAAAGGAGTGGCAGGAGCCTTGTGCAGCTCAGCAAGGGGAAGCACCAAGGTGTGCTCATGGTGAGGAACAGCCCCAGGCACAGTAAGTGCTGGGGCCACTGAGCTGGAAGGCAGCAAGAGAAAGGATCTGGGTAGTTGAACATGAGTCAGCAATGTATTCTTTCGTGTGTTTAAGAACTGCGATAGTATCCTGAGCTGCACTGAGAGGGGCATTGTCAGGATTATTCTTATCCTCTACTCAGCACTGGTGAGGTCACATCTAACATACTCTGTCCAGTTCTGGGCTCCTTGGATCCCAGAAAAAAAAGAAAGAGAAAAGAGAAAACATGGATATACCACACAGAGCTCAAGACTATCACAAAGGGACCGCAACCACTCTCTTACAAGGAAAGATTGAGAGGCCTGGGACTTTTTATGTTGGGGAAGAGAGAGCACTCAGTACATGGGTATCTGCAAGGAGACTGTAAAGAAGACAGAACCAAACTGTTTCCAGTAGTGCCCAGTGACAGGAGTACAGGCAATGGCACATGGAAACACGAGACCTCCAATGGAACATCAAGAGACACACTTTTCTATGAGGGCTTCAGGGTCCTCCACCTTGGGGGTACCCAAAAGCTGGATGTGATCTTGAGCAAGTGGATCTAGGTGACCTTGAGCAGCTGGATTGGATTTGACTAGAGACAGTTCGTTTATTACTATGTGTTTTGTTTGTTTTGGGTTTTGTTCCTATTCTAATCTACTTTAACCTCCATATGCCATGGTGACCTCTAATTTACATTTTCAGGAAGGCTAAAAAATGACTGTTCCAAATTGCATACATGAATAGCCCTGTGTTATAGTGAGCCCAGCATTTCCCTCTGCATCCAGTTTACATGTCCATCCTTAGAAAAATCTTTCAAGTAACTTTATGAACCTTCAAATTTGCTATAAAAATTATTTATCTTTTGCCTATCACTCAGCAGTTTCAAATAAAACTCTTCTTGCAGCAATTAGCAAGTTTTATCTGTCATATCTAACAACTTTATCTTAAGAGTTTGCAGGAAAGAAATGCATTTCAATTCAAGAAAGTATAAAATTTATAAAAGTTTTACCATTTTCAGAGCAAAAAATGTTTCTCTTTTAATATTTTTCTTGATGTACATTAGAAGAAAACAGCTTAACAGAATTTTTATTTCAAAACTCTTCTGAAACATGCATGTTGAAGCACTCAATATTCAAGGAAGGTTTTCAACACTGACAGGAGGTATACACAATATTTAGTTTCTTTGCAGTAGTTGTGTAAAATACTAAAGTACCTGTCATGAATGTATACTAAATAATTAATTTCTCTGTAAAATTCCAACGAGAGAGGGTTTCAGTCTGCCTTTAGAACGTCTTCTATGTAGACAGGTTTATACCATGCTGATATTGAGACAAATTACTGTGTGTGTCATTTCACAAAAAAACAAGGAAAAAAAAGAAAAAAAAGAAAAAAAAAGAATGGTTGCTAGTTCCGTTATTGTCATCTATCCCCCTGTCTGAGTATGAAGGTTGTCATTCTCTTTCTTCTCCTCCTGATTTTCACCCAGCTTTCTAGGGTGACAAGTTCATACAACAAACATCTTTTTTTTGAGGTATTCAAGTAAAATGTCTTTAAAAGAATGTAGAAAAAGAAAACAAAATATCCATCCTCAACAACATCTTTTTTACATATATATGTGCATATACATATTTTTTATGGAGGAGGCTATATTCAATAATAGCCATACCCATCTCTGTTGTTTTCATTTTCAGGAGAAAAAAGAAAAGTGAAAAAGTATATTTATTCAATACTTTTCACTCTTCTTCCATTCCAAGTTTTGAGTTGTTCTTTATTTGTCATGAGGATCAAAGAACTGGAATGCCACAAAAGTAAATCAGTCGACATTTCTCGAAGGGCTCTGAGAGCACCAGAGGAATAAGAGAATGAATATCATGAGCAGAAAAGAAAGATCTGAGAATGGAGGTGTTTTCTTATGACAGAAAAAAAAGTAATTTAGAAGGACAATATTCTGTGGATGAAAGATAGAAAGAAAGGAAGAACAGAGGTATTACAAATGTCTGTTTCCTGATCCTTGTTCTCTCTGGTTGGTTTGCTTTAAATGTGGTGTGAATAATCAAAGTGTGTTAAATATTTTGCATCTAAACTACAAACTTGAAGTGAAATTTGGGATGAGAAATCAAATAAAACAGGATTCAAAATATATTTTTAGGAGTCCATAAGACACAAAATCACCACTTTCTAAAGAATTTTCAATTCACATTCACATACGCTATGAATAGACCTATATGTATACACACTCCTTAATTTTACTAAACTGAAGAAATGGTCTAATGGAAGAAGCCAAAGCACTTATCAAAAAAGAATTTGTTTTTTCATACTACCGCATCAGGAAAAGACAGTCTCAGGTTTTAAAATAAAAACAAGAAAATCCTTCTTTCACTGCAGAGAGCAGAAAGATGGTGTGAAAAAAAAATGCTGTAAGAGAACAGTGACTGTTATCAAACATTCTGCCAGTGCAAATATAGCATTTTTAGGGGAGAGGCCATGTCACAGTGATTTTGATTTTGCACAAAAAGGAAGCAAAATACTGTTACTGAATGTTGCTGGCTGAATCACGGCTGCAGCAGACCTTTATCTTCTCAGGGTGCTCACTAGAACTCTGAGTGTTTTGTGGACATCTTACATTGATCTATAAAACTAACTGGGGAAATAATTTGCCTCTCCACTTGTATTTCCCTATACACCTTCTCATACAGCACAACACTGAATTCAGATCTTGAGCGCCTGGATAAGTCAAATACCTTCAGCAGGAAAATTTCAATCAGAAACAATCCACCCATTTATTGACTTCCAGTCCCTGCTTTGACCATTGACTCATTTTATATATGTACTTATAAAATTAGTGCATATGATATATATATATATTTATAAGTATTTATATTATATATACATACTTTTATATATATATAAGTATATATATATACTTATAAAATGAGTATATGTGATATATATCCATATATATGTGCATCTACATGGCACAGTCTGCAGTCTATATTTTATATGAACAACAAAGAAAGAGGCCTTCCAACCTGCAAACTATGATAAAGAATGAGAAATAAGTAGGATCCTGCCTTCTAATCTTGCTGAGCCAATCTCTGTTACAAGCTTGTATATTGACATTTGCTTTGCTGAGCAAGAAAATTAGGAAAGGGGAAGAAATAGAATAACAGTTGAGATCTACATTTCCTAACTAAATGAAGGAGTGTAAAACCAGCAATAAAGTAGTCCTTTATGATATCTCTTTGTAGTAGCATTGATCAGAATATTGTTAATTAGAATGTAAAGAGAACACCTCTAAATCTATTGTGTGTTTTTGAATTTCAGCAGTGACAGATGCTGTGGCAAAACCAGACTAGGTTAGAAATAGTTTAGCTGTTTGAGCAAACTTACCCGAGAAAATAACCATATAATATAAATCACAAAAAGCCCGGTCTTGCATTATTATTATTTTGCATAATGCTTGTATTTTTAAAAATGTTATTAGTAATTTTTATCTCTTTATTTCTAGGAAATCATTATCATCTTTGATATTTTCTGTAATTATGTCCCATGCCATCAAAATTTTAAGTGTATCTTTATTAGTCTTGGAGAAGTTCATTGGCCATTAAAACAAGGGTTGGATGGCCTGTTAAGACAGCAGACATTTTGGCAGGTCTAGCTCCTTCCACCAGTGAATAGGAAGGGAAGACTCATCTACAAAGAGATTATAAATTGAAAGTCTCTGCTCAGCAATCTGCTGCTTTCGTTTTTCCAGAATGCAGTCTGAGGAACATTACCATGAGAGATCTTGCATTCCAATGGCTTCGGCTCTAAGCACATGCTTGAAAAGAACCAACTGTAATGAGAAACAAATTTTTTAGACCTAGAATATATTCAATAACAAAGGCATGTGGAGACAGTTATTTCCATTGTAGCATGGATTCCATTTTCCTTTCTGAAAACGTTTTCAGGATTTATTTGGGTAGTACTGACTATGCATCTGAATACCTAAAGTGCATTCTTGGATCTTAGGAAGAATGTCCAACTCAGTTGTCAAAATCTCCAGCATTCCTTGACAATGTATGCTGCAGTAATTTTTAATTTGATAATTTTAGGTCACCGTGCAAGCAGAAAAATTAATGAGATTTTCTACTGATACTACTGGTAGGAACAACAATAATAAAACTTATACTGAGGAAATTATTTAGTTATTTGCAATATTGGACCATTTATTTTCTCTTGTCCAATCTATTTATTTTTCCTTTAAGTTGCTATATAAAATATAGCACTGCTTCTTGAGCAGTATAATTTAGCCCATGTTTCTTGCCTAAAAACATTTTTTACCTAAGACCCTGTGCATTCTTTTCTAGTTTCATCTAAATTTTCAAGGCAAGTTAAAAAGGTGTTTATGAAAGAAAAACGGAGAGCTGGTAAGTTGTCTTGTATACTGGCCAGAGGAGAAGATCATAAAAAATGTTATTATATGCACATCTTCAGGTACATTACTGATGGACTGGAGATAGAAATAATTTAGATGTTGGCCTAATAGGCACAAGTGCATATTCTATGTAGTACTGAAATAATGAGACTTGCTTTAAAAAAAAAAAAAAAAAAAAAAAAGCTAAGGTGGCATTAAAGAATGCTGGAAGATAAAATTCACATGTTGATTAAATGACAGTACTTCACCTTCTTGCCCTTGCTTTTCATTCCTTGCCATCTATCATTTGGAAGCTCTTTCTATTCAGTGCCAGCTGAATCTTCTTCATATGATTAAATAGATTATGCAGGACAGAAATCAAGTTTTAATAACGAACATTGAACTAGCATTTTTTTTTGTGGAGTTTCAGAGCAAAATATGGAGTATCCCATCCCCTAGGAGTGCATCTCCACTGCCCACTGAGGACAGCCCCATGGCCAGATTTGTCTACTTTATAAAATTTAAGCTTCCAAACAATATTTCATGTGAGCTCAGTCTGGACCCTCTGAAGCCTCAGAGACCCTGGATGTTTGAGTATGGCATAGGGCGTAGATTTCTAGGTTAATTTTTGTACCTATTTTTTATTTGCAAGTTCTAGATTAGCTAACTTATTAATAGGCTTTTGTGTTTGACATTTTTTACCAAAATGTTATGGTTTCACTAATAGTTTCTATTTTATATAATGACTACATGTATTTAATATGGGTAGTTATTAATTAAAATAAATAATTATATAAAGTCTAATTTAAACATATTACTTGCTTTTATTTACAATTGTTGTTAGCTAGTTAACTTCTATGTTGGTTAGTGTCTATCCAGTGCATCTCTATGAGGAAGGCAAGGATTTGCTTATTGTGGTGTGACTAAATTTTCTTTGGAAGGATCCCTTTGTCATCCCTTTTTTGGCTTTTGTCTCTTTTCACTGTTAAAGTAATATGCTGCTTCATTGCTTCAAGTTGTCCTTCTCCTTTGGATCTATCTAGACAGATTTTATTTTGGTGACTCCTTCTCACCTTTGATATGATATACTGGTCCTTTATTATCAAGACTTCCCATTAGGTCTTACTGCCAGCCTCCTTCTCAGTCTGCCAAGTGGGACACTCCTGCCTCATAAGTTTGAAAAACTGGCTGGAGCTGCTGCAGCAGCATCTTCATGAGGGTTCCCAGAAATGTGCCTAAACTGGCAACTTGTTCCCTATGGGTAGAACTTCTGTATTGTACATTTTTAAAATCCAGTGTAACACTAAATAAATCTCAGATAAGTGAACTGATTTGCTTCCTGCTCACCAATTTTAATGTTTTTACTTCATGGTAACAAATTCTGAGATAACACTAAGGCTGTCTGTGATAGTGTCAAGTCTGTGGGCGAATGAGTGATGTGCAGAAATCAGGCATGGCTGAAAAATGCACTGCCTTCTGAATACATTTACTGGTTCTCCCTCTCTCTCTCTGTCTTGCCTGTCTTTTATGACCCCAGTCTGAGTCCTAATTGCTATGAAATGAGCAAGTGGAAGGCAGCTGAAGCGGTAGGGAAAGAAGGGAAACTGATTTATTTTGTGTCAAACTGACTCAGCATTTGGCAGGAAAGAGTCCACACTGTTATACTACTGAGTCATCAGCAGTCATCACTTGTGTTCTCTCTAGGGCTTCAGGCTCCAACAGAGACTGACAGATCAGGAGTTTGACAGCGACCACCTCACACTTCTCGGGTGCTGTGTCATCACCACATCCTCATCTCTCCAAATCTTCCCACTGGCACTGCTGTGACTCACCAGGCAGCTCACAGGACATACACAAAATCTAAACTGTAATTAGGGCACAAGTGAAAATCTCTGTTTGGACCACAATAAACATTTGGCCATGTCCATAAAACATTTGCACAACTTGGCACTTCTGGGCTGATTCTGATGGAGAGACTGGAGCTGAGGTTACAAGGCCACAGCCAGACAGTGCACTTGCAGTTATGCAGATAAGCCTGCACTTCATCTTCCCAAATGATGCCCAGAGGCTGCCAGAACAGTCATTCTTTCACTTTTATGAGCAGTGAATTTACATTAAAAGGCATTTAAATAAAGGCTGTAGAGTACGCTTAAAAGATGTTGTTCCAATTTGAGACTTCTTTATGGTGCCGTGTCATGGTGAAGTGACCCCACACATGATTGAGCTGAGGTGCCAACCTGCCCTAGAGTTCTGTTAACAAGGATTGGTGAGCCTGGAGGCAGCAATGTTGGCAGGAATGCTGATGAGCCTCGTTAGCAGTGTGCAGCTCATTTCCTTTGGAGAAAGGTGCACGCCTGTGGGGGAGAGCTGGTGGTGAAGCCAGTCAAAGAGCTCTGCATCGAATAATTTATTTGTCTCCCTTGGTCTACCAGTGTAAACAAGTCTTGCTTTCTGTGAATAAACTCATTAGTCCCCTATTTTTAAATAATTGCATTACATATACACATTGGAGCCAATATTTTGTCCACAATTTTCTCTGTAATGTAATGCACAGAAATCTGTTCCTTAACTGACATTACTGTCTCCACTAAAAGGATATAAATCATACTTACATTTTTGAAGATTCCTGTCATGAATGAGGTACAATATCCACACTTCTTGTTACAGGAGTCATATGAGTCTTGCAGAAGTACTCCTGCTGCTACTTCCCAGTGGTGTGAGATGACATCTTCACCTGCATGTACTACTGTAGTTGCAGCAGTGAAATAACTGCAAAGTGCACTCGGGAAGAACATATTAACACACTTAAATCTCTGTCTTTATCTAAGAATCCACAAGGGCAGAAGACAGCTGCTACAATTAGGAAAATACAGACATCCTGCTCTGCTTGCCCAGGGCTCCTCAGCTGCAGGCTGGATATGGCAGTGGGCTGGATCAGTTGCTCAGTGATGTTTTACCAAACATCCCCACTTTTGTCTGGTCACTCTGCTGGAGCAGTAGAGTCAGTAGACCTGTTCTTCAGTCCTGAGGAGGGGAGCACTGCTTCAGTATATTTTCCTGAGGGTTTTTAAGTCTGGGTGCTGCACATCTAGGCTACATAATGAGGGCAAGCATGTGAACAAATTCACAGAAATGGAGGAGTTTGAACATTCTCACATGAAAAAGTCTGTTTCTATGGGTTGATTTATTTAGGAGTTCTAGACAAAGTCTGAAGTGACCTGAATACTTCTGCGTAAATAGTTGGTTTCTTAATATTGTAGATGAACTGAGAGAAATGGTATCAAAAATATTTGGATGTTGAATTAAAAAATTCATTTCTGAGTTATTTTCTTCACTTTCTTGAGCGCAGTTGGACTGCATTTCATTTTGAAACACTCCAAAAGGAAACTGAAAGCTTTTAATTCAAATCAAGAAAGAGTTTGACACATATATGAATTTTTTAATTTAATATGTTAATCCAGGTCTGCTTGATGTAAAAAAAAATTAGATTAAAAACTCATATTTTCACCTGAAATTTTCCCACACCTTTCAAGAGCTTCACATTCCCTTTTACTTTTCCCACTTAATACCTGCTACCAATTATGCTTAACATGGTAGAGATTGTGTGTGGCCTCCCTTTCACAGCCTGTGGGCTTCACACCTCTTCTGGTTACAGAGATACAAGGTAGATACATCTGTCCAAAGTGAGTCAAACTACTAAATGAATTCCATTAGTGATGGAGACAACTATAAAAGGGATAAGAGGCTAATGCTTCAGTGCAAATACAATCTAAAACTACATCTTCATCCAGATTTTTTGACCAGCTCTATTTATGGTGTGCTAAACTAGGTTTTGTAGAAACAACACCAAACTGTTTAAACTAGAGTAGAGCCTAACAGTTCTCCTACTAAACTCATTTATAAAACTGGGACTCACTGGTCATACATTAGTCTCTATTTCTTAAATTTATAAAAGGACTTCATTTTAGTAAGGTCCTTTTAACTGTGCATCTCCTCTCAGACTGGTCACCTCAATCCATTTGCTGATCCTGCTGTGGTACCATTTTTGGGGACTAGTTCTTTAAAGCAGGAGCAGTGCAATTTCAGGCAGAGGCCTTTCTCTCCAACAAAAGAAGTATTACTATTTGCCCTAAAACATTTTGTATTTGCATGTGTAGCCTCACTAAGTTAAACAGTTTTTTTCCCTGTTTTGTCTCCTCTAAAAAGTTTCACCTTCTATAATAAGTTTTAGAGCTTGCTTGATGTATTTTTTTCCTTTTTGATGTTCATCTGTTGTTAGTAGTAGTAATACTAATGACACTAATAACCCTACTATTAATAATGCTGTTTTTATGCACCCCCCAGGTGTTTAAGTAGATGCAGCTTTGCAAGTTCAGCTTCAAGTGTAAACATTACTGATGATCTGTGCCAACATATTTTATCAACTTTTCCCTTCTTATGATTGTATTTGAGATAAAATTTGGAGGAATACTTATTTACATAATTCTATTTCCACCTGCGCTTCATTAATAGCTATTTGTAAAAGCAATTTCCGAGTCAGTAGTCAACTACAATAAAATGCCCTATGTCTTAAATATTTCCAGAGAAATAAATAAGCCTGTAGTCACAGGAAGAGATCAACACTATAGAAAATCAGTTACATTATTACTGCATTTTCTATGTGTTCCTATTCCTGTATTGTTTGCATTTATTTTCTTTACAACGATTTCCCATATCAGAAATCTATTGTGTTCACACTTCACCATGCCACAGTATTAATTTAAATGTATTTGGGATCAGAGTAACTTAGCTGCCCTGAGTGTTCCTGAGCCTCTCAGCTTTATAAACCATGCCCAGATCTCCATAATCTTGTGCTGTTCAAGGCATGGTGCATGGCAGGGTGCACCTTTTGAACACCAGACTTTGCATCCCCACTACTTTCTGCAGATGAGATAAAAAATTCTTCCCATCAGGACAAGCTGTTCTTTTGTTCTCTAAAATTGTAATCTGTGTTCCTGGCTTGGGAAAATTGCAAAATATATCTTCTTCTAAGAAGAGTTTCATGTTTCCCAAGTTTTCTTCTGTAGGCAGAAAAACAAGTCATGGGAGCCATCTTTTTCTGCTGTTTTGGACAAGCAGAGTAATAGGACAGAATGAAAATGGATAGTTTAGTTCTACTGTGTGGCAGACAATGAACTCTACAGTAAATTGACCATGAAGAAAACACCAAAATAAGAGGAGGAAGTAAAACATTACTTGAAAATATTCCCTATCATTTTACCAAAAGAATACCCAAAAATTTCAGATTAACAAAGGTGCCTTCAAGTTAAAATATGGGTGTTAAAGTCTTTATTAAAATAGATATCAACTAAATTCTTTTAAAAACATAACCTGTTAATTAATAGAAGTAAAAAAAGATAAAGCTGAGCACCAGTAGGCTGAATGTTAATTGCTTAATTTACAGAGTAATTAAAAAAAAAGAAAAAAAATGGAAAACTTTTTTTACTTTCATTGAATGTAGCAAAGTTAATGTTACTGTAATCTACTTTCAAACTTCGAGGGTGGTTTTTTTTGCCTCTGAAGAGGCAAAAAAGTTTGCTCTGAAATCTTAGTGATAGACTTTTTTTTTTTTTTTTAACAACAGAATATAAAGGAAAAAAACTGCTATGTGAATTCATCTTACAGAAGAATCATTATTTAAATGTTACAGCATTAGGCAAAGCTCTTCTGCTTCCTCATGTCCTGCCACTGGCATGCCACCACTGGTTTGATTTTTGGGATTACCCAGTGCAAAGTCAGTAGATGGACTTGATGATTCTTGCAGGTCAATTCCAACTCAAGATATTCTATAATTCTTTGCCAGAAGAACATTCACATCAACAGTAAACCATATTCCAGCATATCTTGTCTTCTAAACATCACACCAGTAAGGCAGTTCATGTAGGCAGCTATATAAACCAAAAGGTTCTGCCAACACTAAAGGATTTATTCATTCCAGGATCAAGCACAATTTTATTGAATAAATAAAATTAAATATATTTATGTGAGAATGATACCATGTTTCAAAAATTTTGCTCCTTGATCTCATTTTGTGACACCTTTGCAGATGCTAAGCATTATTTACTCTTCAAGTCATGGTATTAACAGAAAGCTAACTGAAAGAAGCAGCGTTTTTCTAATGTCATGAGTGAGAAGGTCAAATTCAAACTGCTAGGCTGGAGTATGCAAAAGAAATTCTAATAGCATTTAAAAATGTTTCAAGTACAGATACTATGCAGTTGAGATAAATGAAACAATAGTAATAATAACAATAATAACAACAATAATAATAGTAATAATACTTGGAATGGATTTTTGGTCTTGTTTTTTTTTTTTTTTTTTCAAGTGAGCCAAAGCTAGATAAGTTTCCGTCCCTTATTTTAGATAATTCAGCCTTTGGATCTTAAAATACCTAACACCTAACAGATATCATTTAGGATGCTATAGTTTAGAGCTATATTCAGATTTTACCAAGATTTGTTAGTTATATTGCCTTTTATAGGTTAAAAAAAATCTAAACATTCCACAGTAGTTCAGTTGAAGTTTCTTATGCGAAACAAATTATATTTTTTAGATTGCTCAGATACCGATATTTTGTGAGACCAAAGTAAAAATTGTTTTTTCTTCCTTTAATGATCACTATCAACTGAATATTAAAAGACCAAGGAGGTAGACCTTTTATCTATGTTGTTAAAATGTGAAAAACTAGCATTCACAGAGGAAAATATACATAGGTTTCCTACATAGTATAATGAGAAACCCTCATTTATTCTTGTGTTTTAAAAAAAAATTCTAAGTTTTACCTTCATTGTAATACAGGGATTTTAAAGTACCTCTTTACCTACAAAGGATGTTAGTATGGCTATATTTGCTGTTTTAGCACAAGAATTTTTTATAAATATGTTCTCTCAGTGATGTTAAATGAAAGCCAGTGAGGGGGTTGAGAGGCTGGGCTCTGCTTCTTTTAGTTAATACAGTTTCTTTCTCTAACTGTAAGGAAATCTTGTCCAGAATTAATACTATGAGACTTGAAAACAGAATGTAGACATCTATTTAATTTTGAAGCACAAAACACATTACTTATGCTTTTTGCATAATCTTCAGAAGAGCTGAGTGGTCTATTTTATTTGTTTATCCTGGATCCTGTATTTTGAATTAATATATCTGTAAAACCTTCTGTACCTTGTCAGCATATCTGTCGAACAGTGTTGTCAGGAAAGGATCTCCTAATCAAATTTATGGCATCTGTCAACACATGCCATTATGGATAGAGAATTGCACTGGCTAGCTGAATCCAGGTATCCTAGAGAAGTTCAGCATTTTCTGAACCTGACTGAAACTGAACTTCAGAAATCGAAAGCACTCAGCAGCTTTCAGAAGCTGGCCCTCTATTTGTGAGAAGATAATGAGAGTGTGCTAGAATATTTCAGGCAGAAATAAACTGACATCAAGACATGGGTAGACAGAAGTCATGACATAGGGCAGTGCTAACACCTGCCTCCTCTAACGTACTGCAAACAGCATCAGGAAGCTCCTCAAAGCTCTTGACAGTGTAATATTTGTCCAATCCCCCAGAATGTGGTGTTAGCCATAAGTGTATCAAATGTCAAGGTGACTGACATCAACCAGTGTCACACTGCTCCTGCATGCCACCCTTCCCAGGGCAGATGACAGCAGAGAGGATTCACAGAGCTCCTGCTCTCATGCTGGAGCTGGAATGCCAGCCTAAACAGCCAGCAGGAGCTGAGAGTATGGCTGAAAGCCCAAATGATCAGATTGCTTTAGGCTGATGTGAACAGAACTTGTTTGTTGTAATTTGAATTTCTATTATAGCTGTTTATTCAACACTAATTGAGGTTTTGAGCAGAGTTTTGTAAAATGGAGTTATGCCCACAAGCCTCATCTTTTACAGACAAGCTTAGCTTCAACCAGCATTATCCTTGATATGCCAAATCACATAAAAAGTGACAAGTCTGGAAGCCTAATATAGAGTTTCCACATGTTTATGTGGACAGATGGCTAAAAGCACCATGGTTTGGAAGAGTGTTAAGTGCAAAAAGCCTGACAAAAGCAGTATGTATCTGTTTATTATACTTTTTTCCTAAGATTATCTAAGCACAATAGTTTGTTTCAGTCACTACAGTCAGCTTGTGGCAATAGACTTTTTTCTATTTACCTATATAGAGGAATAGAAACTGATTAAAAAGTAACATTGAAATATTTCTGATATCAATGCAGCTAAATTTGTGCCCATACTTGAATAATCCTTGATGATAAAAGTATATTTGTTTCCCTTAAAAATGTTACTCCATAAAAAGAAATATTATTAAATTGTGAATTTGTTAATTTGCTAAAGATTTGGTATATCCTCAAAGCATTAATAAGTGCTTCTCTGGCCTACATTATGATTGATGCTCATCAATATGTTGACAGAGATGCTTGAGTTTTTGGTGAAGATCTATTCGTAAGATATGTATACAGAAAAATACTTCCAAGTGGGCACTGGGGAATCAATAAAATAAAATCCTTACAAATGAAATAATGTTTAAGACTTCCGGCAGAAAAAGACACCAACAAAACCTAAAGACAATAATCAGAACTATTTGTGTCTCTTGTCTTCATTTCTTTTTGTTCTCAGAGGACCCAGGCTTGACTTTACTGTTTATCACAATAAATAATGATAATTTTTTGTGGGGGCATTATTTTGACCTCACAAACCCTTCATGTCTCTTAAACAGCTTGAAAACTAGAAAGCCTCAAGAGAAATTTTTCTGATAGATATACATTACAGTGGCTTGATGCTTTTGTGAAAAGGGAATCTCATCTAATACCTATTGCATAATGGAAAAGAAAACATAAAATCATGGAACCATAGAATGATTTCCATTGGAAGGGACCTTTAGAGGTTATCTGGCTCCAACCCTCCTGCCATGGGCATAGATACTTTCCACAGGATCAGATTGCTCTAAGTCCAATCCAGCCTGGCCTTGAACACAAAATCATGGAGTACCCACAACAGACATATGTATTAATAGCCTTAGTAAAATAACTGTCTTCATCTTTCTTTTAAGCCCCCTTTATGTACTGAAAGGCTACAATAAGGTCTCTCTGGAGTGTTCTCCATGCTTAACAATTGCAGCTGTCTCAGCCCATCTTCACAGAACAGGTGTTCCTGTCCTCTGACCATTTTCATGATCATCCTTCTGGACCTGCTTTCTTGGATCACTTTCCTTCTGGGGCTGTGACTGCTGGCATTGGACACAGTGCTCCAGGTTTGGTTTCACAAGAGCAGAGTACGGAAGAAAATCCCAGGGTCCTCCTTACTACCTTGCTTTCTGAAAGGAGGATGTGTAAATATTAGACTGAGATAATCAAATATAGATGAGAAGTCGACACCAGTAGAGAGAGCAAGAGGTGGTATAAAAAGAGCTTTGCTATATTGTGCTATAAGGTAGTCTGGGTTAAATACAGAGGCAGTTCATGATAAATTCTGTCATCTTTCTTGACACTAGTAGAGAGATTCTTGTCACAAAATTTTTCCCTGATACATCAAAGATAAATGTTCTAAGGAAAATATTTCAGAATACCTGAAAAAAAAGGATTAAAATAAGTAGCATGAAATTCACAGCACAAATTTCCAGGATAAAATGAGTGATAAAACACTTTTGCTATTACACTGAAATGTTATGATGTGGAAGCTCCAGCCAGCTTTCAGATGCAGTTAAATTAACCATGAATTAACACGAGAGAACATAGAACCTACTCAGCTCTCTAGGACTACAACCAGTGAAAGAACTAATAAATAGATACTTATATGTTTACCTATGAAAAAAAAACCCCAACCACACGGACATGTATGGCTCTTTCTGTGAGACACATCTTCTATATTAAAGAGGGAAAATGAATAAAGAACCCTTTCTTCAGGTTCCTGAAGAACAATTTTATGTTCCTTCCTCACTCCATTCAGTGATAAGAATTAAGCAATACACTTGCCAATAACATTTTATTGCATATAAAATTACTGATCTGAATATTTTTGCTATAAAAACCCTCTGTCCTAGGTTTGTGACATGGGACATGGAAATTAGGACATCTGGTAAAATCTGATATCGTTACTTTAGTGTTTTGACAAAAACCAACTCAAAATCTGGACCAATATTTTGCAGATTGGCCCTTATTATGGGATAAGCTATATCTCAGTTTGGAGCCTGAGCTAACCACACTGGTGTATTTTCAACAGATTTAGAGTTTGAAATTCCCATCAAGGAAAGCAAAACATTAGGTTGACACTGGTAATACCTAATAAAGTAAGTTGGGGAAATTCCCTTAAGTGTTTTTTTAAGTTCTTCCCTTTCAAGATCTAAGTAAGTGTGGGATCAGAACTTCCTTGCATATGAAATTGTTATTGCCATGCAATTCTGAATTAGAAACATTTCCTCTAAGTTTTTGTTACATATTCAGTTGTTTTCTTATTCTCCAATAGATTTGATATTTATGAAATGACAGAATAAAAGCAATAAAGATAAGTTTCATCAAAGACTAGAGACTAGAAGGTCTAAACATGAATATTGTATGGATGATAAGTTTAATTTACCTAAAAGTAACTTAATCTTCTCCACTTTCAGATAATAACAAGAATTCTACTTGAGAAGTGAAAGAAATTAAATTCAAAAGATCTCTATTTCTCCAGTTTAAGCACAGTCATTTTGTCTAATCATGTCTTATGTTTGTTCTCTTTGATGTTATGAATTTTGCACTGAGCAGAAAAAAATGACAAAGGTGCAAAATGTTTCAGAACAGTAATGCTGCAAGCTGTCATTCATAGTTTTCCTTTTCAAAGCTTTTCCATTAAAATCCCCAGATTTATTGGAAACCTGTGGTGTTGAAATTTTTATCATTAAATTTTAATCATAATCTCCAGCAGTTTTGGTATACCTTTATTTTGACAGGGTTGACAAAACATATGTTCATTTAAATGAACTTAGAAAGTAGCATATCAATTTTAATGCACATTTTCTTATTCTTGATTTTTACTTTACTTGCATAAGATCACTATTTGGGATGATTTACATTTTTTTTCTTCTGTAGTATATTTTGAATGAAGTTTGATTTTCATCAGTTAAAATATGTGATTAGAATAATGTACATGTTATTAGCAGTGCTCAAATTAAGGACTGGTGTGGTCACCTGTAAGAGAAGGCAACATAGGTGCTGTCATTCCATATTTATTTCTGCATTCATTAATTTATTACCATGTTTTTGTAACAGGGGCTGGTGGTATAAAGAACTTGCAAATTACTTTTCATTGTGGGACTAAAGGTAGGAAAAAATAACCCCAGTTAAGAGTAGCAGAATAGACATAAAAAAATTTCTTCTGAAAAAATGTTCTCTGAGCCAGAGCTATGCCTACTTAGCACCTAAGTAGTTAATGCTCTCTGTTCTGTGTACAGATAGATCATTTTGCAGTCTTTGCAGAGACTTCAGACAAGGGAGAGTCACCTGCAATTTTTGTCTGCAATCAGGGGACCGGCTTAATTGGACAGTGGCAGAGCCTTGCAGGATGTCCTAATGAGCCTAATTGGTAGCAGAAATTTGACTCCTGGGAGAACAGAGATAGAAACCAGACAGACAAAGAGACAGGTAAAGGCTGTGGAGAAAGAGAAATAAGATGGAAGGGCTCTTTCAGGGCTCAGTACTGTTATATACACTACTTTGGCTCTTTCTTCTTTTAGTCCCTCTTGCTACTTTGTTTACCAGCTGTGTGCCCATAGGGCTATTGTCTTTGTCTTCTCTGTTATTGAGTTGTCCTATGGATCTTTTTGTGCTTATCATGGCTTTTGTTCCAGAGTGATCTGAATATGCAGGGAGTCCTAGCTTGAAAGGCTGTCCAGTCTAATCACAAACCTGCTTTTGCAACACTCAGTGCAATGGGGAGTGGGAGGAGGAAGAAAAAAAAGTCTCATCAAACTGTGTTTCTGAAAGGAAGAATCTTCAGTGTAGCTTTGACCACCCCACTAACAGTATCCCTGTCGTCAGCTGTCACACTTCTGTCACTGAAATTCCTGGCAACAACTGAATTTTAATGAATGTCTGCTGTGCTCTAGAATTTAAATGAGATATTTGATAAAAGAGAGAAAACCTTCTGCATATCTACCTTATGCTCTTAATGCATTTCTCCTGGTATAAATAAATAAATAAATCTGGGATTATTTCCCCACTAGTTTCCTACAGAGGTTTCCCTGCAAAGCTGTACTGCATTGCTTTTATGCAGATTTACCCCTGCTCTGATAGAACCTGTTTGCTGTATATGCAGCTCCTGTTGCTTCCTTAGCTTCCCAGACTGGTAGTGGAATTCATCTCTGATAGTCTGAATCAGTGTCAAACTGTGTGAGGCCAGCAGAAAATATTTTATTGGGGACATGTTCATCTGAGTAGAGTTATGGCAGTCCATATTACCAGGATCTTTGCAGGTGACCTGCTTATTAGTCCGTAATAAGTGATGCTTTTCTGGGTACTAACACATTTGCTATCTTTCATCTGCCTGAAACTATTTTTTATTCTTTTTTGGTAGCGTAGACCGTTTTGTTCAGCGATACCCGTGTGCATATCAAAAGAGTGCTGATTGAAAAATCTTCAGTTTGCTGAATGTGTCTGATCTCAAAAGTAAATTTTTAAGCTCAAATGGAGCCATGAATTGATTGTGGAGGGGAAAGTAAAAGTTAAGTATTTTTAGTATATATTGTGCTTTTCTCCTATGCAGTATATGACACTACCTAGGTGTAAACACTGCCTCACACAGATGTGCTAGTTGAATTCCTGCTTGGATGTAACTACTTGTTGGGAAGTGAGGGGAGATTAAAACTCTTTGTTCTAATTACACTTTTACATTTGCAGACTGTGGGGGTATACATATATGAGCATATGTGTGTGAAACAAAGACTCATCTTGCAAAGAGTGTTTCTGATCAGTAGTAACAAAATGAAAATATAATGAACCACAATTTTGTTGCAGAAACCCAGGATATTTACTCTTTTTTTTTTTTCTTTTTTTTTACATTGTGAAGATAATCTATATATATTACAAATAAACTTGTGGTGCAGAAGACTATTTTCCCATGCTCACTGCTTTAAGACAGCTCCTAGATTAAAAAAATTCAGTACTGAAAGCAGTACTGAAAAGGTGTCTGAAAAAGGTGTCTGTAAGTGTGGCACTGGAAACAGAAGCTGTATCTAAAACACGGAGAAAAGAGCAGCTGGTACTTCTGACTACAGGCTGAAGTATCAGTTGTGAGATCACCTGCTCCAATGATTACTGAAATTCATTGTAATGAATCTGCATGAAGCATGTTTCAGTTAGAAACTTGAATTCCACAACTTGAATTCCACAATGTCTTCCTGATGTCTCATAAACTATCTCTTGCTACCTGTGTAAGCACAGTTATTAACAGAGTATCCTTTGGAAGATATCTGGGGTTTTTTTTGTTTCTTTGGTTGGTTTTTCTTTGTTTTTTTCCTGAATGAAGAAATGAAGGGTAGGTTTACTGAGGGTCTCACACAGATGTTGTGGTACATGAAAAGAGATTACCTTCTACCCCATTTTATTATCTGTGTACTATTATAGGATATGTTGAATTTCCTATGCAAATAGCCTGAAGTGTGAAATGAAAGTTGGGAAGAGCAAAGAGAAAAGCCAGGAATGCCTAGCTGACGACAATACAAACTGGCAGTGAAACATACAGCAGGGTGCACACTGGAGAAAAATTTTCCACAGTAATCAGTGACTGAATTTAGTACAGTGTTACAGTATAGAATGGGAATGAAATTATCTTCATTCACTTATCAGTGCTGACATTGATGATGAACAGTTACAGCTTCCAGGCTTTTACCTTATGCTGATGAAATTGAACCAAGAATAATTGGGTGTGGGCTGAAGAAGTGCATGATCATTTATTGTGCTTGATCACATTTAGTTATCCCTCTGGATCCGGAAGTGAAATCACAGAAGAGATAGGCTTCACATATCTTAATTATAAGATATAGTACTGAGGAAAAGAATGCTGCTTTTTTTACTGCTAAACAAATTATAAATACATTTTAATGTACCACTTCATGCCAAATACTAACTGCCCTGTGTAACTCCTAAGATCAGGCAGTCTGTCTTTCCTTCTTCATCCTTCACTAGCAGCATACTAATGTAGACGATTATGAAGACACTTGGCAATCTAAACTTTTCCACAGGCTTCACATACAGACCCAGGCTGAGAACCTGAAGGCTTTATAAAAATAGCCGCTTGCCTTCTTGGTGGAGCTCAGTACAGATCAGGCATCTCTGACAAGCAACACTGGTCTCCTAGTTTGAACTGTACTCCTCTGTGTGCAGGTACTAGAGTATCAAACTCTGTTAAGCCTTGTATTGGTAGCTGTCCTCCTGTGTTGGCAATCCTCCTGGATTGATCTGTGAGTAATTTATGTAGGGAAAACTGTTGTCTTCTACTGTGATCCTAATTAATCTGTCTCTGTCCTTGCATCCTTCTGACTTGCAGAACGTGCTGTGCAGGCTGCTCGAGTAGCAGGATTTCACTGGTGGCATGTTCTTGCACAAAGGACAGTGGTCAAGTGAGCCTGACAGCCATTTCCCACGCTGCTGAGAGAGGGTCTTGACTGAAACAGGGGACAGTGAATTTGTCTTGTCTGTAGAGTATAAAGTTTGAAGCAGACTCCTCTGGTTTCCAATTCCAATTTCATTTTTCAGAAGCAGCAATCTGGCTTTCTTTTATGGTGGATTCCAGAAGCCAAATGTAGTGGTGGTTGTGGGATAACTGGAGAGCAGCAGGCATGCAAGATGTCAGGGAATGAACCAACTTCATAGAGTTACCAAAATGTCTGGGCATAAGAAAATACACACAAGCCTCATTTAATAAAAGAGAACATCCTTCCACTGGTAGCTACTTGGATCAAGAGGACCCTTTTCAGACTGCTTTTAAAATGGCTGGAAGTAACTGGTAGGTATCCATAGGGTTTGTGCTGATCTGGTCTGGAAAGAGGAGTGGAGAGTGAGGCGACAAGGTTTGCTGATAATGCTAAATTCATGCAAAATATTAAGGAAGGAATCTGAATGAAGAACACTGGGTACATTTCATGAAGCTGATTGACTGATGATAAAAGGGTAAGTGAGATTCACTTTTGACAAATGCAAAGTAGTGCTGGTTGGAAAAACAATCCATCTCTGCATGTACAGTGAAGATCTTTAAATTAGCTATTACTATTCAGGAAAGAGATTTTGGAGTCATTATATAATCACACCCTGAAAACATCAGCTCAATGTTTAGTGGTGGTCAGAAAAATAAATAGAGTTTTGAGAACGGGGAAAATAATTGAGAGGAAAGCAGAAAGTAAAATTATGCTGCTGTATAAATCCATGTTGTCCTCACATCTTGAACGCTATTTGCAGTTCTTTTTATAATAATAAAATATTAGATATGGAGAAGGTATAGAAAAGGGCAACAAGTATGATAAATAGGGTGAAATGGTTTCTGCAAGAGAAAAAGTGAAACAGATTTGGATATTTTTGTCTGGGGAAGAAATGGATAATGAGCACCATGGCAGTGAGTGAATAGGAGAATAGTTTTTCATTCATTCTCAGAATACAGAAACAAGGCAGAGACAAATGAAATTTTAAGGAGATTTAAGTTAAAGAATAAAAAGTAGGTACATATTTTTCCCACAGAAAGTCTCATTAAATGATATGAGTTTTTGACATGGAATAATACGTACAGTAAAAGTTTAGATGAGTTAAAAATAAGTGACTGAAATCTGTGGAGAAACAGTCATTAAGTGCTGATAAGCACAAGGATAAAACCTGTGACTCAAAAGTCCTCAAGGTGCACATTATTGTTATCTCAGAGGAAATGTAGGGGTACAGTGTCACAGAATGTCTGCCCTTTCCTTTTTTTTCCCCTGAGATATGTGCTCTCAGAGACAGGATATGTTGGTAGGTGGACCTGTTTCTGACCCAGTGCTGCTGTATTCAATGTCAAGGCTTAATCACCCAAATCCATATCCCAAAACACACAAAAGTGTAACCACTTATTAAACCTGTTTTCAGAGCAGAATTCAGACTGAAGTAACCCAGTCTTTCAACAGAGACTAACCACTGGGAACAAAAAAGGTAAAATAGTTTTCTGATGTCCTAAGACTACAATGGATTGTGAATCTGCAGTAAAAATCACAGCTGTGCTTTAATGTGTAAAACTTTTCCTGTTGAGCACTACTCCAGCATCTCTCTTTTTTCTTTTGGTTTTTAGTCTTTTTTTCCCTCCTTCTTATTTTTTCCTTTACCTTCTGACCGGACAAAAAAAAAAGTCATATAAACATATAGAATTACTTGATAGTAGTTATGTAAATACCAAATATAAAAAAGAAATTCTTGTCACAAGGAGAAACTAATTTATTGTAGCAGTTCCATGAATGTTATATATAGAGTAGTGCTAAGAAAAATATATTCAAGTGGCAAAGGTCTCACCAGGGATATTCAGACATTTCTCTCTAAGCTCAGGAAGCCACAGTGAAACTACCACACAAGTGATTTTTTGTGCTTATTTATTCTTTGCAGCTGCCATATCATATACTATAACTAGGAAGAGGAATTAATATCTTTTCTGTTTAGTACTAGATGACATTTTCAAAGAAGGAAGTAGATGAGAATTTCTTACTGTGAGTCCAAAGATGAAGAACCTGGACTCCAGGAATAAAGCAAAAAGCTGGATCAACTGAAAGTAGCAAGGAGTGCATGGTCTTCAGAAGGATTTAAGAGGCACTGAATCTCTACAATCTTTGCTAAGGGATATTTCATATTCCAGTGTCAGTTTTACCTTAAACAAAGCTTTTATTTAGATATGTCCTAAAAAACTACAGGATCCTAAATTTCTTTCCAAACTCTCCCAGTCAGGGAGAGCAACTTTTTAAGCAGGCAGATAGGAATAGGATACAGGGGAACAGTTTTAAACAAAAAAGGGCAGGGATTTAGATTAGATCTGATGAAGAAATTGTTTATGCAGGGGCTGGTCAGGCACTGTAACTGGCCACCCAGGAAAGTTGTGGATGACCCATCATCCCTGGCAATGTTGAACACCAGGATGCCCTGAACAAGCTGATCTAGTAGGTGGCATCCCTGCCTAAGCAAGGAGGATGGGACCTTGGTGATGTTAAAGTCTCTTCCAACCCAAACAGTTCTATGACAGCAGGGAGGTACTGGAACATAAAACAGTAGAGTTACCTTAGACATTCCCTTGAACTCTGATGGCCTCCAGCTCTTACTCCTGGACTCAGGTTTATGGCAGAACATTATGTGTCATGTTCGCTGCCTCTGGTTCCCTGAAGTTTCAGGTGCCCTAATCCCACCCTTCACGTTATTTCTGTGTGATACCAAAAGGGCTTTCAGGAATATAAAGGAGTTTTGTCTGCATACACTTACCTCACAGCTTTTAACTATGAAGTCAGTTTTCATGCAGGCTAAACTTCAACCTGAACTGGGGTTTTTCACCCAAGACTGCCTGCATAAACAGAGGAATAATTTTATACATGATCCTTTAGGAATTGAAACAGCATGAGTAGGAAATGTTCACACTGAGGTACTGTTACACCTACAGAGCTCCTAATGGCCTTGGAAGGTCTCAAGCAATGCTGAGAAGGTGAAGTATATCAAGGTATTTTTCTGTAGTCAAAGTGAGTTAAGCACTCTGACTGCTAGGCTCATAGAAAGAGGCAGGAATTTGTTGAAAGGCATAATTTATCCCTGCCCACCTCCTTTTCCCCAAAATGTGGTATTCACCTCTTTTTCATGTACCTTTGGCCAATGTGCACAAACAATCTGTAGATGGACGTTTCCATAAAATTTTTGAAAGAAAATTAAACACTTCCATAGTGTCACTAACTTTCTTCTTTTCTTCTTTACATGCAGAAAGTAACAAAGTATAACAAAATACTCCAAAATAATATATATTTTATAAAATATGTCCTTACCTACTAGGGATTTAACAAATCCCCAATTTTTAAATGTAAAAATTGTAAATTTAAGAAATACAATAAAAGTTAAAATATAAGATTTCAGGATAATTTCTGAATCTTCCCTTAAGACTTCAGAAAGTCTATTTTAAAATAGGCAGCCTATTTTAAAATAGACAGCAAATCAACCATAACCCAGCAGAATGTATTAAGTTCAAGATGTTGAAATTAAAGTGTGTGTTGGAGAATCAGCAGAGAATAAGGCAATGGTGTTTGGGATATTCTATTAAGAACATATCAGGTATTAAATTTTGTTGAATTTTGGTCTCCAATTGTATTTTGTCAATTTCAGCTATTGTAACACTTGAAAGTTCAGCCACAGCTAAACCTAAATTTTTAAATGGAATAAAAATTAGCAAATATATAGCATGAAATCTGCTAAGAAATACTTGTAATTACATTAAATAGATGCATTTTAAATACACTAAACAAATGGGCCTTCATCTTTTCAAAATTAACTATGAATGAAGGACTTTTTTATCAGCTGAGTTTATGTCCCTGTCCATCTCCCAAGTCTTAAACAATATGTCATTAAGATTGACAGAATTAAAACTGTTCTTCAGTAAGATTGACTCCATTGCTGTAACTGCAATGCAACTGTAAAGAACTATTTCTGAAATTGGAACAACAGCTACTTTGTTTAAATTCTGCCTTTATAGACTTTTCCTTTGTATGCAGTTACATTTGAAAAGAGAGCAGCAAAAAGCCAATATTTACACTTGAGAAAGTTCCCAATGATTTTTCTGCAAATGTTTTATTTACAGTGTGCTGCAGAATGAAAAGTAAGTAAAAATATGTTTCCTTTAAGAGATTTGAAATTTTCCCTTTTTTCAATATCTTTGTATTAATTTGTCCAAAAGCTTTCACTTTTGCCCCTGGTGCCAGATTTAATATAATGAGAGAAATTAGTTGAGTAGCAATTTGTACAAATTTTAATTTCTCAATGTATACATTTAGATAGGTGGCTTTAACTCTGAAGACCTAAGAGGATGATGTTGGTTTTCCACTTGTTGAATATTTTTTATTATTATTGCGTACCTGAAAAGGAAACAAAAAGAAACCACTCATCCAGACCAGATAGCCACATAACATGAGCACACATTGAGTGTGAGAAAAATGTGGAAAAAAGAGTGGAGAGATAATGCTTGTTGAGGCATCAGCTGAAAGGTGGGAGCATGAACCCTATATTGATCTTCTCTCTTCTGCTTCAAGACATGCTTGTGGCCAGAGGGGAATCACAGTCAAATTGCTATCATGCTTGACAGTGTAATACGGCTTTATCTCTTATGAAAAAGTGAATTCTGTAATAAATAACCTGTATAAATATGAACCAAAGACTTTCCTCTTACAGAATAACTTACTAAGTGGATAAAGTTGAATATTCTCCAACTTAATATAGTCATGCTTCATTATGTTCTTTTTTATGAGAGGGCTTTCATCATTTTACTTATTGATTTTTCAGCATGAAACACTTTTTCCTCTATTCTTAACTGGTATTTCATTCATAACGTTACTAGAGAAGTAAATTTATTTTCTCCAGCCTTGATTTGTTTCAGCCAGTTTCTAGTTGCTTTTATTTGTCTTTCATACAGTCATTAAATAATTAGGAGTGGAACAGAATTTTGGAAATCTCTTCCAATTTATTTCTCATTGCAAGGCTAAATTCTGGTTAGGTTATGTTGTTTACAGGTATTCATAATTTTTATTTTACTGTACTTCTGTAAGAAGATTCTTGCTCTGTCTCTCTTTTGTCTATTACACTGAAGGTATACAGTTTACTTCTTGGAGAGCTTCATGAGGTTCCTGTCCTACTACCAAGATCCTTGTGATTAATTTTCCAATTCTTCATCCTAGTTTTAGTGGTCATGACACGCCAGTCAGCCTTTATTGAATCACTAGTAAGGTCTCAAGGCAAGTCCAGTTCAAAACTGTTTCTGGGCACTGAAGAAGAATGTGAGTGAGAACAACCTGAAAGGATTTATCAAGAGCAAATTGGACCTGATCAATCTAAGTTCCCTGTATGATGAAAAAGAAGCATGGCCAGCACATTGAGGGAGATTATTCTCACCCTCCACTCTGTCCTTGTGGGAACCCACCTGAAGTACTGCATCCGATACTGAGCTCCTCAGCACAAGAAGGACATAGACATGTTACAGGGGGTCCAGAGAAGGGTCACAAGGAAGTTCAGAAGGCTGGAAGACTATGACAAGAGGCTGAAGGAGTGGAGACTGATCAGCCTGAAGGAGGGAAGGCTCTGAGGAGAACTCCTAGCAGCCTTTCAGTACCTGGCAGGGACCAGAACAGTTGAGGAGGGACTTTATATAAGAATATATATGCTGTCATCTTATTGCAAATCTTTCATACCATCTCCTCATAGGAACAACTCCTCCTTCTTCACAGCACAACCAGCAAACTCCAACTGACTTCTCAACCAGCTAACCTACTCTTTTATAGCACTCACCCTTATTGGACACACCTGTGGCCTATTAAGGTCGGGTCTGTTCTTATTTTTGGTGATTAGTACAGCTGCAACTCCTTAGGGGTGAAATTGCCTTCTGCACTATTCTCTTACATTCTATACCTCCACATATATAGTGTTAGGACATGGAGAAATGGTTTTGAACTGGAAAAAGGTAGGTTAGGAAGAAATTCTTTACTTTGAGGGTGGTTAGACACTGGAATTGGTTTCCCAGAGAGGTGGTTGATAACCCATGCATGGAAACACTTAAGGGCATTTTGGACAGGGCTCTGAGAAACTTGATCTAGTTGAAAATGTGAACTAAATGATCTTTAAAATGTCCCTTTTGTGGGATCTCAGCACCTCAGGACTGAGGTGCCGAGTCACCGAGACCACCCTTGGGGGGCTCGGGAGTCCTGGAATGTTGCCAGAAGTGTCTGGTGGCTGGACTTTGATCCTACACAGGAGACGACACTTGTATGAGGATAGGAGGATTTCACCGGAGTGAATGGTGAAGGGATAAGTTAATTAGAGAGTGAAACACAGGGTTTAGGATTTCTGTACAGGGGGGTTTAGAGAAGTAAGATGGAGGAATTGGGGCGTGTCCTGTCCTTCTTCTTCTTCTTCTTCTTCTTCTCCTCCATCTTCTGTGGTGATGGTGGCACTTTGGGATTGGTCATTACTAAAAGTGCACTGGTCAATAAGGGTGAAAGGTATTGGGGAAAAATGATAAATATTGTATACGTAACTTTGAGTATAAAGATAGGTGACCGCCCCGGAGGGCAGGGAGTGTGCTCATGGCTGGCTGCTGAGCAGACCTCTGTCGGGCCGAGAGAAAATCTTTTAGATAGACAATTAATAAACACCGAGACCGAGAAAAGAACTGAAGCCTCTTCTCGTCCTTTGATACGCGGGCTGCCCCAAGGCCACCCCGGGCCTTTCCAGGCCATCCAAACAGCCGAAAATCAGGCACCTTTCAACAAAAATCTTTATATGATTTTGTCATTCTATGAAATGACTAGATTTGTGGATGAAGAAATGACAGCAGCTGCCATCAACTTTGACTTTAGCAAAATTTTCAACATGGTCTCCTGCAGCATCTTTTCTCTCCCTGTTAGGATGTTGCAGTCCTACACTCTAGATCGTTTGACTACCAGAGAAGTGAAAAACAGTCTCATTGGGTTCAAAATGTGCAGTTAGTGGCCATGTTGCACCTGAAGGACATTTAGAAGTGGAGTTTTCCAGAGGGTCTGTCCTGAGGCCTATCTTTATCAGTGGTGTTGAGGAGGAGACACGATGTCCCTGGCCAATTTCTTTAGTGACGGAAAACTAGAAAATTGATAACTTTCAAGGGCAGATCTGCTGTTCAGATGGCTTTAGTCAGGCTAGTGTGATAGAACAACAGGAACTTCATGAAAATCAACAAGGGCTTACGCAAAGTCCTGTACTTGGAAATGAACATCCTACAGTAACATGAAGGGGGTCTGACTGACTGGATGGGGAGAAGCTCTGCTTAGGGCCCTGGAGAACAAAGAGCTGAACACCAGTCAGTCGTGAACCCTTGGCAACAAAGTGGTCCACAACATTCCGGACTGTGGGAACGGGAGTCCTGGCTATGAAGTAAGCCTGATGGGCCTATAATTTCCTGGATCCTCCTATTAGCTCTTTTTGTAGATGGAGAGGACAATTCTTCCAGTCTTCCGGCTTGTCTCCTGATCTTTATAACTCCTCAGTGATTATGGAGAGCAGCTTCACAATGACATCAACCAGCTCTCCTAATACCTTCAGGTGGATATTATCAGAGTCCACTGATTTGTAGATGTTCTTCTAACTGGATATTGGGAGGTGGGAGGAAAAACACTGTTAGGACTTCGAGCATGTTGTCCAGAGGTTGTGCAATCTCTGTCTTAATAGATATTTGATACCAAATCAAATAAACCCTGAGCAGCTGGTCTGAATTCAGAGCAGACCCTGCTTTTAGCAGGACACTGGACTAGAGACCTCCTGACATTCTTCAAGCCTGAGTGATTCTGTGATACTAGTCTAGGTATCCTGACTCCTGGATATTAGGGTCTTATATTTCAGGCTGACCTGCATTGCATATGGCAGGAAATCCCTAAAGCTATGATAACTAGTGTGTGTTTCTCTTCCAGTTCTGTCCTGCAAATAAATCTTCTTACCAGATAAACCACAAACACCCCAAAAAACAACTTAAAAATAATCTTAAATATTAGTGATGTAACTTTAGTACTTAGGCTGACACTGTTTCATGCTTCCTGTATTGCGTCACTGTCTCCTTTTATTGCTGTCTGTCTGCACTTTAGGTGCCAACTCCCCAGATTTGTAGCATACTGGGAAAACACAATTCCTTTCTCCAGTGCTAGTGCTCTTAGGCAGTTCTATTTTAATAAAAACTAAATAGCAGCTGAAATGAAACATCTTCAGTATAGCTGGAACAAATTCCTAATGCAGGATAACAGTTTATGTGTTTGAATTAGATTAACAGGATCACAAGGGATGCTGACAAAGTGCAATGCTGAAAGAAATGTTTTATTATGTTACAAATAGTTACATGTGTATTAATTTGAAGGCCACTACAGTTCAGCCATTGTAAAGCTCAGTTTATGACATTAGATTTTTTGAGGGAATTTTTAAAGAAGGGCAAATCTTCCTAACAATTTACAGCAAGCAACGAGAAACATCCAGTGTGATTAAGAGTTTTCTCTTTCACATACTAAATCTTGCAGATACATTGATTTTTCTTTCCAGCCTCTGAGAAGGATTCAGATGTTGGGTGTGGAGAAGTCAGCACAGGGCCTGTGAAGGTTACTTAAATTTCTGACACAAAGGTTGTAATGTCTGGGCTCAGATCTGATCTCCCTGATGTAGGACGTATAATTTAAAGGCATGATTCCAGATCTGGATATAGCCAAGTATGCTGCAGGTGTGCTAGCAAATGCTGCGTCATCATAGCTGCATAGCTGTGGAGCAGGGCTAGAAAAAAAAAAAAAAACAACAGTGGTATAAATATAGTGTAAGAGTTGAGGAAATCACTGCTGCTGCACAAAATAAAACAGGTCACCCAAAGCAGCTGTTGCAGCACATCTGTACATATAAATGTTTTGTTCATGTTTGCTCATCATCATAAATTTGTTTGTGGATTCTTCTTACAAATATAATTTTTTCTACCATTAGATCTTTACCATCTACCAGAAGATTTATCATTCTAGATTTATTATTCTAGAGGTCAGCACATTATTTGGGCCAGAAATTATGGATGCATAGTGGATTATTTTTATTGGTTTAATTTCCATATTTACAAATCTGTGGCCTATTTTTCTGAACAGATGTGGTAACCTACTCCATATGGGCAAGTGATTTTTAAATGGAAACCTCAGATGACATGTTTTCGACTTGCACCAAGACAGAAGCACCTGCTAAATCAGCTAAACTAAAACATATCCTGCTATTTTACTACAGCCTTGACCACACTACTACCTCTAGTTCACTATAATTCGTCTTTGGACAAGTTAATCAGGCAGAGTGGTTTGGAAAAAATGATAGATTTCTCCTGATGGTCAACATACCAAACTGTAAGTAAATATGACACAGAAGGTACAGACTGAAAAAGGAAGTTCTATCTTGTGGAGTACCAAAATATGTATCTTAAAAATAAAAATATTTTTCTTTAAACGACATATGTATTTAGCCAAATGCTTACTTTTCTTTCTGTTCTTTCAGGAATTAAACTTACAGTCAAAGTATAGTCACTGCTTTGCCTGCAACAAAGAGTATGTGTGTACATATATATATACATACACACATATGCATCTTGCCAAAACTCTGTGTTTGAAATAGATGAGTGCACATTTCTGCAGTGCAGAAATTAGCCAAAAACCTGAGTGGATTATGCTGAGATAAATCAGAACTACTTCTGAACTACCTCTGCCATGTTGCAGTCATTGGGTTTACGTCGCAGAAACAAGATGATCCCTTGTTCTGCCAGGCGACATTGTCCCAGTGTGTAGCCCTGTTTCCTCCTCTGTCAGTCCAGTGATTAACTTTTTGCCTGGTGGGTGAATGCTGTTAAAGTGTTGTCTTTGGATAGCACTTAGAAGAAAAGGATTACTGACAGATGTATAACTGAAGATAAATGAGCCTTCGAAGATATGAAATACTAGAAGATGGTATTGTTGGGTTGGTACTATTGTTGGGACTAAGAGTTCTTTGGAAGTTAACTGGGAAAGACAGTTCAGCAAACCTTTCTGGTTTTCCCCTTCAGTTTAACTTAAGTTTTATGAAACCGATTGATCTACCAAAATAACATATACAGTCTTATTTATAAACTATTTGGTGTATTTTCTGTGTGTCTGGTCACATTTATATATTTAAAACATCTATAAAATCCAAACATTGAATTTCAGTAAAACAATCAGATGATATTGTCTGTGGTGATACTCCTTTTTTGCACTTGTTTGTGAACACTTTTGACTTTGGTTATTTTCTATCTTAATTTTTTTTACTTTTTTTTTTTTTTTTTTTTTTTTTTACTGGAGACCTATTATTTTGGATTTTCTTGGTACGTTACTTGTGTTGGAGTTCTGTTGCACCACCAGACTAGGTGTGTTTTCCAAATCCTCCACTACATTTTACTCCATGGTAAATCATCCCAAAGAGCTGTGGTAGGCTGGGTAATATGAGGTCTTTCTAGGTCACTCTTGCTTTGAAGATAACAATTTTTGAGTTAACAATATAAATAATGAATTTTTCAGATATATGGGTAGGATTAGATTACGCCTTATGAAGAGATGAAGCCTGAAAGAACTCTGGAGTTTTAAGGAAGATGGGAAAGAAAAGAAGATTGTCTGTAATGTAACACCTCAGCACTAATATTGACATTAAGACCTTGTATCTCACAACTAGTTGTTTGGTCAACAGAGTACTTTCATTTCTCTTTGAGAAATGGTTTATTCAAATATATCTGAAGAATACTAGCAGAACAGTGACATTCAAACATCTGATGAATGATCTGGGACAGACAAACATTTTTGGAGTGTTTTCTGCTAGAAAGAAACAAGGCTTTTTGTTTAAAGCATAGATACATATTTTATCAAACATGATTCGTATATACAAATCAATAACAGCCTCTGAAAAACTATTTTTCATGTCTAGCCCTAGGACCAAGGTTCTTAAAATATTTTTTATTTTTCTCGTAGAATAAAATTTTCTCCTGTGCCCTGCTATATTATACTTTAATTCCACCTGCTACTGCCCTTCCTTTAGCTGAATTTCAGAAGTTACAGAGGGAAGCTGGGGTTTCTTGCCAGGCATGAACCTCTGCTCTCTCTTGTCTGCAGAGGAAATTAATGGTCAATCCCTTGTGGTTCCTACTGAGGAATGATTCTTGGGGTTCTTCTCAGAAGCTCTCAAAAACTCAGAGCTTAGCTTGTACCACAATCTTTTTCTGTGACTCTTCATCATTTTTGTCAGAAATTAAAAAAAAAAAAAAGAATATAATGTAGTTTAAGAAGTATTTTTCCATAAACCTTTAGTTATTAAGTAAGGATATTTTAAGTAAGGATATTTACTTTGGAAATATTGTCAGTAAGGTTACAACATCCCTTAATTATCGAGCCTATGACATTTCACTGTTTTATGCAGGGATGTTTGTGTTGTCTGCATTTCATTTTCCCATTGTAACTGCAGAAAATCTGAAAGTAAGCAAAAGTTAAAATGTAAATGCCATGGTCTTAGCTGTAATATTAAATGTTCCCCATGGTTTTACGATTACCCTTTACAAAATCTGTTGATGCATTTTGGCAAGCACAATATTAAAAGTTTGCTTGGCAAAAATCCCCTTAGCAGGACCTGACAGACAGTAAGGTCAATAAAGTTTTAATCAACAAAGGAGAAAATACATTTCTTCCAGATGGGTGCCACAGAGCAATACTTGCATGAAATATTTATGATTCACTTTAGAATCTCAAAGTCTGTAACATAAGGAAAGGTTGGTGATTATTTGTGGAAGTAGAATGTGCTCATCCTTGGAATTTCTGAGCATTAGACTGCTGTGAAGTAAATGCTAGCCTTGTTACTGGAAGTATGTGATTTAGCATTTGACAGAACACCAAGTTTGTTATTGAACTTTGTTGTGTTCATAACCTGCCATCACTTTATAAAAAACTCCTGATACTTATATTGTATGTGATGATCCTTCAGGTGTTCCTGTCTCCTTAAACTCTAGATTTTGTTTGGATGATCAGCAACTATGTATTTGATATTGATAAAGACATCATACTGCCACTGAGGTTTTGTTGTGCTAGAATTGTACAACCCACACAGTCATACTTTAACAAGAAGAGGGTTTTTTTTCATTTCAAAATATGGGCTGGACTCTGTGCTTGGGCAACTAAAAACAAACCTGTAAGAGAATCACTAATACCAGTGAATTTTCTCCCTGAGTTCTAATCTTGATACTTCAGCCACTCTCAGACTGAGACCCAAAAAGGAGAAAACCCAGGAAAACTTTGACATGGTGGCTGGATTCATGGCTTCCCTTGCATATTCCCAAGACTGTGCAGTAACTCTGCTTCCTAATGTGACTCAAGTGGTCTAGTCACAGGAGCTGGAGTATTAGAATGGATTACCCTGATATTTCTCTATTCCCAGCAGAGAATTCAGTGAAAACCTGCCCTATCCAAGCCAAAAAAAGATCAGTGGCCATGGCTGTATTCTGAATCACCAAAAAGACTGAGAAATATCGAGTTGACTCAATATGCCAGTCACTCTTCTAAAGTGGTTAACCTAAGAAAGTCTAAATGTATTCTGCATTAATTTCTGCTACTATTTCAACACTTGTTAATTAACAATTAATGCAGCCATTAATTAACACCTACAGCAAGCTTCTTAGCCACCACACTGAGAGTTTGAAAGCACTGAAACATGATTTGTGGTTTCGAGTTCATTATGAACTCTGAATAATTCATCTTGTTTTCAAGAAACTGGTGTTTTTTAGAGAGAAACTTAAATTACAGGTGTACAATGTTTTGAATTATCAGCTACATTAACATTATTGAAACCCGAAATATATTGCTTTAACTCTGTGACATTAAAAGTGACTGAAATATTTAATTAGACATCTCTAGCTGTTTTGCTATTATATTAATTCAGTGAATTTAGGAATAACACTTGACTGTTTAAGAAAGTAGTGTCAATAAGTATGCATAATGTTAGAATTATATAAAATGATTATTTTTGGATAAAATTAATATAAAAATAATAAAAAATTAAAAAGTTGTTATCTTTTCTCTTAACCCTCTTCTGTCAATCCTAACCCTAACCCTAAGCATAACTGGGCTAGATTTACAGTCTTAGAAGATTAGTTCTCTAAATTTTCTATCAAGGTAATTTGAAATCAGTATTAGTTATGAAAAATTTTTCTTTTAAGTAGGAATAGATAAAATTTCTGCATAATTTTATTAAACTCATAGTTAATTTTAAAAATTCCTGGCAGGTGTTGAGTATTTTTGCATAAAATTACTGTAATTCATTGTGTTTACATAAAAAATTTTCCCTCTAATTGAAAGGGAGTCTTTTACCCTTATCTTAATTTTAAAATTCAGAAAAGAGTGGTTTTGATGATGTGTTTTGCTTTAGTTTTGAAAATATTGAGATATAGATTGAATGTACTTATAATGAGTATGTTATTACTCTGTTATTCACTCTATAATTCCCTCTACAGTGATTGGCACAATCACTGTATCCTGTAATTCATTCAGAGCACATGCAAATACACCTGAGTGTACTTAATTGCACTCTTTCCTGTCAAGTCTTTAATTTTCTCACAGGCAATTTTAGGTGATAGTTTTGAGGAAGGCCAGAATCTTAATCTTCTCCCTACCATGCATATTTATTGCTCTCTACTACTGGATGGAGTCCACACAGTACATCAGTGCTTTGCCAGCAGGCAATAAAGAGCTATTTGGAGCTCTGTCAGCAAAAGTTCTAAAATAATACAGATCTTAGTTCTACCTATACCTGACTATTGGAACTGGGACATTCCTAGCTTCTGTAATAATGGCCTGGCCACCAGAGCCTGATATAATTGCGTGTTCAGCAACCTCAATCCCAGCATGATCCTATAAAGCAAATTTGCTGTTCAACACTTGCTCCAGCTCTGCAATTCCTATGTCTACTACTTCTGTTCTTCCTAAAATGTGTTATTAGAGCCAGTTTCTTCATTTTTAAGTTGGTCAACCCAGAGTGCTGGTGGGTGTCACTAGTTGTCAAAGGAAGCAGCCAGCTGTGACTGTCTCTTAACAGGGCTAGCCACTTGCTCTCTCTCTTCCAGTTGAGTTTGTTTCATGTTACTAAACTGCCTTGCATGGCCGTGGAGTCCTTTATGAATCAGTGCCCCCTATTGTAAAAGCTGTGGTTGCAAATCAAAGGTAAACATGGCAATTGACTCATTCATAGCACAGAGATTTAAAGAGTTTGGTTGTAGTAATGGAGACTTGCAGCTTTCCTTCTCAGTGAGATCCATGGAATTTTCTAGCTCCAGTTCACTGTTTTCTGCAATGATCTCACACTGAGCAGAGCAGATGTGTTTCACATTGCTCCATGAGATTTTTGCCCTTGCTATCCGAGTAGCTGCATTCTTTCCTGCAACTTTGACTCAAAGTTAACTTAATTTATTAGAACAATGAAAATATCAGCTAACAGGGGAGGGCTTGTCTCTGCTTGAGACTGAATCAAAGACTTTACCAAAGTCAAAATCACACAGCAATATCATATTTCACAGATGCTGAGATTAATGCAAAACTTAATTTGTTGTGCATTTTTTTCTTCAAGATTTCTTTCCCAGATAAAAATGTTATGGGTTGAGCAGACATTTCCACATAAATTTAATATCACTTGACACAGTCCTGTATTAACATTAGTCTGATTATTTAGGATTTTGCCTTAAAAAAGGTGAATTCTCTGGCAGCAGTTTTTTCCCTGTTAATCTGCTGTCTTCCTTAAGGTGTTGGCTTTGTTTAAATTACTTTATAAAATTGGAAAGAAATAATTATTTTGCTTTCCAGAAGTGTATGCAAGGCTCCCATTGTCATAAGCTGATGAAAAGCTACTCTTGGCACTTGAAAACAACCTTTTAAAAGTCTCGTTAGGTCCATTTCAACTAAACATTTTTCAAAGGTACTATTTTCTCTAGCAAAAAATACGGTTGGTTCTTCTTTTCTGTGACAGTTTTTGTCAACTAAGTTCATGCTGAAACACTGATCAAAGTTTCAGGGACATTCTGCTTCCAAATTACTGATGCCTTATTGACATACAGAGGACTTGAGTTACATGTCAAAGGTATTTACTTTTTTTCCCTCGGGTGGTAGAACTAAATCTCCATGCTTCTTGATTTTTCTTTACCTATTAGAGGAATATTTACTTGAAATCAGAATGAGGTAAGGAGGTATTTTCTGATGACTGGCATTATGTGATACCTCAAGCTTTCAAAAAGTCTCATGGTGCTACCTCGAGAAAATATGAAATGTTATTAAACATACATAATTCTAACTCAGAAATGCAAGTTCAGAGGTAAGGAGTCTGCACTTTACCTGTAGAAAAAGAAAAAAAAACCACAGAAAACCAAACAAAATAAACACAAAACCTCAAATCATTCCTCTTCTGATAACATTAGATGTCTTTTCCAAATATTAGGCATCAATTAAAAATTTTATTTTTTTACATAGAATTTAATGCTTTGAACATTCAATTTTTATACTTTGATTTGAAATCTTTAATATTTGCTCAGTTATAGACTATTTATTTTCCCCACTGATGAATTGCATGCAACAAGTTGTCTGGTCTCTACAGCTTTTCAACAAGCCATACTAAGAAACTTGACTCCTCTGGTATTAAGTGAAGGAGAAAAAAAGTTTTGACAGGTTTAGATATGAAATGAATAGTGGCTTTCCTCTGAAAATGTGTCAAATTAAAGCAGGTGGGGTGAGGAAAACAGCTACAGTATGTCAACTTTTACAGGCTTTGATTTATTTTTAATGATGCAGTTCACCTCAGGAAGTCTGAAGATGCGCTCATTCACAGCCCTGGTCTCATGGTGTGCTGTATTGTTCAGGTTCTTCTTCTAAGTAGGGTCCAAGATGGGATCATGACCTAGAACTCCTGTAAATAGCAATTACCTCTTTGGAAACAGAATGATTAAAGTTTAGTTGAATGTCAGCAAACTATTCAGTCCTCTCTGTTCCTCCCTTCTGCAACTTATTTACACTTCCTAACCACACATTCTCCTTTTTCTATTGCCAGTTCTCTTCATCATTTATTTATTTATCTATCTATATATTTGTCTATTTATTATTTATGATGGGTCACATGAGATAATGTGAAAGAATAAGATATTAGTAGATTGCCACATATAATAATACTTCATGTAACTAATAATTTCAAGTTTGAATAAAAAAAGCCTGAAGTTTAGTGAATAAAAAAAGTTTAAGTAATTAATCAAAATTGTTTCAGAAAAAAAGAAAAAGGATTTGAAATATGATGAATCCAGAAAACAGAGTTCAAAATGAGAACACAGACAGCTCACCCAGGAAAATAATAAAATTCTTTTGGGAAAATGATTAAAGAAAATGTTCTCTGTCTCAGTTTCATAAAAGAATTTGGCACTAGAAATGTAAATTGGATGAAAATATGGCTAAAAGCCAGATTACATTTGATTGCACCAAAGGGAGAGAACAAATAAGAAAAACATTCTTCAATATCACCACAAATAAAATGTTTTGGTATTGATATTTTGATATTTTAATTAATGAACTCAGCATAAAAGTTACTCAGCATGAAAGTTAGAGAGCTATGATAAAAGTTAGAGAGATTTGGTGCAATTTGCAGATGAAAAGCTTGAAAGCCTCAGTATAAAGAACAAAGTATGTCACCTTGAAAATTACAGTTATGAGTGAATTAAAACAGCATTTCCAAACTCAAGACCATGTGCCTAAATTATAAAATAATATTTTGGTTGTGAATTAACAGAGGAGGACATAATGTACTTATTAATATGTGATTGAGGAGTGATCAGAATATTACCTTGAAAATATCTCCCTGGAGCCAAGGTTAAGATCTTCATAGTGACATAGAATCTCAATTACAATACAAATAAGTCTGGAATTTTTGAATGTATTTGTTATTGTCTCTTTCTCCAAAGAGGTTTGTTACACTCTGGGAGTTAAAAGAAAAATAAAAATCAGACAATTTCTAGAATTCTTATATCCTCATATCTGATTGTCATAAGGGGAGACCTCAGCCTGAGGGTCTAAATTTCTGAGCTCTGAGAAAAATTTTCAAGGAAGTAAGATGAAAAGTAACCTTATGCATGATTGTCAGAAGCATACGATGGAAGGATATATTGGGGTACAAGGTGAAGTCTCAGATTATTATGGAAATGGAAAAAAAAGGGGAATTGCATTAATCTGCATTTCAGATGGAATGCTAGGGAAAATGTGGGAAGCACTTGAAACAGCAGACATCTAGGTGGAGGAGGTAGAAAGTGAATAAACTGACAGACAAATAAAGTCCCAAAGTATACAGCTCTTCATTGAAGACTTTTTGGAGGAAAGCTTTAGAAATACTAAACCTGTGTGAAATGACTACTGGAAAAAAGCAACTTTTGTTTACTCAGGCACTGAGCCTGGAAAAGCAACTTAATCCCTGTAGACTATTTACAGTGCTTAGAGTCTTAAAAGAGGAACACACGTTAAGACAACCAATGTTAGTGTGATATGATCCTGCTAGCCGTTCTCTAGGTAGCCTTGTGAGGATTGTCATGTTTTATTCAGAGTATGACAAGTCAATGTGTATAAAACCTGATGCTTAAAAACACATGTTAGAACAGTTTTGATACCTTGAACAAGAATTTGTGGTTTATAATAGATTAGGCAGAAGAAACATGACAAAATGCTGTGAACCTTCAGGAACAATGGATTTGCTCTAATGGGAAAACACCTTAACTGCATGCAAGGCAAATTCAGTGTGTCCAAACAAAGGTCTTTTGTCCACCTTTCAGCTATGATTTGCAATAAGGTAGAAAGTACATCATTTGATCAAGTGAGCTGTTTAAATCTGCTTCAAGATACTCAGCTGTTTTCAGTAATCACAACTTGGGGTGAAGCTAAGAGTACAGCAGGTATTATTGGATGTTCACTTAGGTCTGAAGAATAAGAGCTGAGTCAGTGAAAAGCGTCTGAAAATCACACAACCCACACTACCCTTAATAATGTTGAGTGTTTATTGTTTTCACTACAGGAAAAGGGTATTTTTAAATAATAAAGAAACTATTATTGGATTCTAGGAAGAAAAAGATGGTATTTATGAAAATAGTGAGTCAAGTCACTGGTAATTAAATAAAAAAAAAATGGGTTTTGTAGTCCAAGCAAACAAGATGTTGGACAGTATAGAGAAGCAACTCAATAACAGACATAAATTCTCTAAAAGTGCTATGTTGAACACTCACCCCTACTGCCAAACTAATTCGGGTACTTGTTACTCCTAGGAATCCGCACTAGGGCCTGAAGGACTGCTTTTCATTTCTGCTGGCAAGTGGTATACTTTTCCTGTTAAGACTGAATGGATAATACTGAAATCTCAAAAATATACTCATTCTGGGTGGCTGGTTTGGTTTGGTTTTTTTTCCCTCTTCCTTTCTTTTCAACTTTATTCGCTATTCTTTTAAAAGGAGAAGTGACTTGTCAGATGGATCTCTTGGTGAAAGGAAAAGTCAGCCTCAGAGTTGATGAAAAGAACTCTCTGAGGGACAACTGTGGATACAGAATGGTTCAGTTCAGCTCAGAAGGTAACACATGTATGTAAAACCAAACCTGCAAGCAAGGTCTGACCTGTAAGGACAGAGGGGGAGGTGTAAGCTTTCTGTACTTCTATTCTGGCAGACTTCTAATTAAAACTTATCTGGGGTGGGTTCTTTTTGGCATTTTTTTTCCTTTGTTTCTATAGTTGTTTGTCTGTTTTGGGTCTATTTGTTTGTTAGGTTGGTCCTTCTGAGGGTTTTTTCTGTTGTTGTTTTGAGTGTTTGGTTATTTTTTTAGAAGCATTTCAACATTATTTAAAGAATACAGAATTAAGAAATTCTAGACAGATTTAGCTTAAAGTTTCAGCTGACTCAGGATCCCATTCAATTGGGTTAATAGCCTCTGATTAACACAATTTTCCTGGCAGCCAGCTCTGCTCAGCATGAATATCAGTGTTCACTGAAATGATAGTGGGCGATTAATGTGGCCACTGCAGCCCAGGTACAAAAGTGCACAGCACCAAGGGCCTTCACAGCAGGAGACTGACACTGCAGGGGGGACTGATTAAGATATTACCCTGATAAGACTGAAAATGAGACCAATGACGTAAAAAAATACATAAGAAGTTTGTAAGTGACTTCCAGCTACTACAACTCACCATGCGTGGACTTATATGGGGTTGAGTCAAGGAGTTTGGTTTTGAAGCAGATTTGTTTCTCAGATGTGGTGTCTGCAAGATCCTCTGAATAAAGATCACTTCATATACAGAATATATGATTATATAAAAAAAAAACCTCTAATGTTTTAATGGGCCCCAGCCTAATTTCCTGCTTTGCCACAAACTTCCTTCCTTTTATTAAGGGACATCAAGCAAATGTATTGAAAGATATCTGGATGCATGCCTGTTTTCAAATTCATTAAAGATCTACTCAACTAATTTTGCATTTCAACCTTTTCTTCTAAGTGCTTAGGATTTATGTCTTGTCTTTGAAAATTAATGATTCTTTTTCTGGATTATTTCTAAAAGTTACAGTCTGTTTTCAAAAGAGTACTCAAAATTCAAAAGCATCCATTCAAACAAATCGACAGGGAGCATCATAGAAATTATTAGTTGCTTTTCACTTTGTACAGTCATTTGACCAATGATTATTTGTACAGACTGAGTATAAGATTAGAAGGAATTCCATAGTTGTCTTTTGTTATTCCCAGGTGGAAAAAAATATTCAAAATTATCCAGGCTTTTAAAAACAAATAAGTAGATCTGTAAATTTACCTGCATATAATTGGAAAGCAGAATATTACCAAATTATTGCAATCCCACTGACTCTATAAAAGACCTTAGTAAAAGCAAAATTTTTATTTGATGCATTTTTGTGTCCAAAATTTTTATGAATTTTGTTCTCTTTCCATTTTAAAACTTATTTTCAAAATAAACCACTAAACTTTACCCTTTTTCTTTCAAAAAATTTTTCATCTGGTTAATTTTGTTGCTTAATTGAATATCTATTTTTGGTGTGCTCATGCTGAAATATTCCTTCTCCCTCAGATTCACTGTTTGGCAATAATTTAGAATGATCTTGATTTTATTCACTGCAGCTGATTTTCAACAATGAAAAGAAGATAAACTGAAATATTGGATTATTATTCACAATTTTTAATAGTCATAATTTTGACAACTTTTTGCATGAGTTATTAAGAGTTTTGGTTGATACTACTGATACTACTGATAACATTACTTAACTCTCTCAGCATTAAAAAGTATGTTATTTTGAAATTATGTTTGCAGAAGGGAGAAGACTGCAACTCAGGGTGATTAGAAGCTTATTTTATTTTACCATTGAGTCTCAGTTATGCTGAAAGACAAAAATATTGTCTTTCCCGTTGTATTCCTGTGCTTTAAACAGAAGTAGGAACTTGATTTATTTTTTCCACTGTGTTGTACTGTCATCTTTAGGTGAATAGTTTAGGATTTTGTTTATCTGAAGGAACTTTGAATTTCTTAGAAAAGTACAACAGCAACATATCTTTGAAGGGGAAAAGTTTTGAGACATATTTTTGTAAAAGACCTAGCACTATATTTATTAGAAATTACATTTTCTACTTCTAAATAGTAACAGAACATTTTGAAGAAACCATTTCTCTTCTTAAATTTTAATAATTTGGCTTTGAAACTGTCAATGAATGAGATTGTAACACACTGAAGTACAACAAAATTATATAGGATAAAAGATACTGCTAATACTGGGCACTGAAGCACAGGCCGAAGAGACAGTATTACTATTATGGTCTGCAATTTCTCACAGAATTTTCCACATTTTGTATCTATTCATTTCTCTCCATTCTGGTAACAGCAAGTCAATGTTTCTTGCTTTTGTGATCTTTGTCTAACTCTAAAAGAAACTATGATACTCAGGAGACAGCTAGTTTAGTACCTGAACAATTAGGGCTAAAAGCCTAGTCCAGCTATCAAAACATTATTGTGATAGAAATCCTCTGCACTCTGTGGATAGCAATATATAGCTACTTTTGTAAAAAATAAACTGAGCTCTAAGGTGTATATATGTGTAGAGTTTTTTCTGATTTTAGATTAAAAAAATCTCAAATAAGATAATGGACTGAGTATTATTGCCTAGAGTAGACTATCATTTTCATATAATAAAATTTCTTGGACAGGTTAGATTATGTCCATGTTTTGCCTAGAACTAAGACATTTTAAATAATTTTAACCTATTTTTTCTTCTTTTTATTTTTTTCTGTAAAGTATCTACTGCAGTCCATTCAGAAATAATATTTTTTTTCTGTCTTTATCTTGTAACTTTCTTATAAATATCCTCAATAAATATGATCCTCACCTTTTTCTGTTCCTGATTGCTGTTTTTCATTTTACTTGATCTTTAAAGCTGCCTTGACATTATTGTCCTTTATGAAAAAAATCATGCTAGTTGATTCCTTGTCGAACATGTCTAATTCAATACATGAATGACATCCCAGTAAATTCAATGCCTTATGTTAACAAATTTAAATTTAAGAACAATGACACCCTTAAAAACTGAAGGTAGAATTTTGTCACCTTCTGGGAACCACTGAGACATGTCTGCTTAAAAGTGATACTGCTATTTCATGCACAACATTGAAAAGGGTTCTTGAGCAGATATTCTTATAACCATCATGACCAAGCTCAGTAGAATGTTTAAATTTTTAGACATTTCATTTAGATTTTAATTTGCAAAAAAAATAAATGGGTAGTTTTTATTTTAGCATTACCCAATGTGTATTCTTCAGATCACTGTTATCACTTATGATTCCTGAGGTAATTACTGTGCAGTTTTGATAAACTTGGCTTAATTTTTTGATCTTCCTTCCCATTTCTGAAAAGCCAACATTTGTTTCTTCTGTGTTTGTATGTGATGCATTTTTTGATATGGTACTTCATTTTGCCAGCCAACAATATCCGTACCTGTAGCGCAAGTTGTTTGCAAACACTGACCAACAAGTCTCAACAATATAGATGCTTTATTCAGCCAAGACTGTGTAACACTGAATCCATATTGTAAGCAATAACTGTAGTGTTGACATTTGTGCTTCAATTTGTCATCGTTTGTCCACTGTCATTCTGAGCACTTGGGGTGACTAAAGTAACAAATGAGTTGTCTCTTCTCAACCTGATTTTACCCCTTAGGGAAGAACTTGTCCTTTAGCCCCATCTAAAACATCTTGATCTGGTGCCAAGCTAAGGCTTATGTACCCTGTTTTGCTCTTGCCAAATTCATTTTGCGCTTTTGTTCAGTGGCTAATACAGATATATATAACTAAATTTTAACTGATGTGCCTGAGATGCATTTTCACTGAATCCCATAAATTTGTCCCATTGACATTCTGTTGGACACTTTATTCTGAATGAAAGAAATTATTCCCGCAGCAGAAGAAAAACTTAAAATGAAGAGATAAATCATGAATCAGTTTTGTCAGATAGTCAGTAGAATTGTTCATCTGTAAGAAAGGATGACCCCTCTCTTGCTGCTTTTGGAAAGGCATGGCTCTTGGCAGAACTGCATAACACCAAGTCTAGCTGGTATTCTTTGGTTCTAAGAAAAATTGATTGTCTAGTTCATGCTGCATCCAGCTTGCAGATGAAAGAGCAGGCTCATATCCTTCCAAGACTATCATGCTTGGAATGTTCAGGAGACCAGGAGATGTCTGCAATGCCTGAAGACCAGTCAATGAATTACACATCTTAAAAGGAGGAAAAGAAAGACAGAGGACTGCAGGTTGGACAGATTTAGTTTGGATTGTGGAAGAACCATGGAATAAGTTCTGAAACATATTTCTAGGCATGTGGAAGAGAAAGCAGCTGCTGGAAATAACCAGCATGTGTTTAAAAACAGCAAATCATATCTGACAAACCTGACTGTGTTCTAAATGTTCTTGTATCCTTGTAGGACGTCATGGTCTGGAGGGAAGGGCAATTGGTAAAAAGTTGAATTTTCAGCCCCAAAAGGACATGATTAATGGGTCATGTTTAACCTAGAGGTCCATGGAAGGGGAGGACTGTAAAGGTCTGTCCTGGGACTGTCCTTCTTAATGATTTATCCTTTAACACATGACCTGGAGGGGTAATGGAGAACACACTTACCATGTGTGCAGATGAAACTAAAGTGGGGAGAAAACTCTATGACAGGGGAGTGGGATCTGGATGGACTAGAAAAATGAAACCTTGTGAAACTGAGCAAGAGCAAATGCCATCTACTGCTCCTGCGACAGAGAAGCCCCTAAAATGGCACTGGCTAAGGACATTGAGGCTGGGACGAACCCTGTGGGAAATACCCTGTGGTTTGCTGGGCACTGAGCTAAGCTTCAATCATCACAGGTAGCCAACAGCTTTGGCTTGGAAAAGAGCATGGCCAGGTGACAAAGGCAGTGATTATCTCCCTCCCCTCAACATTTATTAGACCACACCTGCAGCACTGTCTGCACCACAGGGAGAGGCTGAGGGACAGAGGCTGCTGCAGCCTGGAAGAGGGGACATCTTTCAACAGCCCAACAGTGCCTGTGGGGAAGTTATCAAGGGGGCAGAGACAGACTCTGCACAGGTCAGAGTGATGACAAAATGTGAGGCAACTTGAAAAAATTGAAATGAGGGGCTCAGGCTGCATATGAGAAAGATTTTTTTCCCTGAAAGGGCAGCTCAACTGTGAGACAGGCTGACTAGAGACTGTGCGGTCCCTCTCCTTAGAAGTCTGACTGGATTAAATTCTGAGTAACCAGGCTCAGAAATGGGTCTACTGGTCTTCTATTCAGTTCTTGTACAACAGCTGACGATGGCTGTATGTAAGTACACCAGCAACATATGTAATTCATTGCTATTGATCATCTTAGTCACAAACAAGAGGAGATCCCTATTGCCATGTTTGTAGAACATTTTGTGTTGGCTACTTACAAATATTTAACTTCTGAATAGTATGACCATTTCAGCAGCCTGAACCACTTGGGGAGAATTTGTTCATGCCAGCCAGGATGTCAGTCAATACATTTAAGCTGACAAATCAGATGAGACATAGTGGGAGCTGCCTTGAGGAATTTCAAGAACTGTACAAAATTCCCTTCTGGAGGGATCCTGTAACAATATCAGTCAAATACTTGATACTGAAGGTTCAATCAATCACCTTGCCTCCAACAGATCTCAAACCTGCCCCATGTTTCATCTGTGAAGTTCTCAGATTGCCTGAGTGACTTGAGTGACTCGACTTGAGTGAACACACTGGGTGTGTTAACTAGCCCAGCTCTGATACCAGCACAAAGCTGTAGCTAAATAACAAATATTATTGGTATGCTTATAATTTAAGCCTGATTGCTGTTGCCACACCTACTGTATAAAGATATAAAATGGATGAGATACTGAGGATACAGCACTACAGGAAAGAGGACTGGTTTGCCTTGAAAATTAGTTGCCTATTACATTATGGAGTCTGCAGATTTTGAAGTGAGGTGAGTGGGTTGTCTTTCCACTCCTCTCCTTTCTGATACCAGGATATAAATAAGAAATGGTGTTCCAGCTTCACTGTTACATTTGCATGTTTTGCTAAATGAGTTCGTAACAATTTCTATTTTATGGTACAAAAGTACTTAGCATCCTTTTTGAAAGAATGAATGTTCTTTCAACTGATTTCAAAGATGTACCACATCATTGCTCAAACCCCCACATTTCCTTCTGAAAAAAGATAGAGATTATCATTTTAAAAGAGCTAATTAGACAGAAAGACTGCAGCATAAATAATGATCGTTTGCTTTAGAGATCATAAACTTTCCCCATATTTTGATGTTATATCTCTTTAGCTGTAATATACCAAGTGATGGTCTACTCTAGCTTTTGATTACTGTAATTGCATAGAAACACCCATCTGGACATATTTTTTTAGGTTTTTTAATCTTATATATTCCATGTGGCAGATACATACTAATTTTCCCAGAAGTAGGACTGCTTTCATGTTATAAAATTTGTATAAAGTTTAATTTAAAGCTGCACAGGTAAATATTTTATTTAGACTTTTATAATACTTTTAGGATTTGTTCTAATATCTTTATATATGAAATACCAACTTAACTCAAAAGCCCTCTCCTAAATGTAACTGGCTCTGCATCTTTAGAAATGCAGTTATGTCCCTAGAACTATTTTCCATTTTCCTTTCATGCAATATGTGCATTCTGCTTTTGGTAGCTTTTAGATGTTCAGCACTAAGCATATGTTTGAAGAAAAGTTGTACAAGACTATAAGGAAAAGAAGCCTACACTACAGTTTCGTAAATCCTTTCTGGTTCCCTTTCTTTTTGATCACCACCATCACTCCAATACCACAGATTGCATGTTCAAATTCTTCACAGACCCCAACGGTAAAGCTAATTTCTGCTGCTTAATTTGCATTTTTAAAATTTTCCTTTCTTTACCTCTTTTTGAAATGTCGGTCAGGAACTCATGATATAATTTTATCTTGAGGAGTTTCTGTCTGTTCTCAAACCTATTTTGTCATTTTTGTTAACTGTTTTACCTCTCAATTCAGGTTTTAATACGTATATAATACATATGCTGCTTTTTTGGCTTTTCTTCAATAATTTCTAACCTGTCATTGGGGCAAGTTGATTGATTCACTAACATTACATATAATACCTGAAAAATCTTAGGATATCTAGAACCTAGACAGTCAGTGACTTAAGACTTTGAAGTAGAATTACAGGATGAAGAGGTATTTATTGGTCACGACTACTTCCTCTCTGGGTGTACAAAACTTTTACACAACTGATTTCTATTGTACTGTGTTTATTTCTCCTTGTTTGAAATTTTGGTGCAATCACAGTGGTTATATGTCACTGACACCTTTTCATAAAAATCCTTTCTTTAGGATTTTCCCTTCTGGGAAGCTGAGGCCCAGAAAAAGAACGTAAACAGTGGTTATTTGCTGCTGTGAAATATAACAGGTGCACCTGTGACTGGCCCATGTTGGATGTGTATAGTTAGTGGCCAATCCAGGACCGAGCTCTCTCTGGGGCAGAATCAGAGAGAGCTCCTTCGTTATTCATTCCTTTTCTATTCTTAGGTTAGCTAGCCTTCTGAGAACTTTTCCTTCTATTCTTTGTAGTATAGTCATAATATAATATATATCATAAAATAATAAATCAAGCCTTCTGAACATGAGGTCAACATTCTCGCCTCTCTCTCTTCACCCTGAAGACCCTTGCAAGCTCTGTAACAGTTCTACTATTTCATATTTTCCTAAAAGCTTTGTCACAAATGTTACTGTTTATATATATATTTGAGAGGCTTGTTTAATTATTCTGGGCCAAATTCTGTAACTTGTGTGGAAGAACATTTGCTACTTAGATAATTTTGCTGACTCAGAAAAATGTGATGTCAATAAATAAGGAAGATGCAGAACTTAAATCCCCTAGCCCTTATTACAGAGATGAGCATATATATTTTATTTTCTGTGCTCACAGATGATCTGGGATGCTTGATGAAATAGTTTAACTATGGTCTTGATCTCTAGATGTAAGAGATGAAATAATAAATCAACTTTTTAGAATGGATTTAGGGGATGGCGGGTGTTCTTCTGTTCCCATTCCCATGATGAATGTATGGAGCACAGAAGAGAGCAAGTTCTGGCATATTGTGGATTTCAGGAACTGCTTCTGTCAGAGTATCTCTTGTCAGACAGTTCTCCAGGACTGTACTAATATTAGTTCAAAGAAACTAGCTTTATTGTCTTGACTTAATGGGATGATGGGAAAATGTTTGAAAAGAAGAAAGCAGTAATAGAACAAAGGCAAACTGGCAGTGAGAGGGAGTCTATGAAAACAATGAGCGCTCCAAACCTAAATATAATTAACTAAATGCTCTCTTTGTGAAAATGCACACTTCCAGTCCCACATATTTCTTTTTATTTTTTTACAGGTGAGTCAGAGTATGCAGTCTATGAATAATTCATGAAGAAAAATATCCACATTCCTTTTTGTGTACCTGATTATTCAAGGTGCTTCATTGCCCTCTGGACATGGAGGTACCAGCTGCCATAAACTATGTGAGCTCATAATCAAAAGAGCCTGAGAAATTAACAGGTTGAGTGAGATGTAAGCCACAGTGCTGTGAGGCAAATACTTCCCTTCTGTTACTCTAAGCATGCCTGAATTCTTGGAGTTTCAGGAATACTGTTATGATGAAAAGTGAACACAGTTTCAATCCATGCCACTTACAATTATTTTTTTTTGCTGCAACAATTTTTTAAAATTTTAAAGTGTCAGAAAGAATCTAATAATTATAAACCAGCACTCCTCTAGCCAACCACTCACTACAAAAATATATGAAACTAAATTTTAAAATTATTAAAAAAAACCCCAAAAAAACAAACTTACTGTTATGTCCAATTCCTTCCAAGATATGACACAGTATTGTGGTGCTCATTTTCTACTATTAGTAGATAGTTCTGGCTGCCTTTTCTTGGAAGGAAATAACCTAAATTTCACACTCTCAGAAAATCTTAGCACATGAATCCAGCTGGCTTGCAGGCACGCAAATTCATTCCTGATCAATCAGGGCAGGGCAAAGGAAGCTGAGGAAGGAGGTTCTCTGAGAGCTAGGAAAATCTGCTGAGGCCTATTTTTGGCTTAGGTTTGCACTTGGGAAGTGGAGCAATCTTTGCATCAGGTTTTCCCTCAGTGGAGCTGGAGGTGTTGAATGCTATGAGGACCACAGTGGAGATGAAAAGTGATGAATTCAGGTAATTGAAGCCAAGCTAACAGCAGACAGATAGATGAACCCAGTGCTGGGGAGTAATTGACAATGCAAGATCTTCTCTGTTGCTTATGTTTTTCCCTGCTTTAGTATGATCTTTCAGAATTGCTATAGTGATTACTGTTCTCTTTCACTGTCTCTGGAGATAGGTTTATTTCTGGCATATCTTTACAGGAAAATTATTTCCTCAGGTCCAATAGATGGATTTCAACTTTGATATTCCATTAGCATTAGATTCCCTGTGGTAAAAGAGAGGAGGGTTTAGCTTTTATCTCTTCTGCTGTTAGAATTCCTTTCTTTCCCAAAAGAATATGTCCAGCACATGAAAAAATTAAAAATGAATGTCGTAGAATATATTCTATGTTATTGAAATACCTCTTAGTTGTTATATAAACTTTCAAGTCCTAAAGTATCATAATGAATCTATCAATATATGTTTATATTATTTTAACAGAACTGTTTTTACACTTCTACTTTAGTCTAGTTCTTGCTAAATTTATTTGCCACATTTATATATTCAAAAATACTTACCACCCAGATCTTATACATGTGCAGGCAAATGAAAAAGATTCTTGAGTTTTTATCTCTTGTGCTTTTTTCACAGTTTAAGCATAGGATTAGAAATCCTCTAAAGCAGCTATTTCTCTTCTCCTTGCATACTTTAACTAATTTAATTTAACAGTAAAAAAATCCTGACCATCAGCCTGTAATTAAATTGTGACAGTCCTGTGGAACCAAGAATAACATTAAATTATTGGTTTTGTCATTTGACTAAAATTGCAAGTAATCCTAGTGCTTTTTGTTCAATTTTACAGTTAGGAAAGTCAGGAAAGGTAGTGGCTTGCCAAAATAAATGTGTAAGAGGATAAAGGCTAGTCTCAAGCTTGAGCTAGCAAGGTATAGTAAATTATTTAATTAAATTATGCTGTAGGAGCACTCATGGTCTGAAAAAAAGCTGTAATTTCGAGTCCTTCTGTAGTTTTAGATGTCCAGTGTGAAAATGATGCTTCTCCAATGGAAGAATGCAATATATTCACAGCACACAAAGCCTTATAATGAGTTAATAAGAACCCAGGATTGTATGCCCAGTATTATGTCAAATAATTGCTTTATTATTGCTACACCATTCTTTCCTTGGACTTCATGGAGCTGAAAGACTTAATAACTGTAACAAACTAACAAACCTCAACAGCTACATAAAAAATGTTATTGCTACTGCCGTTTATATTTCAAAGAAGCTGTTTTCCTTGTTCAAAATTACTGGAATGTTCCTTGGGAAATGAGATTAGTGTGGTCCAATCTGCCATAGCTCTATACCTTCTTGCAGACATGCACTTCAGGTCTCTGGAAGGTGCCTTTAATTTCTGTTAACAGACCATGTTCAAATGCTCCATGCCATTATTGGGATGTATTAAATGCAAAGTACCAAATCTTGATGGAAACTTTACATTGAAGTTTAGGGAGGGGGAATTCAAATACTCCTTTGTTAAGCAAAAATTTAATTTTTATGGGAAATGGTCTTTACTCTTGAAAAATTTGAAAAGCTAAGAATCAAGAAAGATATTTTAATGCATAGTGTAGTCACAGGAAAGCTACTGAGATAAGCCATTTGCAACCTGGGTTTGCATGCACTTCTTTCTTTGTGTATGTCTCAAAAGCTTGACTGGATTCTAACACTGGACAGTGGACATAAACCCTCTGGGTATGTAAGCATGTATGATGTTATCGGCCATCTGACATAGCAACAGTGAATAACTAGAGTTTTCAAGGCAAGAAGAAATATATTCCTTTAATCTCTTTAATTAATTCCTTTAATCATGAGTTTAGTCTCATGAGAGTAACTTTCTCATTATTGTAAAAACAGTAGTCTTTTAGTTGCACACTTCAGTGATTCTGAGAATAGAAAACAATTCATGGCCAAGCTAGAGGTGAGCTAAGTAAAACTCATAAAGAGTTTATGTGAGAGTATTTGAAAAAATTGTGTATCTAGCTATTTCTACTCTGCCAGTTATATCACTACTTAGATGATAATAATCACTGTGGTAATCAGTATTAATTATCCCAAGTACTGCCAAGTTAGAAAACTCTTGGTGTTATTGCAAAGAAAGATGAAACATGAAAACAAATTTGAAAAGAAAAAAGTCCTTAGAACCCAACTTTTATTTTTTCTTCCTTCCGCTCCTTTTTTTACTTCTCACATGTACAAGTCACTAATTAGAATATCTCATTAATGGGAGACTCCTGCTCAGTAAATCTTTCAGTATTGCATAGAGGCTTGCAAAACATCCATATCAGATAAAAGCTTGCCTGTTTTTGCAAAATGTGTTAATCTGTTCAATCTGCTTTATATAAAGTCCTGCTTGCAGCTAGCAAAAATGCCTTCAACTTCTAAGATTGCAACTATATATATATTTAAGAATTGTTTAGAAAAAGTAAAGTCATAAAAAGCTTTAGGCAAAGCTACCTTCAAAATCTTTAAAAATAGAAAGATAGGTGGCCTGTGACAAAAAGGTTGTTCTGCTCTGTTTAGAGGTAGAATTTGATGGAAAACTGTGGGCACTCTTGGATTCTCCAAAAATGTTCTGGAACTGCACCGTTCTTTCCCCCATGTTTAGCCACTGTTTAGGGAATAGATTGTCCCTTTAAAAGTTGGTTAAAACCAAAAATTATCAAAAAGGACAACATTGAAAACTAGTTAAAACTTCCTGCTTGGGAATTGATTTCCATTTTGCAGATTTTTGGTACATATCTACTTTAATGTCATATTATAGGTCACTATTTGTGACCTCAACACTCACATGTTGGTGCCACTCATGTCTTCAGATCATTTTCCAGCAGATTCTATGCAGCTGATACAGGACTCTTCCCCACTCCAAAGACGAAAACCTAAATGATGGTTGCAGAAAATTCATTTAAAACAAGCCAACAGAGAAAGGATGTGGGATGGGATGAAAAAGACACATTTGTGAAAATCTCCTTTGGCAGCATTTGCTTCTCAGTCTCTCTTTTCTCTGGTTCAGGGTTCTCCATTACTCCTGCTATGAATGTTGATGTCTTATTCTAGGGAGCAGATGCCCTGCACAGCCCTCTGCTCCCAAGCCCAGCACACATGCCTGGGAAAGGAGCCAGCACATCACAGCAGATACAGCAGCTCAGCATCTATGGAGGACAGGAGGATGGTGAAAGCAAGAGTAATTGCTACAAAGGGGTTATTATACATGTCTATGAGAGGTCTCATATGCCCAGATTTTGGGCAAGATCCAGGCCAAATTTGCCACTAAAATTGCTCCATTTTTAACTCTATCCACTAAGGTCATACTTATTACTTAAAAAAAAAAAAAAAAACACAACAAAAAAACCCAAAAAAACCCCAAAACCAACCAAACAAAAAAAACCAAACCAAAGCACACAGTTCACATTTAAAAACCCAGGGAAATGATGAGCAGCAGACAGTGTACAATACTGGAGGGAATATTTTGTCATTAATGGAGTCAGTCTTCCATTTGACTGCTAGACTAAATCCCTTTCATCTGGGACAAAGTTCCTGCAGTGACAAAAACTGAAGTCCAGATATTGTATTTTGATCCTAGTGGTTTGAAAATCAAAAGAAGGTAGTATATGGATTATTTTTAGCATCCTCTTTCATTCTTTAAAACTTTAATATATTTGGCTTTTTTTTTGTGTGGTGATGGGAAATATTTTAGTTTTCTTTCTTATTTTCTAGCTACTTTGTATATTATAAAGGCTGCTCCACAGCTCATATTCGTCAAATAAGTACCTAAAACAAAGTATGAAAGAGAAACAGCCATTGAAGTGACCTAATGTGCTACAGTCACATAAATAGATGGCAGGTTTTAAATCTGAGAAATGCAGTCTGTTATTTTTCTTTCTAGTCCAGTGTTTTGTTGTCTGACTTAGTTCTGAGTGCTTAGTTCTGAAACATAATTATTGTTCTGAAGGGTTTTTTCTGCTCTGTGTTTTGTTCTGAAACAGTAATTATCACTTCAGGGACGATGGTGAGAAATGCACCACTCCTTCTCAAGAATAATTCTCACCCACCGTAAACCACACTAAGCAGTTTATATCAACTATTAAAAATTTAAAAGAGACACAATTCTAGCTCAGTGGTTTATATTTTGGAAGCTTTTTACCTTTGTACTCTAATAATGTTCCTCTTGATTCATTTTACAAGATTAGCTTCATTTTATGACCTTTGACTTCCAGCTAATAAAGCAAGAAGTCTTATAGGGATTCCTTTGACTCCAAGGTAATTTGATTTCACGTCATCTGAGAATTTTAAGGCATACTAGTTTTTAGAATATATTTCAGAAGTCAGAAGCTATATGATCTGTGGTCTGGTGTCTGTACTCATAGGTTTTCAGAAAAACTTCTCTGGAATAATGCATGGAGGAATGGTTCTCTGCTAATCTGAAATTTCACCACTAAAGTACCCTGCTCTGCAATAAACTGTTGAACTAATTGAAGGATAAAATCCATAATTAATCCTTTTTATTTTATAAAGTTTCTTTTTATAATCCCTTTCACAGCCATGTACTAGCTAGCTCTAAGCTTATGTTACACTGAGTACAGAGGCAAATCCTATCCTAGAATAATGGTTCTGCATTAATAAGAAACTGCTTACTCCACATAAGAATCAATTTTATAATTGCATTAAAATACAGTTAAAGAGAAACCAGAAAAATACCAAGCAAAACAATTTGCCTGAGCTTCTAAAGTTTCCCTTATATTACCTGATGTGTCATCCTACTGATCAACACAGAGCTGGATGTTTGTGAGCATGTTTTACACATTGGGATGAAAGGGATTCATTCTGGAATTGCACCTAATCACTATTAATGAATTTTTCAATTTTTATTTTTATTTGATGACAGTCCTGCAAAATTCTCTGTAGTGTGTGGAACCATGAGGATAATATTTATTTCCTGAATATTAACTCAAGGTAGCAGGCAAATGTGTCAGGTATTTTCCCATTTGATTGACAGGTATCAAGGCACAATACAAGTGTGTAACCACACAGGAAGATGAGCTGGATTTCCCTTGGAAGGTTCTTCAATGCAATGTGCCAGCTATGAATACCCTGCAGATGCATAGTTTTCTCTTCTTCCTATATTAATCTTATAGTCATCGCTGTGAGTCCTTACAATGGAGTTATGCATTATAGGGTTAAGCACTAGGACACCAAAGCATTTAGTCTGAGACCATACCCCTGAGGCTCCTAATTAAAAGCATTTGATTCTAATTTTTCTTTAAGTCTGTGTTATTCAATATGTACTCTTTGCTCAATACTTTTTAGTGCTTTAACTCCTTTAGGCTTCTGTGTTCCTCCCTGCCCTTAATTACCAATGCTTGAGTCTCTCAAAGAAAGCTGTCTCCATGTAAATAATTCACCAAAACGTTTATGAGCCAAATTTTCTATGCTACATCTTAAATAATCACTGAAATAGGGTAGTGCTTTATATAGCTGGCTGGAAAATTTGGCTTTTTAGCTATCATTTTATTGATTTCTTTCTTAAAAAGTAATGTAGATAGACATAACTTGATGTGTTAGAGCAATTTTGGCTAAAAAAGGGAAGCAGAAGTAATTTGAAATGAAGTGGTAATTCAATGCACAAGTTCTATACATATTTAAATCATTTTAATATGATTAGAAATTTCAGCTTTATTATAAAAAATAATATAACTGCTTACCCCACAAGCATTTTCTTTTTAATTATTCATGCATCCTCTCTCTTTGCTCTTTTCTATTTGTGTGGGAAGTTGGGTGCTTTTTGGATTTTCTTGTACTCAGAATAGCTTTCTGGATTCCTGTAGCATATATTATGCATTAGCTGAAAATGCAGCTTCTGTGGCTAGTCATGGTCATTTAAGAATAGGTTAAACCACTCCTAAGACTCAAGATAAGCAGTCTGGATATGAATAGTCAGAAATGCTTGGGCTGCTTTGATTTTGGTTAGAACCATCTCCATTTTGAAATTCTGAGTACTGAAGGTGTTGATACAGTAAAGTTTGGCTTGTGCCAGTTTTATTATTGTTTTATGCTACATTGCCATCTCTTAGATGGGGAGAAGGTCCTCTTAACATTCTGTCCAGTGTGACTGAAGGAGTATTCTGAATACTCCAGCTGTTCATCAGTTTCTTTACTGTGATAAATAACCTGTTGTGTTCTAAAAACACTTGCAAGTGAAATCACTTTCAGCTCTTTCATGGGCCATGTCATATCAAAAGATTTCAAATAAATAGGATCAACATTTATAGATGTTTTGAAGACTTAAATTGATACCCAATTTTGTTCCCTGGTAAGTCCTATTAGTATTTTTTCCCCTTTATTTTTAATCTTATCCATAACAGGCAAGTTTCTATTCCTGCAGAGAAAGGAAACCTTTATCTGAGAGGTAAATTATGCTTGAAGGAAACTTAATTCTTCAAGTTCTGCAGAGTGTAAAGGTTCCATTTTGGTCCATTCAAATCAGCAAACAAAAGCCCTGAAGTCTGTGGTTGGTGCAGTATAAATAAGAAGCTAAAAATGGGAGAAAAAAAAAGTGAGTATTTAAATTGTGTATCTTAAAAAACTTGAGACTGGGGACACTGTGATACAGTTTTTGGTTGTAGCGTAAGGACTAAGAAATCCATAGCTCTCATTCCAGGCTTAATCTAGCACTATGCCATTGTACTTCATTTATTTAGGGGCAGAAAATCAATGCCTCTAGCAAAGCATAGATGTTTCTACCCTGTACCTTCCAGGCTAAACTTGAAGGCATTTTTGATTATTGAAGGAGAGAAGGGAAGGCATAAGGAAAGTGCTTTTATTGAGATCTTTCCATGCTTAGAAACTAAATACAGATGAAGCTTAGATTTTATTACATTGTCTGTAAATCATCCAGCATAGTAAAATTAGTGTTTGAATATAAATGTATGTCTGTATATGTGTGTGTCTAAATAATTTTTCCATGCAGCATAAATAAGACATAATTATCAGAATAATATATCTTTATAATAACTTTATATTCCAAGATTTTTCATTATAGGAAAAAGAAGAAATTTAATATCTGCCTCAACATTTCATTATTTCATAATTGTTTTTGCTTATCTAGTAATTACTAGTATTAGAAATTTCTAGTATTAGAAATATCCTCTTTTTAGAACCATTTTTTTTTTTGGTAAAAACAAGTTATTTAGTTTCATCCCTTTAAATATGTCAGCAAATCATATGTCACTATAAATACATGTTCTATATGTCACTTCCCATTTTAAGAAGATTTATTTGAGTTTGAGTACAAGCGCTTTATCCTCAATGGGTGGCTGCTCACAAAAACTTCTGCATGGATTATTGATTCCTGAAGAAGGCTGAAACAGAAGTGGCCCTTGGCTAATTTGGACCAAATACATCATGTGAAAACAGCATCACATTCTCATGTCTGAACACACAGCAGATATTCTAGATGGCCTATGGAAACCATTCTGCAGGGATAGGAAAAACATGACAGGCGCTGATGCAGATTCATATTATTCAGTTGCATAAAATATGAATATGACTTGATTTTGATGATTGGTGCAAAAGGCAGGAGCAGGGGAGACATTATTTTTCAAATATTGCTTTCTTGGTATATTGGACAATTGGATCTGCAAATTCTACACTTTGTCCACTGTGGCATTCACATTTTCTGAAAATCCCTTTGCCCAGGATTTTCTCCTGGGAAGCAGAGACGCCTCAGAGAAAAAAGAAAACAATTTTTATCTCATTTGCTTCTCCTGTGTTTTGCTCATCTGGAATGTGCTTGGAGATTGTTTACCCACAGTTGATTCATTGGATTCTGGTGAGTTTTCACTCCTTGGCCAATCAGTGCCAAGCTGTGTCGAGACTCTGGAAACAGTCATGAGTTTTCATTTTTATCTTTTTAGCATTGTGTAAGTATCCTTTCTGTATTCTTTAGTATAGTATAGTGTAGTATTCTTTAATATAATATAGTATAATAAAATAATGAATTTGCCTTCTGAGAACATGGAGTCAGACGTTTTTTGAATAATACAATAGTCTCAAGTATATTCTTGTCTTTATTTTTCCAAAAAGTGCAATGTCACTTAATATCAGAAAAATCAACTTTAGTCAAGACTTTTCCAAGTTTCTTCAATGGCAGGAAAGAAGAAACTTGAAAATCCACTACAACTATTTTATTTCCTATATTGTCAATTCTTCTCGGGTTTCATGATACTAATAGTAGAGAATTCTTGTCTCTTTTAGTAGAGCAATGAATATAGAGTGAGAAAAAGGGCCAAGACAATCTCAGGTTTTGCCATGGATACAGCATGCAGGTTTTACATGATTTTCAAGCTAGATGTTAACTTGATATGCTAAAGGAACGTATCGAAAAGAAAGATTATGGACCTTTTTTCAGCATGCCAAGAGATATATTCTGGAGACCAAGCTCCTCAAAATATTATAATAACTATGTAGACAGAGACATATACCTCTTTTTTTTTTTTTCTGAGTAATGAATTACTGAGAGAGAGAAATCCAAGGCCTGAACTATTCTAAAGCTGAGCATTGTTGAGAACTCACTCATGGTTTGCAATAATGTCACTAGGCGAGAAGATTTTCTCTGCAGAAGATCTGAGATTTCCTTTCTTTTTAAGATATTGGATCTCTGTGAATTCACTATAGCTCTGCTGAAGCCATATGCTAAGTTCTTGGCAAATTAATAGATTATATTAACTTTTATAAAGATTATCCACAGTAGTGGTGGGAGACTGCCAGGATACTTCTCTGACACCATGGTCTTTGCCTACCAGCTTCTTACTATGAGTTATGTCATGGTTGTTGAGCTTCTGGAAACAATATTTTCTATTTTTAAAAATTTCAGAAAAAAGGATATCAAACTCTCGTCACTATTTCACTGAGTGCTATATGGTTGCTGCTACATGTTACCTCATAATGATTAGGGGAATGAATAGAGTGTCATTCCCAAATCCATATCAAATTTTTCAATCAACTTTTATATGTTTACTGTCCTTGATTCATTACAGCAATGCAATGATTAATGTTCTTACAGCAAAAGGGAAAAAAACCCCTAAACATGCTGATGACCACAGCTGCCATGTATCAAGTGACACACCATCTGGTAAACAGGTCATTGAAAGATTTTATATGCCCAGTGCATCCATGACACAAGCTAACTTGACAACATTGACTGAATAATTTAATCTTGCCACTTTATAAAGTAGTTTCTAAAATAATAAATTGCTAGAGCTTAGCAAGTTACTGAGCTCTCTTTCCCTAAGATATCTGTGGGTTTGAAACAATCTCCTACTTTCCCATCCCTCAGCAGTGACAGACGTTAGTGTGTTCATTAAAGCCTGCCACTGTGTGTAGATGTGCACGATTTTCTGCTTTACCCATTATACAGTAGATGCTATTAATATAATCCTACCTTTCAAAATCTATAAGCATATAGTAAAAAGAATTATTCTTTTATAGAGTCTATTAACACCACATTACCTAGTTGCTCTTAGGGCTCTTTGTGACATTTCTTAAATACTCGTAAGTAGTCTGACTTTGGCTTTGAGCAAAAAGATTTGGTGCTGTGAAATGATGATACTTGTGGAAATTGCTCGAGGAAAATTGCAAGGACAGCTCAGCTGTGGGAAGGAACAAGACTGTGTTCTTAATAGGCAAGGATTTTCCAACACATGCTTGAAGCTGATGTGTTCTGCTCAGTATCCACTTCCACTGTGTTGCTGTGCTGCTCTTGGTGAAAACACCCCTGCCCTTGGTTAAAAGTGATTATGTAAAAAATATGAGCAACAGTTAGCTAAAGGCCACAGGCTAACTCCTTCTGGAAGTCTATTTCTTGAAGTTTGAAAGAGGCAAAAAAAAGGATAAGTGTTGGATTAATTATTTTCATAAATCAGAAATTCCATAAATATTCATTTTGAATATTGATTGAGGAAAAATGGCAAGATTTCATCCAGCTTGCAGAATTGGAAGCAGGCTGAAACAGAGGTTCTCACTAAGTCTTCCTTTCAGCATATCCTCCTGCCTGCAATTGTGGACTGTGGCAGTAACCAACGAGTCCTAAAGCGTTCTCTGTGCACCATTGGAACAACTAAGGCAGTGTAACCTCCTTGGCATGGAGCTTGGAAGTCCTAACACATTAAATTAAACCTGACATGACCCAGCCCATTTTAACTGGAGAAACTGAAGTCCTTCTTCTTCCCTTCCTGTTCCCAGCCTGTGAAAAATCCCAAAATTCAAAGGGAACAAGTTGTATTAGTGAAAGCTTATGATAGTTTTTGTTTTGCTTAAAGATGTCATGGTAGTTTGGCAAGGTCTATAGTCAGGTTTAGAAAAAATTGGTAGAGAATATGATAAGCAGAATACAGGAAAAGTCTCATACAATGGCAATTTTCCAAGTAAGGTAAATCAGTCAATGCTGTTTTCTAGCTATTTATCTTATTTTAATTTTTTTTCCTTGGAAATTGGAAAGCTGCAGCTTAACTAAGGAAGAATTTCCTAAGTGGTCAGGAGAGATGGTTTGGTTTTTTTCTTTCTGTCCGCAAGGAAAAGCCTGCTAGAAAATAGATCAACCCAACCTGATAGGTTTTATTTTCTCATTTGAAAAGTCCTTTCTAGATTCTTTAGAGACTATCAGAGATTTCTGGGAGATGCTTTAGTTATTCAAGCTTGAAGCTGTGTTAGTAAGAGATTACTATAAAGGACCAAGAAGGCTAACAGAAGATATCTGGGTAGTAAAGTTTTACTTCAAGAAAATCTTAACCATGAAGACTTGGATTTGACTGGACTGGCCTAGAGTCACTGTCAGCAGGAGCTCTAACAAGCAAGTTTGCTCCAGAAGAAGCCAGAAAACTATGGATTAATATCTATTCTTGCCCAGCACCAGCCATTAAAAGAAAGAAACGAACCTTACACTCTGCAAACATGGTGAGCCTTCACCACAAATTGAAATGGATACTAAATGGAGTTTGCAGAGCTTATTATTTATTTAGTGCTGGAGGTGTTCACAGTACATTACAGACATGTAAGAAGACAAGGTCCTTGCCCTAAGGAACTTGCAATCTAAGTTAGATAGCAACAGATAATAAATATAGACTCTGTAGTGAATGAGAGAAAAGAAAAGACAGGATCACAGATAAAAAGTAAAAAAAGGATAGTGCCCTCAGGAGAATACTTTTTATGGAAGAGTTTTTTTTTTTTTTGGGTCAGGGCTATGTGTGTGTGTTGGAGCCTTTCAGATACATCTTGCCAGTTTATGTGGTGATTTTTTTTACCTTATTACTTTAGGCTTTTAAAATATCCATATCTGAATATTAAATAAATAATAATGCCAGTATGCAGTAGAGTAAAATAATTTTAGTGGTATGTACATATTCAGGGCCAGAAATATAAGACAAAATTTGAAGACACTTAGGAGGAAAACAAAATCTTTTAATCATACACCTAAATCTCTTTTCTCCCCTTGAAAATACCAAAAATATCAGATTTTTTTTACCATTTCAGTTATACCATAAATTCTTGAAGCTACAGAGTATTTTGGGCCTCACTTGTAATGAGATTCCTCTCCCTAATCCCATTTTGGTTATCTGGCATTTTTTGTGTGCAGCTTTTAGAAAGGAAAAAATAAAATAAAATGCAAATTTTTATTAGCTTGTGGAACAACAGGCTAGATCACTTATAATCAAATTTGTTGCTAAAATTAAGATTGGCTGTTAAGGGAAAGGATGTGAAGATAATGTCTAACACCAGGTGGTCAAAGGTATGGAAGGGTGAAGAACATGCTGAGCCCTGGGTCAGAGGGAAGGGCTGGCACTGCTGTCTCTACCTGGTGAATAGTTTTTGTTCTCTTCAGGAGCTCTGCCTGGTCACAGAGCACATTTGCATTAATCTGCTTGATATTACTGGCTGAGGCAATGCAGACCTTTTCAGGAAAAAAAATCATCGCAATTTTGCAGGTTTCAAAATTATTATTGTGTCATGGTTTGAGCCTGGCACAGAGCCAGTGCCCCCCATGAAAATGCCTCACCCTGGTGTCTGCTGTGAGATGTGACCAGGAATAAGCAAAACAGGCTTTAACTTAAACATAAAGAACACTTTATTACCTAAACTACAGGAAAATAGGGAAAGAAGAAAAAAAAAAGAAATTGAAAACCTTACAAAAAAACTTTCCTCCTCCCCACTCCCTGACTTTCCCAATCCGATACATTCCCCCAAAAAACACCAACTGCCCAGCCCGGCACGACACTTTAGTATACTCAAACTTCAGTTCATGAAGAGGAAAGGAGTCTTTCTCGTTCCATAGGTTTCTCGTGGAAACACACTGAAAACTTCGTGTGCTTCCCTGTCACTTCGGCACCGCCCGGAAAGTCCATTTGCCGCTTGTGACATCTTCCTTCCATGCTCAGTGCTCTCACCACCGAGACATGGCCAGAGCTGCTTTTAGGGTTGTCTTTCAAGGATGCCTTGTCTCACTCCAAAAAGGCACAGTCTCTGCTTTTGGGACATCTGTCCCCCCCATATTTTTCCAACCCCCTGGGGCCGGGGGGTCCTCACAAAGAACCTTCCTGGTTTTGAGGCACTGCCTCCCCCTAAATGCAGTCTGTGTCACAGGAACAACTGAGTCCATAGCCACGAGAAAAGTCCAGCCAAAAGGCCACTCCAAATCATCTCTCCCCATCCAATCATCTCCACATTCTTCGGGCCAAAGTCCTTGTCTCATCTCATCTCTCATCTCCCTTCTTATTCAGCTTCGAGGAGGATTAGCATTTTTGCAAGGCCCCAATCATGCAAGAAAGGGTTAAAAGTTTTCAGTCTCTGCTGTCGGTCCCGGAGCGACTCCCACGCACGCTGCCCACACGCTGCCGCTCCGGCCGGGCAGTCTTCCTCCCCCTTCTCCTTCTGGCTGGCTGCTCTCCTGGGGGGGAGGGGGGGGGGGGCTGCCCGAGGGCTGACTCTCTGGGACCTTCCACCCTTCCATCCTCGAAGCCCCCTCAACCCCCACCTCTGTCCAGGCCCCAGGCCTACCGCATGGCGGCCCCTCCCCCGCCCAGCAGCAACAGGCTGGGCGGGGGAGAGAGATCTGAACTCTTCGCCGCGATGTCCAAAAGAGGAAGTGCCAAGGGCAGTGCCTTGCTTTTAACCCCTGTGTATTCTCGGAGGTGTGTCCAAACCCCACTGGCCACACCGGACGCCAGTCTCAAACCCAAAACCTTCATTGGTTTGACCACAGCTTCCCAGAATTCCCACTCCTTCCTGGTCAAACCACGACATATTGCAAGAATCCATGATGCATTTCCATTATTGTTCGTATTTTTTATTATGCTGTAGTAGGTCATTAACCAATATTTTTCTCTGTATTTTTTCTGATGACTATCCTCCACTCTGCAGGCCCAGGAGACGCCATGCCTTGTTAAATGTTAGGAAGGCTGTGTTTGTAGGCATAGAATTAAAGAATTTAGGCCAAAGACATATGGTTTGACTTCTGGAATAATTCAAGCTCTAGAATTAATCTTTGCCTGAAGTAAATTATAGTACTAAAAAAAAAAAAAAAACTCCCCCACCTTCCACTCTTAATTTTCAAATTTTCAGAGATAGAAAGAGTCCAACAGTAGCTTTAATGATTCTTTGTGATAGTGAATTTCCCACAATTTTGGTTAAATGACTTGCTTTAAATTCCAACTAATTTCAAATATAAATTTATTTAGTTTCAACTTCCAGTGTAAATGAACCACTGAATGAATCACACAATCTTAACAAAAAATTTGTCTGATGCATTTAGCAAATACATTTCAAGACATATACAGGAATTTTCTCTACTGAACAGATTCAAAGTCATGAAATAGGTAAGTGGGCAAAGTTGCTATATTCTGTGATATTGACTAATAGCAGTAAATACTGAGACTACAAAAACTTGCAGCCAAGGCTCACTCTCTGGAATCATCAAACAAAGAGAATGCAAAACAATGTACATGACACAGAACGGGGGGAAAGTACCAACCCTTCACACATAAATACAGACTTGAAAGAGATTTTGAAGTGACCAGGAAAATCCTCTGAAAACATTTATTGAGTTTGGCAAATAAAAATCTAATGTCAAATTTTCCGAAGAGATTGGAACAAAATGTAATTATTGTGCCACTATATCTATCGTGTTTCACATCTTGAAACTGCACAATTTCTGTCACCATTCTCAAAAGGATATAGCAGCAAGAGGAAAGGGAAAAGAGTGATTCATTTCATAAAACAGCAATCGGCTTTCTTAAAAGCAGAGGTTACAAAGCTCAGCACTCTTTATTCTGTAGAAAGGTGATAAAGGTCTTTAAAACATGGCCATCACACCAAACCTGGAAAAAGTAACAGACACTACTTCTCAGAGCAAGTGAACTATCAGCAGCCAATAGTTTGAAGCACTAAGTTTAGAACAAGCTGTACTGTTCAACTTTCCCAAAGGCTGGTGAACTACAGGGAATATGATATAGCCACTCAATATCCTGCTCTCTGGCCCATCTGTCATAAGGCTGTTTTTGAAATAGTACCCTTGTCTGACTCAATTCTCTCTGCCGTGTCACCACAAGACCAGGGATACAGTGTCCATTGTTTAGTCCAACCCTCAAGCATGAGTCCATCTATGTGTTTCATCTCTTCCCTGGTGACCTGAGATATCAGTGGCCCACTGAGACAGAAACAATTCACCCTTGTGCAGCCAGTCTTTCATTTCCTCTTCTCATTTCTGGAGATCCTTGGTCAGACTTTCCACAGATGAGACACTGGCCTGTATCAGGGTGGAAGTAATTTCTTCACATAGCTGGAGTTTGGTCCCTACAAACATTTGTCCTGACTCTAAAAGAGAGGTAGGCTGCACAGGGGAGAGATAGCAAGCACATCAACCAGGGCACGCTTTCTTTGACATCCAAAGGGAATTCAAAATTGTCAAATGCTGTTGCAGCAGACCTGAAGAAGGAGAAAGAGGTGAAAGGCTAGCAGAAATTATCCTGTCATGTTCCTCCAACAGCCTGGGCATGAATGAATGAATCTCCAGATTAAGCAATCAAGGCCAGGAAAGAGGAGCAACACTGCATACACATTCCAAACAACCTTAATTTGTTGGAATTTGAAATGTAAGGAACTCTCAGAACATTGTGCTTGCAAGCTAAAGCTTAGAATTAAACATAAAATTTCATCTGAGACTTTGGAAAAAGTTTTGAAATTTAGCTGTTAAAAGTGAGAATGTGGATATATAGTTTAAAGCAGAGACACATTAAGCAAAGGAAATTTTAGAGTTTTAGAGTTTAAGATATAAAAATAAAAGTCATTATAATAAGTAAACAAGGAGTTTAGAATGCAATTCTGTAGGTTTGTGTCATAGCATGATTGGCTAAGAAAGCTTACATTGTAGCATGAGTCCATAAGACAAAATATTTGAGGATTAGGTCAAAAACATTAATATCCTTGTTAGCAGTGTTTTATCGATAGCTCCTTAAAGTCTTGTAACTTTGGGTCTTGTGACCTTCTGAACCACACTATAACGGTGTGAGCCTAATTCACGCTTCCTGCCTATGTAGTAAATAAGAAAATAAACTTCATCATCAAAAAAACTCAGAGGTTCCCTCTCTAAATCATTCAGAATTCTTTCCCAAATTCCCCAAAAGTGAATTATCACACTCATTGCCTTTGATGTTATCGTGTCATAAACTGACATCACGCAGTACATCAACAAAGCAATTGTTATCCCCTCCCTATTTTGATGAACATTACGACAAGGAGAACAGACATGAGTAGGTACCACATCCACATGAACAGATCGAGTCTAATCTTTAGCAGAGGGGGAATATTTTTTCATTGCATTTGGGGAGTCAGGCATTTGCAATCACTGCAGTATGGTTTGGGCTGACTACAGCTCAGAGGGACCTAGCAGGAGGAAGGAGAAGGAACAGTTTCCAGCTGTAACAGGAATAAACTCAATCCAATTCTGCTTTACCTGAGGTCACATCACCTGCTGCTGAATGTTCTGCCCACACTGGATAATGAATGTGAAAATAACATATTCATTGTGGAAGAGTGCCACAGTCTGTTTTGAATGCTTATATATACACAAATATAGATAGATAAACATACACATGCATGCAGTCTAAACACATACACATAAATATATGCATATAATTTATTTTTTATTTCTGTGAGGCACACTTTCATCTCATAGTTTTCCTGTGAGTAGAAGCTGGATCTGGATTTTTTTCCAAGGTAGAAAATATAGAAACCCAACTTTAGAAGGGATTCCTCTTCAGTCTGATGTTGTTAAACTATACAAAAATGATTTGATGATGTCTTCAAGCTGCCTACATGGACAAAGTGACACAGCAGGTAAAATTGATTGGTTTTATATTCAAAGGTATGTTTTTGGAAATCAAGGTCAAGGTCAAAAGTTCCTCTTTTTCTTTGGGGAGAGAAGAGAATAAGTGGATTTGGAGAATGTTGCAGAGGGATTACCAGCAGGATTTAATACAGTGTCAAAATGAAGGGATAAGAAGAAAAGAAAAAAAAAAATAGACTCATGCTTACCCTCTTATCTGACATACCCTGCAATCTCAGTCTGCTCTAAGGGGTGTGCACTTCCTCCTGATAAATTCTCTTTCAAAGGACAAATCCTAACATCTGATTATATGTTAGATCTAAAGTAATTAACTTAATTGAACCTACCCACAGGCAGAAATACAGAGCTGATGTTCACAGGATTCTTTCACATTTTTGATATGATTTGGGATGAGAATAGTTCCCTGTAGCAGGAATCACGTGTGACAATACACAGGATTCTCTAAGGTAATATAAATCCAAACAATCCCAGATGAATCCAGAAGCATTCTGTGCTATAGGAAAACTTTTTTCTAGCCTTTTTTTCCCCCTGTATCTGCCTGGTATAGCTTTCCTGCTTATGCCAGCTGTGGAAAATTCACTGATTCTGGAGTGAAAGGGGTCACTGTTGTGTGGCTAATTGGACGACCATTTGTACATCTTTCAACTTGCACATCTAAGTTGCGAGTTGCAAAAATGTGTGAGAACACAAGACACATATTTTTCTACCATTTTAGTTGAGGAGAAATGTGCAGGTGAGAGACTAGATGTGTACTATTTCTGTTCCATAACACTTCTGTTTGTCCAGCACAGCATCATCAGGGCTACGCTACTTCAAGTGGGAATTATTTCCTGACAGGCAGAGTCCACCTCTCTCCATCTCCCTCCCCCAGTTTTGTGTTTCCTTCTCTTGTGAACTGTCCAAGGTAGCTTGTACCACACCGTGTCACTTTTGACTAAAACTGGGAGGGGAATTATGTGACTACTAAGCTTTGGATTGTGGAATCATATCATCAAGTGGTCCAACAAGAGATTTAGATTGTGATATTAAGATGAGTTTGATATGTAAATTACACTAAATCTTGTCCTTAGTAAAATTATCAACTCTCCCCCAGTACTGCAATATGTAATTTAATGGATGGTTGGCATGATTCTTGGAGCAATGCACAAGAGTGAAAAATGCAGTATTATATTATTTTAATATCATATAAAACAATATAGATGTAATCTGGCATTTCATGTTGTTTACAACTATCAGCTTCATTTAATATATGTAATAGAAGCATGACAAGTGACTTTGAAATAGAAATGCTTTCAGTACAAAAGATTAGATGTTTTTTATAAAAAATACTTAAATTATGGAATCAATTTTTAAGGGTAGTTATTGATAGACTTGCATTACAAAAGATTATGCATAATTATTTTTCTTTCTTGATATATGAGAAGAATTACTTAATTTTGAGAGAAAAATCAGGAAACTATTATAATTAAATACCAGTTCTTAATTTTATTATTATTTTTTGTTATTCTTATACGTTTATATCATCTGATAAATAGAGAGATTGGATCTTTAGGTGTGCCATTCTGACAAAGCTTATTGTTCCAAGTGTTCTGGTAATTCTCAATCATTGACACAGGCCAAAAGGAAAAGATTTTACATCACAAACTTAGGTATTAAATATTGTGGAAAATCTTTTGACTTTTTCATTTGGTTTTGGTTATTTTTTTCTGCGTTTTACGTTTTCTTTTTGGGGGTGGTGGAAGGGTTTTCTTTGTTTTGTTTAGTGTATTCTTTGAAATATTCATACTCTTCTAAATTGCATACATTCACTATTTGCTGCCCTGTGATGTGGAAAAGGGCAGCTCTTGCTAAGCTGTTCTTTGTTGAATCATGTGACCAGGACAAGAACCTCAGCAGCTTTATTTCAGTTTGTGGACAAAGTTGCAGAGATCTTGTTTGGTTGGTATGTTTCGTTTGTTTATTATGGGGTTTTTTGTTTGCTTGGTTTTTGTTGGTTTTTTTTTTTTTTGTTTAAATTAGGATATTCATTATGTTGAGCAATAAATTTTTTGAAAAAAAATTGCAATAGGTGAGAGTTTTTCCTTTAAGCCTATCAATATGATTGTTTTTATTAACCTTGTCATTGGCTTCTTATCATTAACCTCAGTCATATCAGTACAAAGGAAGAACGGTGATCTGGAGGACCTTTTTACTCCATATATTCCTCTTTTCATTGCTCTTCCCGGTTTAATTTTTAAAGGCAATTTTATTCTAAGTCCACTTCTCTACTAAAGCACTGCTGTATTTCTTGGAACAGAAAAAAAAGGAGCCACTGATATGTTTTCCTGTACATGGATCTCATTATACCTGCTCTGTGAATACTTTTGAGACATCGTTTGGTACTGTGTAATTTCTACTATGCAGTTAAAATTGTTAATGCTGAAATTATTATCCCTAAAAAATCACTATGGGCTAACAGGTCCAGACTTTATTACGCTATTGTGTATGCAAATTTAGGCTTAGTTTTATAGCAGGCATTATGCCTAGTTTCTGCAAAAAATAAAAACCCACCAAAAGAAAACGCCACCAAAAAAGCCCAAAAAAATCATCCCAAAAAACTATTTAAAATAAGGCTTGCAATAAGCATCTTAGGTTATTTCAGTAAGAGAAGATTTGTGAGAAATTATATCTTACAATATCTTTCTGCTGCTTAAGGTATGTTGTTGCTCAGCAACAGCATCTATTTGGACTATGGTATTAGATAGTAAATCAAAGGATTCAAAGGTATTAAACTGCTTTTTTCATGCCAATAACTGACTAATCTTTAAAATTACTCCAAAGGATGCTGTCTGCAAGTACTCCTTCAAAAGTTGATAATTGAACCACAGCAACAAACTTTGCAGTAAAAAATAAGAGAAAGATAATTCCAGTGATTAGTCTATAAATCTTGTCTTATTGTGGCAGACCTGACTGACACAAGACACAAATATAGAGCTCCATACTGTCTTGTAAAACTCTTTTGAAATATTCCTGTAAATAAGGGTTACTATGTCTCATCTTAATCCTTTTAGAAATTAATGCATTATGAATAACACAATAATAGTTATGGAGACGATGAGAAATTATTTTGTATTTTAAGGATTATGAACTGAATAGTTTTAAGGGGTACTTACTGATATCTGCCACCTTAAAAAAACCCTGGCAAAGTAAACTAGTGGCATTGATAAATTAATTTACTTGAATATTCAGAATATTAAGTGTTACTAATAATGGTGCTCCCTATGCACAAGGAAGCTTTCTACTTATTTTTTTCTAAGCACATAGAAGACTGAAAATAATATTCAAACCCCAAAAGACTTGCAATCTAAGCTCATTTCAGGACTGGAGAAACTGGATGAAAAATAAAAATATCTTTGGCATTTATTTTTCAGTGATCCATCACTGAGTTCTGAAAGCTGAAATAACACTAAAATAACACAATGTGAGTACCCTTCCCTGCCTTTCTTCACATAAGTTAGCTGCAATATTTGGATGTCTCCTCATTCAAAAAATCCCCAATAATGTGAAATATCTGGTTAAGATTGTCTCTGAATATTGCATAAAGTAAAGGTGCACCTCTCATATTTCACAGACTAATAAGTTCAGTAAAGTTTTTTTTCCTTTTTTAAGAACAGAATACATTTTGTTTCAAACCCCTAGGGAAGGATCATTTGTTTAATATCTTAACTGTGTTTTGGGGTCAGAGGAGAAGTGACTCATGTTTCATTATACTAGAATCACTTGTGGAGTTACTGGTGGAGATGCAGTAGATGCATGACATTTGAGTCAGATTGTCATTACTGGAAATCTAGCAACTTTCAATCATCTATGCAGCTGCATTTTTATGTGAATATCTAAAATAAATATTCCCTTTCCTATTAACAATTTTAAAATGGATGAGATTTTAATAGCTTAAGTTATTGGCATGAGAACAGCGTTAAAAAACAGTGATGGCCGTTATATAAAAACCATGAAAAATGTAGCAATCATTGTAAGAGGAGGAAAATTCTGAAAAATATTTGCTCTTTGTTTGGATTAAAAAAAGACTATATAGTCATAGGAAACACTTCAAACTTCAAAATTACTTCCAAAGAGTTTTTAGTATCCAATACTTCGGATATTTGTGCTTTATTATATAGCCCCAGTAATATGCAGTGAGGTGATAACTAGTATTTCTTAAAGATAATCTCATAATTTAGGTACATACAACACAAAAGAAACACAAAAGAAAAAACAACAAAAACAATAATAATATTGGGTGCTAAATTACATCCTAAAGAGGATGTTGTTATGAATACCAATCATCAAGGCTTTATGAAAAATATAGTCTGTCAAAATATCTTAATATTGGTTTTTTTAGGTGATTATTCTGCTTGACAAAAGTAATATTGATATATTAGTCTTAGGCATGTATGAGTAATTGACCTTGTACTACAATGTATTTTGCTTAAGGAAGCTGATTGATTCCAATTCAACCTGGCTCATGATCAGTGGATTAAAGGCTGGCTGACTGACAGGTCATAAACCAAAAATGTTAATGGGATATTAAGACAGTGGATTGTTCCTGAGATCGTGCAGATAGAGCTTTCTGTCATTATATTATAACACATTCTTATTAGTTGTGCTAAGCTGCCAAAAACCAAAAAAGTAGCATGTATGTAAAAGATGTCATAGTCATAAATCTGATAAGCTTTATTTGTAAGGAGGACCATAGGCAGGTAACTAGCACTTAAAATTGCTGAGCAACCCCATGTCTCAGAGAACAAAATATCGAGGCCATTAATAGAAGAGGAGGCTGTTCTGGGACATAGTGGCTCTGTGGGGTTCTGGCACCCATGGCTGATGAGCACCTTTGTAGCCTGTGGCTAGCAAAACCTACAGATTTATAGGTATCCACGATATTGAGGCCCTTGGTGTTCATATCCCTTGCATATTTGGAGAGAACATGATGAATGTGTTTCATCAGAACACAGATTTTAATGTAAAGTGTGGAAAAGCTCAAAAGGTCTGTGGAAAATACATCAGTTCAGAAGCACAATAATCGTGATTTCAAAACTATATAGCCCATGGACAGTGCTGTGGACTACATCAGCACAGCCCTCGTACAGCAGCACCATCAAATTTGACCACTTTGTGGCCTTAAAACCACTAAAGTGAATATGGTTTGTTAAGTTTTAACTTGTATTTAAAATGTGTTGTTAATGAATGTAATTTTTATTGCAATAAGTAGAGAGTAGATTTAAATATGCTTTTTAAGAAGTGTTCACCTGATGCAGCTGAAGCCTTTTTTTAGGAAAGGAATTTACATGGAGCAATGCTTGTTGAAACTCAGCTGCTGTGTGAAGTAGGCTCCATCTGAACTCCTTCCCCCTTAGTTTCTACTGAAGGCAAATTGACAATAGTCTCTTCAAAAACATTATTTATAATCTCTGTCTTTAGCTTTGCTCTTGCATGATATTTTGATTTTAAAAAAATAATTTACTATGTTTTGATTTATAACTACATCTTTACTAATGCAGCCAGACATTTTGTCTCTTAATTTTGGAGTAGACATTAAAACCTAAATAATTTCTTATAGGGTATTGGCTGTAATCAACACATTAGACTTGACATGATGACTATGGCTACAGAACATTAGAGAGAGGATTAAATGAGGAATGATGGCATTACAGTAATTTTCTTGGATCAGGAAACAACAAATTTGTTTAAGAATGTCTTCAGTTGTGATTTCCTTAGAGCATAAGCACACTTCCTCTACTTGCTCTACCTGCATGAGCACATGCTAAAGCCTTCTTGTTTCTCCATTGAAGTCTAAACATAATTTAATATTTTTTCTAGATTGCAAAGCTTAATTTGCATAGAGCATGTCAGTGTCACTTTGAGAGATTTACTTTCAGCACTGATTTTATTTTGACTAGACCAAGGAAAAACTTACATATAGATTAGAAATAAACAGGTTTTTTTTTCTCTTGAAATAATCATAAAAAATCTGAGAGTTCTCTTGAAACACCCTCTAGATCATAGTGTCATGAAACCCACTTGTTTCCCAGAGGTTAAAAAAATCCAAACAAATCCAAAACTTTTCTCTACAGGTCCAGGCTGTATCTCTTCCCATTTGAACAGACACCCAAGAGACAGTTTCACCTTGATTTGGTTGATATCATTTCAGGTTTTAACCTTTTGATAGTTCTGATATTACTGCAGGTTTTGACCATTTGGTAGTTCCGAGTAGTCATGACCACCATGGAACCCATATAATATCTTTGTGCTAGACACATTTTTTTTTTGAGCTTGTTGTAGATTGCAGTAACAGTCATGAGAGAAACTATTCAATAAAGGATGGAACTATACTACTTAATACCAACATTGTCGGTAATGTTGACATATTGTGGAAGAATAGCTTCAATTTAATTTCAAAGTATCCTGTACTTTTTCTGAAGACAGCCTATGGAGCTCAGAAGGTTAATTTCTGAGTCCATCTGTTGAAAGAGGAAAGACAACATTACTTCTTTTCATATTTGACACTGTGTTTTAAGCAGTCTTTAACATTTTTTTCAACACTGTTGCTGTAACCAGACAGAAGACTTACCAAGGTACCACCACATTACGTTATGTGTTTGTACACACAGGTCCAGATATATGCAAACAAATCTTCTTCTAGTATCACAGTTTTGATGTTAAGAGAGTAAGTTAAACTTGTGCAAAAAATTCTTTCTCACATGTGTGTTGATTAAAATAACCACTAGTAAACTTAACCCATCACTTCTTATTTAAGCAAGCCACAGAGCTAGGGAGCCAGTATGGACTGAAAGTGACACTTTGGGTTTAAAAGGTTGATGTATTCATTGTAGTGGTGTCCTACATAGACAACAGAGTAAATTAATCTCAGGTGTAACTCAGATAGGATGACACTGGAGGTAAAATCTGGCCTGTTGTATTGAACTGGCTGACCTACTGTCTTCAGTAGTCTACATTCTTTTTTCTATAAGATGTCTTTTAGCACAGATTGAATTTGGAAAGGTGACTTCTTTGGCAAAGTGCTGGAACTTTTAAATTGCATTGTTCTGCAACGGTGAGAATTTAGTCTGTTAACCTCCATTTTCATGTAACGAATCTTTGTGAAATGATTTCTGTAAGCATCATAATTAAGCATCCCCTGAGGAATTTGTATGCTCAAGTGCATGTTTGCAAAGTGTTTGCCTTTTTGCTCTATTCCTTAACTGGCGTTATGAGATTGACAGACATGTCTGAGTACTTCAGATGCCGTCCGCTGACTGAGCAGTTTCAATGTTCATTTTTTGATGGAAAAGTGAGTGAAAAGTTAGCACTGACTATCACTGTGCATGAATGCCACATTTCACTTGCAAATAGGCATTTTCATGGCTACCAGCCATCCCCAGATACTTTTCCAGAAAAGCTGTTTTTGCTGGTTTAACTCCCTTCACTAAATATCTGTTGATGCAGTGTTTTACTACAGATGGAGACTGAGGATTTTCCAATACCAGTTTTTACCACTGGCTACAGGAATATATTGAATTTTAGAATCAATGCTTTATGAAATTCTCTTTTACCTGATTCTGTGTGTATGTGCCTATATGTATGGCATGAGGACAGATCACAGTTGTAAATATTGGCTGAAAACAGAAGAACCTCTCTCTCTTTTATTCTTAGTGACTGAGGCAAAATGTGAAGACTTTGTGCTTCCACTATTGAGCTACCTGCTTTCTACATTTTTTTATTTTGCTGCACCAAAAGGAGTTGCTACACTGCCAACCAGTAAATATAGCAAAGTGTAACACAAGCACAAACTCCTAAGTGTTTTTCTCAATTGGTTCTTTTACCTGTGGTTGTCTAAAAAGAACATATTTCATCTTTTAATTATTAACCTTTTAAATATTGATCATACCATGTACTTCTGTGGTAAACATACACCCATCTTGTCTAAAATTTAAGTTTTTTCTTTCTGTTTCCCAGCCTTTCTCATATTGAAAACAACCAAGAGCTGGTGTGGTGTTTCTTTCAACTGCATCCGTCCTTAAAGAGATATCCTACTTCCTCTACTTCCCCTATCCAAACTTTTACTGCCCAGAGTTCTAATAGCTCCATCTGAGAGTTTTTGAAGGCTGTTATCAAGTGATATCCAGCTAAAGGATCCAGACAGCCACACTGGAAGTATTCATACTTCTAGACAGATAGAGATAAGCCTTCAAATTTTCAGTGCATAAGTATCTGTATAAGTATCTGTTGGTTAGCTTTGGACTGCTCACTCCCACCAAGAGCTTGCAGCAGCCCAGGCTGGCAGGGGGGCAGCTGCAGCCCCCAGGTTCCCCAGGAGAGCTCTGAGCTGCCTCGGTTGCACCCTCAACACCTGCTGAACCTTACTCCGAGTAGGGGTAAATCCAGTAGCTTTATCAGGCTGAAACAAGATTTAAACTTGCATGTTTGTGATCCATAAGTTAATGTTTCAAGATATTAACACTAAAAAATGGAGGCTTTTCACTGAGTGAAATTAGCCACTGGAAGACCGCTGCTGGTATCTTGCTTAAATCTTCTGGGAGCAGCATCCCTGTGCAGCCCTTTAACTTTCCTTTGAAGTAAAGGTCAGGTATACAGCTTGCTTTAAGCTAGCCAGAAGACTGCGCATACACGTGCTCATTTGTTAGAAGCACTTGCAAAGTCCTTTGAAATTGAAGTACTGCATAAATGATTTGTTAAAAGTATTTACTGGCTTTAAGCATCTCTCTTCAGAGGTGGTGGCTCCTTTCATGTCATGCATAACTACTAATGTGGTTGTTTATACCATAAGTGACCACAAATGAAGCATCTGAAGATGAAATTTCCTTTTCAGTGAAGCACTTTAATCTTTCTGGATGTGCCAGTAGTTACTTGAAAGCCAATTTCATGGGAGAAGGTGAAAGAGACTGTAGCAAAAATCAATCAGGATCATGGCCTAGAGATCTTCCTTCTCCCTCCAGGTTACAGATACTTTTTACATTTGCTCTTGAGCTATCACTTAATGATTAAACACTAAATGGATAGATATAATTTTTACTTTACTAATAAATCAGGAGAAAAATTGAGTATGCCTTTTCTGAAAACAAGAACGACAGTGATAAATCTATAATGGACTGATCTTTTACACTTTGTTCCTCTGTCAGGGTTTGATTTCATATGATTCTTTGAACTCCAATACACTCAGTTTGTGCCTGTTTACAAAATGTAAAATTCATGGCAAAATCTTCCTTGGCTGGGTAGATATTAGCTAGATATCACATTAAAACTGGTTTTCATGCTTAAGTTGTTCAGAGAGAAAAAATCTATTTATCTGTTTATACACATGAAACAGAAGTAAACACTTGTAAAGTTTAAGTACAGATCAGAACTTTTGCTCAGTGGGAATAAAGACCATCAGTATTTAAAACAGAGGTTTCAAGTCAGGCTCACTGGAGTGGTATAGAGAAGTGTCTAAACCAGAAGTTCTCATTCTCTTACGATTATGCTGCATGAAATGTGAAGTTTGAAAAGCAGTAGCTATGTGATGAAAGAGACTGAAGGGATACAGAGAATTGTCTTTGGGTTCTGCTTGAATTATGACTGTTACTGACTACATGATCATATCTCTTTTTCCCTCTGACAGAAGTCCTTCCTCTTTCATTGCACAAAATTTCCCTGCTACTCACTTGGAAGGAAGCTGTAAGACTCTTATCATCACAGTTCAAAATGTGGCCAAGTGCTTTATTTCCTGTAAATCCTGTTCTGATACCAGGATGAATTAATTTTCTTGTGGTCTTTGTTATCATATTGATCATGGTTGTAACTGAGTGATCCACAAAACTCAATAATTGCCCTTGCAGTGCTGGACTCTGCTGGAAAAAAAAAAAAAAAAAACCAGATAAAAGACTAAAAATTCTTTTCTAAGATGGTCAAATCATGATTTTTCTACATACAAACTATAATTAGATGGACATGGTTTCAACTGTGAGTAGAACGGAATGAAACTTGCTGTCCGTGTCAAGGAAAGCACTGATATTTGCAAAAAATACTGTTCCAGTTTAGAATGGAACATAGTTATTTAAAGAAAAATTAAAATCTTACTTTCAAGGAAAATTTGTATTAGCAAAGCATTCTGGAAACTGTCCTGTTGGATTTTTCCAAAATTAAAGGAATCGGCCGACTACCCCAACTGCAGGAAGATCCTTGAATTGCATTTCCTCCAGACACCCAAATTGGAGAGCCAGCTGTTGGAGCTCCTGCTGCAGCTGGGGATCCTGGCTTCTCCAGCCTGGTTGGGGCAGTAGAGCCCTGAGCTCATGGGGGTCTCCCTGCCCCAGTCCTGCCTTCAGTCAGGCACCACCCTTCCCTCAGGAACCAGCACCTCCCTGGTTATTCAGGCTTGAAGCTTGCTGCAATTTTACTCTGCTCTTGCCTTGCCCTTTCACTAGGACTTCTCTTTTATTAGAAAGCAAGACACTGAGGAGGCATGGACAGGAGCTCCAGACCTCTGCCTGATCTGGTGTCTCCATCTCCTGATCCCCATAGTTAGATGTAACTTGAGGATTTTTTACCAGGTTCCACTGTCTCTACAGGTGCACATAATGATGGGCTGAAAATTTCCATGTACAGAGAAGTTTTCTGGAAATTACAGTTCTCAAGCAATTCATAAAATTATATGAAGGAAATATTCTAGTGTAATACTAATTTCCTTCCAAGAATAAATTTGGCAAAAATTTATGCATATATTTCAGCACTTCAGATATCAATATTTCTGCAACCTTCATTAAGATGTCTCTTATTGTCTGAGACAAGAGGTAGTGATACTTAATATTGTTTCAAGGTTTGGGCCTTCCAGCTGTGATTGAAATTCCAGTTGTGAAAAGAAACAAAGAAAAAACTGCACCTTCGCAGTTCTGCAGGAGGCAAATGCAATGGGAACACTAGTGGTGTAAACTGATGGGCACTTCTGAGAGCTGCAAATTGTTTTTCAAGTACTGGTACAAGAAATCAAATTTTGTGTCTTTTTAGGGAAACAATCACCACTGAAGAGCTCTTATAAAATATTTAAATACTCTTAGTTTTTATTTGCAGCTTTAATTTCCTATAAAATATATTCTATAGGTACTTACCCGTCAAATATTGAGATGCCTCTAGCTTTGTGTTTTGTATTAAGTTTTTATTTCCATCAATTTGTATTTTAGATTGAAAATCAAGAACCTTTCAAGATAGTTTTGATTAATTTCAGGCACAACTTGGCTTCATTTATTTTTTATGTTTTGATGGTAATTTACCATGGCATAAAATTGTTTTGCATTAAACTACACTCATGAATCAAGAGTCTTTTCCATTAACAAGATCCATTTAAAGAATAAGCCCACCTACAAATCAAGTATTTTGTGTCAGTTTCTGTAATTATTGTTTGGAAAAAACTGGTACAATGGCACTGTGAATTATTTCATTGCATAGATGATTCAGACCAATAGAACAGAAATATTAATATAACTGGTACTGTGCTAAATTACCTGGCAGAGGCCATGGTTTAAGGTCTGTTACTCGCTTACATGGAAAAAGAGGGTTTTAGTTTATGCTGTTGGCATTGTAACAGTTTTTTTTAGAGATACTTCTACCCATTAGGAAATTATTCAGGGCTACCTTAGCTCTCTAATTGGGAAACAGGGTAATATCTAGTGACTGGTACCCCTAGGTTAACAGCAATCTATTTTGCAATATATATATAAACACATAAACCTACATATATATATATATAAAACTATTTCTTAAACAAATATGTATATATATGTTTATAGGTGTATGTAGAAAAATGTTCAGAGAAGAATTCTCCTGTTCATAAAGTTGTTTAGAAAGTCTGGTATATTAGAAGGAGATCAGGTAGCACTCATGAAGTTTATGACATCTCTAGATAGTTTATATGTAACACATTTGCTCTGACCAGCCTTATTGAGCTCATTTTATTTGATTTCAATGTTGACAATGTTTTTGCACTATATTCAATAGTTGTGCGTTTTTGACAGGAGTTCACTATGTCACATAATTATAAATAACAAAATCATCACATTAGTTCTCTTGTAATTTTTAAAATTTGTTTCTGTCTTGTCTTTGTCCCCATGATTTCAGCAGATGCAGTTAATGTAGCAGGAAGGATGGGTGAAAATCAGATTGTACATTTTTGGCTTTCATCAAACACTTTAAAATGAGTAGCTGAGGCACCAGAAATACTAATTTTAATCCTCTCCTTGCAATCTTTGCAGTTTTTTACTATCTGTCTTTTAACTTGCTCTAATATATTAATGACAACATTTATGAAACATTTAAAATTTGATTGTTCAGAGCATATATGGCAAAATTCTGACAAAAGAACACCTTCTGCCATAATAATAATAATAATAATAATAATAATAATAATAATAATAATAACAAGACTACTTATTCTAAAAGTAAATAACTAAGATTAAAAAAGAATATTTTAGATGTTATGATGAAATGCAATAAGTCTTCTGTAGATTTCATGGTTTCAGTAATCTACAGTAATCTGATAGTCAAAGTCCATTTGGTTCCAGAATGCTAATATTTTTTAATTTTGTCATCAACTCTCACCAGTCAAGATTTAACTCGAGCTGCCTGGTGTCCTCAGAATTGTCTGAGGCATTCAATATCTCTTTCTCTTTACAATTAGTTTTACTTTTCAGTTGTGAGGCAGAAGGCAGTCTTTTCCTCAATGCAAGTGGAGTGATCCCTCCTTATACCTGCAGACTGACATCAAAGCTCTGAGAAATGAGAACAAGCCCATTTATCTCAGTAGGTGTTAACTCACATGCCCCAAAACGATTGCTTTACATCAAGTTTCTCAACGCGCCTTAACATTTCAGTGTAGTTGAAGTGTATAAGGCCATAACTGCTGGTTAGCTGCTGGTAGTATAAATGGAGGGCTAGTTTAGGCCACAGAGGGTGTGGGATCAGCCTCTTTCATCTTGGGATCCAACCTGAGCTACTTTTTCCCAGTTGGATACTTTAGGAGAGTGGGAGCAAGCATTGCACTGTTCATTACTTGGCTCATTTTAAAGCTCCATGTGGAAGAAGAGCGAGAAGTATTTTCTCTTCTCTTTGCTTCACTTCAATTCTTGTGTGGCTTCTGATGTTTTCATTCTTGGAGTGAATGCCCAGGCCTTAAAATGTGCTGCTCTCTGGCCTGGCTAGAACTGTGTCCTAATCACTAGATCAGAACTCCCAAGACAGAGGAACATGGAGACCATTTGTCATGGCTGTTGCTCAACATGCTTTTTTTAATTGCTTGTCATGATACTTTGGAGCAACCTGATCTGAGACCTGTCAGCCCGCACAACAGCATGAAAATCCAGTTCTCAAAGGCCAGCATCAATATGAAAAACTGATTCTGATGTTAGGGCTCCTGCTGTCTGTGGTGAAATTGAGCCAGAAATTGAAACAATTGAAAAGAATAATATATGTTTTCATTGCATTAAATCTGAAAAAAAAAAAGATGCCTCTTCTTTTATTGGTTGTGAGCATGCAAGATAGACAAATTTCCTTTCAAAGAGGTGCCTTCAAAAAGAAAATCAAGACATGAAAATTTGTGAGACATTAATTTTCAAGACATGAAAATTTCACCCTTACCTTGAAATCTTTGTGAAATTGAAGACCCCTCTTGTGTATATATGTGTCTTTTTTATGAACTCCTGTTCCTGGGGTGGGTGTTAGATTGATGTCTCTGCAAATGTCTCTTAATGCTGAGGGATAACATTTCCTTTCATTTTTTTTTTTTAAGTTGGCCTCTTTGATGGTTATAATCATTTCCTGTTAGGAGGAGCACATTGGTTTACTATATATCTCAACTGGGCTACCCTTCCTGCTCTCAGAGGATTAATTGGAGGTCTCCTACCACTTTGAATGGTTAATAAAACATGTATCTGACAAGCAAATCAATTCACCTGATTCCCCCTGCCTAGGTAAAAGCTGTCAAGCATAAATTCTAGAAATCTGAGAAAACACAAAAAACCAAGCAATCTCTCTGCCACTTTGCTGTAAAATGAGATTCCTGAACTGTATGACAATTAGCTGTAATGGATGTTCTGCCAAAGCCTAATACAGAGCTGTGGGGTTTTTTTCCCTGATGATGTTTAACTGCAGCTAAATATGCCAAGTTGACATTTGCCTGCAATTACCATGGAACCATATTGAGATCTTCACTCTCTGAAGAGATTTTGAATGACTACAACATCTTCTAGGATAACATCTTGTTTTCATTAATCTTTGTAGTGACTCTTGCTGCTGGCCACCCATGACTTAAACACAGCTTCTCTCTCGCTTTGGGAATTTGCATAACTTTTTCTGTTAAATAAATTTGAAAAAAAATTTAAATAAAACATATATCTATATTAAGAAACTCTTGAATGTAATTTCAATTATGAAGCGTTAATAAATAATAAAGTAATCTGAGGTCCTCATGAGTAGGCCTTTAAAAGATTTTATTCTATGTCCTTTGTTGCAGCGTGACCTAAACAAACTGTATCTAAATATAAGTAATATAAATTACTTAAAAATTCAAAGTCTGTGCATATTTTGACATAAGTGAACTTAAGACTATGTCATACTCTCAAAGTAAGAGAATGATGTGAAGAGAAAGACACACAGAAATTTTCTGTTTTTTCTTTTGTCTAGGTATGTTCAGTATTTTGAAATATGGAAATTAATTTTTAATTTACTGGAAAATTAAACTATATCTGTGACAAAAATGGCTGCTAAGCCCTTGTAATGTCTGACAATTGGTGTTCTGTCTGAAAGCACAATTAATAATGTCACGATCTGAGGAAACCATTAACACTGGATTTTTATTAAATTTAAAAAAATTAAATTAAAAATTAAATTAAAAAAAATTTATAAAAGGAAAGAAAGTGTTGATGACTGTCATGGTTTGACCAGGAAGGAGTGGGAATTCTGGGAAGCTGTGGTCAAACCAATGAAGGTTTTGGGTTTGAGACTGGCGTCCGGTGTGGCCAGTGGGGTTTGGACACACCTCCGAGAATACACAGGGGTTAAAAGCAAGGCACTGCCCTGGCACTTCCTCTTTTGGACATCGTCGGGCGAGGAGTTCAGATCTCTCTCCCCCGCCCGGCCCGCTGCTGCTGGGCGGGGGAGGGGCCGCCATGCCGTAGGCCTGGGCCTGGACAGAGGTGGGGGTTGAGGGGGCTTTTCAAGGATGGAAGGGTGGGGGAGCCCCAAGAAACATCGAGACATCGGGCAGCCAGCCCCCCCCCCCCCACCTCCCCCCCAGGAGAGCAGCCAGCCAGGAGGAGAAGGGGGAGGAAGACTGCCCGGCCGGAGCGGCAGCACGTGTGGGAGTATCATCTCGTCCCAGGACAGACAGAGACTGAAAACTTTTAACCCTTTCTTGCATGATTGGGGCCTTACAAAAATGCTAATCCTCCTCGAAGCTGAATAAGAAGGGAGATGGGAGATGAGATGACTTGGCCCGGAGATTGTGGAGATGATTGGATGGGGAGAGATGATTTGGAGTGGCCTTTTGGCTGGACTTTTTCTTGTAGCCATGGACTCAGTTGTTCCTGTGACACAGACTGCATTTAGGGGGAGGCAGTGCCTCAAAACCAGGAGGGTTCATTTGTGAGGACCCCCCGGCCCCAGGGGGTTGGAAAAATATGGGGGGGACAGTTGTCCCAAAAGCAGAGACTGTGCCTTTTTGGAGTGAGACAAGGCATCCTTGAAAGACCACCCTAAAAGCAGCTCTGGTCCATGCCGTCAGTGGTGAGAGCACTGGGCATGGAAGGACGATGTTACAAGCGGCAGAAGGACTTTTTTTCTTCCGGGCGGTGCCGAAGTAACAGGGAAGCACACGAGGTTCTCAGTGTGTTTCCACGAGAAGCCTATGGAACGAGAAAGACTCCTTTCCTCTTCATGAACTGCAGTTTGAGTATACTAAAGTGTCGTGCCGGGCTGGGCAGTTGGTGTTTTTGAGAGAATGTATTGGATTGGGAAAGTCAGGGAGTGGGGAGGAGGAAAAAGTGGTTTTGTAAGGTTTTCAATTTTTTTTTTCTTTTCTTTATAGTCTCTCCCTATTTTCCTGTAGTTTAAGTAATAAAGTGGTCTTTATGTTTAAGTTAGAGCCTGTTTTGCTTATTCCTGGTCACATCTCACAGCAGACACCAGGGTGAGGCATTTTCACGGGGGCACTGGCTCTGTGCCAGGCTCAAACCATGACAATGACTTTCCTAACAGATGACTGCACTTAGTGCTTGTCCATTGTTTTAAAATTGTCTTTAAAGGGGGAAATATAGGACAGCTGTTTCTGAATATTAATCAGAAATTTAGCAAGTCTGCTAACAGCAGACAAAGACATGATCTAGGTAATAGGAAGATACATACTTGAGTAGGCATGGGATTACACTTTTAGAAAGGAAGGAAAGCACATTGTAGGTATACCATCTGTGTTATATACTGCAGGAACAATTTTAGGAAGGATACATCTATTCTGCGGTCACATTTGCTGATTTGGGAATACTAACTATTTCCTTCCCCTTGTGCTGAGTCATTAATATAATCAGGAAAATCTGGTTTGTTTATTTCTACTTCGGAGGAAACTCAGGCTTAAGAAAAGCAACCTGTTGTGTGATAGAATTTGCTGGTTTGCATACTATAGATTACTCATCATTTGTATTTCTCATTTTAGTTAGAAGTATGCTTTGCCTTGCTCCAGAAAGTTTTAGATAATATATTAAAGATAGTGAACTGCTCAGGTAGGGTTGTAGAAGTTGTAGAAGTAACACAGAGACACTCCTCCCTTTTGAGCAGCAGTTTCAACACAGCCATCACACACAGAGATATTGACTTTTTTACTAATAAGTTGTGACAGAACCCCACTCTGGCCAGATCCTTGAAGTGGAACTGTCTGCAACTTTTCCTTAAAGTGATATTACCAAAAATCACTAATGACTTTCCAATTACTAAAAAACAATCTTATTACAGCACAGGAACAAAGAAACTTTTGAAATGTCGAGAAGTCAGATTTGCTGGCTAAGACATTAAAAGTTCAGTTCTGACCAAAAAAAAAAAGATCCACAACCCCTAATTCTTGCACTTTTCTAGGATGACTTTCCAATTACTTTGTTTTTTCCTTTTTTTAATTCTGTGCCATACAGTTGTTTATGTTATTGTAGTCTTATCATATTGCCATTGTCTTAGTGGTACTTTACATCTCTCTTTGTCCATCCATCTCCTGCAATCCAGAAGTTTTCCCCCAGCTAATCATTCTCAGTGGCTTCCAGGGACAGCTCCATCTTTGATTCCTTTAGCTATGCAGTTTTCATTGCTCTAGAACAAACAGTGACCAGACAGCCCCCCTAACTGATGGCAAGCATCTTTTAAAACAAAATATACAGTAAACTTTAATCAAGCCCGATGTTGATACTATGCCTGTCAGAGAAGCTTTCACAAAGTTTGCTATTTTATCTTGATATTATTTTATCTTGATTCAGCTGCCAAGAGCAGAATCAAGCTTCTTATAAGTGGGATTGATTCACAGAAAAACTGCTGGAGTTACACATGGCCTGAAATGGATGCAGAACATCAGGCAATGCAAATTTAGTGTATGTAGAGAATATTTGTTAAGTATTCAATCTGAAAACCTTAGACCATTCTTTTTTTTTAATTCAAGGAAGAGAAAAAGATATTTTATGATCTAGTCATCCTCTGTTTTGGTAGATATTGGATCTCCTGGAAGAGATTTTGTATGACCTTATGCAGTACTGAAATATGTTTAAGATTTTGAGGCTTCTGGCACTACATAAGTGGATCAAGAAACACTGGTGTGTGAAGAGCTGAAATATGAGCTTGGAAGAAAGGAGGTATTGAAAGGAAATGTGAGCTGTCTAGAGTGGCACATGAGATGGAAGACAACAGGTAGAACAAGAATCAATATCTTAAGTTATACACAATTAAGTTGTTTCAGGAGAAAAAGTCCACCTGGGCCTTATCACAAGCCTAGCTATTTCAGACATGCTATTTTTATTACTTTAATCCCAAAGGAACATGAAATTTGAAAAATACTGATATTTATACCCTTTATCCTTTTAGAGACATGCCTTGGCTGATGAAATCACCCTCTTGGTTAGGTTGCATAACTTCAATGGCCAAATGGGTGGGAATCTTGCAGATACACCCCCATTGGTGGGGCCAGTTAAAGACCTTTATATCAGTCTACCCAATCAATAGGTTGGATAACGGCTCTTGGAGCAAGAACTCTCTAAGCATTTTTTATCAGTCATAATCGGCTCTAGAACACTGTGTGCAGCCTGCAGAAAGAGATATAATTGAAGTGGAGGAAAACAGAAACAAAAGTCGTCTTGTTTATGTGCATTCATGGCAAGGGAAATAGGGGGGTGGTTTATATGGTGTGGGGTGCTGTTTGTCTGTTTTCAAAGCAGAGATTATTCAGTAGGCTTGACCCAAAGCCACTCAAAAGCATAGACAGAATTCAATATTTTTAGGTCCCAAAAAGGAGGGCTATTTCTTAGCTGTGGCCGAAAAGACAATGAGAAATGGAGGGAAAACAGACAGAGCTGATCAAAACAGATCAAGATCTACTGGGAGGAAGACCCACAGAGAAGTCATTCTCTCTTGATTGTACAGAGAAGGGATAGGTTTCTGTCTTACATTTCTGTAAGAAATGCTGCTTCCTTACCCACACTATGTGAAGGCAGCAGTGGGAATCTATTTTTATTTTCTTTTTTTTTTTGTATCCCAACACCATGATATCAACAAAGCAAGAAAGAGAAATAGTAGTTTTCCTAGTAGCTGTCTGATTTTTCTGTATTTAAAGCTAATCTTTAAACAACTTTAATCTGAACACAGAATAGCAGAAGGTTTAAAATGATGGTGTGTCACAAACTTAGTATGCTTTATATGTTATATACATATACAAATACGTATACATATGCTGAATCTGCTGCCCTTTCAGATTTTTGAAGTTTTAATTTAGCATGTGAAACAATGTTGTGATAAATTCATTCTCTATATATAGATATATATCAGCTGAAGAAGCAGTAGGTCCCTAACCCAGGCTCAGAATTGGCCTTTCTCAATTTATACAACTAATTCTTCATTCCCTCCTTGCTCTAAAGAGAACACTGAACATAAAAAGAGAACTCTGGCATATGTATTAGGCACATGATTCATTATCATATTCTAAATGGGGAGTGAGATAAATGTGGGAGACTCTAGGCTCACTCCCTGTTCTGTCCTCCCTACTGTTCTGCATTTACTCTATTGAAGGAGTACATCATGAGGAGGGTACATCATTAGGTAATGTTGTTCTGTATGTATTTAAAACATATTTCGATACCCCACCAATTTAAAAACCCCTCACATATCAATGCACAATTTTAGAATTCAAACACCTCCTCGGTCTTTCAAACTTAAATGCAGAATGACAAATAAAACAACTAAAAATAAATTATTACCTGAATTTCTTTTTGGACACGGGCAAATAAAACATGATCTCAGATACTGGAAAACTTACAGAGTTGGAGTTCTCTTTAGTCCACTGATTCAGGCCGTAAAAACTGTATAACTGAAAAGAATTTTAAAAATTTTTTGAGTGTTCAATGTGTTGCATTGCATTCAGTGTGTTGGGAGTCCTGGAAGGTGATGGGAATGCATTCAAAAATCCACTATAATTTAAAATCATAAAAATGGGAAAATGCTATATTTTTCAAATAAACTGCAATTACAAATAATAACTACACCACCATTTTATGAAGCTATTTTATAGACCCTGTAATATTTCCTTGTGTGGGATGACTTTTTGATTAGAGACCAAGGATGTTGATAAAATCTCTGCCGGAGGATGAGTGCAGCTCTGGGGATTCAGCAGGGAGGAAATGCAGGTCCCAGGTCGTCCAGGGCTGTGGCTCCCCAGCTGGCAATCTCAGCAGGGACACCAAGTACAGAATCAACCTCTCACCCCTAGAGGTCTCCCCAGGTCAGAAAGAAACGACGGCAGAATAACGTATAAAAGTTTATTTTTGACATTAACTATTTTTATGTGTTTTACAGAGAAATGAATCATTAGCCACTTTCAGATATTTGATGTAAACAAACTTTTTCCAAAGATACTAGTTTAAGCTTAATTATATGCTCGTTTTTATAACTATGACCATCATCTGTGGTAACAGTTTTCCAAAAAATCTTACATTTAAAGCATCTCAGGATACTTGCCTTTCTGTGGTAACATAATTAGTTGTTCTTTATCTGTTGGGGTTTTGCTTTCAGTGAATCATTAGGATCACTCATTTCAAATCTAAATGTGAATGAAGCATATTTCATCTTCCTTTCCTGTGAAAGGTACATATAGTTTGATAGCTCATTAAAATTAAACAAAAATGCCACTGAGAACCTTAAAATTAATATTTTATTTCTTTTCATTGTGTGTGAAGAATGCTAAGTATTTACATTGGATCAGAAATCAAACGAGGAGACAAATGTTTATGCCTGGAAAGGGCTCATTTGTTGTCATCAATGCTGGAACGTGAAGATAATAGAAAACCTGTCACCATTTTAAAACAGTAGGAGAGACACAATTTATATTTGTTACTAGAAAGATCAATTTTTTGGTGCTACATTGCAGAAAAATTAAGTATAAGAATAGTGCTAGTATATTAAAAGCAAACAAATTATACTGAGGTCTGTTTACTTTTCCTGTCTAATTAAGTCCAAACTCACAACTGTCAGAAACATATCAGTTAAGTCTATGGCCAAATTTAATTTTTTTCTTTCATGTTCTGTATGGTTCTCCAGGTTGCTGCAGCGTTAAATACATTCTGCTCAAGTGGGTGGGACCCCTCCTCTAGCTAATTTATTTGAATTTTCTTCATGTGTAGTATAAATGGTCATGGTGGTAGATATAGGAAGAGAACCATGCCTTGAATTTCTCAAGGTTTAAAAAACAGACTGGGAGAGGAGAGACTCTCAGTGTTTGTGAACCTTGGTATTTTAGCCCTACTTTCTAATCAATAGCTTAATAGCAACTACTGCAGCCTCGAGATCCCAGAGTGAGAGCTGGCATTTAACTAATCTAATCAGTTGAGAACATTTATATCCATGGAGCCAGAGCTATTACACTTGCTGAAAAACAGAATATAGAGTTGGAGCAAGGGACACATCCATCATCAAGAGCTCTGTCTGAAGAAGGGCTTTGGATCTCACAAATGTATTATTGTTTTACATGGCAAACTTTATTGCTAAATAAAGACAAGTTTATTATATCATGGATTTTACTTACCAAGTGTTCTTCATAAGGTAAAGGATTTTTTTTTTGGGGGGGGGGGGGGGTCAGGGAGAGAGCCTTTTACTTAGTTTCAGAGTTTTCCTGACAAAGAAGCACGTACATCATTACTGTTGCCTGAAACACCACTGGGGCTTAGGGGCTCATAGGTAAAGTGTCACTTCCCACACTTTTCCTTGATTAATTTTGATTTTATGCAGTGTGCCGAAAAAGGTTATCTTTTATTTTATTTTACTCAGATCCTTTTCATCTCAGGGTGGAAGGGGAGCAGACAGATTGGGAAAAGAAGGAAACAAGATATAGTTTAGCCAGCCTTCTTTCCCAATGTCCTAAAGAGTTCAGAGGAAAAGTACAAAACTTCATTTAATAAAATGAAGACACAGATCTTTTGGATTTTAATCTGGCTCTAGAAAGAAAAATTTAAGGATCTCAGCATTAGTCTTATGTTAATATTGTACTGAAAGAAACTCTTTTGTATGTTCTACAGTATACCATCCTACTTATTGCTTTTTGGGGAGGGACACACGAAATTTTATCTAGGCCATCTCTGTGTGTGCGTTTGTTTTGGTAGAGGCTTTATGTTTGTTTGGATTTTTGTGGTTATTTTTAGGTTAGTCATAAAGAAATCCTGGCAGGCATCAGGTTGTCTCATGTATCATCAATCCAATAGTATCAATACTTCATTTTTGTGTTCCTCACTCTATAATTTACCAAGTTAAAGATACAAAAGTATTTTAGAACCTTGTTGTAATCTTCTTGTTGCATTTCTAAAGTCCCATACTGTCGCAATCACATTTCTAAAGTCTCGTACCTTCTCTCGGTGGTACTTCTTGGGGGCAGTTCTTCACAGCGCTGACATCTTCTCCTGCTTGTCACTCCTTCTTTGTCAGGGCTCCTTGTCAGCTCAACTCAAGTGGCCAAGCCCAGCCCCTTTTATCCTAGTTATCTTCACTAGCTACAGCTGCAGCCTATCAAAAACAACCAGGGCTTATCAGGATGAGGCCTATATACAGATATTCAATACACAATACAGATATTTTACTAAGACTCCTACTATATTTCCCCCTTTTTGTTCACTTACAGAGACAGGTTTTACATATTCCACTTATAATTATATAATACATATATTTTCCCAGCTCTCGACTGTACAATACAATACAACTAGGACTTCTACTATATTTTCCCCCTTTTTACAGAAACATATTTAGATGGACACAATACGCTACATATATTCTACCATAGCTCTTGGCTGCACAACACATATATTTACCATGACTCGAAGGCCATATTCTTACACACAGCTCCTGGCTGCCACAGCTCCTTGATTCAACAGCCATGCTTCTCCGCAGCTCTAGGCTGTCCCACAGCTCTTGTCTGTCTTATCCTCCACAGCTCTCAGGCTGCATATCTCCATCACGTCGGGGTCACCAGATGTTGTACACAACACATATTTTACTAAGACTCCTACTATAGAACCTTATTAACTAGATAACAGTGTGAGGCTCACTATACCTCCCTCTTTCTGCTAAACTTATGGGATAAAATATTAACAACAACAACATAAAACTATGAGCACTAAAACAAACAAGTAATTTTTCAGTCAAATTATCTCTGTTGTGCAGATGTACATAAGATGTGCCCACTTATGAAATATTCTAATTTACTTAGCAGAAACAGGCTTTATTTCTGAGCAAACAGAGCTCAGAAAAGCTCACTTTTAAGCTAGACCTAAGAAAGATAAGGGATACAAGTTTTAAATTAGTTAATACTATGTAAAACAACAAATAGTCCTTCTGACAAATTCTCAAAACTTTCTTTTTATTTGTGTGTATTTCATATCCACTTGCTGATAAATTTTTTTTGCAAAAATAAATATGCAGAAAGATTCATAGACATGGATTCTTCTAATTCAAAATCAAATAGCATTTTACATGCTGGCATTAAATTTTGTTGCTCTGAGGCAATAATTACACCACTGTTCCTTGCCACTTAGGAAAATATTATAATCCAAGAATTAACAGACTACATGTTGATTATAATTTCCTGGCTAGTAATGCCCATGCTGGTAAGAAGAATGCGAATATATCAAAATTCTCCTTCTCCAGTTGCAGCATACCAATTGGAGGCCTCATTTTCTAATTCTCAGTGATGATTTAGACTGCTTTTGCCTTTTGTGTCCTGTGGAGAACAGGACATAGTCTTTGTCTCATTTATAAGCTTTCTCATTCAATGCTACTTTATTTGCAGGGATTTTTGTTCAATATTCTTTACTAGTGGTCCACAATGTTAAAGGGTCAACAGATAGCATCAAATTAGGAAACCTGCTGGTTTAGCCATTCTAAGATGAAAGTAACATTTTGATTGAGGCAGCAAAGCCTTATCTTTACCAGCTATTCTCCCACATCATTTCATGTCAGTGAGTGCATATGTATAAGTCCTAAATAATCTTTTTCCCCTATCTCTCCAACATTTTTTGTGTCATGTGATTGACCCAGTCTTTCAACATTTCCTGGAAGATTTATCAGAAACTATCCAGTCCTAGGGTAGTTTTGCCAATATTTTTCTGTTTACTGCTGCCTTCTGGAGATATATGCTACCCAAAAGGTTTCACTGGGATTTTCAAAAGGTTTCTTGCTGTTGCTACTGTGTTTGTCTAAAGTATAGCTTTTATGAATAAAAAGGTTTTATATTCATCTTGCTAGCATAGTCATTGAAAATGAATAAACAAAAATTCGTTTGCCTATGTAATCATAGCTACTGAATGTTTCTATACCACATTCTCGTTCATGGGCCATTTAACCCATCAGAATCTTTCCTCATTTTCTTGGTTGTGTGAGGTGATGTTTGTGAGTTTTTTTGCTTTTTTTTGATGTTATGATTTTTTTGTGTATTTTTTCTTTTTTAATTTTGTCATATAAGGATTCATTTGATTCATTTAAGGAAACTACAATGCCTCTGTTAGAAGTCAGAAACTCATTTTGGTTAACTGATTACTCCAAATAGTTAATTTTTCATTTGAATTAGTCTATGTTATTTATTAGAGTTTGATCATTAGATGATCTCACAATCCCCAAACAAATTTATCCTCTAAGTTCTGATATGTGTTAAGGACCATGCAGAGTTTAGAGCCATGATTTATCTTTTCTACAGCAATTATTCAGAAATGCTGCAACCTGTTGACTTTTTCTCCGCAGTCCCAAGCCATGTATTGACTTTTGCTGCTTCTTCCTGTGTGACTGTATGAATCTTGAGTCTGACACCTGAAATTTTTCCATTACTTCCTGCTGCTATATCTACTGAAAGCATGTTTAATGGGAGCGATATTAACAACTATAAAATAAAAGTTGTTAGAGAAAAAGTGTGCCAAAATCAACTAACAAAAACGTATTTTAAAGTGCAAGCCACTCCTAGATTTAAGCTTGGAATCTGTTTGCCAATCATCCTAGGTCTGACCTCTCTCTGAATGGTGCCAGTATAGGTTTCCTACTGCTGATGCTGAAGCATGAGACTTGCCTAATGTGAAGCCATTACTTTAAGCTTATATAAAACACACCTGGAAAATCATCCATTGTTCTGGAGATTTTGCACACCTGTGTGAAGTGAAAAGCAGAAAGAGGGCAGAGGGGCTCAAAAATGCTGGCTGATTTCCAAGAATCACCTCCTACAAGCTCAGGAGAAAGGCACCCCTGCAAGGAAATAATTCAGCAAAAATGCTGGGAGACCCCTAGGAATGCATAAGAAGCTGCTGAGAAAACTCAGAGCATAAAAGTTTTCAGGAGATGGAAGTGAGGATAGGTGCCCTGGGAGGAGTACTCCAAGTATATGGGAATATAGGGACAAGGTTAAGGAAGACAAGGCCCAGATAGAACTGAGGGATATTAAGGATAAAAAAGAAGGTTTTCTTATAGAAGTGTTGAAAGCAAAAGAAAGACAAGAGATATGTGGGCCCTCTCCAGAAGGAAACAGGACACCTTGTTGTCCTGGATAAAGAGGAGGCTGAGGTTCTGAACAACCTTTATGCCTCAGTTTTGACAGACCTAAATGTTGGGCCAATGAAGGTTCAACTCATGAAGTTCAACAAAGCAAAGAGCAAGATCCTACATGTGGGTCATGGAAATCCCAGACACACCCACAGGCTGGGCAGAGAAGTGATGGAGAGCATCCCTGCAGGCCATGACTTGGGGGTGATGGTCTATGAAAAGCTCACCATGAGCTGTCAGAGTGTGCTCACAACCCAGAAAGCCAATGGAATTCCGGGCTGCATGCAAAGCAGCACAGGCAGGAGGTCAAAGGAGGAGATTCTCCTCCCTCTACGTTGCTCTGGTGAGATCCCACCTGGAGTACTGGGTATAGTTCTAGGGTTCCCAGCATAAGAAGGACATGGAACTATCAGAGCAAGTCCAGAGCAGGGTCATGAAGTTGACAAGAGCCCTGGAGCACTTCCCATATGAAGACAGGCTGAGAAGGTTGGGGCTGTTGCGACTGTTCAGTGTGGACAAGAGGATGTTATATGGAGAAAAGATGGTGCTTTCTGTGGTGGGGTAAAAAACTCTGTCAGTAACTTGAAAATATGAAAATATGCATGTGTTTTGAAAGCCCTAGAAGAGAGGGGATAACAATAACTACACCAGAATGATACCTGAACTATGCCAGAAGAGGTTGATACATTTATGACTTGTTTTGATGTGTAAGTGAAGTCAAAATGATTTTTAAATCCATTTGTATTAGGATTTCAAAACCAAAAAGGAGGAAAAAAAAAAAAAAAAGAAAAAACTATAAATGTATTGCAGGAAAGCTCATTTGTAGTTCTTACCCATTGCTTCTTCGAAAGGAATGGCCTAAGAATTATGTTGAACCTGAAAGTGAAAGCTACTGTATTTTATATCCCTTTCACTGATAAGAACATCAGTCTATGAGCAGATGCCCATCATGCTTTGCCTTTTGCTATAAATATTTATCACTTAAATGTTGCCTGTATAATTTAAAAGACCAGTATAAAAGAGAGCAAGGCAGCAAATGAATGTGCACAGCTTCAGCAAGAAGGTTAGTAAATAACATCATCCTCAATTTGCAGATATGAAAACTGAGATGTTACAATCTTTCTCAAGTCATGGTCAGATTAAAGGAAGACACTGGAGCTAAAGCTGTTAATTTATATATATTTACCCAGGAAACTTAATGCACACATAAAAATATCATCAGATTTTACAAAGTAAGGATTTAATGCCTCTCCCATTTCAAATGTTGGGCTGCAGTGCAGTCAGGGATGCATTTTATGCATGGTGTGAAGGAGCTGCATACATCTATTATGAAGTGATTTGGATGGTCCTTATGTAAAAATATATTTATTCTGGAGCTGGTTCCCACATGACAGTGTTTTTTCTGAAATTTAACATTTAGTGGGGAGAATTGCTTCCTGACAGCTGTGATCCTCAACAGATTGGGAGGGGCTGTTTGCTTTTGGGGACTTTGAGTTTTGTTTGTTTGTAGAGAAATAGGACTGCGGAACTGAAATTCTTAACTTCTTGGAGATCTTTATTTCCACATTTAGAATTATTTTAACAAACTGCTTCCTATTTAATATATTTATCATGAAGAAATAATGAAAAACGGTCATCAGTCACCCTTCCTTATTTCACCTTTTTTATTTTGCCCTTATAGTTTAAGTGTCATTTCAAAATGATGTATAATAAAAAAGGCTGCTATAGTTGAGAGATGAATCTTTTAGCCAGCGAAAAAAAATGAAATTCCTTTATACCTTAAAACTTGCTGTAAAATGTATAAATAATGAAATTTATTTAATTGAGAGCTAAATAATTAATATGCTCTTATTGTTCATCTTCACATGCATTTATAATATTGCAGAAATTTATAGTGTGGAAATTCTCCTCTCATCTTCTAATTTTTTTCTTCTCTCTCCTTATTTGACTAGATTCTTTTAACTGAAAGACAGTCTCTTCAACAATAAATTATGAAAACTTTAATAAAGAGAAATGCTTTTTAGATATTTAAATGTATAAATCTCACTCATCTGACATCCATTGTCTCATTTTGTTTGTGACATCAGGTTTGCTTGTTTGGAATTTCATATTTCCAAACAGAAGAGAATGTAAGAGCTCTAATTCAAAGCATCAATCACAGAGAATGAACGTAACTTAATGTCACTGCTGAATCAGGCCATCAATTTATTGCTTTGTAAAAGCAATCAGCAAGCTATCAGGCAATAAAGTGTATGGGAGAAGTGCTTCTTTTGAGGTAGCACAGCCATTGACAATGATATACTGAGGGAGAATAGCAACTATTTTACAGTGTAGTGTGCCTATTACTTGTTAAAAGCTCTGAGCTGTTCAACATATGTGAAATATGTTTCTTATTATTATGGATCAATCTAGTTTGTTTAATAGCCTTGTATGGCACTTAGATTTGCTGTCTTATTTAATGAGGTTATATTTGCACTCTCTGGCTCTTTTGTTTTAGTTGAAGGTATGACCTCAGTTTTCCACTCTGTTTTCCAAGAAACAATGGATACTCAGACAATGTGGTTTTTTTACTTGCTTATTATGTCAAGTGCTTCAGAGCAAACTGCAGAGCCATTCAAACCCTGTTATTGTACCAAAATAACAAATATTTTTTACACTGTGCTAAAAAGATGTAATGGAGTTTTTCACAGATGCCAAAAATGCATGCCTTTAGCTTTTTATTGTTGTGAGTTGTTTTCTTTTTTTTCTTCCTTATTTCCATGGCCCATGTTCCAGGTTTTCTTGTGATAAAAAAGAGCTAGAAGGAATAGGATAGCTTAAAGTTCAGCTCACCTGATTTGTGCTGATGAGGTTCATATGTTATATCGGTGTAGTGAACCCTGCAACTGTTATCTGCTCTAGACAGGAGGTCTAAAACTAACAATCTCATCTGTGTCATCGATGCTGGGAAAAGCTGATGTGGCCTCAGGGACAATGAACTGTTAGAAATAAAGCATTGAAAGTCTTTGCTACTCTTGATGTGTCCTAAAGGATTGCTGTGGTAGTTGGTACCACGCAGTTAAATTTACTAGCCTGCTACCAGAAGTTTTGATGAGATTTCCAGCAGAATTTTTAATCACTTAACCTTTCCAATTGCATTAAGATGAGCTGTCAGGGGTCTCCTTTCTTAATGCTTAATAAAAATCTCCTCTGTCTCCACACTTTTTTTACCTTTTAAACTCTAATAAATTGCTGGAACTCTTTTGTTGCCTGGGGAATTTGTAGCCCCATGTTCAGACCATACCTTATTTGCCTAAATGCACAATAAAAAATATTAAATGACTGTGCATTAACACACTGCTCTGTCCTACCTTTTCATATGATTTTGGAATTTCTAGATTGATAAAAAAATTCACAGTTACATATAAATCAAGTATTTTCCCGTATAGCCACTAAATATATGAGTTTGTTATATTTTTTTATCCAACTCAGTTCTAAAAAAGTGTATATTCAACTCGCATTTGCAAAACACGAAGTAAATAAGCATCACAATATTTCTTTGAGGATAAACAGTATGCTTATTAAATTAATGAAAGAATAAAAACTGAAGAATTAACATGGTAACACCCTCTTATGGTAATGTAGTGATGGGTGACAGACTAGGAGTAGGAACCACCAATCCTCATGATAAAACCTTTTCATCAGTTGCAAACAGTTTTTAAATACACTCTTTATCATTCAAGCTCTTTGTTATGGTACATGAGGTGGCTTGGCCAACAGTTTTGATGTATTGTTCTGTCTCTCTCAAGCTCCTGAAATTTTCCATTGAAATGTGCACTGTTCAAATTGTTATTTTTTTCTTATTTAAAGAAATTTGCATAATACCATATAAATATCTTAGGAAAAGTACAATCAAATAGATGCATTTCAATTTTGCTGTTTAAAGTGATGGTTGTCTTGGATTTCCATGCAATGTTGCTCATCATGTTTTTGCCATTTCTGTAAGAAATTTGGTGTCTTGTACACATTACTTTCTTCATGGCTGTTGCCCATTTCTCTAATCCTTCAGTATGGAATCTCTTTTTTTGAGTTTTTTACCATCCTGTAAAAAATTTTCCAATGAACTCAGGTCTAGAAAATACCTCTATTGTTATAACATAGAAGTTCCATAAATAAAGGTAGTGAAAATTAAATTTCCTACATCCTTCTCTTATACATGTGAAATTACATGACATTATACTACTTGAACATCTGCTTTATAAAACTCTAATGAAGGCACTGAAAAAATTAGCCAAAAACTTGGCAATTTTAAAAGTGAGGCTTTTTTCTTCACTTATCCTATTTAATTGAAAGTACCTCCTTCTCTCACCATTGAGTTCTCTGCAATTGCCTTTTTTTTAAGGAAGAACTTACTCCTGAAATATAAAGAAGTGTGTCATTTCCTGAGTGATTATGAACTGGCAAAAAAGAAATTTTAGAAAATAGGTCTCATTGAAATATGTTCCTTATTTTTACAAGACCTCCAGTTTGCATTCAAATTTCTAATTGTTTAATAGGTAACAAAATTAGGTAAGTAACAGCTCCAAAAAGTTTTAATACAGGACACTTTGTGGTCTTGAACAGATGAGTCTGATTTTGAAAACAACTCAGGCATTTTTTAAAAGTTATTGCTCAATTCAGTCATGACTTTCTGGAATGAAATGGTTTTATCAAGTATGCTGGCTGAAACAAGTGCATTAAATACTGTGGCTTAATGTCAGTAAACCTCCTGCAATGAAGGGGAAGTTATACAGGAAAGTCTTTAAGAAATATGTTTCAAGATGCTCTTTCTAAACCTCTCAATTCAATTATAAGATGTGATTCTTTGACCCTCCATAGACTTGGCATTCAATTAAATTTTAATCCATTTGTTAAAAAAGAAAAAATAAAAATTTTAATTGGCCTCTATGGGATATCAATAGTTTTGTTCCTCTGATGTTTAACTGCAACACTTATGTTTCTGCTGGATGGCACAAGGTCAGCTAAATTCACACTGAACATCTTTTTAGCTTCTTATGTGTTCAAATATCTTATTAAAAACTCAAGCATTCTTTTAATATAGTGTTGTTTGAAACTTCCATAATGAACATGCTTTACAGAAAAGGACTAAGAAGGAGATTTTTGAGACATAAAGAGGGGCATGTGTTGTTCATCTCGGGTGTTATCCTTTTAAAATCTTAATTTTCCAGGTTTTTTCTATTTTCAAGAGTATTAAATGACATACAAAAGTGATTGTGCTTCAAGAATAACAATGCCCACAAAATGCTCTAACGTGAGGATTTAGTACCAATGACAATTTAATATTTGTGTACATTTATTCTTTAAATATATACTGACGCTACTTGTCTGTTCATGTTTATGTTTAGATGAACTAAAATTTAACCGGATGTGCATTTTTAGTGTCAGAATTTAGGAATCTTTGCCTTTTTAATGTTTTGTTGACCATAAGCCCCACTACAAGAAAAGCAGTGAGTATAGAAGTGGTTCTCCATTCTGATAAATTATCTAGACCACTTTTAACTTGTGGATTCATTTAAAAAATAGTTTTACTCAACACTTGCACTTTCCCAAGGAGAAGCCAGGAAAGTTTGAATGCTTGTCCAAACATTTTTTTGCTTGTTACACTTTTGTCATAAGGCTCAAGATTTTAGCTTATTTTCTTGTGTGTTCAATTCATAATTGTTGTAGAAAACTTAATCACCTCTTTATTAAAATTAGATAAGAGGTTTGTAACTTGGAATATTTGTTCAATTTAGAAATCTCTTTTTAAGGAGGGATTACCTTCCTGTTATCATGGATACTCCTCAGAAAATGCTTGATACTCTATTTACTTTGTATCTTTTTGAAAAATGTCCTCTGTGAAACAAACAAAAATAGATTTGTTTGCTCCAAAATGCACTGCCATTATTATATCTCATACCCCTGCAACTGGAACAAGAAAAAAGGAAACTTTAAATAACTATTTTCTGACCTTAAAAAATATTACTCCATGAAGAAACCTGAAACAAAACAAAAACATGCTCTGTGTACTTTCAGCACAATCAGAGGGAGATTGTGCGTAACATTTAAATTGTAGAAGAATCATTTGCTGATATAGGTCAGCAGAGAAAAAGTTGTACAGTACTTATATTTTTTTACTCAACTTTTAACACTTTCACAAGGTTTATTTTGCAGCACTAAGACATGCTAAGCATTAAGACATTGTACTCATCAAGTATATGAGAAGGTGATTTTTGTAGTGCTTCATAGAACTTGCTGGTGGATCACAATGAAACTTTCTTTGCACTTCTGTGATTTGTGTTTTGCTTACTCTTTTTCCATTACTGAAATTTCTGAGATGTGCTATTGTCCATTAGATTCATATACTTTGCACACGTTGTATTTTCATACTAAATTTTTCAGATTTCTGGATAGATACTCCTCTTTGAAGATAATTTATATTTGAAGTACGCTGTTGTATAACAGCAGACTTGAGTGACTTAGAAAAATGTGATGTGATGCCACAGCTGTCACAGCTCTAAACAGCTTCTATGCCTCATAATAAATGACTACTATATTTAAAGTCAAAATAATTATACGCCTGAGAAAATGGCCTGTGGTAAACAAACTTCTATGGCACACAGAGAAAAGCAGATGTCTAGTTAGAAAATTAAAATTTCATACCTAGTATGCTAGATAGTCACAAGTCTGTCTTTACTACTTTGTCACAAAATTATAATGTACTCACCTTAAGATTGTTTTTCAAAGGCTTGGGAGTCAATGCATTTTTCCTAGGGAGGTTCATATATGGAAAAATAATTTTTCACATTTTCCTTAATAATTTGTAATTACAATTTACTTGTGAACAAAATGTCTGCATCTTCTAATTTTATTTTACTAAATCATGTGTATAAGATGTAGATGACAATAAAATGTATGGTGGCTACTTCTAGATTGATGTTTAAGGTTCATCTTTCTTAAGAGCACCTCTGTAATAGACTATTAGAAGTGATATTTTAGTTCTTTGGCTTTTCATTCCTCACATCTGCTTTCCTGAGTAAGTCACTTTTCTCAGAATAACTGCTTTTTAACAACTAAGTTACCAATTATTTGATTTGGACTGACAGAGGCAGGTAAACCAAGACTGGATCTATTTGTGAGTTCTTCATTTGCTAGATAGAGGTGTAATTGTAATTGAAGATAGACACAGCTTTAGTAGTTACAGGGGTTTGTAACATTTCAAAGTTAATTACTTCTTTGAAAAAAATGTTCATGAGTGAAATTTGTGTTACTGCAAGGTCCCTCTTAATTAATGTATCTACTTTATTCTACAAGGATTTCTTCTCTGTCCACAAGATTGATTTGAAGAGCAGCATCTGCCTAAATAATTTGCTCCAAATAGAAGACAAGCAGTCACTCAAAGCTCTTCTGAGAACTAGCAGAAGTTTAGCAAATAGAATATATAAATGTTGCTGGAAGTAAACTTCGGGTGTTTTTGTCTGATTTCTTTTGTTTGTTTGTTTTGGGGTTTTTTGTTTGTTTTGGTTTTGTTTCTTGGGTTTTTTTACAAAATGAAACTACAAAGAATCTAAGAAAGTCTTGTTGGATAAGGCTTTTTGTAGTTAGAGCAGGAATATTACCTTCTTGAAATGGGGATCCATATTTACCTGACCCTTAAAGCACTCTGAGATGAGGATTTTATTATTTAGTGGAAGCCAGATTCTTTCGGTAGATTTAGCTTCCTCTTAGTTGTGTTGTGTACAGAATTCCTCATTCTCACAAGACACCACAGAATTGTGGAGCTCTGTTCTTCTACTGAGGTATCATGAGTTGAGGGTGTACAAGCCAACAATCCTGTATCATACACAGCTGCAGTAGCTGATTTTAAAAGATCTGATGAAATGTGTTAGAGCTTTTTTAACAGATTTGTAAAATAGCATATTTTTCCCTTGCCCAAAATGTCAAAACCATCACGCGCTGATAGAGTGATGGAGTTTAAAAGTACTTTTAATTTTCTGAATCAGTTTTGTTTGAAATTAGTATTAGATTAAGTTCTTGTGTGGGTACTCCAGTGGTAGTTAGTCTCAATGATGCAGAATTCTAATGCAAGGACAAGCAGCTGGACCTTGCAATGGGGAAAGCTAAAATGATGTTTAGCCATTAAAGTGGCCAGTGGAACCATGGTTCCCACTTGACTTGATGGCTCTGCTCCTGTTCGAGGCCAATTTCTGTTAGAAATCGCTCTTAAATTCACAATGCTTATAAAATAATTAAAAGTTCAAAAGATTCACAGTACTATGGCTTTTGTTCTTAATGCTTAATTTCAAATCAAACAGTGACACTAGTGAGGCTTGACTATATAACAAATTGCATGTAATCTATCTTTCCCCATTTCCCAGCCTTCATCAGAAAAAATACTAGACACTTAATGTATATTTCTGTGAACATTTATATGTTATAGTAACACTCAAACTTGCATTCCATTAGTAAGTAGACTGCGTCTTTCCTTATTTTTTTGACCATCCATTCTCTCATCATATGGGAAACATCTCATCCTTTCTTTTTATCATCACAAACATACAGGTTTTTTTAGTTTTTTCAGGAAATGAAAGTGCTTGTATTTGCTGAATCAATGATATTTATCTTACATCAATGAAACCCATTCAAAATTTCCTGTACCATTAGTTCTGCAGCTTTGTGTATAGACAGAGAAATCCTTATACACAATAGAACTGTATTTTAGAGCCTTTGAGGAGTAAACATTAACAGTAGACAATATTTGTGTTTTTAGTCTCCACCCCACAATTAATGCCTAAGAGTACTCCTAAATCATGAGCATGCCAAAGTATTTTAAATAAATAAATAATGCACACAAAAAAAATTAAGGAAAGTTTTTGAGCCTTATTTTTACCTAATGTCTTCGGGTTAAAGATACCTCCTTTTTCTAGGTTGTTGTAGGAGACATCCATCACAACCCTGTAGAAACCACAGAATTGTTGGGAATTAAGTGCTAACAGTCTTCTCTTCACAGGCCCTTGTCTACTTTGCAACTGTCTGTGGTAGCACAGGTAAGAAGTGTAATGATATTATGAAACATAATTGTGATGTAAGATTAGATAATGATCATTAAAGTCTATAGCATTGTTACAACTGCTTGAATCTACATGATTTTCATGATTCCTTGGGAGTTATTTTGGTTTTGTTTTCTTTTTGTTTTTGGGGGATGTTTTTGTATTGGGTTTCTTTTTTGTTTTTGTTTTTTGGGTTTTGTTTTTATTTTTGTTTCTGGATTTGGGTTTTTGTTTTTTAAATTCTGTATCCTTACAGCATTGAAAATGTTCACTGCACAGTCATAAGATAAACATCCCTCATGAAATATTTTGTTGTTATATTCTGAGTTACATGATGAAAATCTAAATCTAACTAACTAAAAGTCCTGTTTCATTTCTAGCTGGTATGGTAAGAAAGGATATTACACCACCATCACCACCTTAGTTTGCTGGAAGCCAAACTCATGTTTTCTTGTAGCTCAAACCGTTGAGACTGTCATCCTGACTTTAACCTGGTGTAAGGCATTGCAGAAGATCTTCTAGAAAGGCTGCTGTCATGTTGTATTCTGCTCTCCATTATTCCCACACTGTAAGACTGTGTGTTTATTATCATGGACTTTTTTTTATGTTCCTCTACCATGCATGTTCTATGTGTGGACATTAATTTATCAATAGTTCATGTAGGACCTACCAAATGAATCACTGAACTTTTGGTCTCTATTAAACTGTAAATAACTGAACACCTTAAAGAAGTTTGTAGTGCAGCATTGTGTAAAATAAAATGAAATTCAACAGCATAGACTTCTTCGTGCTGTCTTTTTTTACCTAAAGGATTCCTTCTTATGATCAGTCACTCTCCAACAAATTGCAAGCTATAGAAGGAGTACTTCTCACGCTAGATTTTTAGATGCCAACACAGTTTACTTTGATGACTGTTTCTCTTCTCCTTCTCTTAGCTCTTGAGTTGAAATTGCTCACTGTGGAAAACACATCAGTCATTGACTGCAAGAGAACGATACTATTTCCTGGCCTTTGTGTCCATCACCTCCCGTTCAGGGGAATCAGATCTATTAAGTACTGCAAGGGTTCTTTGACATTCAAATCTAAAATCACACTTTTTTTTTTCTCTTGACTTGGTTATAGCTGAGCTTTGGAAGACTGTGTTAAAATTATTAAGGTGTATTAGACATGCAGAGCTTATTTGGAGAACAATGACAAAGATAAATCTGATTCTGTTGCATATGAGCTAGCACAAAGTATAAACTTAAGAGTAAATATATTCGAGAGACTATATTCCTTCCTTTCTCATATTGAGGTCATCTGCCATCTGTGACTGCCTTTCTTCAGGGACCCTTTATAGTCTGAATTCTGGTAGTGTGCACTTTGGCATGCAGAACAAACAATATATATATTTACTTTTAAAAGCCTTGGATATAAACAAGTCATTTCTCCTACTTGGTATCTTGAGCATATTATAATACACTCAAGAGGAAGTGTTTTTAAAATTTGCTCTGCAGTGCAATATTCTCAAAGTTGTAGAAGTAAAAGACACGGACTGGAATTTCTAGTGAGCCATTAACTTCCTCACTTACCTCTGCCTAAAAGTGGAAGAGATCTTAAGGATTATAAGTTCTCTTGTTAATGGAAGATTCTACATCATATAATAGAAATATCCTCTTTTAAGAATGATGTCTATAATCAATTTCCCTCAAAAAACATTGAAATTGCAAGTGCTGCTGGAGACCTCAGAATCTAAATGATGTTAAGAACAAAGTTGGTCAAAGTTTGCAATTCACATAAAAATTTCAAAATATTACTAAAATTCCTTTTTGTCTTTTTAACTGCCTTATTATGTTTTCAAACCTCAGGAAAGCAGAAATATTTTTTTTCTGCTTACAGATTTAGAGAAATTTTAAGGAATGCGTAACAATTGTTTTATTGTTTTGTCACACTTTCCCCAATAGATTTCTGTCTTCACATTTTATATTATGTCCCTTCCTTCTGGGTTGCATGCCCTTTGGTACTTTTCTACTTTTACAATACAACACCTCCGTGGAACTTTCTTTGGCTCAGTTAATTCAGATCTGGTCTGGAGATGCACACACTTAGAATCTTGCAGTGTGGTTTTTCCCTCCTTCTTCTTTGGGGGAGGTGTTTGCAGATTTTACATTTCTCTTTTGACCCTCATTAATTGCAGTACTCACATTGAGTCCTTTGCTGCAACCCTCAGCTCTACTATTATAGTCCTTACTGTTATATCCTTATAACCTAACTGTTCAGACTCTGATAGATTTGAGGACTTTAACTTAACCTGAATTTGACTGGAGAAGGGACAGCTGTTCTGTTTGTTGTAACTTCTGTCACACTAAATATCTTCTCTGATAAGCTTACAGTGGTATCGCTTGTGGAAGATGTAAGTGATGGAAAATGCTGTCATGTTCGTGGCGCTTCATCCTCTTGAAAGGACATCTCAGTGCAGTTAAGACAAAATTAATATTAGTGGAATAAAAATTTGTGGTGTAGTGTAAAATGGTCATGTTAGTCATCTGCATAATGATGTTTGTATTTTGTATCTGACACTTCCAAGTCTTTCTTCAAGACAGAGGGAAAATGCATCAGAATTGCATCTAAGCATAAACAAGTTAAGGACTTAGACATATATTTGAGAAATTAATTGCTCATTAGTCAGAAAATGTCTTAAATCCCCAAATTTTTCATGCTTTTTCAATACTTTTAGCAAGAGGAAAACAATCCTGTGCTCCAGTTAAAGATATTTTCAATTGTTTGTTGGTATCCTCTGAATAACAAATAAGTTTGCAAGCACTACTTCATTAACAGAATTCAAATTAGTTGTCAGAAACTGTAAACAAATCTATAATCACATAATTTATTCTACTGTTAATTTCATTCAATTTGCTCTTCATAGGTTTCATCATAGAAAGCTTTTTTAACATTTTTTAACCTTATTATAACTGCAAGAAATTCCTCTTCTCCTAATTAAGTAAATGAAGAATGAAGATGGAAATCTTCATCTGAAATTATCTGTTCAAGTTGTCTGAGTGTCAAAATGGAGATATTTTATGGAGTTTTCTCCCTGTGTCAAGTAGATATTTTTAATTAAATTGCAATATTTCTGTAATAATCAGAGGATGACTGCCCACCATTCTGATGTTGCATTGCCATTACTCTCAAGAAAATAAATGCTAAATGAGTATTCAAATGTTTCAGATAAAACAAATTAGTTTGTAGATTAAACTGTGTGGAACGTGCCCTGTGATAAGGTAGCTGTGACACTGGTTTTAGGTGTTCCTCTTCCTCATAAATGCATCAATAATTATTAATTAATCATTAATCATTAAAGCAATAGCATTGAATAGTCTGTAGTATGGCCTATGTTTCAGGATATTTTTTTACATAATTCCAATTTATATATTTACATAATTCAATTTTCTGGTGTTATGACGATGTGAGAGAAAAGGGTATGCTCAAAAATAGCTTAGCTCTAATGCTGTGGAGTTAAAGCTTGGAGAACTGAATGCTTTGATTTTATTGATCTCACTGATAAACTTTACATGCATCTCTTTTGTGATGAAGATATTAATATTGTTAGTGCCTCTATTTCTAGTTCACAAAATAAATCTCTAGGGATTCTCTTCCCCCTACTGTGTATTGCTCATTGTTGAGATAATGTACTCTGCCTGTACTCTGGCAAAAAAAACTATGCATAGTTGCATCTCAGTAATCTTGCTATGTTGCCAGGGATTTTTAATGAAAGAAAAAAAAATGCCAATTTTTTTCTCATCCTTGTTTTCTACAAGGCAGAGTAGCCATAATACAGTCTCTTACGCTGAAAGCAGGAAGGAATGTGATACAGATAAATTAGGAGACAGAAAGTCTTTGCTTAAGAGTGTTTTGGTGCCAACTTCTTAAACTGGTGTTGGATAGCCTCTCTGACATCCTGTGTGCTCCGTACTGTAACTGTTTGAGTGGAATAGGATCTGCAGTTTTGCCACCCTATTGTTGGTACAACTTCACATTTACCTAAGCAAGATATAACTTTTCAAAGAAAAAATAATTAGGACTAAATAAATATCTTTGGATGAAACAGTACTGAAATTGAAAAGGGCAGTGTTTCTCCCTCTAATTGCCTGTCTGTTTCAACTTAATATTTGTTTTAACATTGCTATTAGACTTCTCTAGGAAGTCAATTAGTTTTAAAATTGTAACCCTTTTCCTTGCCTCATAGAGCCCCATGACACCAAAGAAGAGAATTGCAGTAGGAGCTGTATAACATTAAGTTACTAGACCAGCATATGGTCCTTTAGGAAAGAAAGGCCTTGGAGGATGTTTGAAAAGGAAAGTGGTAGCTGAATAGCAATGTCCCCAAAGCAAATATTTTAATAGGAACTGCAGCATAAAAGATCTCCTCTGTCAAGGGCCATCTAAAGCAAATGTACTGTCTAGAAAGTATTCAGCCTGACTATATTGATAAGATGACATTTTATAAAAAATATTTTCATTATTCATGGTTTCCATACCAACAGAAAATAGCATCAAGTCTAACTTAAACATTTTATACCATTTGTGGAAACTCAATGAGTGTCTTTTTCCTATGTTGTCCTTAAATTTTATTTCTAGTTTTTATATGTTAATCTTTGTTATTTCTGGCCTAAACCACACTTTTTGAGGTAATGTTGTTTCTGTTTTGGGCATGTATAAGAAAGAAAGAAAGAAAGAAAGAAAGAAAGAAAGAAAGAAAGAAAGAAAGAAAGAAAGAAAGAAAGAAAGAAAGAAAGAAAGAAAGAAAGAAAGAAAGAAAGAAAGAAAGAAAGAAAGAAAGAAAGAAAGAAAGAAAGAAAGAAAGAAAGAAAACATTAAGCCATATATCCAAGATTATCTAATTAATTAGAAGCACAGTCACAGGGGAAAAAAACCAAACCAAAACCAATCCTTCAAACAAGTTAAATCAATTCTCTGACCAGAATACTCTTCATTCAGACTCATTGAACTTGATCTCCACCAGAGTTTGCTGCTTTGAGCCAAATCCATCACATTAAATTGGTGAGAAGGCCAAATGTGTAAGTAGAAAATGTCACAGAAATTTTCAATACATGCTGCAAGGGTCCATTAAAGTCAGGCCTTTCTCTCAATTGTTTTGAGGAAAAGTAAGATCTTGGCTGACACAAAAATCAGGCACATTAGGTCACAGAATTTTTTTGTGAAATCTAATGTCTATGTATCAAGTATGAACAATGGCCATTTTGCCATTGCTCTCTTTAAGGCAATTTGCTTTCTATCTTGTGCTTGTAGGCCACTGTGAGGAGAGAAAATGGGATTTTTTTTTAACAACTATTTATTCTTTCAGCTTCTTTCGTATTTCTAAAGTTACAGACATTTATTTCTTTCTAAAGAGTTTCACAGAGTAATTTATGGAGAACCTATTGTCCACAACAAATAGTAGTGGGGGTTCTTCTGCCTTCAGAAATATCCATTTAATTGCTAAAATATATAGTTTAATTATTTATAATAATATAATATAATGTAAACACTTTGGCTCTGAAATTTAGGAAGATTTTGGGGATAAGGAAAGTTATGTAGGGTATGAGTGGGGAGGATTAATGAAATAACACTTTAGATTTATTTATTAAAAAAATTGTGAAAGTTCTAGAAGCTCTGTTCTGACTTAATATCATGCATTACCTTGTTGTATTAATGTGATTTCATGTTACACTGTACAATATAATTAATCATGTAGTAAGTTAGTAAGCAAAGCAGTTGCCAAAGGAGACAATATCCCTTTAAAAGTATATAAATGCAAAAGTGTGGCTGATACCACACATTTTAATATCTTGTTTTTCTTCCTTTTTCTGGCTAATGATGAACACTGGTTATTTACAAATGAGCAATTTTCCCTGCCATTTTTAAAAAGAAGCAGATAGTTAATAATAGGTCTTGGGAGCAGGATGCATCTCTAGAGACAGTGAAGTTTCAAAAAAATAGATACACAACCATTATTAAGGAGAATAAAAGAAAAATGAAAGCCTTTCCCATGATCATTCTGTTTATGTGTTGTAAGAATAGAACATAGATTCAATGTTGATAAACTCCAGCATGAATGGTCTCAAACCCAGACCATCTCAGTAAAGTGAAAGGAATTACAGCAGCCCAATGCATCTCAGTAAATTTTCTAGATGTGAAAATTAGTGGACCATTATCCATCAGAAGATAGTCAGTTTCAATGGCAGAGAAAAAGAATGCAATTTGTTCTATTTATGTTATTTAGAGAGCTCATGAGACAGCATTAACTAGGAAGGTAATGGGACACATCCCTCGCTCTCTGTTAGGCTACATGTAACAATCTAGTGATAGAACCATCTTTATCATGTACTAAGTGCAGCTCGTAGGCTGCTGCATTATCCAACTCAAGTGTGCTTCTTCACACAAGCAGGACATCTGCCTCCTCCCAGCAGTGGGTAGTTTTCAAGCAGTAAACAAGGATATAACTATTCTCTGTTTTCGCATTAGAGAAACTGCATGAATTTGCTCTCGTATAAGAATAATTAAAGAGTGTCCCAGTTGCTTTTTTTTCTCAGATGTTTGTGTGTTTGCTTTATTATTCCTTGTATTTAATATTATACTTTGTAGTTTCATTGTTCCTCTTTTACCTGTTGTGAGTCCTTTTCATGTTAGGCAATATAATTAACTGGGAGGGCTGAATCTAATTAATCTGGTAACTTATTTTACAGACCTTTAAACTGTCAAAGTATGGTTTTCACAGCACCACAGTTCTATCTAACATTTAAGATGATGTTTCAAGTTGTCTTGTAAGATCTTTGTTACTAATCCTGTACATGAACTCACACCCCTGTGAGTCAGGTGTCTTAACAGAAGTGTGTGTAGTAAGGACAGCAAACAACATTCATAAGGGAGGAATTTCAGGAATGATTTTGCTATTTTTTTTTCTTTTTTCAATTGCCTCTTTTGCTAAATGAGCAAGGTGAGAATTTCATGCATCCTACTAAAGGACATAAAGAGGCATATTTATCCTATCATAGATGTGGCTTCATTACTACAAACTCACTGGACCTGACTTGGTCAACCAAAATACCTGAACTGCATTGCAAGAGTTTTTCTGAAATAGACTGGTTCACTGACTTCAGTCAAGTTATCCTGGGCTCCTACTGGTCTTGGTGACTTCTGAGTGGCAAAGAAGTTTCAAACAGCAGGCATATAGAAGAAGTTTGTGTGTTGACCCCTGGTGGCAACTAAGCACCACACAGCCAATCATTCACTCCTCCCACTAGTGGGATAGGGACCAGAATGCACCCTGTAAATTTGCAGTTAAGGATAGTTCAATAAGAAAAAAAAAAAAAAAAAAAAAAAAAAAAAAGATGAAAATATGAAAAAGAAAGAAAATTAAACAAAATAAGTGATGCAGAAACAGCACATCACCACCTCCCACAAGCAGATTGCTGGTTACCTAACCAAACTTTTATCCCTCAGGTTAATTGTTGAACATGATGTTATATAATATCAAATACCCCTTTAGTCAGTTTGGTTCAGTGGTCCTGCTTGTGTCTCCTCTCTAATTCATATCCTCGATGAACTTGCTTCCAGGACAGTGGGAAAAAGAAAATCTTGATACAGTGTAAGTGCTGCTCAACAATAGTCAAAACACTTGTGTGTTATCAACATCATTTTACTCAGAAATCCAAAACACATTGCTATACAAGGTGATACAAAAGAAATTAACTCCATTCCAGCTAGAGCCAGTACTGCCAAGAACACAAAATTGTATTTGAAATTGCAAATCTCTATGCTTAGTGGAATGCTAATTAAGTTGGTGATCTGCAGAGAAATCAAAAAAGACTCAGCCTTTATACAGCTGCTAAATAGAGATGATTATTTTTTTGCTCTGTGAATTATATTTCACTCGTGCTCATTTTTAATATACAGTTTTCTTAGGCCTGTTTCTCCTTCTCCTCCAGCTCTTTTCCAGGACTTCCTTTCTAGTTCTTGCATAATTATCTTTCATTTTTTTATCTGAACCAAACCTTATCATTTATTCCTAACCTCTCCAATGAACCTGAGCTGTTGAAATGACCCTAATGAGCCATTTTCTCTATTACTGGTCTTCTAAGATTCAATTACCTTATTTTGTGTCAGCATGCATGTATTTGTTTCAGTCCATGTTTCGGACTACTTATTTCAACAATTACATTGGAAATTCTCTTATTTTTTTGAAGAAACTATGAGAAAAGAGGTATATATATTGCCTATACTGTAATATTATTCATAATAAATAGTTCCCAAATGAAATATCTTCATTATAATGATGCCGAATTTTGCCCCAAAAGGCGAGAATAACTGCCTAAGAGACTCAGCTTAAGTCAGCATAGACAGGAGGTATTTTATTACGACGCGTCGGAGAAATCACAAAAGGGATTTCTGAGTATCCCGTAACAAAGCAGGCCTTTTATACAGTTTTGGATGCAGGGTTTCATCATATCACATACGTAATCATGTCTTCGCAAGCATATTCATAAGGGGCGTGGTGTAGGCGGAGCGTGGGCGGGGACATCTCTTTTGAGGATCATCTTGGTGGTCGTTCCGGTTGCCTTCATCGTGGGCAGGGGTCTCCTGATGAGTCTTCCTCCTTAAACTTTGAACTCCTATCCTAATATGGTCAATTCCCAGTGTACTTGGCTTGGTCCACATGGCTTGGCAAGGCTCTTAGGGTCAGTTTGACATTGTTGGCTGTGAACATGCTTAGCTCGTCAATTCCCCTATCCCTATCTCTCTTTCCCGTTTGCCCTGAGGGCAAAGAGCCACGGGAGCTTACCAAACTTCAAACAGAAGAATCCACCAGGATTGCTTTCGGATTAATGAGTAACCTGGCGCACAGCATCATCAGCAATTCCTGAATGTAGATGGGGCGAACCCCCGTGAGACCACCCGCCGGTGATATGGGATATGGCTCCAGCGTTAGGGGTCGCGTGAGTAGCTAACCGTGGAATGGGATAGGACTGTTTAGGGTTGATTTTCAGTCTGTGGCTCTGCCTAAGCATTTTGATCAATAATGCCCTATAAGTACCACTGAAAACAAAATTATGTTCTTGTGTAGTAGCAAGATACATAGGTTGCAAAATGCTGATTGGAAAGGCAGTTTGGGGCTTCATTAACAACATATTTTAGGTTAATCTAGAAATGTTATCTATGTGAGGTGTTTTTTTACTTGAGGGTTTCCATCAAAGTTTTTATTACTTTTTTTTTTAAACACTACTAACTTACCTGTAAATATTTTATGAACACTAACTTTTATAAATTAGTGAAATAGATGGATTTTTAACCATTTAAGTATGCATAGAATTTGTGAATCCTTTCAAATTATTCAAAATTACTTTTGGATAAATCTGTATTTTGTGATTTTGAGTTCTAAGATTTTATGAGCTTCTACAGATAGAAATTAAAGCTGTTTTTCATTAAAAAAACAGAACTCCAGCTGATCAATAGGATAAAGAAGGCATTATTTATTCTGATATATTTGACCTTCAATGAGGAGCTGTTAAACAACAAATTGCAACAAAGTCTGGAATGCAGGCCATTTTTATTTGAGTTCCTTTTTATCCATGTTAAGGAGACAAAAAAAATCCATTAGCCTAGAATAGGTTTCTAAATATGTTAATTTCTCAATATGACCAGAAGCTAACCTCTAGGTAATAGATTGTAGTGTGAGGAGTTCAGATTTCAAACAGATTAAACTATTCTATTCACCATGTGTACACTCTGAAAAGACATTGAACAGGCATATGGCATTCTCAGGTTGTCCTGAGCATCCATAGGCAGAAAAAATTATTTTAAGTGCTGGTGTGGAAAAGCAGTATTAGGATTAAATCCTAAACTGTAAAGATTTTACGATATCTGCAAAAGTCTTTCCTTTCCTTCTAACTCTCTTTAATTGGGCAGTAATAATTTTGAATCCAATCTTCCTTGGATGACTGACCTACACAGCCCATTGTGTCAGAATGGGTATTTTTGCTCCAGTGAAGAGCCCTTTAGATGAGCATGAAATGTTACTGATGACTAAGCAGGAATTCAGGACTAAAGTTGTGATTGATGTTCAAATTCTGCTTCTGCACTCTTTCAGTCCAGAGTTGAAGCTGGATTTTGTCTTGTAAGAAAGATGGGGGAAAATTTTTAACAGTGCTCATTTTGATAGGACAAAGGGCAATGATATTAAGCTAAAAGAGTGGGGATTTAAGTTAGGTATAATGAAGAAATTCTTTCATATGGGGAGGGTATGTGGCACAGGCTGCCCAGAGATGTGGTGGTTGCCCTATCCTCATAAACACTCAGGGTCAGGTTGGATGGGGGTATGAGCAACAAGATCTAGTTGAAAATGTCCCTGCTCATTGCAGATGTTTTGGACTAGATAGCCTTTCAAGATCATACCAATCTATGACTCTGATTCTATGATTGTATATGCCTACTGTCAGGTCAGATGCAGAAATTTTAGCACTAGGAAGTTCCCTGCCAAGTGTGCTGGCTGCCATAAGCCAGGAAAAAAAAAAGAAATAAAGAAAGGAAAGAGCATAATAAAATAAAAAGGAATTCTATTTATTTATTTTAGGAGGCAAGTCTTCCAGACATATCATGCTTCCTCAGAAATTTCATACATCAGTGAAAAATAAGTTATTATGCTTTTCTGCTCTAGAAAATAATTTGGAGCATAATTCACAGTTGTGTAAGACAATTACTGAGATCGATTGCATACTATAGATGTCTTGCTATAGTTTGCCCTAGTCTTTTCTACCGTTCTGATTCCAAGTAAATATGCTTAGCTGAAAGATACATGCAATACAGAAAGATTCATCTCATTATTAACAGCTTCATTCCTGATTTAATTTAACCATGATAATGATATATGTCTTGAACCTACATACTAAAATTGTCTGTCATGAAAGAAGAGTGGGCTGAAAGAGAAGTCATAGTTGTGACAGTGAGAAGATAAGAAACCTAATGCCTCTGTTTGTGGATTTTATTTGATCAGTGTGAGGAGAGAGAATAGAGAGTTGTTCAAGCCCTGGTTACTGCTGACAAGAAAAGGGAAGGAGAGTGAATGGATCATCCAGCCAGAAAGCATAAAGAAAATTAGTGTGAGGCTGAGTTTTCAGAAAGAAAATTTCATAAAATCATAGGATCATTTGGGTTGGAAGGCAGCTTAAAAATAATCTCATTCTAATCCTCCTACCATGGTCAGGGACACCTTGCACTGTACCAGATTGCTCAGATCTCTTGTCTCAAACACTTTCAGGGTTGGGGCATCCACTACTTCTCTGGGCATTTCAATGCCTCACCACCATGACAGAAAAGAATTTCTTCCTAATATGTAATCTAAACCTATTCTCTTTTAGTTGAAGTCATTACCCCTTATCCTGTCACTGCATGACTTTTTACAAAGTACCCCTTCAGCTGTCTTGTAGACCTCCTTCACATACTGGAAGGCTGCCTTAAAGTCTCCCCAGAGCCTCTTCCTCTCCAGGCTAAACAAACCCAACTCTCTCAGCCTGTCTTCACAGGAGAGGAGCTCCAGCCTTCTGATCAACTTGATGTTCCTCCTCTGGATCCACTCCACCGGATCCATGTCCTTCTTGTGCTGGGGGCCCCAGAGCTGGATACATGTGGAGAGTGGAGTAGAGGGGCAGAATCACCTCCTTCATCCTGCCTGAGCACATTTCTTTTGATGAAGCCCAGGACACAGTTGACTTTTGGGCTGCAAGAACACATTCCTGCCTCATGTTGAGCTCCTTATCAACCATGGATTTCTCGACTCTTGTGCAGGACCTTGCATGAATCCTTGATTAATCTTCATGAGGTTCATGAGGGTCCATGTTTGAAGCCTGTCAAGGTCCTTGTGGATGGCATCCCTTCACTCTGGTGTGTCAGCTTCACTTATCAATTTAGTGTTATTGGCAAATTGCTGAGGATGCAATCAATCCCACCATCCCTGTCACTGACCAAGATTTCTAGCAGTGCCACTCCCAGTACTGACACCTGAAGAATACCACTTGTCTGGAACTACAGGGGCCTTCCCCTCACCTCAGTTTGGACTGCAAGCAGGGAAAGAGAGGTTGCTGTGTGGGGAGGCCCTGCTCCTTCTTTGGTGCATTTACTGTGACATCTTTACCCCCTTTTCTTTTCCACATTTGGATATCTGACATAAGATGGGAACACAAAGGGTCACTGAAATGGAATTTAGAGTAGATGAGACCTCAGCAGGAAAGTTTGGAGAACCAGAGATGACCTGTGTCTGCAGAAAGGAAAAAGAGAGAGAGGCTGTGTATTGGAAAAGAAGTAGAGTGGATTTGGTGATGGGAGGGTAAAATATTTCAATATTTTAAAATTATTTCAAACTTACATTTCAGTGACTATTTCAGTGTTTGGTGGTGTACAATGATGTTAATAATAGCTAATTCCTGTCTACTTCTCGGTAATTAGTTGGGTCTTATGACCCCTCCATTCCTTCCAGAAAAGAAAAGAAATTAGAACAGTGCTGAGTATTCTCACATACTCAGTATGCTGGAATTTTGGAAACTATTCAGAAAAAAAAAACAGAAAAAAAGATCAACAGTCAAAGAAGGCTAATACGGCAAAGGAATTTCACAAACATATGCAAGAGTTGTTCAGAATCTTGAATTTCACCATAAAACAGCAATTCCAGCGACACTGAATAAATATTTCAGCCAAAGCAAAACCAGAAAACATTGAGATTAACCAATGGATTCTAAGCAATGGATACCTCTTATCAGACAACTTGCAGTCTCTTCTGTTCAGACTCCACTGACTTGTATTTCAACTGTCATATACATCAATATGTTGTTGTGGTGATAATGTGGACCAGAAATGATCATGGACCTCTGAACAGATTCAGATAATGTCTGCATTCAATAAAACAATGGTAGTTCAAGGAGAAATATCAAATTCATGTAGACAGACATGAATTTGATTGCCTATATATGTTACTATTATACAGTATCATGTACAGCACGATAGCTAGAACATTTTAAATAAATAATATAAATAGATTTTCCATACATATATAATAAATACATAAACTGTATTATACACAGCATTAATAAATAGAACACCGAGTTTATTTCTTTAGCTGTTTATGATTTTGTAGTAATTTTTTATTTTTCAAGATAATTACTTGCAGGATCTTCAAACCATGTGTAACGAAGAATTTTTAAAGATTCTGTGAAGGAGTCTTCAAAGTAGTTACCAGCTTATGTTGTGTCAGCAAACATTCTAATTTTTCTTCAAAGCATTTGAGTTGCTAGATATTTAAAAAGAAGAATAATGTTACATATACAGAAAGTGAACAGTCCTCCTCTACTCTTGCACACATTGTCTGGGCATTATAATTTATATGTCTAATGCTGCATTACTGATATTCAAGATGAAGGAAACTATTATGCTGAAAAATAAGAAAAAATGTGGACTTATTTAAATTCAGACAGAATCTAAATCTTGTAATTTCATCTGTATCACAGGACACCTGCTTGCTACTTTCATAAGCAAAATATTTAATATTTTTCCATGTAAGCTTGCAGTAAATTAGCACCCTCTCCATGGATTATAAACTGCATGTATTATTTAACAAGGTCCAGTGTGAAATGTTTACTAAAATGTGTATGTGGAAGATGATGTTGTGCTCAGTCAAATTAGATTTGAATGCTTATATTGATTCATGCAAATAGTATGATAGGAATTGTGTCCTTTAAAAAAAAATAGACAGTGTATTTTCCAGAGATTACTCTTCACACTGGAATGTCTTTGCTAATCTAAAGTCTATTTGCAAAGACATATTTGCATCCTTATGAGAATTGTGACTATCAAAAGTGTTTTAATTTATTGTGATTTACAAAAAAGCCTCAATTGTTATTACAAAAATGATGAAGTGTTCTGGAAATAAAAAAAAATATGTTGTATAAATTAAATTGACGAGGGCAGAACTTTAATTAGTTTTAATGTAGATTGCTTCAAGATGATAGAATGATGGAAAACTTTGCTCTGACTAAAGTATGATGTCTAGACAGAGGATTTAAAAGACTTTCTTATCTTAATGCAACTTTGGACATTCTCTCTGAATACATTATTTACATTAAAACAATTAAATTATTTTTGATTGTAGACTTCTTTTTTGTCATTATTGAAAAAAATTGAGTTTTTTTCATTATATATAATTTACTTTTCTTTGAACCAAATTTGGCCTGCTAAATAGTGGAAGCAATCAGTGATGTTATTGAAATAAAATGCTACTATTCAGCTGACTTCCTCTGACTCCTTTATGGAGCAATAGGCTTTTTACTCAACTACATTTAGCCATGCTGAAGATGAAAAGCATGTTTATCATTTGAATGTATCATTAAAGCAATAAATAAATCAGCTGCATGAATTTTGACAGCAGTGGGCAGTAGAACAAGGATGTATCTTGGGGTTTTGCAACTGTGTAGGGAAAACAATAACTAATTGCTAATTAGAAAATAAAGAACTGTACTTAACTGTACTGGGATCTCAATTATATGGTGCAGGGATGCAAAGGATGAGTCATTCTTCCCCAAAATGCTCATGCTCCGTTCTAATAGCTGTAATCATCTTTCCCTACATAAATACTTTTCTCTGAGGCTATTCAGAACTCAAAGTGCCTTTAGCCCTACTCTAAACTCTAGGTGATAGCACTGAGCTTTCATCATTGAGACCAAACAGGACCAATGAGAAGAAAACCAGGCCTCCAGATGTTATTTTTCATATAACTTTGATAATTAAGGTAATGTATCTTGGACAACACAATACAGTGAGTATTCATCTTTACCAGACATGCCTTGTTTCTCCTTGAGACTACTGCCAACAAATTTTAAAAGAGTAAGTTTTATGATGCCTCTGTATATCTACTTCTACACAAAGACACTTTTACAGTTCAGGTATGTGAAATATGCATAAGCTATCAACTAAATTATCTCCCTCAAATTTTCTGAAAAAAAAACCCCAAATAAAACAGCAAAACTTCTGCTATTATAACTAAGAATTAATATTCATCTTTCTCACATTGGACTTTACATGTGATATATTCCAGTGGGATCAGTGGCCTCAGGAGGAGTTAGCGTTATCCACTCGTTGTTGAATATAACTGGTGATGCATTTAAAAGTTTTATATGTTCACCTAATTTATTTTGTACATAAATTATCTGTGCTACATCTAGGATTATGGTGGAACAGGATTTCTTACTACATGACTACTACTCCTTAGTAATTTTATCTTTTTTTTTTTTTTTTTTTATTATGGCAAGATGGAGATATTTGTGACTATTCTGGGGTTTCAGCTCTTTAATTCAGACTACATTATGCTACAGCACCTAGCAGCTGTATGCCATTACTCTACTTAGATTATTAAATGGAAAAATATTGTGTCTTCACTGGTGAATATCCCTGCCTATGTGAGTATTCATTTAAAAACAATCCATGTTGTAGAACATAAATTTCCCTTCCATTTCATTAGAAACCATACTGGATGAATGCTGGAGGTCTACATAATATTTGAGTAGCAAGTGTAGATGTAAGATACATGTTGAGGAGTGTGTTTTGACAGGTCAGATTTACCAGTCCTATTACCATTTACTTTAGGAGATTCTCCTTTGTCTTCAGTTAATTTATAAGTGGGTTATTTCAGTCCTAAAAACAGAAGTAGATCTCTGTATTAAGAGAGTATTTTAAGACATTTCTTAACTTGTATATTAAGGAGCTATGAAAATATGTATTGTCTTTGCTACTACTGTGAACAGCATCTATTTTGTAGCAGTACTTTTTAAAAGGTCTTGTAATTTCACACACAGGATGTTTTACAACAGCAACAAGCACTAGGCGTTTGAAAATTTTCATGTTAATTTTCATGTTGAAAATGTTTGAAGCAATTATATGGCCTCACAGGTAAAATACAGCTGTTAATAGAAGGAAAAGTCTCATATCTCTGTGGGGGTAAACACACAGTAAGAAATATACCTGTAGGTGAACATTTTCCATATTTTTAAAATTATAATTATCCCCTTAATTCAAACTCAACATTAATACTTAATAGGGCATCACTTAAATCCTCATGCACAAAGCTTCAAAATACATTTTTTAAGTCAGCCCAGTAAAAAATCAACCAAAACAGATCATGGTTGCTTATTCTGGTAGTAATTAAAAGATTTTTTAAAATAATTTGTGCACAAAACTGTCTCATCCTAAAAAAGTCCTACTTTGATCAAAAAACTGTTTCATACTTTTTCTTCTTCTTACAGAGATAGTGACCTATGTTTACACAGCCTTCTTTATATTTACCACTTTTTCTATATTTAAATTAAATTTTTTAGGAACTTTAGCATTCTTTTGTCATATGGTGCTTCATGTATTTCCATGTGGCTTCATTTACATAGTTATGTCATGTTTTCACCACACAAGTTGTTTGCCTCAAAGTACCTAAGGAACTCTAATCACCAGATCTGATTTTCCCTATTGAGAGAAAACTGGAAATGTTGCAAGTGTACTTTCCTTTTGCTCTCCTTCTACTGCAAATAAATATGTCTGAATCACAAAAATACCCTCAAGTTTCTTTGGGGAACTGGCATTTATACACTTCTCTGTGACAGTGTGTACTAAATAAGAGTACATACTTGTGGTGGTTTGACCAGGAAGAAGTGGGAATTCTGGGATGCTGTGGTCAAACCAATGGATGTTCGGAGTTTGATACTGGCACCTGGTGTAGCCAGTGGGGTTTGGACACACCTCCGAGAATACACATGGGTTAAAAAGCAGAGCTCTGGCCCTGGGAGGCTCTCTTGGGACTTCGAGGAGAAGAGGTCAGATCTCCCTCCCCTGTCCAGCCGCTGCTGCTGGGCGGGGGAGGGGCAGCCATGCGGTAGGCCCGGGGCCTGGACAGAGATGGGGGTGAGAAGGCCCTCAAGGATGGAAGGGTGGAGGAGCAGCCCAAGAGACATCGGGCAGACATTTCCCCCCCCCAGGAGGGAGAGAGAGGGAGAGTCGGCGAGACGGAATGTGATAGCAGCCGGCCCAGGAGGAGAAAGGGGGGAGAAGGGTGCAGCCCGGCCGGCCACAGCAGCAGCGCGTGTGGGAGTATCGTCGTTCTGAGTCAGGCAGAGACTGAAATTTTTAACCCCTTTCTTTCATGACTGGGGCCTTGCAAGAATGCTGATCCTCCTCGGAGCTGACTAAGAAGGGAGATAAGAGACAAGATGAAACAAGGACCTGGCCCGAAGGACGTAGAGAAGACTGGCTGAGTGAAGAGAGAGATGCTTGGAGTGGCCTTTTGGCTGGACTTTTCTTGTGGCCATGGACTCAGTTTGTTCCTGTGACACAGAGACTGCACTTAGGGGGAGGCAGTGCCTCAGAACCAGGAGGGTTCATCGTGAGGACCCCTCGGCCCCAGGGGATTGGAAAAATATGGGGGGGGACAGATGTCCCAAAGCAGAGACTGTGCCTTTTTGGAGTGAGACAAGGCATCCTTAAAAGACAACCCTAAAAGCAGCTCTGGTCCATGCACGGTGGTGAGAGCACTGGGCATGGAAGGAAGATGTCACAAGCGGCAAAAGGACTTTCCGGGCGGTGCCGAGTGACATTGGAAGCACAGAGGTTTCAGCGTGTTTCCAGGGGAAGCCTATGGAACAAGAAGGACTCCTCTCCTCTTCATGAACTGAAGTTTGAGTATACTAAAGTGTGGTGCCAGGCTGGGCAGTTGGTGATTTGGGAGAATGTATCGGATTGGGAAATTCAGGTAGTGGGGAGGAGGAAAGTGGTTTTTTTGTAAGGTTTTCAATTTTTTTTTTTCCTTTTCCTTATAGTTTTTCCCTATTCTCCTGTAGTTTAGGTAATAAAGTGTTTTTTATGTTTAAGCTGGAGCCTGTTTTGCTTATTCCTGGTCACATCTCACAGCAGACACCAGGGTGAGGGCATTTTCATGGGGGCACTGGCTCTGTGCCAGGCTCAAACCATTAATTTCTTTAAGGTATTTGTTTTGTATTTTGGGGTTGTTTTTGATACCACACTTATAGTTGTCTGTGCTACCCTATGCAATCTGCCTCTCTTCCTGATCAAATATTCTCCTAATATTCATAGTTCTAAAATAATCCCTGAAACATGCATTGTTCCTGGCAGGAATGGGGCATAATACAAGAAAAGCTTAGTTCTATTCTTCCCAAATTATTACTGGGACTGTGAATCTCAAGCACAGGAAAGAATTTAAAGCCCTGAAATATACAAGTTCTTTAGAAGATTTGTTACTTGACCTTTTCTACTGAACAACTTATTACTTATAAATAATCATGCACTTATTTTCTTTGGAGACACTAAACTATTGGAATTTTTGTTCCCTTTACCACACCACAGTCTGTAGAAGACAGCAAATGCATATTAAGTACATAGAGAGTGATAGAAATAGAGCTACACGAATGGAACTGAAATGATGACAGTATGTTCTAGGCATGAAGGCATCAGGAATTTGGAGATGCACTTCTAGCGAAGTGGTGTAAACAGCAAACATAAAGCTAACAGAGTGTACAAAGCATGTGTCAGTCAGAGGTCTTTGCAATAGACACGAGGTGAGTGTGTTTGCCTCATGGGATGAGGTGGAAGGAATCAAACTAAAAGCTCAAGCCCACAAAATCCTTTAAAATATCCCTTTGCAAACTTTTAATATTAGTAGTACTTCAAGAAAAGGAAAAATGCCAAGTTTCAGGGCAAGATGAAGATACCAACATTACTCCTTCAGAATGAAAACAGTAAAGTTTTTACTTTATTGTGCAGAGAAACTTTTAATTGCAGCACCACAGAACACATTTTATATATCATTACCATTCTTTATCTCCAATGTTTAATTAAGAGAGATTTATGTAATTGTGTGATGGGTTGAATTGTCTAGCTCCTCTCAGATCTAGCCATAGATGAGCATTATGACAGTCCAGCAAAGCTGGGCTCTTTTCTGTCATTTTAGGTAGCAAAATGAAAAGATCTGCTGCCTTTCTAGTGAATTCACTTCTCTGCTAATTGTCCCCTGAGGAGCAGAGTGTCAGCAACAAATCCTACCAAATCTTGCATAATGATTAAAAATGGAGAAACCAAGGCAGCTAAAGTAAAGGTCACTGTATAATCTCCATTTATTGAAACAAATATAGTTAATCACAGTACTCTATCTTTTGTAGATATCTTGGAGTGAGGGGCTTTTTTTCTCAAGAACTGAAACTTGCAAATTTTTTAGCATTGGACTTAATGTTATGTTTATAAGCTTTCTGCATTGATAATAATGAGATGTTAATGCCCTTTTCCTTACATGGAAATTAACTTTTAAGCAAGGCTTAATTATGCTTTTATTTATCAATGACCATGGAAACAGCCATTTAGAGAAACCAGGAAAACATGGTGAGTGAAGTTTTTGTGGAAGTATATGGTGATTACATGGTGATCTCCTGTGCCATCATAAATTTGACTGGATGATAAAAGTAATGTTATTCACATTAGAATAAATGTAGAATAAATTCAATATAAATATATATATGTATATGTATATATTTATAAGGAAAATATTATCTGAATAGGTTTACTTAGAAGGTGTTGTTCAGATATGCAGAATTGTATTGTATTGATGCAATACAATTCTATTTCCTACTTTCTAAGTTTCTGTGATTCTGTTTCAGTTTTAGCTAACTAGAGTGGGAATTCTCATTTATCAGGACTTATTTTTGTTTTTGTAGAAATTTGATTTGAGTTTTAATTAAACCAAATCCAGTAATTTTCAGCATTTCACTGAGCAGAAATTTTCAGGAAATTCTTATTTCTTGGGAAAATTTATTATTTGTTTGAAAATGTGAAATAAGATCTCTTCTCTGGGAAATAACATAGTTTTTCTGGAAAGCTTTTTTGGGGTTTCATTTCCTTGCTAATTCTTTGCAGTCTGGACCCTGTAGACTTTAATTTGCTGGTTTAATGCATGCACAGTTAACCTGGAAATTTTAAGGAATTGAATAAGGAGATATGAATCTTCTGAAAACTGAAGATGCTAAACCCGGGTGCTAGCTGGATGACTTGGAACAGAAAGTTTAGTGGAGAGACTAAGACATAGATTTTTACAGCACTATTCTTAAACATCTTTCAAGTCTGCTCCAGTGTGCTTCAGTCTGAATGCAGTTTCTGAGGTCGTAGATAACCTTGAAGAGATTATGACTCAGTTTTTGAGTTACCCCATCACTGAACTCAAGATAGTCACTGAAACAGGACTGGCTGGCATCAGCCTGTTTTAGCGCCTAATTGGAAAGACTAAACTGCCTGCTTCTTTTAAATGCAAATGTTTCCTCTCTGTGACTCACATCTCCCACTGCAGGTTTAGTCTTCTCTTTTCATCTGTTTTAAATGGTTTGTCTTGAAAGTTTTGTAGGGAAAAAAATATTACTCCCACCTGGAATCATGATAGGTACTGTCTGTAGGTGTGCTTAGTCTGGGGTCCAATGTGTTTCTTCAGAACACATTCAAAACAGTTTTCAGAACAATAGAACAAACAGAAAAAACATATTTCAAAACAGCAAATTCCTTTAATGAGAAATTTCTGGGAGTACTTTTCTCAGACCCACTAGGACCAGCCTGAGGCTCCCTTTCTCAGTGAATGCCATCTTGGGGCTAACTGTGTCTTTTTTAAACAAAAAAACTCCCATAAAAAATATCTCTGGATGACATTGGATTCTGTTTCGTAACAGTCAATAAGTACCATCAGTGAAGTCTATGTGGATTATGATTGTTATATACCAGCTCCAGGGGAGCACAGGTAGCCCTGCTGTGACAGATCCTTCTGAACCACACAACTCTCTTTGAGACTACACCTGTACTTTTGAATATAACAGAAGCAAGATCTGCTCTTTGGCCCTGGGCCACATGGTGTAATCTGGACCTTTCAAAACACATGATGCTTATTTCTGGATCTTTCATAAGGTATTTGTAACAAAGTAATTACATATTAATACCTAAAATCTCCCTTTCTCTCATGCAAATGTACACACACGGACACATCATCATGGAGAATGCTATTTAGTGATGGAGTGAGGCAGGCAAGTGGCCGAGCTGTGGTGGAGCTTGCCTGGTTAGTTAACCAGTGTGGGCACAGACACACTGGTCACTCTGCAAAGGCAGCAGATATTGCAGTCCAGACTTCAGACAGAGCTGGTGGCATCAGGATTCTGCTGTTCCCTTCTGTGGGGAGCTAAGCAGCACCTTGCTCCCCAGCCCCTGGGGCTGCTGCTGTGATTTAAAGAGCTGGAAGAATAAGGACAGCATGGCTGAGCACTTTGTCCAAATCAGACTCGCCAGGCAAAGGGCTCCTGTGTAGTCAGAGGTGAAGAGGTGCCTGCTCTGAGGGTGACCAGACAAGGTGCTTCCCTGAGAGGCAGGAACCCTCAGATCTGCTCGGTCTGAACCAAGTCCTGGCCAGCAGTTCATTGATCTCAAAGAATATTAAATTAAACATTTCAGGCTCTCTGAATCAGCAAATTCAGCTTTAATTGCATTTTGTTTAATTAAATCCTGTAAACAAATGAATTTTTTCTGCAATATATTACCATTTGCAGTACATTTTAGATATTAATTGCTGTAACTACAGTACTGAGACAACTGTAATAATTCACAAACCTATGCTAGTTTAATGGAGATCTTAATTTTTAGAAGATTTTTCTAGTATAGTTTGTGGTTGTTTGTGAGTATTTAGTTTGGCTTTGTTTGATTTTGGTTGTGGTTCAAGTTTTTCATAATTTTGTTTTGTTTTTATTTTTGGAGGAGGACCATGTATGGTTTTTATTAGCAAAGAGCTCCAGTTTCTACATTTCCATTTCATCCAGAGGTTGGATAAGTGTCAGAACAGCAGTGGCTGCTTTTTCAAACCCTGTCAGTGTATATTTTTACACTTAGTGTTAATCCCTTTGAAATGAACTACTTCACTGAGACAATATATATATATATATATATATGACTATCTAAAGTGACTATTAAAAAGTTTTGCCACTTTTTTTGGAAAATGGCAGTGTTTTCTTTCACTGACAGTTTTGGTCAATTTGGCAGTTTTGTTTTTTTGGTGTTGTTTTGTTTGTTTGTTTGTTTGGGGATTTGGGGGGGTTTTATTTGGGTTTGGTTTGGTTTGGTTTGGTTTGGTTTGGTTTGTGTTCAAGCATTCTAAGATATTTAGATGCAAGGCAGAGATGGTCAAAGTATCCATGCCCAGCACTTCAAAAGCAGCCTTCTGTGACTTTCTTGGCCTGTTAATGGCTGGCAGGGAGACTAGGGCTGTGTAATGAGCTGTGTGAAGGGCAGGTAGCCCCTGGAATTACAGAAGAGAATTGTGACAGAATAAAGGCAAAGATGAAATTCCTGTGACCTCTTTTTATGAAGAAAAAGGCTGTGACACTTTTGCATTGTAGTCTATGTAGAATGGATTGGATCTTGACCTTAATTTTAGTTTTCTTCAGTTTGAAAAAAAAGAAAAGGAAAAGGTATTTTGGCTATGTTTAAATAGGAGAACAATGTTATTTCCAGGGATTCAATAAATGGGAATGTTCTTCATCAGCAGAAAAAAGGTTTTACCTGGGGTTGGCTCTACAGTAACCCCTTTGTTGTCTGAAGTCACATTTATTCTCTTTCAAAAGGATGTAAAACTTTCATATTCAGAGTTTGAACACAGAAAAATGACTGGTAAAGTAGATAATACTAAGTGAAAGTGCACCATAGGACAAATATAAAGTGCAAGAAGGATCAAAATCTAACGGTCTAAGGAGGTCTCTAGATACTCTAGGAAAAAAGTCATTAATCCCACTCCCTCTCCTTCTGTAAAACAGATTTTTTTACATGGTTGAGATCATCTGTGATAAAAAGTGATCTTCTAATGTGTGATCTGTGACAAAAAGTGATCTTAATGTGTTTAGGTGTTTGAAGACTTTTATAGTATTGTCATATCATGGAGAATGGTTGGGTTCTGTTTTTTTTCCTCTTGCCACTGCCTTTTTTAAATAACAGATGTGTAAACACCTAATTTATCATCAGTCAAATCAGAGTAGGATAATGAGAAATAAATCCAAATTTAAAAAAACTTTCCTTCCTCTCTTGGGTCCCTTCTCTGCAGGCTGAACTGCGCTCTCAATTTTCTCTCCCTTCTCCCTGCAGAGTGCTGCAGGGGGATCAGGAATGGGGGCTCCAGTTCACCTCATTGCCTCTGCTGCTCCTTCCTCCCCAGAGGCAAGACTCCTCACACTCTTCCCCTCCTCCAGGGAAAGAGTCTTTCCCACAGCAGGCAGACCTCCACCGACTTCTGCAATGCAGATCCTTTCCATGGGCTGCAGTTCTTCATGAGCTGCTCCAGCGTGGGTCCCTTGTGAGGTCCCAAGTCCTGCCAGAGAACCTGCTCCAGCATGGGTTTGTCACAAAACCACAGCCTTGTCCTGGGCATTCGCCTGCTCCAGCATGGGGTCCTTCAGAGGCTGCAGGTGGATCTCTGCTCCTCTGTGATCTCTGTGGGCTGCAGGGGCACAGCTGCCTCTCCATGGTCTGCACGACAGGAGGCAGGGAAATCTCTGCTCCAGCGCCTGAAGCACCTCCTGCTCCTCTCTCTTCACTGACCTTGGTGTCTGTAGGGCTCTTTTTGTCATATTTTCTTCATTCCCATCTCTGACTGCAGTTGCTGTTGCATGGGGCTTTCCCCCCCTTCTTTAATCTATTATCCTAGAGGTGCTACCACTGTCACTGATGTGCTTGGACTTGGTCAGTGGTGGATCTGTCCGGGAGCCATGTGACACTGGTTCTGTTCAACATGAGAGAAGCTTCTGCCAGCTTCTCAGAGAAGTCCTCCCCCTACCAAGAGCCTTGACATGCAAACTAGATAGAGTTTGCTCTGAATGCTCAGTAGCATTCACAATTAATGCTACAAATAAATGCTTCACAGATAAATGAAATAGGCTTCAGGTCTTTTATCACATACATTACTTTTATATGCTAAGCATTTCTTGAATCCTAGCAGCATTGACTTCCAGTTAAGGGCTGTCCTTGAGGATCAGCTCTCTTTTAGGGTCAATTAGTATTTAAATAGTTAAAAGTTAATAGTAAATAGTTGATGCTTTGAAACAACAGGGATCTCTCCAAATCTGAGACAACACAACAGGAGTTTTGGGACCACTTTTTCTCTTCAAATTAGTCTTCTCCCTGTTGATTCAAGCATGTTATATCCTGTGATGGAAGGAAAAGTGAGAGCTGAATCCAGTTTTCTGCTACTTTGGCAAACATTTTGAGCAAGCCTTATGTTTCTTTCTCTTTTTGTTCCATTTTAAAATTTAAAAAAAAGCTTTCACCGACATTCAGAGGATAAAGGAAAGAGGCATTTCATTCACCCAAGAACTTCTGTAGGATTCCTGTATGAATGCACTTCCCCTATTACCTACCTACAGCCCAACATTCATTTCCAAGACTACTCGTCATATCTGGCTCTGGGTTGTGCAAGGGCAATAGATTCTTCTTTCCTTCCAGTTGGAACTGAGTGGTTTCATATAAAAGAGATTCTTTGAAATATACTGAAAAAGAGCAGCCATCTGTTTTCAGAGAAAAAATGGAAGGTTTTTTATTCTAGGAAGAGGTTTTGTACTCTTTTGCACCCTCACAGAATTCTTTTGCTTTAACTTTACCAAGTATACTCTAGGTGAAGAAACAGTATAAGAATAAATCTATGCAGTCAGGAAACTAAAATAGTAATATTGAACACTTAACTCTCTTCATCCATGTTGTGAGATAATTCAAGTATCTAATCAGGCATTGTAAATTCTAATGTGAAGGTGTGCATATGTGTCATTGCACACAGAGCCCTTCTTAGATTACTCTGAAATTCAGGGAGATGACAAACAAGCTGTGGCTACACCTATAGGGTCTCATTTATGGTTTATGAAAATCTGTGTCACATATTATTTCATATCCAAATAGCATGCCTGATAACATCGGTGAACTATCTCAAACCCTTTAAAAGACAACCAAGTAGTTAAGTTGAGAAATAAGGTGGGTTTGAGAGCAGTGTTCTTGGGTCCAACAACAAAGAGCCTTTCCTCAGTACTTTTAGTTCCTCTGAGTCTTATCTCATGGGTTGTGTCATGTGAGCTTACATGGTGACTTGTATCAGCTCTCCTTCTAAACATCATGCAGAACACAACTGAATATTCTAGGTGCATTTGTAGAATGCTGCTGCTACTCTGATCATTGGATGATTTATCCAAAATCTAGAAAGGACCACTCAGTATGCTCAGTCACAGAATGTCAACCAAGATTCTCAAACATCTGGTGTGCATCAAAATTCTGTGTGTACATAACCAGAAACCTCTTATCATTAAAAATTAAAAAAATAAAACCAAATCCCTTTCTGAGGAGATCAGATACACTGCATTAAGGAATCTGTATGAAAGACTGAGCTGCTTGATAGCACTTTGTGTATAATAATGGTCTCTTGGGAGTGGACTACCAGCAGTTCCAAAGCATAGAGCTCCTCCCTTAACCTGCATGGAACCTCCCCTCCAGATGACTGGTTTAGAATTAGTTTATTTCTTGTCAGCCAAATGTCTTCTTACTGGAGCCATTACAACCAGAAGCATCACCAGTTTTCCTCATTGGCATGGAAGTCTAAGCAGGGGAACATTTAAGTTAAAACAGACAAAATTGTTGCAGGGTTGGTGTGGATTTCTGCACTAGGAGAAAACAGCTGGCAGCACTTTTAGAAGTGTCTTCAGTTTATTTTATATTAATACTGTAAAATTACAGTTAGCTTTTGTAGTATTTCTTTCACTTAAGTATTCATATGTTTGCATTTAGAAAGAAATGGAAGCATTTCAGCATTCGAAGCAGTCATAGTAGAAAAAAAGGTGCTGCTAATTTGTCCAGATGAAAATAATAAACTAAATGCTTTCCACTAACACATTCAGCAAATCATTTCTCCAAACCCATTTAGCCAATGTCTATTGAAAAAGCAGTGTAATTCAGTCATATAATTGATTATAATGGTAATTAGTTTATTTCCAGATACTCTGTCCAACTCTTTTTCCCATTCATGTTTATATTTCACTGAGGATGATAAATATTTATAAATACAAGCTGTCTCTGTTAAAGAACTATCGATAAACAATTTTCAAGTCATCCTTTTGTTCATTCTGTCACTTATCATACTCAAGACACAAAATATTTTTAGATACAAGCTGTCTCTGTCAGAAATTACTTTCATCTGATGCTCTCACTGTTGCATTCATCAGGGAATCAGAGAAGTGGAGAATGCTTAGAAGAGGTTTAAATAATAAAGAGCTGTGCATTGTAGCGAAGAGACTTATTTTTTTCCTACCTCAAGCCTTGGCACTGTTACCTGATCAGGACATTCCCTTTAAATTTCTTGGATTTACATTTCCACAATGGAGATTTGGAACTATTATGCCACATTAACACACAAAGTCTCCACTTAGTGAATAAATCTTTTTTTCTGTCTGTAAGCTATTTATTATTGCTGGAGAGGGATTCCTGCAAAGGAATGATAGTGAATAGTGCTCCACCCTGCCCTGCTCCCAGAGCCTGCAATCCTTTTAATTTACCCAGGCTAGAGGTCAAATGGATTAATACTGATCCACTCATGATCCGGAGCAGGGAGCTTTTTCCAACCGCAGTGGGACCTGTAATGAGATCTTGTCCTTCCTTTCTCTCTGTGTAGCTCTGACACCGGCCTAGATGCTAAAAGAACAAAAACTTAATTATGATTATGTGATTCTTTCTAATGATGAAAATGAAGACAAATCATGAAGGATGACACATTACAACTTTAATACAATTATCAGTGTAATTCTGACTGGAATCTCTCTGCAGCACAGTTTGACACATAAATGAACCAGAATAAAACGATTCTCAATCACAATTTCTATTATAAAGGGTATCTACTCTGGGTTTTGAGAATGTTTCATACCAAGTTTAATTTCTATCAGTAGCAGTGAAGGGAAGAATAAAGAAGAGTTCTGACACCATAGCAGGGGCTTACAGGCATGTGAAAGAGTATTGCAATGAAGCATATTTCTAAATAGTGACAAGTTAGGAGCAGAAAAAAACAGTTTCAAAAGAGTATCACAGGTGAAATAAAGACAAGTAAATTGAGAATTAAATCATTAATTTATTAAATACTTTAATATTACTTTTTCCTGCTGCTATCTGTGCTGATGCCACATATCAACTGATACAATACGAAAAATTAATACTGCTGATCTTCATATGCCCCCAGATTTTCTCAAAAGGCATTGAGCACATCAGAATCAGAATAGAAGACTTTTGGCAAGGTTAGTAATCACAGACTTATAGGATGGATGAGGCTGGAGACAACCTCTCCTGTTCCAGCCTCTCTGGTCAAACAGGGCTATCTGGAGCCTGCTACCCAGGATCATGTCCACGTGACTTTTGAATGTCTCAAAGGATGGAGACTTCACAGCTTCTCTTTGTAACCTGCTAGAGGCATAGACCCAGCTCTTGTCCTAGAAGCAAGATCCTCAAGAATATATTAAAATACACAGGCCGCTAGGATTTATTTTCAGAATTTTTCTCAAGGAATATGAATCACAATCTCTGTGAGGGGGGGAGAAAATAGAGGAGAAGGGATAGACATTGACATAAAACTAAATCAATAAGAATCTATATAAAAATAAAATATCCATTGGGTGCTATTTTAAATTATAGAGCTGGGTCAACCCATACCTAGCTGGGACCAGTGTATTCCCTACTGCACACAGACACACATACACACACACACACATGTATGTCCCCATATACAAACCACACTCAGAAGCAGGGGGATCAAATCCTGTCAGAAGTTGCAACATCTGGAGCTGTGAATAACTTTATATACATATATATAGAGCTATAAAATTTAGCACTGAGTTGATTTTATAACATATATGCTTCTAAAATAGTCATCATTTTTTGTTAGTGCCATAAAAAATAAAGTCCACAGTCAGTTTTCAGATTATGCTGGATTTTACATTGTATTATACTGCCTAGGGTTTTATAGTATTTGTCTACCTCTTTTCAGGTTCCAAGCTCTCATGGGATTTTATTAGAATTCTTTCCAGACTGCCAGTTGGAAATATATATTCATATAATATATGTGTATGCATATGTATGTGTAATTCTTATGTATGTGTTGCTTGAAGGCTGCTCTTGTCTAGGAGAGAACTCTGCAGAGTAGCCAACATGTAAACATCTCATTTATCTGGCAGAGAGCTCCCCATATTCATCAAAACAAAATGGTGGAGAGTGCTTTATAAACTCTTCAGTTTAATGCTGAGTTACCAAAGCTGTTCTTTTCTTCAGTCTTCTGCATTTCGTTGCATACATCTAAGATATGAGAGTCTTCATTTCAGGTTTCTTCTGCTTATTAAGTTCAAAACCACATAATCTCCCTTTTAATAGTTACTTTAACTAAAACAGCATCTATTTATATGATGTATGTAAAGGAGTTATCACATTAAAAATGCAGTTCTGTAGGTGTTGGTCTGATATTTGCCCCATGCTGCTTATGCAATTTTTGCCTGCTAATGTCATATATTTATGTAGTAAAGGAATTGGTGGTATGTTTACACTGTAAATGTTCACACCATATCAAGTGCTTCTGGAACATAAGGACCTAGAGAGTGACCTAAGATATAGATGCTGCTAAACTTAAAGATCCACATTTTTTTTTATTTAAATCTTTTTTTTACATTTGTAAGCTTGCAGCTAGGATCTGAGATCTCACTGATTTGTGTGCTCACAGGCTTCTAACTTCTTCATTACAATAAAACAGTTAAAAGGAAACTTGGAGAATCACGTCTTGGATTTAGGAAGATGCGGGATTTCTCTGTCCCTTTTAATCTGGCATCCTACATGTTAGTGTTTCAGAGTTGAATGACTGCTGTTCAAGGTATCTCCTCAGACTTTAAAGGTAACTGTTTAGTTTTAATTAACCTATAGAAGTTGGGGTTTCTCTATAAACTGAGCAGTGGACATTGACTACCTGGATTTCTCCAAGGATTTCAGCACAATACTACAAAGCTTTCAGGATTCACACAGCTGATATAGAGAAACTGATGTGTGACACTCTAGACAAGTGGTCTATGCATTGGCTGCAGAATTGGGATTCACACATCTGGGGAGCAGCACTGTGGAAAGGGTCCTGGGGTTCCCAGTGGACAAGTTCAGTGCTCGTGAACAGGGTTCTTCTGCAACAAAAAAAAGCCAACAGGGTACTGCATTTTATTTGCTGTTGTGGTAAGGATAAGGGATACCTTAATATGGATTTAGGTGCTTTAGTCACATTTTGGAAATGCCTAAACTGTCATTCCCATCATAACTCAAGCATGGAAGAGAAGAGGTACTGAAATGGGAACAAATGTCCTTCTCATCTGGTGCTACCATCAAAAGCAGATTCATAGAAAAGACTATAATAACAGGGAAAACAAGATTAGTACTTCTCTTTTGAATAATCTGTGAGCCTGCAAGCATTTGTGGTTAAATAAATCCCAGAACATCACTTAAACTTCTCATGTACCCCACGGTTTTGAGGGAGAGATCATACATATTTTTCATCTACTTTACCATCAAATCTCTAAGGCCTTGGATAAAAATTATCTGCTTCTGGTCTCTCATTACGGTCCTTTTTTTTTTTTTTTTTGAGATTTCTCCTAGGGGAGCTCAAGTTGAAACATATCTCGTGAAATCTTTTCCCAATTAAAAAAAAAAAAAAAATAGAAAAAAAGAAAAAAAGAAAAAGGGAAAAAAAGAGTGGGTGGGTGTTCTGGTGGGAAAATTTGTACATGTTCTTCAACAGTGAGCACAGTCACAAAGTGTCTCTTCAGCTTTTTTCTGTGACTTTATTTTTCCTGAAGGCTCCTTTTATAGCTCCATAATCTGTGGGATTTGAAGTCTCTCAGAGTTCTTCCTCCTGATGTGTTTGAAGAAAGATTTATTAATTTTTATGAATTTTGCTTGTTCTACCTCAAGCTCTTCTTTCACCCGGGTTTATGGAGTTTTTTAACTTTCCAGATATTACTTTTCTTCTATTTTCTTCATTTCAACATGATCCCACTTCTTTGAAGACTGCTTTCAAATAACTCTCCTTTCCTCTGCCTTTTAACCAGTCTTGCTTCTTTTCTCAGGACTTTTATGAGTAGTATAGATTTGTTCTGGGCTTCTAATACAGCTTCCCTAAGAAGTCTCTGAGATGCATGTAACATTCTAAGGTTTTGATTCCCTTAACAGCACTTTTAAATCCTTTCTTTCTTTTCTTTCTCTTTTTTTTTTTTTTTTTTTTTTGTTATAACAGCCTTTCAGATTCCTCAGATTACATGGCATTAACTTATGGAGACACAGAAGCAGAACTTGTGTTTTTTTAAGAATTACTGTGTTTTAAGTGAGAATTTCTGTTCTTTTCCTTCTCTCTTAGGACTTGATCTTGTTAAGGGTCAATGTTACTCTGTCATTACGAAATTTTAGCTATGCTAGGGAAGGAGGGTGCTCCCAGTTTCTGCTAGGGCTGTTTCTTCCTCTGGCAGCATACCAGGAGCAGTTATGGTGCATTTACTGGTCAGCCGTGACTGACAGTGTACCTGCAGCGGTTCTTGGTGTACAAAAGATGATGGCTGTCAGTGTCTCTACGAGCTGTCTATCTGCTCAACTTTCAAAACAGAACATGTGTTTTTTAATGCTTTGCTTCATAATGGGATTGTGGATGGGAGATGGTGTTTTTCAAAAGATTTAAAGACCTTTAGCAAAATGTTCAGGAGGAATCCTTATACTAAGAATGTTTCCAAACAACACAAGTTTTGTTTCCAAAGTTCATTTTTCACAAAGTAGCACTGAAATTCATTAAACTTCTTATTTCTAATGTGTCTTTGGCTCAAATGACTGTTTTCTAATTTTCTTTCTGAATCACTCCCATGTGGAAAAATGGTAGGTTTTTTTTTTCCTGAGTCTCTCTAATTATAACATCAGCAATGTTTGCTTTGGTAGCAATTGGTGAAGGAAGTAGGACTTTCTCCTATAATGCTGGCCTAAGAAAAAGATTCAAGGTCCATGTGGTGATTTGGAATTTAGAATTATTTTGGTTTTAGTCCCTGTGTTTTAAAGATTTTTTTTTCCCTTTCTGTTTTCTGAAAGACATAGAACTAGGGGAGCCTTAGGGCAGTTTCTGTAAAATGCTTATTCAAAAATTACCAAAATAAATGTAAATAATTTCACACTAAAAGAATTCCCCCTCTGTTCCACAACTGTTAAATGTTTCGACATCCTTGACTCAAAACTGGAGGGACATGGACTTGATGTGTTGACATCTGGGTGTATGAAGAACCAGCTGGTTTGTCACACACAAAGAACTGTGGTCAGCAGCTCAATATCCAAGTGGAGATCAGTGAAAAGTGGTGCTCCTCAGGGGTCAGTATTGAGGCCAGAATTGTTTAAAATGTTTGTTGGTGATATGAACAGTGGATTCAGTGCACCCTCAGCAAGTTTGACATGGCACCATTATGTGCTGTGCAATTTACACACTGGAGGAAAGGGAAGCCATCGAGACAGACCTCAACGAGTTTGAAAAGTGAGTCTGTGAGAACATCACGAAGTTCAACAAGGCCAAGTGTACTGTGCTGCAGCTGTACTTGTTTTCTTGTTTTAAAAATCCTTTTATTTATCTTGGGTCTGCTGGCATTATTTCAAAGCTGGAGTTTTTTACTCTAAAAATAGTATGTTATTGAATTCTCCAGACTCTTGCCACTGGCAAAACCTTCAAAAATTATTTGAAAAAGTTAAATAACTGGTGGGTGAAACTAACGCTTCTTACTACCTTTAATTATTTTACCTTTCATTTTCGTTCATGTATCTTAACCTCAATAATCTTAATAGGCTTTATTTTCAGAAAAAAAATATGATAAACTAATCCACTCTAGAACAGTTCTCATTGAAAAGCCCTGGAAAATTGGAAAAAAGATCATTGGACTTCCAGTCTAGCCTTAGATAACTAAATATGTTGACATTTGATCCCACTCATTCTTGAAGTTTTTTTATAGTTATATCAATATGTAAAATAAACTTATTTTGATAAAACCATGATCGTCTAATTAAAATCTTGCTCTTGTTCAAGGACATGTCAATAATCTATATTGACCTTTGGCCAAGACACTACTTAAACCTAGTTATCAGCAGCTGATGAAAGAGTTTGTCACAGGTAATCAAATAGTTTTCTATTAGTAGATCTCATTGATGATGGATGGCAGATTTATTCATTTATTCAACAAATGCACTGAAGGAAAAAAATAAGGATCTGAATACTACTCCAAAGGTCATGCTTCAGTCTCAGAACTAACAGCTTCACTGCAGTTTCTTGCCTGGCACAAGACAACAGGGTTCAGTTATCATGTTCTCAGTATTTTACTTACATGTAAGAGAATATATTAAACCATTTAATCAAATTTTGCCATATTTTTAATACAAAAGAAATAGCAGGTTCCTCATGAGAATTAGGCTCAATAGTTATGTGGCCTTTTAATCGTGATATATTTTCTATTACTTTTTATGCTTGCATCTTAGATATTTTTGTCTAAAGTGTTTCACTGTGTCCTTCTGAATGACATCTCTTCTATTATGATTAAACTCTCTGAATTCCTTACACTGCAATACTCTAATACTGTTTAATGGTGGCAATTTCATGAGTCATGTCTAGTTTCCTTAGAAATCTTTACTGAATAGCATGAATAAAGTAAGTAAGCAATAATATTTAATTTTATCTAGGAATTAAGTTCAAAAGTACTGAAGAACCAAATGTTTGTTTGTTTGTGCTTTTTTAAACTCAGATCTAAATAAAGAAAATAATTTCCAAATTTTTATGCAAACCGCTGTGAGCCTTGTTTTCTTCTCTTCCGAATCTTTTGTATTCTCAGTCAGTCAGCTTTCTGAAGAATTTCTAACATATTGCAGAGAAACAACTGTCAGCTTTATTGCTTTGTACTATTCTGGATCAAACAGAAGAAAACTGAGTATAGGTGAATGAAAAATATTATTTTACCAATTAAATCAAACTCTTTCATAAACAGAAGTCATCACACGTGAAGCGCTGTACAGCTGTATGCAATGTACTTTAGAACAATAAACTTGTTCTTTTCAAAAGTGTTGACAGAATGAAAGGGTTCCAGAACTCAGCAAAACAGTTGTAATAACTTCCCCACATGGAATAATTTCATCCTTTTAAAGAAAAGAATAAACTTTAAAGTGGAAAGCTGGTGGTCAGTATGCCATATTTTATTTAGAGGGCATTTACTAAAACACTTTCAAAAGTCTTCCATTAATTTCTGAAGCATTTTAAACTACTTAAATTTCTTCTAACATTTTGAAGACTTTTTTTTTTTATCAGACCCTTACTTTCTCAGAACCAAAGCTGTTCTATTTTAACATCTTTATCCTTTAAAAAAATTTTCCTCTGCTTGATATGACCATAACTCATGCAATATTTTAATATAATGAAAATGGTAACATTTTAAGGCATTTAAAACTGCAAACTTAACTATGAATATTTTGTTTTGGATATTTAACTTTGTTTTTGTGCTCTCCTATAAAAATATAAAAAGCACTCATCTGCTTTGTGACTCACTGAGAATGCTAAATAATGCTTTCTCTAACATAGTAGCTTGTTTGTCCAACTAAATATCCTGATGCAGGTGAATTTGCATACAGTATAAAGAAAAGTTTTAGAAGAAAGTACAAAAAGTATTGTTGAAAATTAGTGGGTATTGTACTAAAAACCTATTACAATTTTAGTTATTGAATCAAATAAACTATGCCTGCCAACACTCCAAGCTTCATTTTAATATTCTATATAAACTCATAGGACCATTCGTCATTCTAAAAGATGAGGTTACCTTGCAATAAATTTAAATGTAGTCTGTGAATTATTTATGTATAAGGCAGCATATCTGGATAATTCTATTATTCTCTGAAGGATTTTCTCACTTTAATGGAAGTTTATAGATATATGAACTATCTTTCCTTGCCTAGGATTCCAGACATGTTTTGGTCATATGTGTGATGAAAATCAAATCAAGTAATGTGGTGATGTGGTCAAAACGCAGTAATATGCGTGATATGGTCAAAACACAACAATTCTAGTTTGGCTGTTCATTAAAATCTGGATTAAAAAAAAATAATATTTAAAAAACAACCACAGCCCAAAAAATCCAAATCCAAAAAGAAAAGAAAAAAAACACAAAAAAACCCCACAAACCAAAAAACAACAGCAAAACAGCAACAAAAGCCAAACAAACAAATAAAAACACCAAACCCACAAAACCAAACAAACACACCAACCCCAACAAAACAAACAAAAAAAGCCAAAACCAAACAAACTAGAAGAACAACAGAAAAAACATTCTCAGTAAATCCATATGTGACTGATTCTTAATTGCTTCCCATAGTCCCATTTCTGGGAACTCATTAAATTACTATTACAAAGAATACTTTACTACTGACCTTTCATTCTGCTGGGATATTTCCTTTAATACAGATTCCGCACAACAGCAGAGTTTGTGTGAAAGATGGGTGAAAATGTTCATTATTATATTCCCTGCAGACTTGGGACAGACTTTTATTATGGCTTTTAGGGATGTGTGGCTACTAACAAGCAAGTATTGGCTTTCTTAACTCTATGAATGGGCAAAGTAGCTCGTGACTCTTAAAGCACTTGGTCCTGTCTTCCAATAATTCTCACTGTCAAATAAAGCTGATAGAGCAGAACAATCAGGTACAAAGTTATTCTGTGGAACTTGAGAACTTATTATGTCAGACACAGTCTCTAATAATCTGCACGCTTGTTCTTTAACATCCATACACCTAGGGCTCCCCCTCCTCCTCACAGTACTAGCAATGATTATCATTCCCAGTGTATAATATGCCTTTGGCATGTTATACCCTTTGTTATAATCACAGACAATGTTGATTGCAAATTAATTTGTTTCTAATAATCAAAGGTGTTAGATATTACAGCCTGACATTATTATTAAAAGGTAGAGCTAATAATATTGTTTCTACAAGTGGCTTGGCACTTAAAGGACTAATCCATTTTTATCATACATCAAAGCACAGTTGTTCTGTTTGTTATCACTTTTTTCCCCTTCTCTTTGTCCTTTTAAAAATTATTTTATTAAATTCATAATTGCTCTTTTTGTTTGAATTTTGATCCCTTATTTGCATATAATTTGTCTCAATTTGAAATCCAATTTCCTAGTGTATGTTATCATGAATTTTTCATCTCTGTGCCTTATTATGCATAAAAGAAAATGACAGTGAACATTAAATACGTTTCAAAGTATTAATGATTTATTTAATACTGGGTCCTTGAGAAAACATGTTAAGGAAAAAACCCCAAGTATTATTTTAAAATAGGAGAAAAGGGAGTGCAAATTTAAATCTACATAAATATCATTACAATTTCTATTGGATTATGACTGTTTCAAAGTGTTACAGTATCAAACTGTATAAAACAATATCTTGCAAAAAACCCACTGCTGTTTCTTTGTAGTCTTTTGCTTAAATGCATTTCTGCATGCATGTAGGTTACATAAGTGTATGTATGGGCAGTTTATGCTCAAATAATATATTATTATTTTATAATTACTTAAATATTTTACATAAGGATATACATTTTTATTCTGGGAAATCATACATGTGAAATAGTATTTGTTATTTATTTTATTATTGTATATAACAATAGAGAATATTTCATAAAACAAAGCTTGAAATCTAGCTGAACTACTCTATTCTTTGGCTACAGGCTGAGTATCCTAGTCTTTGAAATTCAGGAGAGATTACATCTCCTCAGGCGTGCTGCTGCAGTGTTTTCCATTCATATAATTAGAAAGATTTTCTCAGTCTTCAGCGTAAGATTTGTTGTAATGAAGACTGCTGGTAACTCCTTGTTGTCATTGGTGGACTCAGGAAAATAATGTAAAACTGGTACTTTTACCACAACACTATTAACATATCATACTGTTACCCTTCTATCCCAGCCTCTTTTGCTCTAGATAAATGTCTTGCCCAAATAATATTGCTTTTGAGATGGTTTAAAACTGTCTTCCTCCTGAACCTCAAATTTATTAATTTGGTCTTGATTTATATTCACATTGAGTAGAAGTATTATTTCCTGTGTTTTCCATCTGACAGTCTTACTAGCATAACCCAAAAGACTGTTTTTCTCATTTATAGGACATAAGGTGGTTGACTTCTCTGAAGCCTGCAAGCATTTGCCTGATATTCCTTATTTTATGTTTGTTCTCTTTAAAGAGTAGAACTATGTGCTTGTTTTTATTGGATATAATCTTGTTGATCTCAGAACTTCTCCCACTCTATCAAAACTATTTTCATCCTGTCCAGAAGAGTGTTTGCTCTTCTACCTATCTGTTTACCATCTGTGAATGGTCTAAGTGCTGTTTTTAGTTCATCAATCTGCCTGCTAACAAAAATGTTTCAAAGGATTGAGCTAGAGACCCTCTCAGAATATAAAATATAGCATCTCCTTCTGTAGAAATGTGTTAACCTATAACATATATTCTTTCATTAATGAATGTGCATAGGGGGTTGTTGTTAACATTTCTGTGGAAGGATGACACGTCAAAAGCTTTATGTGGCATTTTCACTTTTGCTACTTGTGGTCTTAAAATACTACTTTAGCTACCCTATGAAAGGAGTAAATTGGATTTTACTAGATTTTTTTTTGGTTTGGTTTCTCTTGCATTTTCTTTCACATTGCTTTTAAATCTTGCTTAATATTCCCTCAATTATTTTAAATGCATATTTGATGTGTAGTTCCCATTTTCTATCTCATTACATGCTAAGAGTAACTGCTTTATAATGCCTTGCTATTTTGCTGCCCTTACATCTTTTGAAAGACACTTTACAGCCTTCCCTTTCCTGGATCTTAAAGACTGAAACTAGAGCCACTTGATATAAAAATATTATTTTCTCTACCTTTAGATTTCACCTCAGATGGAATCACTTTGCTCAACAGATGGTGTCAGAGTTGATAATTTTTCATTGGACATCTCTGTCTTCCTCAAATATACCAATCAGAGTATTTATCCTAAAACACAGGTGAGTTAAAAGCATTTTCTTGCACTGCTCCATGAAAAGTTAAATATCCCTTGATTTATTCTTTGTATCATACAACACACCAATTTATGCTCTTTACCATACAAAGACAGCAGTTTACCCAATATTAAAACCCTTTCTACCTAAATAAATATCTTCCAAGATTTTCTAAATAGTTAACTCGTCTAGTGTCTGTCAGAAAATTTTCATGAACTTCTGTTAGAGTTCTACCATCTAGGCAGCTGCCTTGGTTTTATTAACACTAGACTGTTTACAGATCATAAACAGACAGATAGAGGTGCAAACAATCCTCATGACAGCATAATTACATGGCAAAATTATTCTGCAACTTCAGCTTCAGCAGTATTACTTCTCTGCTTCAAATAGCATCATTAAGGCAAAGACTTTTCAGTACTTTTTCAAAGATTACCTTAACAGAACAGCAGCAGTGCAAGGATTTAGGACCTTTATATTCTGAGTTTTCTTCTTCCATTAAAACTAGAAACTTACTGAAATCAACAGAGTCAGTGTATTGTTATATCTGGAGATCTAATGTTGCAGGTGCTGTGGGAATCTCAATTTTAAAAACACAGTAAATCCACAGAAATCTATAGAAATAGAATTAGAAACAGGCAAAAGAATGACAGGAAGATGGTTTCTTTCAGGAAGTATGACAATATCTACACTGGTTTTTATACTTTTAAAAACTTACTGTATTGTCTAATGTTTAACACTGAGGACATGAACCTCTGCCTCTTTTTATCAACTTAGGTCTTATCCTGTGTTGATGGTAGATTGGAAGCGCTATTTGAATAAATCATGACTATGACAGGAAGAAAGTTTTAATGACTTATTGTATAATTTTATGTTTTTATCATTATTTTACAGACTAACTATGCTAACTAAAAGTTGGTCAGGTTTTTCAGAGTTTTCTAAAGTCACCATGCAATTATTTAAAGTTGTTTCTTTCCACTCATCCCTTTTTTGGGAGGCATTATTTGCCATCAGTTATTAAAAAGTTATCAAATGCAAGTTTTTAATAATGCTAGATTTATAACCTATGGATTTCAGCTGAAAACCTTCCTTCCTACTTGAGAATACAGCACAATTTGTTCAGTAACTATGTTTAGACTATTAACAAAATAAAGGATCAATCACTGTTTAAAGTCCTCTCAGTAACTGTCATGGATATCCATTACTGATTCCAGCAGCATTAAAAATGCTGCTCATCAGACAGGTTGATCTATATTTAGCCGAAAAATTCTTTCTTTTTTAACACAGAGTAGATCAGGTTGGAAGGGACAACAGTGGGTAATCCAGTCCAACCTCCCTGCTCAAGCAGAGTCATCCTAGGGCACATGGCACAGGATTGTGTCCACACAATTCTTGAATATCCCCAAGTGAGGGATTCTCTTTGGGTAGCCTGTTCCAGTTCATGGTCACCTGAACAGTAAAGAAATTCTTCCTTGAATTTGGGTAGAACTTCCTGTGCATCGAGGCCTGCCTGTTGCCTCTTGTCCTACTGCTTGTCACCACCAAGGGCCTGGCTCCATCCTCCTGACATCCTCCCTTCAGATTCTTGCAGACATTGAGTCCCCAAGAGTCCCCTTGCTGTATTTCTTCTGGAGGCTGAACAGGCCTGGCTCCCTCAGCCTGTCCTTATCAGAGGGATGCTCAAGTCCTTTGATAAACTCAGTAGCTCTCTGCTGGAGCTGCTCCAGGAACTCCATGTCTCTCATGCACTGTGTCCCACAACTGGACACAGCATCCCAGATGTGGCCTCACCAAGGTTAAGCAGAAGGGAAGGATCATGTCCCTCAACTCGTTGGCAGTGTTTTTCCCAAAGAACTCCAGGATACCACTGGCCCTTGGCCATAAGGCACTGCTGGCTCATGGATAGCATGTTGTACCCCGTGATCCTCAGTTCTTTCTCTGCTTTTTCTTCTGTTTTTCTACGACTATTATCTTTATTTAAATTATCCTTCTTGGGTCTAAAAATTGACTTCAAATTACGGAAATATTATAAATGTATATTCTTGTTATCTGTCTTCTTCAAATTAGATCTTAAGTGAAAGCATAGCCAGAGCTGGATAAGCCAGTTCCTGAAATATATCCTTAGGTTTTTCATTCTCTTAATATTTCTGCAGTATTTTCAAGTTAGTCTATAGATAGATCTTTTCTAATGTGCAATTGAAACAGTAGGAGAACAATACAATTAGTTGTACTTCCCCTACAACTGTGCAGAATTGAGAAAGAGTTCATTCCTAGCTTTAGAAACTGTACATTGCTAATCAACACAGGAAAATTAAGGAAACACAGGTATGCTTTTGGGAGTTATATAAGACGTGCTGAGAAGTCAGCCCTGAGGAAGAGAAAAACTGTAAACCTATAAACTAATTTCACAGATATATTAATAAAATAATCCATTAATCCCCAATTGGCTTAAGGTGTGAACACCTGTGGAAGGACAAGCAAGGTAGTGCTAATGAAAACATTAAAGATAAATCATGCTGATGTCTTTTGCTCACTGTCCTGCGATAGAGTAATATATCCTTTTCATTGACAAGGTTTTTTCATCTGACGTTGTTCCAGTATTTTTAGAATCAATTGGCCAAATTCCTGTGGACTTCAATCTGTACCATCTTTGCAAAACTTTAGAAAAAAGAATAAAATAAAAAAAAAAGCTATAGAGCTACTATACTACATCTTGAGAAAGTAGACTTTAGGCTGCTCAAAGTACTAGTTAGTAAACTTCCATGGACATCTGAGATTTGAGTGAAATGGAGTCCACACATGCTAGTCAGTTTTTAAGAAACATCTTTTAAGAGTGCAGGAGTAGGCAATCCCAAAGCATTGAAAGTCAAGCAAAAGAGGCAATAGGCTGGCTTGTCTGAACAGTGATATCCTTTAGAACCTAGGCAGGAAAAGAAAGTATATGGATTCTGGACGCAAGGTCAGGCTATACAACAGGGCTGCAGATATGCTGTTAACCACTATAGGAAGACAATTCATGTTCTAAGCTCAGTAGGAGTTAAAGCTGGCCAATATATCGGTCAACAACAAATGGAGGTTTTAGGTAGCAAAAGAAAGTCTAAAGAAACATTGATTTGATGAGATTGATCACTTTAGGAACATGGGTGAATATAAATCACAAATATTTTATTGCCTTCTTCATTTCTGTCTTTAACACCAGTCATGGACCTTGGGGCTCTGGGAACCCTGAGATGGAACACCATTATTGACCATGAATGATAAGCTCTCAGATGACTTTGGATTGGTACAGTTTGCTGCTGTACCTGAGTGCAAATAGGTCTGTGGGACCTGGTGGGATTTAGCCCAGGGTAATGAAATAGTGCACTGATGTTATTGCAAGACCTACTGTAGTTATATATCAACAGTCTTAGGAGTTCAGAGGAGTTCCAGGTGATTGGAAGATGGCAAACACTTTTCCAATTTTCAAAAAGGGCAACGAAGAAGACCCTGCTAATCATAGGCCTGACAATCTTGCTTTTGGCCTTTGTAGAATTATAAAAAAGATTATCCTGGGAGGTAATGGCAAACCCTTGAAAGATCATGCAATGATTGATCAAAGCCAACATGGATTAATGAAGCAAAAACATATTAACTTATTACGAGGATATTTCTCTAGTTAATGAAGAGAAGGCAGGGGGCTTTTTTTTTTTTTATTTTAGCAAAGGTTTTGATACTATTTCTCACAACATATTTATGGAAAAGGTGTCCAGCATATAGCTGAACTTGCCCACTATTATGGTAGGTGAACAACTGGCTGAAAGGAAGGGCTCAAAATGATGCGGTAATGGAGGCAGCATCTAAATGGCAGGCAGACACAAGTGGTGTTTCCTCAGGGCTCAATTTGAGAGAAAATTCTCTTCAATATTTTTGTTAATGACCTGGACACAGGAGATAGGTCACACAGAGTTTGCTGAAGATAACAAATTAGGAGGAGTCACTGATTCCCTTGAGTGCAGAGAGGTCTTAGAGAGTGATATCGATAATTAGAATAATGGGTAAATACCTATCATATGAAACTGAGCAACAACCAGTACTGGATTCTATACTTGGGACAGTGTGATGCTTTGTACCTGGGTGCATGTATAGACTGGGGGACAAGAGGCTGAAATGAAGCTCTGCACAAAGGGATCTGAGAGGTTTGTTTGCTGTGAAGTTCAATATGAACTAATGGTGTTCCCTGGCAGCCAAAAGGACCAAAAGTATCCTGAGGTGCTTTAAGCAAACCACAGCTGGCTGGTCAAAAGGATTGGCTATCCCACTCTATCTCAGCAGTGATGCTGCCTCTCCTAAAGTTCCGAGTGTGGTGTTGGGCTGTATCAGACACCAGAGTCTGATTAAGAGGTAAAACTGAAGAACAATGAAGAAATTTCATATATATTTGTGCTACAGGAGCTCAGTTTGACCCCCACTTCTGATATTTACCCATGAAATTTCCTGGGAGGAAGTGCAAGCTGCATACATCTGACAGACATTTTGAATTAGTTGCAAAGGTATCTGAACTAGCAGCTGTCTTCTGGAGGAATTAGTGTGTAAACTTAATGACATACTGCTCTGCTCTGAGCTGTGGTTCAGGGTGTTTCAATGTGCCAAGAAAAGAAATATAGCTAAGGGGAAAAGAGGGTCATTGTTTTCCCAAATCATTGTATTCATCACTCTGGCTTATAGGAAGACAGAACTGTTAACTATCAGACATAGAAGACCTTTCAAAAAGTCATTGAGGCAAAAGCTTAATTCTATTTTCAAGACATTACACAACAGTAGTTTTCATTCTCTGTGTTTTGTATTTTCTTCCCATCTCTTTTGTTTCCAGCACAGGACTGCAGGCTGTCTTGCAATTCAATATTTGTTGATATATATTTTCACCCATCAGTAATACAGATTTTAAAATCAGTGTTAACCATCAATTTTGTTGATGATGCGCAAGGCAGAATAGAGCACAGCTTGTGGTTTTACAGGTTTTTGTCAGCAGTATTGACAGCAGTAAAACCCTGAAGCAGAACCTACACAGAAAGCAGATATGTGCACTAACAAGATGTTATTTTTAGAGTTTCTTTTCTAGCTCATAGCTTTTTACTGGCAATATTTTAATTGGTCCAATGCCAACATAAAAAATATAACATTTTACAGCTGTAATCTAAGTACACTTGGGAACTATTTGACCCAGTAATATAATTCCCCTTCTGTCCCAATACAAGTACACTTAATTAAATATACTTCAGTCTTTTCCTAATAAAAGATATATTTCACCTCTGACCAGTCCACAGGTTGTACATTAAGTTCAGGCTTCCAACTATACAGCAAAAAAAACATAATGAGAGAAGGAGAAAGGGGGAGGTTTACATTTCTTTTTTATTTCAAATTATATTTTTTAAAAAGTGTAGCTGCAGAAGAAAAAAAAAAAAACCTCTTGAATATTTTTTTCCCCTTCCTATAAAATAACAACTGCAATTTTCTTAACTTTTAACAAAATTACTGACAGGTAATATCATTAAATTCTCATTACTGGAAACAGCGATTTTTAAGAATGAATGATGATGGTATTAGTTTTCACATACTCAATACCTTAATAATAAAAGTTTAAAAACAAGGTCTTTTGTGAATCATTAACAAATCTAACCTAGAAATTTCACTTTATTGCTAGTGTCTCTCAAGCATTTGATCTTTCCTTGTTTAGACAACATGAGAATTAAAAAATTCTTTATGATCTTGTCTATAACCCTGATTTTCTCAAGGAGAAGGATCAGAGCTACAACAAGGGTTGCATGTTTTCATGTTGTAGTTCTAAGATTGCTTATGTGGATGTGACAAGTTCTCGGATTCTTTAGTCAGTGCTGCTGAGACCCAGTTCTGAGCTCTTCAGTACAAGAGAGGCATGGACATAGTGGAGAGAGTCCAAAAAAGGGCCACAGAGATTATTAAGGGCATCTCTCCCATGAGGAAAGCCAGAGATACCACCTGGTATTGTTCAGCCTGGAGAAGGAAATGGTCAGGAGGTTTGTAAATACCTGAAAGGGAGAGTGTGAAGGGAATGGAGCCAAGTTCCATTCAGGAGTTCCCAGTAGCAAGGCAGAGACAACAGGCACAAAATGTTATGCAGAAAGTTCTCTCTGAGCATTGGGAAGCACTGCTTTATTGTGAGTGATTGTGCTCTGGCGCAGCTTGCTCAGGGAGCTTGTGGAGGTACTCAAAAGGATCTGGGTGTGGTCCCGGGAAATGGGGTCAAGGAGATTTTGTTTGAGCAGGTGGGCTGTACAAGATGAAGTCCAGAGCTCCCTTCTTCTGCAGTTCTTTCCTCAACCATGGTGTGATTCTGATGTTATAAATTTCCCAATATTCCCCATTATAACGTCGATACTTTTTTCAAACTTCAAGTATCAAGTGAAATTTTTTCTGTTGGGATATCTGTTCCTGAATAATTTTAATAATTTGAAATTGTAATAATAGTAAAATTATGAAATTATGAAATTCTAATACTAGTAAAAACAATAACAACAACAACAATTTGTAATCTCAGCAGAAAAGTTAAAATAAAATATTCTGGTTTACAGGGAGAGGAGAATAAGAGAGAAGCAAGGAGAGAGGGAGAAATGGAGGGAAAGATGGGGGAAGGAGGGAGGAAGAACTAATAATATGATAATAATAAATCAGACAGAAAACCCCTAATTTTGCTCAGATTTGTTCAACCAGAGCCCTGCAGACTAGAGGGATCAGTAACCTGAGAGAAGCCCCAGGGGCTGCATGGATGGCACAGAACAGGATGTAGCACTGTTTGATTTGTTAAGCACACAGATGGTGGCTGTTGAGAGCACACTCCAGAACAACTTGTACAGTACAGTAGCAAGGCAAGCCACTAATCATATATTGCTCAGTTAATCAATCATTCACCTAAGAAAGAACAGATGGCACAATTCATAAAGAGTCAACTGCAAGTGTACAAAAGGGCCCATCGGTATTTCTGTCCTACCCTTGTAATCTATAAAATAGACTTGTTTGGTTTCTAGATTGACTAGATGTTCTCTGTCAAATTGAATTCACTGGCATGCTTATCTCTTCTGAAAGATAATTTTAAATGAATGTATCACTAATAAATTCATTATCCTTTAGCTCAGATAAGTATGAGAGTCAATAATAAACAATGTTGAGATAAACTAAATAAACTTTGGGAATCTCTGTAAGAAATTAATACAGTGATGGTTCCAGCAGTTCTTACAGTGATGGCACAAAGTCAGTGACAGCCTAAACTTGATGTTGCTGCCAGAGACAGCAAGGTGTAGCGCCTTGTGTGTGGTCCATCAAAGCCCTAGAGAAAGAATCAGAAGACTGGAATTTGAGTTGGTACCTAACTCCTAGTGCACTCTCATGAAACCTATTCAGACTCCTAAAATTCCAAACTTGTCCATAGTCAATTCAGTTATGCAGAGTAACATATTACCAGTCTTTCCCTCATTATTATCATGTTTTTCACTTTGCTTGTAGGTCTTGATAAAGCAAACAGGTTCCATGAAGTAAATAAAGTGGTGCAAAAGCTGTGGTGGCAAGAAATGTTTGCCTTTAGTGTGACAAAGTGGTTGCCACTTCCCCGTGGGGAATTTTCCATTAGATAAACATTGTTTGAACCTTCTGAAATGAACAGAGAATCAACCACAAAGGGCAAAAGCTCAATATTAATTAGGAAATTGCTCATTCTTCTTCCTCCTCTTTATCTGGGAGAAGGAAACCAGGATTAAGTTTTTCTCCAAGGATTAATGAGATTTCACCATGCAGAGAGAAATAACAATCCTAGATTTCTTTGTTAAAGGCAATGATTCTGGACATCTCCTGTTATTTTGTTATATTGACTTATGAAGAAGTATGAGTGGCTCCAGTTACAAGGTAGATTAAGATTTTCTGTTTAGAAAGAAATATCCTCTGACCTTCAGGAGGATACAGGCTTTACATCCTGCCTGGATGTCATAGCATTCCTTAACGAATAGGCTAAAATCTGCCACTGATGGACAAATTAGATTTAGCCAGCTTCACTGTTTCATCTTGAGTAACAGCACAATAGCAAAATTCGTTGGGTTTTTTGTTTCTTTTTTGTTCGGTTCAGTTAGTTTTCTTGTTTTCTGTTTTAAAAGCAGAGTTAATTAAATTGTCATGCTTCCCCTAGACTCTGAGACATGCTCTTTCAGCCCTGTGGTGCTATTAAGTCAATATGTCTTTCTCTGGACTCCAATGTATAATAACCTGAAATCTCTACAAGAAATGTGGAAGGAGAGATTGAAACTTGAGCCATACAGTGTAATCCTTTTTCAGTACATGTTAGAACAATTGCTTAACCATATTACCTCCATTTTGGAAAAAATTACTTGCAAGGGACTTCATCTAAAACCTGTGTCAAGAAGAACACAGGTGTCATTTGGCTTATGAGTGGTTCATTTTTCAACATATCTGCTTTTGCAAGAAGGCTGGACTCAGAATCACTGGGACCTGAATGCACCCATATTTAGGAACCTAGTCATTCCAGATAATATATGGAAACCATTAAGATGTGCCCTCCAGCTGTATATATTAAGGCTAAAAGACAGATGGAATATGTTAATATAATTTTTTAAATCCATAAATTGCAATGTATTTTCTTCATTAATTCATATTCTCCTCCAAACAATTACCCCTAATTTGGGGATGCAAATAAAGAAAGATGTTAACATTAACCCATAATGTAATGTCATGTGTCAAGTTACACTTAGATCAGGAATCTTTTGGTAAGTCATGTCTGAAAATATCTTTTCCAGAACTTAACATTGCTCAGAAGTAATAATATCAATTAAAAAAAAAAAAAAAAAGAAAGAAGAATAGGAAAAGTTTTTTAATTCATAATAATCACTGTAGTCAGCAGAAAAAAAAGTGGTTACCACTTTTGGTGAATAGCTATTTCATTAAAAACTAGTATGAACTCACAATTATTATTATTTAAACTAAATATTCAACCAGGTAAAATTTGGTTTGTATTAATAACTAATTTTGCAATATTTGCTATTTCATGTAGCTCATCCACCTTAATGATCATTACTTTTAATGCTAATGAAATTTGTTCAGTTATAAAAAAAAGGGTATTGTTGACATATCTCTGAGTGTATTTTAGCTGTGAGTACATAAAAATAGAGAATGGATTTTTAGAGTATTTTCTTTTCCTCATTCTTTATACTTCATTCTTCTTCTAGGTGCAAGTACCTTCAGTAGCAGATTTCTTCTAATTACCTAAATGTATTTTGCAAATCACTCTCAATGAAAGCACATTTTTCATCGGTTCTCTTACCAACTAAAATAGCAATAGTCACTGAAGCAATTGATCAATAGCATTATTTCCTTCTGCCACACCAGTTCTGCTCACCAGGGTCTTTGCTCCAGAGAACTTATGTGTTATGTTATTGCCCTAGTCTGAGATCTATACTGGCTAGAGTAGAATAAATGGGCAATCACTTGTGTTAAGGAGTAGCAGATTTCTCATTCATTTTTAAGCACTTGAACACTGGCCTAACTACAGTGTTTTATTATGGCTTCTGAATTTAGGAAGACCAATTTCTGTTAACTTGACTTCACACACAAGAAGTTTTTAAGACTTGGTCTGAACTGGTTAGACTCAACATCCACAGCTCTAAATTTTTTAATACTTTGTGGTGCATGAGTGTGTGTTACTGTCCCTATGTCTGCTGCCATAAAGTAACTTAAATATATTGTTAATTTTTAAAAAAATAAAAGAAAAAAAAGAGTTTACAATAAAAAATAAGTTCAGCACAAAGTTTTATTCTGGAATAAGATACTGTTGTTTAACATTGATATTCAATTCAGGTTTTGCCTTACTGAAATGGTCACTTGTGCTCTCTTTCTTCTGCATAGAGATGAATGAGAGCCACAAAATTGTAAGGAGTTTATTCAACCTTGCTCAAGATGAGTGTCTCTCTTTTCCAGTAAGGATGCAAGAAATGCTATCTCTTGTGTTTCCAGCTGTGTTATAATATAAAACATATTTCAAAGAATTCTCTGGCCATGTTGCCACTTTTTACCTCTCCTGCTCTAGGATGAGGGGCTGTACAGACAGGAATATGGGTTTACTTTTTCTAAACCATTTCAGGAATGCAGTTTAGCAATCATGCTAGAGCTGCTACATTCTTTTTCATTTCACATATCTGTCTCTTTTTTCCCTGTACCTCTTCCCCCATTTTCATCCGCCCAATGCAATTCTAAGATCAATTGAATTCATGACATGCACTTTGATACAGCCATGAATGTATTGTATGTCTGTCTTGTACCTCTACTTGTACTATATCTGAGTACAAACCTGGAAACCTGGGAAAAAAGCAGTCTGGATTAACCACCTGGGACATAGAAAGTGTTAATCTTATGAGTACAGGCACAATTTGAACAGACTGTATTTTACTCTCTGAGAGGTCATGCAGACATTTCCCATAGGAAGCTATGTGGGGAAGATGCAGTGCATAATTCTGTTTCTTTATGGAACTGTTAATTACTGTCACTTCTACATGAGAGAAGAGAAAATCTATTTACTTCACATTTACACAGTCCTTCTTTAGCTCCAAAGTAGAAGTTAATGCATTCTAGCCATCATCCTCTAACTCTTAATTGTCTTTTCAAGAAACACCTGTGTATTTTTCATTTGATTTTCCTAATATGAAGACCAGTTCAACTGATGGCAAAAACCTTTTTTAAGGCTCCAGGAAGTATCACATCTCTATCATGTATCATGTGTAACTTTTTGCATTAAAACTTAATACAGTTTAATAAAACTTAATACATATATTTGAAAAATGTAAATGATTGCTCATACATATCCATTTTATTAAACGTGTTAATTTACATATAAGACACTGTAATATCTTAATTAACCTTTTCTATAGATACTTACAAAAAAAAGGTAGCCAGCACTTCCTTGTTTTATAGGTCCTCTGGTCCCTCTTTAGCCTTGCAACAGGATGAATGAGAAGAATTCCTATTATATTAATTCAGATTTTGTGCATCAGTTATCTGATGCATCAGCTACCTTGAATCAGAGAATCCAAGTATCCTAGACTGCTTCCTGCTGTCTAGCACCCCAGGCTCTACAGGACCATTTATGATGATATTTTCCACATAATTTTTGTCTTAAAGATAAAAAGATTGTGTTTAATAAACATATAATAAAAATAAACACTGACATTATCTCTATTTGATGCAATACTGGTTTTGTCTATGTAGGTATATTTGCTCTGGTTATCATTTTTTCTGTTAATTTTGCTCTTCTTTGAACTTTTTTAGTGATTTTTCAGCTTCTACACGTTGAGTATCAACATCTACCACCCAATAAATGTAACATCAGCATTTGGCTAAACAGCACTAGAAATACTCTCTATGTGAAGGTGTTTCACTTTAGACTGAATTAAGAATGGATAATATATTCTGATGTTGTTAAACTTATTTTCTATTCTGACTAATGCATATCCAGAAGGATAAGAACATTATTCCTCCTCCAGTGTACCATAATAGAAGACCCCTTTGCATGTTTAGTACTGATAGACTAAAGTGCATAAGGTTCTTGCTTAAAGGCTGTTTAGGTGAGGGGAAAAGTATCCTTAACACTAAGATAATCTGTGTTTTCTTTTCACTGGCTATTAGCTAGTGGGCTTTTTCCCCTAGCATTTCTGTAGGCATAGTCACCATACTCAGTACAGCATTCATATAAATCATGCAGAGTATTAATGTGAAGATTTTGGAAGGGGTGTCACAATTCCCTGCTTTTCAAGTTACCTTTCGGTAAACATATTTGTAAGAAGGTTGAACTTTGATTTCCTTAAAGTCATGCATAAAGCAGAGTCTAAAATTAGTGTGATCTTACCCAGAAATGCACTTTAATAAAGAGTGCTACTAGAATTCTAATTTATTTGAGATTTAATCAAATAATACTCATTATATATTTATTCATTATATTGAAGCCACAATCCTGTCATTATATTTGTTTTCTTCAGACTTTAAAAATTGTTTTAAAATTAATTCAAATACTGTAAGTGTTGGGATGTTTATTTCTAAATCATTCCTTTTCTAAATAGCTACCTTAGTGGAAGTTTTCGTTTATTTGGCTGGTTTTTGTTTTTTTTTTAAATTCTGAGTGTGAAAGTTGCTTATTATGTACTAGTTAAGAAATCATAGATGTTGAAACCTTGTTACACAAGTCAGTCCATCCTTACAAATGTAGCTGTGCCTCAAGATATTTGACTTTGACTTATGTTCCCAGTTCAAGAGATATATATGCTGAAGGTTGCCTTTCTAACCACTGAATTATTCTGTAACCATAGAAACAGCTGAACTGACCGCTAACTGGGATATTCATCCTGATAAAGATCTCACCCATTCTGCAGAGGCCTGACTGTTTCAGGTTCAGCATTTCAAGCCCACAGAAAATGCAACTGACACTCAATATTATTAAGTAATTATTAAGGGAAGTATAAGTACTAAGGGAAAGAAAATGTATGCATCACCACACATTCTCACAAGATACACTCCTGCCATCATTAAGTTAAATACGATTTCTGCCTTTTCACTTTCCTCAAATGTTCTTAAAGTATAACAATGCAAGTTTTGATTATGAGAATTTGTAACATGGGTTATATTCCAGAGTACTAAAGTTTGTGCTCAAAACTGTAAATGAGTACTTAATTAATGAATTTCTATCAAGAGAGACATGTTTCCATTTATTTTTTTAGGTCTTTTGCTGTTACCTAAGTCTCCTGGATACAACATATGAATATATATCCATTTATATCTTCAGAACAAGTCACTTCTATATGTTTCACCATTTAGTGAGAGTTAAACATCTAAATTTCTCCCCAAGTTTATAAAATTAAATTTGAACTTTTATTCAACTCAAAAACTCAGGGTGCAAAACTAGGGCAAAAAAATCCAAACCAAACAATTTAAATTGCTGATGTGGTTTCGGCTTCATACTGGGTTATCAAAAAAGGACTAAATCTTGCCATATGGTTTTACCCAGTGTCTTTTATTTTTTACTGCAAGGTAAAAGTCATGAACCTGATTAAGAATAAAAAGATGAAGGATTCATTTGAGCATGGAGAAAAGCTTAGGAAAAAAACATAAAGCTGTCGATGAGACATAAGTTCATAAGGAACTGGTCCTCTGAAGCCCAGATTTCTGTATATGTATATATGTGTTTATGTCAACAGATCTATACAAAATATTAACTTCTAAAAGTAAGAATGTTTTGCAAAATTTGTTTGTTAAACGGGAAGGATCAATAGGGTTGAAGTATCCTAAGCTATGTGTGGTTTGCAGGAAAATAACCAGTAGTTCTTCCCCATGTGTGTGTTCTTGAATATGGTTATGGGCACTTCTACAAATTCAGTGCTATTCAAAAAAAAAAGAAGTCTTCATAAATAATTGAAAAAAAAACCAAAAAAACCAATTATATTTGACAATAAACTTGGTTTTGTCCTGAATCCTTAAGATCCCAAGAGTTATCTTTGTTACTACTATGACAAACAGAAGTTGTGGGAAACTTCACTTTTAACATGAAGCTTTAAAAAAAAAAATTATTAGGAGGCATTTTTTTATCCATGTGGGAGATATAAACCATCACTGAATGATGAACCTTAATTTGAATTTGCCAATATTAAAGAATAGTCTCTAATACCAGAACACATTCTCACTCCCTTGAGTTCATTTGAAGGGGATTTAATGAGATACAGAGCATGAGACTGGTTCTCTAAATCTGATCTTTAATTTGAAGCTTCCAGTTTTACTTATTCTTGTGGTTTGTGATGCAAAATGAAGCTCCATGTAGGTCCTTTCCACATGCATCACACCCTTATTGTCAGTCATAAGATGCTGGAATTTGAGATTACTTTTCTTTGGGTTTTGGCTTGTTCTATTTTGTTTGATTGTTTTGTTTCTATGTTTCTTTGCTTTGGTTTGTTTATTTCTTCAGTAGAATCAAGTGAAAAATTTCCCCGTAAAAGAATGACTTAGAAAATATTTTCTTAATGGTTTTATAACTGAAGTTATTCACCTAAGAAACAAACAGGAATTTTTGGTTTTCACCAAGTTAACAGATCTCAAATGTACAGAAACATAGAGCATAGGGTCAAAGATTAAATTAAGTTAACCAATTTTATACTGTATGACAGCAGGTCATAAAATCCATCAGAAGACTTCCAAGGCTAAAGAGAGAAAAAAAAATGAGAGCAGTGAAATTCATACAAGTGGAGTTGTTGTATACCTGCCTAACAACCACTGTACTGAAGATAAATATTGTTGGCTTATTGTGGTTTTATGAACTTTCAGAATGCAGAGTGTGCAAAGAGCTCATTCTGGTGAAGGAATGGAAATCCCACAGAATATATCCACACAAAAAACGAGCAGCCCAGCAGCTTACTCAGCTTTCCATGTCCAAGAAAAAATCCTGATTATCCTAAGGACTTTGTTAATGTGAAAAAAATTTAATTTATAGTTCTTATGGAATGTATATCGAATTGAAAGAGTAACTTTTCAGAGTGAAAAGGGAGGGTTTGTTCCAGAATTACTTCCAATAGGGAGTTTGCAGGAGCAAAGAGTAATCACAAAAAGAAAGAACAACTCCCTGTTAAATGTCATACATAGGATGAAATCCTTCAAGCTTCACAAAAACAGGCATGATTAAAAATTAGACATAAGCATCTCATTTTGTCTAAAAAATTTGAATTTCCAAGGGGCAACATATAAATTCAGAGTTAAGGCCTCAATGACCCAGGAATTGTAACCTGTTACCTGACCATGCTTTGATATGCATTTAACTTTGGCAATATTTCTCAGCAGGTCTAAAATACTCCATAGTTCACTGATTTGGCAGCATTTCAGATCTGTGTGAATGTCTGAAGTGTCTCTACTATTATGTCTTCATAGATATAATATGAATTATCTGCACTTTGCACCTTTTGTTTTGCTAGTTCTCTTGAGTATTTCAAAATAGATAGGCTGTAATTCAAATAACAATTTTTTAAAACAAGACACAAAAGTGTTCTTGTATAGCCTGTGCTTGTAGTGAGATAATTTGTTCCTGAGACCTTCTTCATTTGATACAACAATTAACAGGGAACATGCTCACACAATCACAGAATATTCATGACCACTCTCTCCTTGATCAAGAGGTAGTCCTGGTCTTTACTTTCACAGAATTGTTTTGTTTTAGTTTTGTTCAGTTTGGTTTGTTTTTATTATACAATATCGTTACCATACTCCTGACTCATAGTTACTAACTTTCATTCAGAGTATATTTCTCCCTTTTCACAAATATGAAATTGCAGAAGTAGAGAGCCACAGGATAGCAGTCTTCATTTTTCAATAGATTTGCTATCAGGAAATAAGGAATATAGATTCTCATCCTGTATCCACCACATCACTCAAAGAATAAAATAGTCATTAAAAATCTACAGCATCATCCACAAAATTTAAAATTGATATAGAAGCAGTTTATCAGAACATAATTCTGTGGCTTTAGCTATGAAAATTCCTCAGCTATTCTTAGGTGCAGATCTTCCAAATAATTAACCGGAAATTCTACTGGGAGCAGTAGCCCTTGCTATACAATAATCCTTCTGCTTTGTGCACTTAATGAAACTTGGTTCCTTCTGCAAAAAATAGCATTGCTGAACTTGCTTAAATTTTCTAGAACTTCTTTCTACTTCTCTAGATACCATCTTTGAGACTGTTACATATGTGCAGCTCCTTCATCCTCTTTTGCCTAGTACAAGGTGGTTAAAGGCTGGCAGGTTGTGAAGCTTTTTTCTCACTCAAGCTTATGACTTTGCAGTATGAATAAAGTATTTTATCATAAATCCTTCTTTCTTTTGCATGTTTTGAGAAAAACAAAATCAAAAACAAGCATATCATGTGAGTTTTCAGTAGTGTCATCACAATTAAGGTAGCAGCTACTTGATCTGGTGGTACAAACAGTTGTCTTTTCATGAATAAACTATCAAAATTGAAGAAGCTACTGTCCCCACAGGTTAGATCCTTCTATCTACATTCATGTGCCTGTGTCTGAGTTGTATGTATCAGCTGTATGACACAGCTTGAATTCATATCAATGTCAAATCAATCACAGTACTTTTATCTGTTTTAATTGTAGTTTCAACTACTGTCACAGACATATTTTCATAAAAATCCTTTCTTTAGGATTTTTCCCCTTTCTGAGAAGCTGTGGCCTTGGCAACAAAATGTAAAAAATGGTTATCTGCTGCTGTGGAATGCAACAGGTGCACCTGTGATTAGTTTTCTGTGGATGTTTGGATTTACTGACCACTCACAGCAGAGCTGTTCTTGCTTTCTGCCTGGACACAGAACTTTGTTATTCATTCCTTTTCTATTCTTAGTGTAGCTAGCTTCTGAGAACTTTTCTCTCTATTCCTTTTAGTATAGTCATAATGTAATATATATCATAAAATAATAAATCAAGCCTTCTGAACATGAAGTCAACATTCTCGTCTCTCTCTTCACCCTGAAAAACCCTTGCAAGCCCTGTAACAAACTACTTGTGCACAGAAGTAAAAATGTAAAGGCTTCAGTCATGGGACAGTAACAAACGACCCTAGGACAGTAACAGTTCCTGCAGACATTTTAAAATGATCACAAATATATGTCCTAATTTTGTGAATGAGAGATGACTAGCAAGGTATCTTTCAGAATGAGTTTTTTGGACTGTGCTTATACAGTTTTTTGCTGTAAATCTAATTCATTCTGCCTGTGCTCCAAGCCAATGATCAGCCACACAGAGCAAGAAGCGCAAAAGGGTACACAGACAAACCTTACTCTCTAGGTCCTGCTCCTCAACGCTGCTTCTAGGTCAGACACATTGCCACACAGCTAAATGGTTTCCAGGTGTTTGAAAGAATCAGCAGATTGATTTCAGATCTTCTTGGGCATGAGTGACTCCATTGCACCTGCTTGAAAAAACAGGAGTCCATCCTTAGACACACTGCTGTCCTCTCATGTCCATTCCCTGCTGCTGAGGCTTCCTGCCACTGTTCTGGTGTAACTTGCATTCTCTAGCTCTTTCTCTGGCCTCTGCACACTCTGGTCACTGTTCCAAATCCTAACTGCTATCGATTTGCCTTTTATTACCTCCATATTTCAATTGGTGCAGGACCAATGCTGGCAAAGGTTTTTCTGAACTACTTCTCCAGCTCTGTGCTATTTTAGTATGACTTCAGGTCTCCATCTGTCTGATTTTTCCTCCTCCCCATTTCAGAAGTTAGGAGAGTAAAATATGCTCTTATTTCAGAGATACTTGAAAATACTGTTTTCAAAATCTAGTGGCTCTCTTTGCACTTGTGGTAGCTGATGTTATGATATGGTTTTTAAATTCAAGTGTTTGGGTTTTTAATCTAAAAAATGGTTTTCTTTTCATCCCTGTTTCATGGCATAAGGATGCTAAAACTATTTAAAACCCTCTATACTAATGCTTTATATATATGGCAGACAACTGGTTTTATTCAGCCTTGTTTTTTTCTTAATATGCCTGAGTTATTTGTGTTTAAATGCACTGAATTTTTATGAAGCATGAATATTCCAAAATTTTAAATATGTTTAAAAAAGTTAAACTGTGGCAAAACAGAGCAGAGATTTTTAATACAGAAATATGCAATAAATTTGGGAGGGAGTTGCTGTTATCATGGAGAATATCTCTGTAATTTTATTTGTTCAAATAATGTGCTTTAAGCAAAAAACTACTAAAATTATAGTAGAATGAGAAATTTATATTTGATACACATTTTCATATATGCACATAACCATGCATATACAAAGTTATCAACGTCTATAGAGAAAAAAAAAGTACATCCCAACTTCTCATATAGAACTGTGGAGCAACAAATGAGCTCACATGTTTTTAAGAATTCATTACTTTTCTAAGACATATTAACCTAACTTTGAACTATCCTCAGAATTAATGCTAAAAGTTCATTTGTCAAGTAAATGAGGCAAGTACATATTAGATGTATTAGTTTTAACCCTCCTTTCTCCTCAGAATGTGAGTGATCTCATTTGCAAAATTTAATCATTTTTGTTCATATCTAACAACATTCCCAAAGTATCCTTGGATAAGAGCAGCAGAGTGATAAAAACGGGGTTATTTTAGCACAACCCCTGTTGAATTCAAAATACTTTTTATGTAGAAATTGCTTTCCTTCTCCTATTTGCATCATTATGAATATATTTTCTGCATGTTTCTGTTGTAATTTTCAGAGAGGTCAATGGCAAAAATATGCAAATTCCAGTAAGCTGTGTTATTACCTCATCAAGAGTGAAATCCTGAACTTTATTTCAGTAACTTTCATATGCAATTAAAGCTCAACTTTCCCAACAGGGTTAGAGTATGTTTAATTAAAAATGAAGTTCGTGATAGTCTAATACAACACACTAAATCAAATGAAAACACCCCTACCTTGTAGCCTTGCCTTCTAAAATTACTGATAAAACATGGAAAGGAATTTTGACTTCTCACTTTTTGGTCTTCAAACCAAGCAATTTTTTAACTTCAGGAAGACTGATTACAGACTTAAAAAGCAAATGTCTGTATTATGCAAATAATACTTTATGAGTTTTGATGTTGTTCTGTTTTTTCCACCAAGTGATCAAAGGAAACGAAAAAGGTGATCAGTAGTCAATCATCAAAGCAATTAGTGTTAAACTAATCAATATTTGTCACATTATGGCTACACTGATATTCACAGGTGCTGCGGGTTAATCACAGAAGGCAGCTGAGCATCACCCAGTCACTCACTACCCCAGCAGAATGGGGAGGAGAAGCAGAAGAGCAAAAGCAACAAATTAACACATGGACCAATATCAAGACAGTTTAAGACAGGACTAAAATCTGCACATACAAGCAGAGCAAGAAAGGAATTAATTCCCAGTTCCCTTTGTCAGGCAGATGTTCAGCCATTCCCAGAGAAGCAAAGTTTCATAAGTTAACAACTACCTGGGGAGAGAGAAGCCACAGCCACAAACAATCCCTGCTTCCTACTGCCCCACATTTCCTGCTGCCATGTATCCTCTGAGCCAAAGTAATGCTAATGTGTGCATTATATGTACAAGCAGATCACAGCTGCCTTCACTGTTCCACCAGGACGTGGGGTACTTTGATTTTGGTTTGGTGAGAGAAGCTGAATGGCCCATGGGGTAAATGGTAACTTGTGCTGCTCACCTGGCCCAGAGGGACTTGTGGAACTGTGGGAGATGCACTGCACATCGTAGCTCTGAGGTCCCAGACCCACCAAAAAAAAACCAAAAACAAACCCAAAGACAATATCAAGGGGCAATTTAGGAAATAAGAAACTAGAGTACATATGCATAGTACCAACCCCTAAACCAATCTGCTACATTCGAGGTTGGCTTACACTGCCATTTTAAAAATTCTTATTATAGTTATATTTAACATGTTCTAACATGAATATATTCTTTGAATGTTTTATGATATTATCTGCTTCCATGGTCTCTCAGGTAGTGTACTTGGTGTCAACTACAGTTTTAAATCCAAAGAATAATGATTAAATATTGCACATTTCTGGTCTGCAAAACAATAAATGTCAGCTGCACTCAGACTGTAACTCAAGACAATTAACTGGAAGACAAAAAATTGCTTTTTCTTTCCCCTGCTGCCAGAGCTGTAAACTCTTTGCCAAATTGCCTTTATAAGAATTTAACTTCCCTACTGATTAGTTTGACTCACATTAATTTAAAAAATACCTCAGCTGCAACTTACTAGGCTATAAAACTGTCGCTTTTCCTAGCATGAAGACATCCTGGTTGTTATTTTATTTTAGTTCAAATCTTTTAAAAATAAGTAAATGGATTAATTAATAATTCTGAAATCCCAATAGAAAGATTATTTCTGTTTTATTATCTTTTCATTAAAACATACCTGTGGTCTCTTAAGGTGGTTTTTAAGAGCAAGATTTTTTCCCTCCCCAAACCTGTTTCAGCTACAAAACTTATGCTTACAAAGGAAGAAAGTGTTCCACTTTAAATTCCAAATTTAAGTGACATTTTCTATTTCATTTTAAGTCTAAATTAGTCCCTTCTAACTATATGTATGTTTCTTGCCTCGTCTTTTTTTTTCTTTCTTTTTCCCTAATTTTTAAAATTAGTCATTGACAAATTCAAACAGGCAATCGTAAAAATTTTCTGTGTACACCTTTGTGTAATATTAGTAATCAGTACTTTGGAACAACCAGAGGAAGAACAGTGGAGAAAGTTCAAACCATAGCTCCTGATAAAGGAATACAGGACAGATTTAAATGATTTGATGATTTATAAATTATTTAGCTTTGTTACTCAAAAGAGGCACAGATGTATGGAAACTGCAGTTTTAGACTGGCATGCTAAAATCTTTGGAAATTGAAGAGCTAGGTCAGCTCAAAGGAGTGCTGTGCTCATTGGTTTGGCCTGTAGGCTCGAAGGTAAACTGGTGGCCTCAGCTGGAACTACATTGCCAAGAAGAACTACATTGCCAAGCAGAACTACACTGCCAAGCAGAAGGCAGAGGAGGGAAAAGGGTATGAGTGTCTTGGGGACCACTGGAGGGCTGATAAGGCCAATGGTTAGTTCAGGAGTTCACCATGTAATATCTTTTTTAGTGATGTGTTAAACAGGGCAATCTCTTCTTTATACTGAAGATGATGTGATATTAGCATAGCTGTTGTTATTTTTTAGGATTATTTTGTTTCTTCTAGAAATGATACAGTAATAGATCCAAGAACTTATCTTTTTTCTTAAGATACAATGCACTTGTTTTGTAACGTCAGGCTAAGGTGTTTCTATGAATAAAGCCCAACATATTTTGTTGTTCTTTAAGCATATTTTGACTGGTTTCATTATCCTGCATTTACTACTTATCCAACCTGACTTGCAAGAAGCAGCGTACTTCATCACCAGCAAAGCTTGCATAAATAAAAACTTATGAGTCTAAAATGATAATTACCACAATCTAATGAATCACATAAATCATTTATAATGAAGGGAAATAAACAATGACTCAGAAATGAACACATTAATAACTTGGGCTGTGTTTTTTTTCCAGAAGCAATGAGTGGTTTAATTTATATAGTGTGTCCATAGACAGTATAACTGGAATCCTATCATTGAAATAATTAGTAGTTAATCTAAGGGGATAAACATATCTAGCAGAGTCCAAATTGAAAAATGGCTATTAAAATTATCATTAAACTAGGAACATTACTATAAAATTATAGTAAATGGCCAACATGATTATAAAGAAAATGCAAAATCTTCAAGAGATAATTTACCAAACGCAACTAACATATCTCCATCCCTCATCAAGCACCCTCCCCACCACAATTATTTTTAAAAAGTTCCTAAACAGAAAATGGACCTTATTTAAATAAAAATGTACATGTTTACAAGACAGAAATAATAATAATTTTAACAAAAGCTCTGGAATTCTCTTTGCCTAAATTTTTCACTTGGGTATGTTGGATGAGTATGGCCTGGGTGTGACGACAGATATTGGAGGTTTTGGCTCAGGACCATTATCATGGTGCTTCAGACCAGCACCTATCTTCCTCAGTGACATAAAGAGATGAAAACCAAATGCCTACAACTATAGCAGTGATATGGAGAAGTTGGTAGATTGCATTTCAAATATTTTCTAATGTATGTAGAGAAACTAATTTTAGTGCATATGAAATGGGGATTGGATTTCCACAGACACTTGTGAATATTCTCAATGCAAAAATAACATAGTAGAAAATTTTAAGTGTATTAAAAGATTCTAGTACACTATCCTAGAATCTCTAAACCAAGAATACTGTAAGATTGCTACATTAGTTACAATAATTTAGCATATTATTTTTATTTATAGTAAATTATAAAACTATTGAAAATTTAGAACACTGAAAATATCTAGCTTCTGATTTACTTGCTTTTGTAATATTTATGAATATTATTATTATTGTTTTTGAATATTATTTATTGAATATTTATGAATATTATTATTATTGTTATTGTCTTCTATTTTAGTTATAAACATTATTAACTTTCTATATACCCTGCACATTACCATTTACTTGAAATCATAAGTGGATTACTGGTTTTCCAATTCGAAATAGATGATCATAATATGTAACTAAGTTGATCTGTTAGGAAAAAAGCCCTCAGATATTTTATGTATATATGTTCCTGGCGATTAGTGAAATGTCACAGGAGCTGAATTCACTGAGAGAAGCCACAGTTAGACAGGTTAAGAAATTTCAAGGGTCCTGGAGAGCATGAGCTAGTGCATCGGTGCAACTCTGACCTTTCGGTCGCTTCAGACAAGGCTGCAGGGGCTAAGTCAGAAAATTTAGGCAATGCTCAGAAGTCTGTAAATTCTGGAGATTTGGAGTAACTATGAAAATCCCAGAGAAATGCATTATTGCACTACAAGAAGTGCCGTTTAGACAAGGCGGATTTTGAGCTTACACTGCAGTAATGAGCACCTCCTTGTCTCTGCTTTCCAGTTTCCAACACGCAGCCACAACCTGGCTTCTGACTTGCTCAGGACAAAGTACATCAAGTTTTTTCACTGGATATAGAGTGTTCTTGGCACCTCATTTTGCTTTTTCTACACAAAAGAGTTTGGCTCTTTTCTCAGAAAAAAACACCAAAGAAACCCAAACAATATTCTTAGTAATTTAAAGTGATTAGTTTATTTAAAGATAAAGCATACAAAATATTGAATCATTTTTCTTTTTATCTTTTTCTTTGAAGGCATTTAAATACTGAGTCCATGGTGTTAATACAAAAACATAATGTATTTGTGTTAAGTACATTATGTAAATAATGTTTATGGTGTTAATATAAAAATATAATATAGGAGATGTTTTTCTTTTTCCTTCCAGCAGTGGAGGAATCTTTTTTGCAATAAAGAAGAGTTCAGAAATCTAGAATAAAGATCTCAGCTTATGGGATAACTGAGCTCCTATGTTTCAGCACCCAGTAAATGTCAACTGATTAAAACTGGCAGGGAAAAATGATTGGCAACATGTTCAAACAATTCATGAAACTCAAAAAGGCATGTTATTTTTTGTGAAATTTTTGTGACAGCCAGATATCATTCAGTTTTGCACTGGAAACCATCATTTTTTTTCTGTTCAATGAGAAAATATATAATTGTCTCTACACTCACAACTGCCAGCATTAAAAGCAACAAGTATTTTTGAATTCTATCTGAATGATTTTTTATATCA